>NW_023603184.1:60816590-61487824 GCF_014898055.3 Talpa occidentalis | reverse complement strand
TTTGCAGATGATATGATAATAACATAGAGAACCCAAAAAACTCCACAGAAAAACTAATTCAAACTCATCAATCAGTTCAGTAAAAGTGGCAGGATACAAAATCAACACGCAAAAAAGTCAGTAGCCTTCCTATATACAAACAATAAATCTGAAGAAGAAAAAATCAAAAAACCATCCCTATTATGAAACAAAAAAATCAAATATTTGGGAATAAATCTAACAAAAGAGGTAAAGGACCTATACAAAGAAAACTATAAAACACTGTTAAAAGAATGAAGAAGACACAAAGAAATGGAAAGACATCCCCTGCTCATGGATTGGGAGAAGAATAAACATTATTAAAATGGCCATCCTACCAAAAGCAATATACAGATTCAATGCTATTCTATCAAAATTTCATGTCATTCTTCAAAGAAATAGAACAATTATTGATGAAATTCATATGGAATCACAAAAAAACCGAATTAGCCAAAGCTCTCCTGAAAAAAAAAGAAGGGAATGGAGGCATCACACTCCCAGACTTCAAACTCTACTACAAAGCCATAATCATCAAAACTGCATGGTATTGGAAACAGAACAGACATACAGACCAATGGAATCGAATAGAAAATCCAGAAATAAACCCACAGTTTATGGTCAACTAATATTTGACAAAGGAGCAAAGACTATGCATTGGAGCAAAGAAAGTTTTGTTCAATAAATGGTGCTGGGAAAAACTGGGTTGCTACATGCAAAAGAATGAAGCTTGACCACTACTCACACCATATACAAAAATCAACTCAAAATGGATTAAAGAACTAGACATAAGACCTGAAACCATAAAATACATAGAAGGAAATATAGGCGAAACACTACGGGATTTGCACATCAAAGACATCTTTACAGACACATCACCCAAAGCAGTGATAGTGAAGGCAAGATAACAGCTGGGACTACATCAAATTAAAGAGCTTCTGCACAGCAAAAGAGACAATAACAAAACAAAGAGAAACCCACCAACTGGGAGAAAATTTTTGCACACAACACTAATGATAAAGGACTGATCACAAAAATCTGCAAAGAGCTGATGAGACTCAACAACAACAAAGAAAATAATCCAGTCAAAAAATGGACAGAGGAGCTAAAAAGAAACTTCTCTGAAGAGGAAATGCGAATGGCCAATAGGCATATGAAAAAATGTTCAACATCACTTGCAATCAGGGAAATGCAAATCAAAACTACCATGAGATACCATCTTACACCAGTGAGAATGGCACATATTAAAAAAACTAGCAACAACAAATGTTGGCGAGGGTGTGGAGAAAAAGGAACTCTTCTGCACTGTTGGTGGGAGTGCAAACTGGTCCAACCACTATGGAGAGCTGTGTGGAGATTTCTGGACCTACTAAACATAGAGTTTCCACAGGATCCAGCAATTCCACTCCTAGGTATTTACCCAAAGAACACAGAAACATCAATTCCAAAGAACACCTGCACCCCTATGTTTATAGCAGCACTGTTTACAATAGCTAAGCTTTGGAAACAACCCAAATGCCCAAAAATAGATGACTGGATCAAGAAGATGTGGTACATATATACCATGGAATATTACTCAGCATTCAAAAAAGATAAACACATGCAATTTGCAGCAACATGGATGGCGCTGGAAGGGATCATGCTCAGTGAAATAAGCCAAAAAGAAAAAGAAAAATACCGGATGGTCTCACTCATAGCAGGAATCTAGAATACTTAATAAGGGACCAGGAAATGAATAACTATAAGAAAGTGAAAATCAAAATCAACAAAAACTATGAACCAGAGACACTTTTTGGGGGTGGGGGGCGGGAGGAGGATTTGGGGTCAGAATGGGGGATTGCAATTGTATGGGGAATATAAAAATAAAATTTATTAATTAAAAAAAAAACACATTTAAAAAAATAAAACAAATCAAAGTTGAATAAAAACATTGCTAAAATATCTTCTCTATATGAAATGCTAAAGGGAGACCTTCAAGATGAAATGAAAAGACACTAGACAGTAAAACAAAGGTTTTTGAAGAAATATTTTTTAAAAAGTCAATAAAGGTAACTGCATTAGTAAATATAAATGTCAGCACTATAATACCTTCTGTTTGTAAATTTTAAAACATTTGCTATAAAATTAAAGGATAAATGTACAAATCAATAATCATAAATAATTACAATGTATAAAGATATAATTTGTGATAACAACATAAGATATATCTTAACTTCATATAACCAACATTTTTGTATGGTGTTGAAGCCAGTTGGTATCAATTCTGAAGAGCTATGAACCAAAACACCTAAGGGTGTAAATCATTATTAGCTTAATGCAATAAAGAAAATGAAAATAAACAGTCAATCAATGGTTAACATCTGAAAAAAAGCAAAAAAAAAAAAAATCCCCAGAAAACAAACAAAAGAAGATATGTAGTCTTTGGGCAACCATTAAGGAAATGCACACACACAAACACACATACAAATTAGGAAGTGAAAATGGAATAAAACTAGCACACTGAAGAAAGTATTGGTGCATTGAATGTAGTATTAGAAAATTTGGAAATAGAAATATTACAAAACTCATTAAAAGCCAAGAATAAAATGGCAAAAGTAGTTGCTTCTTTTTTAGAAATAAAATTAATTGTAAATGAATTAGCCTCAATTTTTAAAATACAGTAAATGACAGAATGAATGAAACAATATTAGCCAATTATGTGCTAACAGAAACTAATATAAATAAAAATCATAAAAAAAAAGTTTGAAAACAGTTGAGTGCTGGGCTGCGAAGCTGCCCGCAGTCTCTGCAGTGCCAGTTCTATCCCCGGCCGCCGGCGAGGGTCCCACATGGCACGCAGACCTCTCCTGCTGCGCCCGCTGCTCCCCTCAGCAGTGTATTTCGTCTGTCTGCCTGTTCTGTTGCCCGCTCTGGCTCTGGTGAATTCTCTCACCCTTCCGCACTTCTGACTGTACCCAGTGCTTGTATAAATATATAAATAAATCTTAAAAAAAAAAAAAAAGTTTGAAAATGAAGCATTGGTCAACAGGCACATCTAAAAGTGGCTATCATCTGGGAAGTGCAAACCAAAACCACAATGATACTACCTCACATCTGTGACAAAGGCCCATATCAATAAATAAATAAATAAATAAACAAGTAATGAGGAGGATGCAAAGAAAAAGGAACCCTATGGCATTGTTGATGAGAATGTAGTCTTATGCATCAATTATGGAATACAGTATGGAGGTAGATCAATATATTAAAATTGGGTCTTCCATATGACCTGTCAATTTCACTCCTAGATATCTACCCAAAGAATATATTAAAAAAAAAAAACTGAATAAACCACACTAACTCCTATATTAGTTGTAGTTTGTAGTCCTAGTTTCAATACCCAAGCTATGGAAACAATCTAAGTGCCCAAAGACAGATAAGTAGATCCGAAAGATGTAGTATATATACACAGTGGAATACTACTCCTCTGTAAAAATGATAAGTGCTTGCCATTTGCAACATGTGTGGAACTGGAGGGGGGTATGTCATTTGAATAAGTCAGAAGGAGAAAGACAAATACTGGATAGTGTCATTTACATGTGGAATGCTGTAAAATTGTTGTTATCAGTGAAGGAGTGGATGGCAATGGGGAGATGACAAAGGAGGGAAGGAGCACAATGGTCTACGGTGAGGACTGTGAGGGTTTTCGTGGTGATTATTATGTGGTAACTATACCTGATGGCAGAGGTTCTATAACTCTAAATTATATACATCCTTGAAGCCTCCCTGGTGGCACAGGGGTGAAAGAGACAGTGCTATCAAACTATCGCCAGCCACTGCAACACAAGTTCAATCTCCGGCCAGCCAGGGAGCTACCCACATGGCACAGCAGACCTCTCCTGACTCATCCGCTACTCCACTCAGCAGTGTATTTCACTAGATCTGCCTGTTCTGCTCCCAATTATCTCTGGTGACTCCTCTCACCTTGCACACACCTCTGGCTTACACTCCATTTCTTGTATGCATAAAAAAATAAATCTTTAAAAAGAAAATAAAATAAATTATATACAACCTTGTAAGCAATGTTACCTTGATAAAATAACAATAATAGCACAAGTTAAATAACATGAATCAGAATTAGGAAAACTCAGAAATGATGTGACAGAATGCAAGACAAAATTAGCAATGAAAAGAAAAATGCATTTAAAATATTACATAGATTACATAGACCAAAAATTCACATGGAGAGTGGTATTGGTCTGTTATTGATAATATCATAGGTTCCCAAATCAGGAGATTGTCTTGTGAAAATGTGATGCTTCTGAATGGTATACCTTTATCTTTTATATTTTTAAATATTCTTTAAAGGAAATACTGAAACTATGGCCCTGTACTGCTAATTTTCATGAATAAATAAATTCATTGGAAATTCTTAAAATGGGGTTAATTTAAAAGCTATTTACTAAATATTTCTGTGAAACTTATTTCAGTTTATTTAAAGATAGTCTGAATTTTGAGTTAAGAATTTTTTCTTGTAATTTTATCTAAAATACACCTTTTGTAAGTGAACCTAAAACTTTTAGCATAGTCAATGTTGAGATAAAATCTGCTTAGATCCAAGCAAATATTTCATCATCCATTTGATATCATTAAACAGAAGGACTATTGGCATAGTAATAACAATAACCATAGGAAATTCATAAAAAATGTCTCCAATTCCCTGTTTTCTTCTCAAAGGCCATCTATATAACTGACAAAATTATGGAATTGATACAGGATTTCATCAGTTCCAAAACTATTCTTATTTCCATTTATAATAACCCCCATGCAATATTCAATGTACTTTTAAATGTCCTGCATCATCTTATATACCTTTAAGAACATTTAGAAAATTAAATCTGATAATTATTTTTCTTATCCTACAGTGCTGATAGAAAAGCAAGTCAAAATATTTTGTGTCCTTGCTGGTTCATGTTGAAATTTCCACAGGATTACCAACAGTTGTTTTAATTTCCATGGGAGAACATTTAAGTCTAGGTATAATTAAATAGGGAATGGTTTGACATTCATTTGACATTACTTATTTTATCACAGCTCTTATTTGCTTTACCTTTTTCTATATGCTAAGTGTTCTCAATATTATACATTATTTATTTTTACATTAAAGCAAGGAAATTGGTGTCATTATCCTTTTATATTTTGCTGATAAGAAAACTGAAGTCTAGAGAAATCAATTATGTCCTATGTCAATGGTCAGAAAGGAGTTTTCAGGGCTGAAAACTCAAGCTTTCAAATACTATACCATGTACTTTAATTTATCATTGACATAATTTTAGAAATGGTTCTGCCATCAAGAAACTTTCAGTATAGTTGAATACATAATATTGATGCTAATATATTATGTAATGAGTGACTTTTACCACCAATGAATCTTGATTTACTTATTAGTAAAATGGATTTAAATAAATTTCATGCTTCATGCACAGGTTTGTGAAAGTATTAACAGTTTATGAGGCACTAGAAAAATAAGAAAAATATTGATCACTAATTCAATAAGGACCAGAAGTCTTTTACATTTAACTGAGATAAGTAATAAAATTATGCTTTAGATAATTCCTAGTGCTATACATTAAACTAACATTACTGCTGATCTTCAAAGTATTCTTAGGAGGTATTGTGAAACAAACTTTACAGAAACAACAACTATTAAGAGCCGTTAAGTAACTGTTCAAAGAGGAAAAATAAATGAAAGTGATATTAAATGTCACACCAACTGGCAAAAAATTCCCAAGTTCCTCCCACAGGCTCCTCTGAAGTCCGATTAAATGTGCTCAAATCCACATCAGTCATTGTTTTCTTGTGTGTACTCAGTGATTATCTGAACTGAAAACCTCAGTTCCCATGTCTTTTGGCCTCATCTGAATCTACAGCCATTTTGCTGTAAATTACCTGTCAAATACAATGAATAAATTGCTTTATTCTCCCCACTGGTAACAAAAAATGAATTAAAGCAGCAAAATATCCAAAATAGCGGGGTTAATTACAAGATTGTTGAATTATGTGTATGGGAGGTGATGAGGCTCAGGACTATGAAATAATGCAGAATATGAAAGAAGAAACGAGTAACAAGTTACACAGCAAGAAGATATAACAAGATCTACACCACTACAACAATTTATGTGAAGGATACAAGCAAACGTTTTTTAAGTTAATACATTTTATTCAAAGTATTTTAAAGGTAGCAGGTTCTAATGAAAGTGTTAGGATGAGAAGAAATCCTTGTTTGAAACATGATTTCTAACTTCAGGGAACCTTTAAGATTTTGGAAAAGATATATAAATTGACAAATAGAATATGATAATTCTATTGTTTCAGAAATATTGGTTTTGAGAACACTGTGTACTCTGCTTGCCACTCCTCATCTGAGGAAGTGTCCATTCCAAAGTGCCTGTTCAGTGGCCCATGTGAACTGTGACCTCCATGCAGGAAAAGAGACCAGGCAACATCTCAGGCTCTGGGTGACTGTGTACCCAATTGACTGGGCCAAATAGATTCTTTTTCCTGGGAGTTTGGTAAGAATACAGAAAGCATAGAGTAAACAAACTCCCTGGTTATATAACACTGGAACTAGGGTAGAAAATAGAGCTATTGCACCTCCCTGGTGGCGCAAGGGGTTAAGCACAGCACTGTGAAGCTGCCCAGAATCTCGGCAGCATGAGTTTGATCCCTGGCCGGCCAAGGAGCTACCCACATGGTGCAGCAGACTTCTCCTGTCTCGCCTGCTGCTCCCCTCAGCAGTGTATTTCGGTCAATCTGCCTGTTCTTTGCCCCACTCTGTCTGTGGTGAACTCTCTCAGTCCTCGCACCTCTGACCTGCACCCCAGTTCTTGTATGCATAAATAAATAAATCTTTGAAAAAAAGTAAGAAAGAAAATAGAGATATCTAATATTCCAAGAAGGGGGAAAAGGGGTGGGGCGCAGATCACAAGGAAAACCAGACACAAGATTCATTTGATTCGTGTTACAGGGGGAGAATGAGATAGAAAAGAATCCCAAAATTTATTATTTAAAAAAAAATTAAAAAAAAGAAAAAAAAGAAAAGAATCCCTGGTCCCCTAAACATTTTCTTTTCTTCCTTCTAGTCTACAGTAGACTTCATTAATCACACTGCCCTAGATTTCCCTGTATTAACCCTGTAGCTGTTCAGTAAGTGTCCCTTAGTTATAATTAATTGATTTTTACTTTAATTACATCACTGCAATTGAAGGCTTTAGACCAAAGTAGTTAGGGAAGGAAAGTGCTGTGAGGAAACAGACAATGAGATGGAGTCAGGAAAAACTCTCTCTCTAGAAAATAATCTGAATTGAGTTTTAAATGAATAGCCAGTGGGCAAAGTCTCTTCCTATCCATCTGACATTCCAAAACCTATTGTATTTTGGATTTTGGAATAGTGAAAAACTTGGCACCGTTCAGTCTCCAAATCCTATAAGAATGTGCAACTTTAATGAGGCAGAGTTCAGTTCAATAAAAGGAGAGGTCTTAGAAAAGTTGAAACGGTATTAGCCTGAATTATCTTGGTAATGTGAATTGAGCAGATACTATGCAAAGGGACTGCCATAAGAAAAATTAGTTTCCTGAACTCAGCACAGACAGGATTGTCAGCCTTTGTATGCCCCATTTGGGACCCTAGAAGTCAATGGGAGCGCAATGGGATGTATTGCAATGTACTTGTTCTGGTAGGAACTTTAGTGACTTTTTGTCATTAAGTAACCACATGTTAAGTTATGTACAGATGTGTGCTATCTGTTCACACAATCCATGATAGAACCTTTATCTAGTGTATTATTTTAATCTCCTATGAAACATACACATCATAGTTTTCCAGGCTCAAAAAAAAAGCTTTCAATGTCACAAAAATAAAAATTTGGAGAAAGCTTGATACTGCTCTTTTATGAAGAAAAATTAGTCAAAATTATCAACAGGGCCACTCAGAAAACATATGTGGGTACTAGATATTTGCTTGCTCCATTTAGTGGCATGGTTTTTGTGAGGAGTAGAGTGAGGCTCCTTAATTGACCTACACTGAGCAGGATAATTCTTAATTGTAATTTGTTTTTCTAATTGAAAAATCTAACATTCTTTCAAGTCTATATCCAAATTATGCTCAGTGACATAATTTTCTCCAAATTATTCCTCAGATGTACAATAATATTTTTCCACTTAGTAACAATTGATAGATTCTCCTGTATTTACCAAGGTCCTTTCTCCTTGGGCAGTAATTGATTGGAGAGAGTAAAATTTATGTTCTTCATATGCATCTGTACATTAAAAGAGGGTTTGGTAAAACTTAAATATTTATAGCACACATTTTGCACAGGGGACTGTGGTGATGGTGCACGGGTGAATTGGTGAAGGAAATTAATGGGGAGTACACCTGGGGGGAAGCAAACATTGTTTAAAAATCAACAATGATGTAAAATATATATAAATAAATTTTAAAAAATAAAATAAAATTATAATAATATTATATATGTACATTTTTAGATTATCTCTTTAAGCCACATGACATTTTCTGACTTCCCATAAAAACTAAGAAAATTAAAAATTTGTATATCTCATGACCCTAGAAATGTTTCAAGCTATCAGATCCCCTTGAGTAACTAAGTTTGTTATTTCTCCACTTTCCACTACATAAGATGACTTATGTTGTGCTATGGAATAAAGATACAAAATCTGAAATTGGGGCTTACTATGCCTTTGTTGAGATATTTTTAAGCCAATTCAAATGCTTTATTTTATTTATTTATTTATTTATTTATTTATTTATTTATTTATTTATTTTTAAAGATTTATTTACTTTTTATTTATTTATACAAGCACTGAGTACAGTCAGAAGTGCGGGAGGGTGAGAGAATTCACCAGAACCAGAGCCAGGAGCAGAGCAGGCAGAAGGACCGAAGGACACTGCTGAGGGGAGCAGCGGGCGGCAGGAGAGGTCTGCACGCCTTGTGGGACCCTCCGCTGGTGGCCGGGGAGCAGCCGGGGATCGAACCGGCACTGCAGAGGCGCTCAACGGCTGCGCCACTGGGGAGGCCCTTCAAATGCTTTCTTATTCCTTATGATAAGACAATTTGTAGTGCAATGTGACTCATTGTGAAATATTCTGATGCTAAAGTTTCAAAACCCCTCACCAAAAACGAATAAATAAATAAAATTAAAAATTTATTTAACTCCACTTGTGTCTCTATGAGGATTAAATGATGAAGATTGAAAGGAACAATAGTTTAGATCTCAGTTCCTGAAAGCCACCCTGTTAGTATTTCCAGCAGGTTAGTAGACTTTGGTGGCGATGAACCAATCCTGGCCATGGCAGAAAAATGAAGTATTTCTATTTTCTTATGAAGGAAAAACAGGGACTTTAGATTTCCTTTTAACTACCATCAAAGATGTGGACTCACTTGTAAGGATTAAGTTTATTAAATGACTGCTTAAATTGTTTTTGCAATATCTTTAAAAATCAGAGACTTAAAGTTTTCTATTTCTTTCTAGTCTTCTTGATTAATCCTTATCTTCAGTTTCCGAAGTGTGCCTCTGTCTTTGCACATCCACCTCCACTTTTATAAATCTCATGAGATCATGACTATTCCTCTGTAAATTATAACAGTAGGTGTAAATATATGTTTAAAAAAAACATGATGACAGAAGCATGAGTGGAAAGACATCTTTAGAAGGACAGTGAGGATGGAAGGAAGAAGAAAAAGACTTGCAAAGAAAAATAATATTGATTTCAATGGAATTGAAAAGGAATTGCAAAGGAATTCTAATATCAGAGGTGTTCTCTTGTAAGAATCATCTATTAGGGGCCTCCGCAGTGGCGCAGCAGGTTGAGCTCTGCGCTGTGGAGCTGGCCACAGCCTCTGAAGCACCAGTTCGATTCCAGGCCTGGCCAGGGAGATTCCCACATGGCGCGGCAGAACTCTCCTGTTGTGCTGGCTGCTCTCCTCAGCAGTGCCTTGTGTCTGTCTGACTGTTCTGCTCTCCACTCTGTCTCTGGTGAATCCTCTCACCCTCCCGTGCCTCTGGCCTGTACCCCAGCTATTGTACAAAAAAAAAAAAAATCTTAAAAAAAAAAAAAAAAATTCAGGGCCTCCCCTGGTGGCGCAGTGGTTGAGCGCTGGGCTGCGAAGCTGCCCACAGCCTCTGCAGCGCAGGTTCAATCCCCAGCAGCCTGCGAGGGTCCCACATGGCGCGCAGACCTCTCCTGCCACCCGCTGCTTCCCTCAGCAGTGTATTTCGTCAGTCTGCCTGTTCTGTTCCCTGCTCTGGCTCTGGTGAATTCTCTCAGCCTCCCGCGCATCTGACTGTACCCAGTGCTTGTATAAATAAATAAATTTAAAAAAATCTTTAAAAAAAAAGAATCTTCTATTAGAAAATGGACAATAAAACTGTGTTTTGTGTACTGAACAGTTCTTTCAGACTACTATGGGAAATAAAGGGAATGAAAACTGGCCGAGGACTTTCCCACACCACAGATGAAGCATGAACATTTAAAAGAACTTAATCCTTTGAAAACAAAAAATAAATAAATTCATTTAACTACATGTGGACTAAGATGAAATTTATGTAACCATTGGCCGCTAGTGCTTCCTGGCCAAGATTGTTTATGAAATAGTTAATAATGGTAACTGGTGAGGACCTGGGAATTAATGAGATGTAGCTTTACCAGAGAATGGGTGTAATCTGTCTAGCTACAAACACCACAGGGTCCCCACAGTCGATGACTTCTCAAGAGTGAGATGATTAACGCACAAACACTCAGCTTCATCTGTCATGATAAGTAATTGCCAATGAGGGTAACTCACTCTGCTATGACGCTCCACGCACCAGTGGGGCTAGATGAAGTCAGTTGTATTTCATGAGACTGTTGACAGTCTGAGTCCCAGGCCAAGCTGCTGCTTGCACAGACCACATATTGCAGACTCTTTTCATAGGTTTATTGAAGAACAATTATTGAGGACAGATTTATTCTCCATAATTAATAACGCAAATATCATTGTATTTAACCACACTATATGGATTGCCATTCTTTCATATAAATCATTTGAATTTATTTATAAATGCCGTTTTTACAGTGAAGGGGACGATTCAAATCAGTTCTGTGAGTCAACTGAGTGTGGGTCAGAATTAGGCTAGATTTTTTTTTACACAACCTATGGGTCTCAAACTCAAGGGCAATCACCTCTGAAAACCTCAATTCCTTTATCTATAGAATATACATCATAAAAATAAATTCCCTTAAAACTTTGTATATACTAAATGTGATAACATTACTCAATGTCAAACGTAATGACTAGAATAAAATAGGCATTTGATTGCTCTATTAATCTAGTTTTCTGCCCATTCCCTTTAATGTTATATTAAACAGGAATAGCCTTTAAAATTATCTAATATGATTTTCTTTACTGTGCTAATAAGGAAAATCATAAGTTAAGCCATTTGCTTGAGTTTAGGTCAGAGGCTCTGCCCTCTTCAGAGTGTATCTCTTCTGATTTCCAATATAGTGTTCTTTCCATGGAATCTTGTCAGGAATCCTTTCAGAGAAAAATGCAACATTCCAAACATTTACAACCCAGAATTAAAGTATATATTGATGGAATATTTAAGACAAAATAAATTTTATTTATTTAAAAAAAAGTTACTTTATATGTTTAACAAAGTACATATAATACAATTATACAATAAAACATAATTTAAAAAATCCATATAAACAGAACATAGCTTAAGGAAGAGCATGTTGCTAATATATTTAAGATTCTAATCTCCACATGCCTTTATTCTAACATCTACTGCATATGTACCCAGTATTCTGTTTAATGCATTTTCTTCTTTTAAGATATTGATTTCTTGTTAGGTACCCATGAATGGCATATTATTTACTTTTACTTTTTTTTTTAAATTTTGTATAAGTGGAATCACTGTATGTATCTTATTTTAGATTACATATTGGACTCTTATATTTTAGAATGCTACTTATATTGATACTAGTTGCAGAGGTCATTATTTTTCACTGCAATATTGAATTCAATTGTCTCAAAGTATCATGATTTATTTAGCTATTATTTTATTGGTATTCACGAGAATTTTCCAAATTGTTCAGTTACTAATATTGTTACAGTATATATTCTTATATAAGTCTCCTGATTCAAATGTGCAAGAACTTTTCTAGCACATATACTTGGGATTAAAGTTTCTGTTATGTAATATAAATGACGTGTGTGTGTGTTTGTGTGTGTGTGTTTGTGTGTGTGTGTATACAAGATAAAGAACATATTCCAGAGAGAAAGACCAATTCCAGATAACTACAGCCCAGAGATCAAGTCCAAATTTTCAGAGGCTGTAAGGCAAAACATATGGCTTTGTAAATGGAGATCATAATATATCTTTTTCATCATAATGTGACCTCTGTACTAACAATATGCATGTAACAAAATTTCCTAGAACCCTTGAAATGAAGAATGGTTATGTAACTTGCTTTGAGCAATGAACACATAGAAACAACATATATTATTTAATAGAGAAAATTTAAAAACAGTTGCCATCTTGGTACATATACACAATGGAATATTACTCAGCAATCAAAAAAAGATAAACTTATGCAATTTGCAGCAACATGGATGGAGCTGGAAGGGATCATGCTCAGCGAAATAAGCCAGAAAGAAAAAGAAAAATACCAGATGGTCTCACTGATAGCAGGAATTTAGAAAA
This sequence comes from Talpa occidentalis, assembly GCF_014898055.3. Taxonomy (NCBI): domain Eukaryota; kingdom Metazoa; phylum Chordata; class Mammalia; order Eulipotyphla; family Talpidae; genus Talpa; species Talpa occidentalis. The sequence continues at coordinate 61,475,068 of NW_023603184.1, read as the reverse complement.
CCCAAATAAGGGAGCAGGAAAAAGACTAATTATAATAAAGTAAAAATCAAAATCAACAAGCAACTATAAACCAGAGACACATTATGGGGAGGAGGTAGGGGAGGAGGAATTAGGGTCAAAATAAGGGGGGTGGGAATTGTATAGGGACTATAACCAAGATGAAAATGCATACATTGTGCAAAAATGAAAAATGATGTAAAAATATATAAAATTAAATTAAATTAAAAAAAGCATTTGTCATCCTAGCACATTGAAGGGAAAATGTTTGCATATGTTAAGGTGAGATTTGTTTAGTTTAGATCTCTCTGTAACTTAAGTTAGAAAATCCCCCAACTAAACTAAAATATTTATATGATGTGAATAAGAAATCAACTTTTGTTGTTAAAACAAAAAGTTTTGGAATCAGTTGCTTAACATTGAAATTTTTAATTTTTTGGACAATAAGTTGCATTTCATCAATATTAGAAAATTTCAGCACTATTTACAAAAGCCAAGATATGGAAACAAACCAAACACACCAAAATAGATGAATGGATAAAAAGCTGTGATATATTTAACCAATGGAATGCTACTCAGAGATCAAAAAAGACAAACTCATGCCATTTGTGGCAATATGGATGGAGCTTGAAGGGATTATGCTAGCCAGTGTAAGTCAGAAGGAAAAAGATAAATATATAGGATGGTCTAATTATATGTGGAATACAGAGAAACCAAACAAAAGGTCAAGAAAAAGTCAAGCTAGCAAGCTGACCAAAACTCCAAGGCACACAGCAAAGGAGAGAGGGAAGGCACAAACTAGGGGAGGGACGAACACAGAGAATATGATGATGGCATGGGTGATGTATGGTGGGAGAGCTATGGGGACTACGATGATGTCAGAAAAAAATGATTAACAAAAAATAGAAATTTTCCCTCTGAAAGAGGTCGATAAAACACAAAAATGCAAGCCATGTGTTGTAAGAAAACATTGACGACACATATGTAAAAGATATATTTCTTGTATCCAGGAAGTTAAATATTTCTCACAAATAATAACCCATAAGCAAGCAATTTCTAAATGACAGAATATTTGAGTATATGCTCAACAACAAATAAACAAATGTATACTAGCACATAAAAATATTTATAATAATGTTAGTAGTTAGTAATTAGAAAATGAAATTTAAAAATAAGCGATAGCACTAAAACTCATATGAATGACTGAAATTAAAATGTTAAAGAATGGGCCTCCCTGGTGACACAAGGGGTTAAGCACAGCGCTATGAAGCAATCTGCAGCCACTGCAGCACGAGTTCAATCCTGATTCACGAGGGAGCTACCCACATGGCTCAGCAAACCTCTCCTGTCTTGCCCGCTGCTCCCCTCAGCAGTGTATTTCAGTCAGTCTGCCTGTTCTATTCCCCACTCTGTCTCTGGTGAATCCTCTCACCCCCTGCATCTCTGGCCTGTACCTCAGTTCTTGTATTCATACATAAATAAATCTTTAAAAAAATAAAATAAAATGTTAAAGAATAATAGGACCATAGCTCCTATTGGCAAAGATGTGCAATAACTGAAATTCTCATAACTGCCAGTAAGAATGTGAAATTGTATAACCACTTTAGGAAATAATTTTGTAATTTCCTAAAAAATATTATGTACCCACCACAATATTGTATGAACAACAATTCCATCACTGGGTGTATGCCCAACATAAATGAAAACATGCACACAAATACTTCTATATTAATGTTCATGGTAGTTTTAGTTTTAGTGGCACCAAACTGCAAACAACTCAAATCTCCATCTATTTATTTATCTATTTTTTAAAAGATTTATTTATTTATGCATATAAGAACTGGGGTGCTGGCCAGAGGTGCTGGGGGGTAAGAGGATCCCCCAGAGACAGAGTGGGGAGCAGAACAGGCGGATCTGCTGAAATACACTGCTGAGGGGAGCAGCAGGCAAGGCAGGAGAGGTCTGCTGTGCCATGTGGGTTAGCTCCCTGCCTGGCTGAGTATCCAACTCCTGCTGCAGTGGCTGGCAATAGCTTGATAGCCCTCTCCACCACCCCTGCACCACCAGAGAAGCCCTCCATGATAGATACATCATTACATAATAGAACATGAACAGAAGCATTGTGAACAGAAAGCAACATGAACAGAAAAATTGTGATATATGGAATGACATGGATGAATGTTAAAATTATTATAATCTAGTGGAAGAAGTTGGCAAATTAAGATAAATATTGAATGATAATATTTATAATTGCTAAAATTATTAGAATAATCTTTTTTAAAAAATTTTCACCATATAGGTCATTTACCTCTTTTATTAAGTTTGTTATTAGGTGTTTAATACTTTCTGATGTGAGAATATGCAGGATTATTCCCTATCTACATTTCCCAGTTAAATATACAATTAGCTCAAAAGCTGTCTCCATTTCACTACACATATCTTATTTTCCTATTAAAAACTTAACAATGGGTTTTTTTTTTTTTAAGACTTTTTTTTTTTTTTTAATAGAGGCATGTTTTATTTATTTATTTATTTGCTTGTTTGTTTGCTTTGTTTATACATGCACTGGGTACAGCCAGAAGTGCGGGAGGGTGAGAGAATTCACCAGAGCCTGAGCGGGGAGCAGAGCAGGCAGAAGGACCGAAGTACACTGCTGAGGGGAGCAGCAGGCGGCAGGAGAGGTCTGCGCGCCATGTGGGACCCTCCTCCAGTGGCCAGGGAGCAGCCGGGGATCGAACCAGCGCCGCAGAGGTCGCGGGCAGCTTCGCATCCCAGCGCTCAACAGCTGCGCCACCCGGGAGGCCCTGGGTTGTTTTCTTTGTTAACATTATCTTTAGAATTTTGTTGGTTTTCCTTCATTGACAATCTTGCCTTGGTGTAATAGTTGTTGTATATCCGCTAATCCCAGCTGCAATTTCTATTTACTTTCCAACAAGAAACTCAGAATTATAATTTTCCAAATGACTTAACCCCTATATTTAGAATCAGTGAGTTTCAAGTTATATTGAAAATACATTAAATATATGACTTTATTCCATAAACTTTACCCAAATTTGAGTCATAAAGTATTCCTTTAAATCCTATACTTATGAAACACTTAAAGGAAGATTTTAGAGTTAATGATATGAAACAATCTCTGAAAATAAATCTTTTGTAGTTTAATTTGAATCTTACCTTTTTTTTCTGGTGTTCTTGGTTTAGCTTATTGGCTATGCTTTTACTTACAAATTTCCTCAAAATAATTTATTGATTGCAATGGGGGGTGTCTATTATATTGTAGATTTACTATGCTATACACAGTACTTAATCATGGACTGGGTTTGTAATTGTGATAGATCCCTAAGAAAATATTGCCACATCTTGGAGTTAAATTGAGACTTAGGGGTCATTATGGTTAACCTCTTTCACATGAATTGGACTATCTCCTCACTCCCACTTCCATGAGCTAGCTGCCCAAATAAATCAAAAACTGATATTTGTTGACCTAATCAGGACCTAATTCTGCAAACCCTTGTTCAATGATGGCATTGACAGATGACTTAGAGGATGCTTGGATAGACTATGCACTAATCTGATATCTTTCAGAAACCATTTCCTCCCATGCTTAACCTCAATGAATGCAGCTGTAAAAGGATAGCAATTATCTGAGTCAAAAGACAAGATAGAGCATATTTATTCAAAAATTATTTGAAAACATGATGTGAAACAGTACCATTATTTTTTTCCTCTTTATCAAATATACAATCTGAAGATTCAGAGAGAAGTAGCACACCCTGACACTTTCTGTGGTGTTCCTCTTCTTTGGAACACCCTTCTACATTTCCATCAGCAGAAATTAAATGTAGTGTTTGATTCTATTGGTACACTTTTAAGCTGGTAATTGTGCCTTTTAGAGTTCTTTCATCTTCCCTCATATAACCAGCACAGTGTAACTGCAGTGAGTCATTATTACTCATGTATACTATATCTGTGAATTCACCTGTTCAGTAAATGTATTTGTAAGCCAACATCAATACTTCTGGTGCTTCTGTGTTCATTCTGAGACAGAATGCAGAGCCGCACATACTTGACTTGCCTTATGCATGTGCTCCCAGTTGGGAGCTGTAAATGAGTGTCCTCTTCTCAATATATGTAGTGCCAAATTTCACATTTTTGTCATTTTTGTTGGAGGTTTCACCATGTACAATAGATTACAAACAGCGCTAAAGTGGGATAGTGTTCCTAAGCACAAGGCACAAGGAGGCTGTGGTGTGTGTGTGTGTGTGTGTGTGTGTGTGTATTCCACTCCTTTGCCAGTGAGAACAGTTCTAATATGTGCTCATTTGATTTGTGATCAGAACCCACTTCCTCGTGGACTGATGCCTTTATAGTAAATGTATAATGCATGTCTGACCAATGTGATGTAGCCAGAAATTTGGCACATGGAAAGAGTACTTTTCTCTGTAATCTTTGACTCTTTCTACTCCCATGTCTAGTTACTATGGTATAGAACAGCTGGTGAAACAACAGCAGAATGGCAAATGCTACAGGGATTGTTACGGCAGAACACCTAGATCTGTGTCACCATTTTCCCCTTGGTTGCTTATACTGTGTGTGTCTTTGTGTAGGACAAATAATTGCATATTTTATACAGGCCACAGTTAAAGGCACTCTACTTCCTGAATATTCTTGACTGTCCAGGAATCTTTCTCTTTTTTGTTCTGTATCATACATGCAAATATATGAAGACCCTTCCCTCCTAGAGTCCGAATAGTCTTGATATTTGGACAAATGTTTTTGTTTGTTTGTTTGTTTACTGCACCATGGAATCATGTGACATTTCAGACTGTTTTCAAATCCCTATTTGCTACTGTCACTCTACACTTACATTTACTATTCTACTTTCAGGATACTTGAACCAACATCCACTATTTTTTCTTAAAAGTTATTTTAAGAAAAGCAATAAATGCACCACAAATTAAAGGGAGTAAGGCCAATTCACCTTTATTGAGTACTTACTGCCTTGTCCCAGGTCCTGGAGATACACTGGAATTTTTAATCTTGCCATGAAACAAAATACAGTAAGATAAACTAAAAAACTAGTGATTTTAAACAGTAGCTAATTTATTATCTCTCAGATTTTTCGGTTCAAAAACTCAGGAGTGACTTGGTTAGACAGTTCTGGAATGAGGCTTTCTCATAAAGTTGCACATAAATATTCTCTGGGGTTTTGTCATCTGAGACTGCATGGGACTAAGGACCCATTTCTATGGGGGCACACACCCCTGCCTGGTAAGTGTTGCTGCCTCATGGTCGGAGGCCTCAGTTGCTTGATGTGGAATTTTCCACACAATTGCTGGGGTATGTTTATAGCACAGCAGCTGACTTCCTACAAGTGAAAAATCCAAGTGTGTACTTTGGAGGCTGAGATGTTTTTATAAGCAAGTCTTGAAATTCACACAATGCAACATCTTCTGATGAAACATGAGGATGAATATACATTGTCAAAGGTCACTAGAGGCTATTGTGTAGGTTGATTACCACAGAACAATAAGTTAAAGAACCTTAATTTGTGGGCCTTCTGGTGGTGCAGGTGGTTGAGCGCAGCGCTATGAAGCTGTCCGCAGCCTCTGCAGCTTGGATTCGATCCTGGCTGGCCTGGGAGCTACCCACATGGTGCGGCAGACCTCTCCTGTCTCACCTGCTGCTCCCTTCAGCAGTTTGTTTAGGTCAGTCTGCCTGCTCTGTCCCCCGCACTGTCTCCGGTGAATCCTTTCACCCTCCCGCACATCTGGCCTGTACCCGGGTTCTTGCATGCATGAATAAATAAATCTTTTTTTTTTTTTAAAAAAAAGAAACTTAATTTGTTTCAAAGCCTGACTTAAAGGACCACACGCATACTTTCATACCATGCTACCTCTAAAAGTTTAGTCACTTGGGAGCATTCCATACGTTACATCTTCTGAGGAAAATTTGTGTGGATAGGTAAATTTCAGGAACTAGATACCTACATTATACATCATTCCTAACAACATCAAGTAATGAAATAAATTTGAATACTTTAGCATTTCTAAGATTTGATTTGAAATTAGAAAAATAGTAATTCACTTGCAACTTCTGGTAGGTTAATATTCTATTATTGTGGCTATTTGTCACCTATCAGACCTACAGGAAAATCTAACATTTAGGAAACAATGCTTTTTATGAGGCTTGATATAACTCCAACATTTTTGGATCTGGCATTTCTGTTCAACTTTCCTTAATTTTCTTATGGTGTTAGGATAATGTGATAAGATTGAAACCAAGGAAATTGGAGCCAGTAAATGAAATCTCTTTAGATGTTTACTGGTTGTTATAAAGGCATCATGATGCTTATTGGTAATTGTATTATAATGAAGAGATTGGAATAAAAATAATAATGATAGTAATTAAAGTCATTAATAACACAGCAGTCACCATATAATGATAGATTAAAATGTGCAAGCTTCTGTGCTAAGTGCATTATATGCTTAATCATTTATCCTCCTATAAAATAAATCTCATGAATTAAGTATTTTTACCCCCATTATGCAGAAGCTTTGACATATTAAGGAATTTAGCCAGTGTGAGATAGATGAAGCACAAAGCCCAGGATTTCAAAACCAAAACCATTCTATTAGTGTATCCAAGTGCTTCCATCACCCATTGTTCATGCCCATATGGTCAGAGTAATTTTCTAAACCAATTAATTCATTTTTCTTCATCAAGTAAGGAAAATAGTACCTTATTCAAATGGCCTTACCAAAGACTGAGATATTCCACATAAAAGAATTTTCCAGGTGGCTGAAACTTGAAGTGCACAAAATTTATTGTAACCACTTTGAATAGAAGTCTTTCTCAGACACACTTCACACTTTCCTGCTTCTGAATGAGTATATGAAAACCCAAGTAACCTTTTCTTGATAAGACAGAGATCATTATAATTCTCTCTCTTGCCCTGGATTGTCATGCTGGGACACCATTAGGACAACTAAGCTCTATTTGGGATTGCTTATCCAAATGTTTAGAGGCTGCAAATAATAGCTTCTTGTATGATCTACAACTGGATAGTCTTCTAGAACAAAATGGTACTTTTCTTATTCTCTTTTTGTGTAGTGATCATTTTTTACTTACTTTAGTTATGGCTTCTCCTTTACAGCATCAAGCATTCCCCACATAGTGGATTATACATATATAATACCAGAGGCCATTCATCTCTCTTCCAGTGTGTTCTGCAATATTTTCATCTCTATTTTGAAACTTAAGCAATTATTGAATAATTTGTCTTATGTTCTAATTAATAATATCGCTGTTAGCTGTAGTACTGGACATAAGAAAAACATAAGGATGCACCCTGCAGTTGAGGGATTAATCAGTTTGGTCTGAGGAAAGAGAAGGGGAATCATTTCTTCTGCATATGGCATTGTTCAATGAGCCAAACAATATTCTGAGTTAGTTAACATGTATTCACTGTTCATATATAGATATAAGGACATGTGTCCAAAGAACCAGAACTTGTACTCAACTGAAGCTATCTCTGTTTTCAAACTTATGCCTTTATTAACTCACTGTTATCCCTGCCATCAAGATTATGGAGTAGAACAAGCACAAACCAAAAAAGTACTTAATAGCCTTCATTCATAGTATTATCAGTTATTAAACTCATAAATAATTTAATGACTTTCTAGTGGAAAATAAATAATTCAATAAATGTCTCCATTGACAGTAAAAGGTACCACAAATTTAAAAATACATAAATGTGAAATATATATTTTAGAATGGGAATGCTCTCGTAATGTGGGGCAACATTGATATACGATCATTGTTGAAACATTTTTGAGAAGTTAGTGTAAACGTATGTTATCTATGACTCTAAAGAAGGACAATGGGGGCCTCCCTGGTGGTGCAGGGGTTAAAAACAGCACGATCAACCTATCTCTAGCCACTGCAGCATGAGTTCAATCCCAGGTCAGGGAGATAACCCACATGGTGCAGCAGACCTCTCTTGTCTCACCTGCTTCTCCCCTCAGCAGTGTATTTCAGTCAGTCTGCCTGTTCTGCTCCCTACTCTGTCTCTGGTGAACCCTCTCACCTCCCACACCTTTGGCCTACACACTAGCTCTTGTATGCATAAGAAAATAAAATTAATCTTTTTTTAAAAAGATAAGGGTATGTGCTATTGGGAATCATATAGAGCCTAGGGGCACATAAACATATACATGACCCCACATCCATCCCTGCACATACATCATCTTGGGACACCACCAGGAGACTTACCAATTTGCTGCATAGATAATAGGAGATGGAGCGTCAACTAAGGTCAAAATGCTAAATGACACAGGTAATATCATTTTGACAAGATGGACTAAAGTCTGCAAAGATCTTCAGTCACTTTCTAAATACACTCTGATTTGTAGGTATAGGAAGCTTTACAAAAATGACAAAATGTGTCAAGCAAACAGAAACATAAAAACAGAGTAAGCCAGCATGTGGTCACTGCTGATTATCTCCTTTTGAGGGTTTCAAAGACAGCTTTTGGAAACTAATCCTTATTGGGGGGTGGGGGGAGGCATTTTTCTTTTTAGTAGAGAGAAGCAAAGGTTTTGGACAAGCCTATTCAAACATGTGTGAAATCCTTATTTTCAGATGTAATAACAGGTTTTCCTATCCTGGAGAGAGGAGATTTAACTATTCACCCGGCTACAGACCAGATGTTGCTGTTTGTTGCAACTGGCAGATCAGGACCAAGTGATTAAAAAGTATGAAACAAGCAAACAAAATGATGAGTTCCTTTGTAGTGAAGGCATCTTATGAAAAATGTAGCAAATTAAAAAATAAAGCAAACATAGGCATTATGGCAAATAGCACGCACTTTATTTTTGAAGTAGAAAAAGTCTGCTAAAGTCAGGGCTTCCACTTAGAAAGGCCAAAACAATCTGATTCATTTTATGGAAGTTTTAAGTCTTTTATTGTATGCAGGGGGGAAAAGTTAATATTTTAATTTAGAATCACTTTTACAGCTACTGCTAGCATAGATAAAAATTTATAGTTTCACAGCTGTAGAGTTTTTAGATTTAATTAGAGGAACTGTTCCCTTTATGCAACAACTTTCTCACAGAGGTAGGCTGTGCTGATTTGAATTAATGTGCTTTAAATAATTTTTACTGAGTTTCCTGCTGTGAATACCTAAATAGAAGTTTTGTGGAGCATGATTTTAAAAGAAGAATTCCCCCTCCCCCACATAACTGAATTTGGGGTGTTTTTCTGCTCTTAACAAAAACAGTTTATAAACGAACACTTCTGTAAGACAAGAAGAGGTCAATATGACCGTGTTTATTAGCTAGTTCTAGGGGTAATGAGAAATGTGTGCTTAGTAATTTGGAGACTAAAAGAGAAATGTCTTATTAGGCGATGTCTTTGCCTTTATAAATCTCACAAATTAGTGATAAGAACAAGATAAGGGAACAGAAATAGATGATATATGCTAAATTCTGTGAAAGAATGAGGAATTACAGAAACCAGAGGCAGAAGTGATTCAAGGTGAGGTCTTGAGGTGGAAAATTTAAGAATTCAGAAACCTGGTTGGAAATACTACCTGGTCTATGCCCAAACAGACCCAATCATGGTGCATGTGAAGGATGCCTTGGGTTTGGGAAACTAGTGCTAGGAAATTAGTCAGTCTTCTTGGACTTCCCAGATCATTAATTTCAAATACACATGTTTAAAAATGTGGAATGCAGTCAGACAGCCATTTTTTATAATGTTTCCTTTAAAAAAAACAAAAACAAAACAAAAAAACCAAAGAACTGGGGTGTAGGCCAGAGATCAGAGGTGAGAAGATTCACCAGAGACCGAATGGGGAGCAGAACAGGTGGATCTACTGAAATCCACTGCTGAGGGGAGCAGCGGCCGAGACAGGAGAGGTCTACCGCACCATGTGGGACCCTCGCCAGCCAGTCGGGCTGCAGACAGCTTCGCATTGCAGCACTAAACCGCCTGCGCCACCAGGGAGGCCCTCACATTGTCTTTTTGAAGAAGTAGGTCTCATAACTTCTGAGATTCTTCAACTATACAAGGTGCTCTTGCTCCTTTTCCACAGCAGTCCTTGCTGAAATGTCTTTCACTGACATCAGAATTTCTTCTCCATGTTGATAGATTGGATCTGCAGCTTCCAGCATCTCATCTATCTCCCATTTTATTAGCTTATTTTTTTTAATCTCTTTAAGTCTCGCATATTAAGCTTATGCTTATTGTACCCTCTTGCTTGATTGACTCTGTACCATTAAATTCTAATTCCCCATTCTCCCTTCCTTACTTCTGGCAACTGCATTCTATTCTCTGCTTCTATTAATGTCACAGATAAGTGAAATCATTCAATGTCTGTCCTTTTCTGGCTGACTGATTTCACAATTAGTAAAGTGTCTTAAAAGTTCATTATGTTGTAGCATGTGTCAGGATTTTGTTTATCCATGTGTCTATCAGTGGACTGTTGGGCTGCTTCTAGCTTTTGGCTACTGTGAATAATGCTGCTACTACCATGGCTATGCAAATATCTATGGAATCCCTTCTTTCAGTTTTTTTGGCTATGTATCACCAGAAGTGGAGTTTATGGATCATATAGTAATCCTATGCTTTATTTTGTTTAGGTGGTGTCATGCCTTTACCCACAGTGGCTGCATCATACATTAGTTTCACTAGCAATGTACAGAGTTCAGATTTTTTTCATCTTCACTAACCATTATTTGTTATGTTTGGTTGGTTTGTTTGAAGGATTTTATGTTTATATTTGTTTGTTTTTACTGAGGTGTAATTAGTTTACAACACTCTATATGATCTAGGGAAATAGACTCACTCCCTCAGATATATGTCACCATATCACCCCCACCCCCAAAGAACCCATAATCCTTTACCATAGACCATTGGGACCCCTCCCCCATTTTCCCACACCCCTTCCCTCTCTCTGGTAGCTTCAATTGTGCATTTATCTTTCAATAATTCCCTCCATGTTTTCATAAATTGCAAGATTTCACATCTTTTTTACGGTCAGGTAGTATTCCATTATGTATATATACCACATACTGGTGGGTATGAAGTAGCACCTCATTGTGGTTTTGATATATGTTTCCTAATAAATAATGACTGAACATCCTTTCATTCGCACATTTTTTATTTGTACATCTTCTTTGGAATAATTTATATTAAATTCTTTATGCATTTTTAAATTAGGTGTTACTTGCCTTTTTCTTGATGAGTTGCAATTATTCCTTATATATTCTAGGTATCAACCTCTAATCGGACATATGATTTGCAAATAATATTCCCTATTTCTTGTGTTGAAATTTTATTGTGCTGATAGTGTCCTTCTATGCACAAGTTTTAGCTTTGATGGAGTCCAGATTGTCTGTCTTATTTTGGATGTCTGTGCTTTTGTTGTTAATTCCATGAAGTCATTGCCACATTCAGTATAATGAGAGTTGTTTATTATGTTTTCTTCTAAGAGTTTTATAGTTTTAGTTCATATATAAATTGTGATTGATTATATGTTGATTAAAATGAGCCCAAACTTTTATTTATTTATTTTTTTAATAAATAGGTATCCAGCTTTACCAGAACCATTTGTGGACAAAACTATCCTTTCCCCATTGAATGGCCTCAGCACCCATGTAGAAAATCATCAGGCCACAAATGTGAGGATTTATTTCTGAATGCTTTACTGCATTCCATTGGATTAAACATCTGTCTTTATGCTAGCACCACACTCTTTTGTTTATAACAACTTTTTAAGAAAATTTGAAATCTGGAAGTGTAAAACATCCAGGTTTGTCCTTTCTCTAGATTGTTTTGGCTACTCAGTATCCCTGAGATATCCTATGAAACTTAGGTTATACTTTTCCCTTTCTAAAAAAAAAAAAAATTGATTTTTTTAAGAATTGCATTAATTATGTAGATCTCTCTGGGAAGTACAACATCTTAATATTTAAATCTTCCTTAGTCATGAACAGAGAATGTGTTTGCATTTATTTACATATTCCTTAATTTATGTCAACAATTTTTTTATAGTTTTCAGTATACAATGGTTTATCTCTTTAGTTTGCTTCATTCTTAATTTTTTTAAAAGCTTTATTTATTTATACATACAAGAGCTGGGGTATAGGCCAGAGGTGTGGGGAGTGAGAGGATTTACCAGAGACAGAACGGGGAACAGAACAGGTGTCTCTACTGAAATACACTGCAGAGGGGAACAGTGGGTGAGTCAGGAGAGGTCTGCTGCACCAATTGGGTAGCTCCCTGGCCAGGAATCTAACTTGTGCTGCAGTAGTTGCGGATAGCTTCATAGTGCTGATGCATAAACCCTTGTGCCACCAGGGAGGGCCCCATCCTTAAATATTTTAGATGCTATTAGAAATGTTATTGTATTGTTAATCCTTTTTTTTGATTACTCATTGTTACTATATAGATACACTTATGATTTTTGCAAACTGATTTTACATTCTGTTATTTTGCTGTATTCATTATTTCTATTAATGTGTGTGTGTATGATCTTTACAGTTGTTCAACATATCAGATCATGGCATGTAAAAACAAAGATAATTTTAATTCTCCCATTTCCAATTGGATGATTGCTTTTTATTGCTAAATGTCCAGACTAGTATTTTCAGTATAATGTTGAATGAAGGTGGCAAAGATGGTTATCTTTGCTTTGTTCTTCATCTTAGAGAACCCACCTGGCTCATGACTGGACTCTCACATCCTCCTTAGTTTCTATTGGCAGTGGCTATCCCATTCTGATTTCTTTCCTTTAGGTGGTTCATTGTTATTTAAGGAGTTTGTAGACCATCTGGGCAGTCATGTGTTTTTAGCTCGGCTTCTCCCTTGAATAGTAACTGACACATTCGGTTTGGTAGTGTTGTTCTTGATTTAGACCTTTTGAGTTGGTGCTTTTGAAGCCCTCCAGGAACACTTTCATTCTCCCCTTAGAAACTCTGCAGGTTTCTTGAATTCCTACCAAGGCAAAGCTTTAAGTATATATAAGCACAAGAGCTTCCCTATCTCTTCTATACAATCCAGGCCCAAGTCAAACCAGAAGTGAGCTGTTTCTCCCCATCAATCCTCAGAAGCTGTGATCTGACCCATCAAGTGAAACCTTGGTCAAGGAAAAACGCAGACCTGGTGTTCTTAGACATTTTGAATTTTGAGTTCTGAAATTAAGCAATTTCATTTGCTTATATAATGCTAACTGGGGAAGAGAGTGAATTGAAAGTGTCCATTCAGTCTGATTATAATGAAAGACACAGATAATTATAATGAAAGGCACACAATATACTATGATTTTGATATTTGTTCCCTTACATTGTTTAGAAATAGCATCCAGATTTAAAAGAAGAAACAAAACTGTAAAGAAATAACCTCAAAAGAAAAAATGAATGGGTTTGATGTACTTTTCACAAACAATTGTACATCTATGATGTTTCATTAGTCACACTATTTTTCCTATCATATTTATCTGGTCCTAATATTTAATAGTTGCATGTTTCTGATGTGAATTTTCAGAGGTGTATAAAGAAAAGGAGTGAGATGATAACATTTGCCTAACCAATGGCCTGGAAACCTTCGCCTTGGCCAGATTGTTAAAATTATGGAACAAATGGTGTGTTTTATATTTCCACTCATATGTGCAGTATCCTGTCATATTTTCTCATCAGAGGTTCTTTAAATAGCCATTTCTGGCCTTTCTATCCATCTCCTTACCTAATGAGCATTCATCGTTTTTGATCACTTGAAAGAAGGTGACAAATCAGCATTTCTCTCTAAATAAATTGTAACTGAGAATGTAAAGCAGTATCTATTTTTTTTCCTCTTTCATTTCCTCACTGAAATAGCACCTAAAAGATACTATCCTGTGGAAACACTTCAGAATCATTTCTAAAGAGGCACTTTTTAATTTTTAATTAAAATTTTCTGACTATCCAGGACTTTGTTATACATATCTGTGCATTACTAAAATAGACTACCATCCCTTCTTATCTTTTCTAATCTTTTATATGGGCATATCTTTTATTTTAAAAATTTAAATCTTCATTCCAGGACTGTGTAGTTAAGGAAGGAAATTGGTAGGAGATCATTACGTCTTTTAGAAATATCCAGCTCTGAAACTTATGGGTTTTTTTTCCATTTATTAATTGAAGGATGTTTCCAGGTATTAAATGAAGGGTGCTTTCTGATTTGTCCTTATGTATCTTGCTAGGAAATTTCTATAGTGGCAAGGTGGAAATTCCTTCCAAAATGATTTCAATTGGATACAAAACAGTAATGGAGAAACAAAAATATATTCCAGGTACAATGACTTCTCAAGCCCTTTCCCTATTTTATACAGAATAAGAGGTGGATAAACTGGGAATTAGTCCCTGAAAATGTTGCCATCAAACTCGATGGATCTCCTGTTTCACTTTGATTCCACAGATGATGCAGAAAAGTTTGACAAACACCTGGAGATTGGAATCTAAGTAAGACTATAGAATCACACAGGGAAAGCTGACCAGTACTATCACAGATCAGGGTGGGGAGTGTAAGTAGAAGACTATGAGACACATGTAGGAAAAAAAAAAAAAAAAAACTACTTTCTACTTTTCTGATTTTCTTCCATTACAGATTAGTTTTGTTTGTTCTAGAGCTTCATGTGAACAAATACACCAGATGTATTCTAGGGGCTACATTATTTTGTGGAGTATCATGATTTTGAGGTGTATTCTTGTTGTGTATATTAGTAGGATTTCTTGTTATTGCTAGGAGTTTATGTATCCATTCCACTGTAGCTGGTTATCTTGGTTGTTTTTAGTTTGGGGGTAAAAACTGCAGAACTCTTGGCACAAAAAAAAACTCTGACCAAACCTCCGGAATAAGAGATAACCAAACCCAGGCTGACTTCTTGCATAAGGCAGTATCCCTACAATGATCCCAGTCCCCAATGAAACAACCCCCTGAGAAAATTCAAAACTACTTGGTGTATTCACTTTTTGTTCTATCTAATCAATACATAATGATAGTCCCTTGACCTCCTTTCTTAGAACATTTACTGAAATTACTATTGTAAATATTTATCGTGTCCCTTTGAGTTATGTATGTATCTCCTGCCACTCAGGACTACCTTCCCAAAGGAACTAAACACCAATCTTTAAAATATGATCATCACACAGTTGTATAAACAATGATTTATAGAAGTGTGGGGTTATTTCTAGATGTTTCATTGTATTCCAATGATCAATTTATTTATCTCTTTGCTATACTTTATTGATTGCCATTCAGAAATCAGATTGCATAATTCTTCCACATTTGTTCTTTCATTTCCAAGACTGGTTTTAATACAGTGTACTTTGCATTTTATATAAATGTAAGAATTAATTTGAAATTATCTATAGATAAAGGGGTCTACCTGGTGGTGAAAGGGGTTATGACACAACCTATGAAGCTATCTGCAGCCACTGCAGCACGAGTTTGATCCCTGGCCAGGGAGCTACCCACATGGCACAGCGGACTTCTCTTGACTAGCCCACTGCTCCCTTCACCAATGTATTTCCATTGATCTGCCTGTTCTGTTTCCCACTTTGTCTCTGGTGAATCCTCTCACCCCCCACAACTCTGGCCTGTACTCCAGTTGTTGTATGAATAAATAAATAAATTTAAAAAAGAAATTAACTATAGATATTAATGTTTGGACTTTGTTTAGTATTTTATAGGGAAGAGTGGGCACATTAACTATACAAAGGTTTCTGGTCTGTGAACATGATATCTCACTGCATTTATTCAGGTTTCCTTTAATTTCTCTAAGTTATCAATGGTTTCTATTTCTTTGTATAGAGATCTCACATGTGGGCCTCCCCGGTGGCGCAGCGGTTGAGTGCTGGGTTGCGAAGCTGCCTGCAGCCTCTGCAGCACCGGTTCGATCCCCAGCTGCTCTCCGGCCACCAGAGGAGGGTCCCACATGGCGCGCAGACCTCTCCTGCCACCCGCTGCTCCCCTCAGCAGTGTACTTCGGTCCTTCTGCCTGCTCTGATCCCCGCTCTGGATCTGGTGAATTCTCTCACCCTCCCGCGCTTGTGACTGTACCCAGTGCTTGTATAAATAAATAAATAAATAAACAAATAAATAAATAAATCTTAAAAAAAAAGAAATCTCACATGTTTTGTAAAGGTATGTCTAATTTTCCTTTATGAGATACCTACCTTTCTAAATCCTATTAATTTAAATTTATGTAATATCTTTACTTCTAGCATATAGAAATTCAGTGAATTTTTTTAATGATTATTATACTACAACATTGCCAAATTAAAAGAATATCCTTAGTATCTGTTGTTGAGTCTATAGTATTTTCCACTAACTTGACCATGTCATTTGAGTAAATATATTTGATATATTGCTTTCCAATATATATACCTTTCAGTTTTTTATTCTACTATTACATTGCAGTCTCTTGTGCAGTGATAAGAGTGAATATCTTTACAATCTTCTAGTTTGAAAATTTTTTCTTAAAGATTTATTTTATTTCACTTATGAATAAAATAACTGGGAATGCAACAGAGGTACAGGGGATAAGAGATTCACCAGAGACAGAGTGGAGAGCAGAACAGGCAGATCTACTGAAACACATTGCTGAGGGGAGCAGCAGGTGAGATAGGAGAGGTCTGGTGCACCATGTGTGCTAGCTCCCTGGCCGAGATCGAACTCATGCCACAGTGGCTGGTGATAATGTGACAGTACTAAGACTTTAACCCCTGTGCCACTAGACCTTAAACATGGTTTTAATGGAGATTGAACTTGCATTTCATCAAACAATTTTTCTGATCTTTCTTTTTTTTTTTTTAAAGATTTATTTATTTTATACAAGAACTGGTGTACAGGCCAGAGGCGCGGGAGGGTGAGAATTCAGGGAAATGCAAATCAAAACTACCATGAGATACCATCTTACACCAGTGAGAATGGCACATATTAAAAAAACTAGCAACAACAAATGTTGGCGAGGGTGTGGAGAAAAAGGAACTCTTCTGCACTGTTGGTGGGAGTGCAAACTGGTCCAGCCACTATGGAGAGCTGTGTGGAGATTTCTGGACCTACTAAACATAGAGCTTCCATATGATCCAGCAATTCCACTCCTAGGTATCTACCCAAAGGACACAGAAACATCAATTCCAAAGAACACCTGCACCCCTATGTTTATAGCAGCACTGTTTACAATAGCTAAGCTTTGGAAACAACCCAAATGCCAAAAATAGATGACTGGATCAAGAAGATGTGGTACATATACACCATGGAATATTACTCAGCATTCAAAAAAGATAAACACATGCAATTTGCAGCAACATGGATGGCGCTGGAAGGGATCATGCTCAGCGAAATAAGCCAAAAAGAAAAAGAAAAATACCGGATGGTCTCACTCATAGAAGGAATCTAGAATACTTAAATAAGGGACCAGGAAAATGAATAACTAAAGAAAGTGAAAATCGGAATCAACAAAAAACTATGAAACAGAGACACTTTTGGGGGGTGGGGGGCGGGAGGGGAGGGATTGGGATCAGAAAGGGGGGGTTGCAACTGTATGGGGAATATAAAAATAAAATTTATTATTAAAAAAAAAAAAGAGAGAGACAGAGCAGAGAGCAGAACAGGCAGATGACCAAAAACACTGCTGAGGCAAGGCAGAAGAGATCTGCTGTGCCATGCTGTTATCTCCCTGGCCGGTACTGCACAGGCTGCAGAGAGATTCACAGCACTGTGCTCATCCTGCTGCACCACCAGGGAGGCCCAATTTTTTCTGATCTCTTGAGATGATCTTCTAAATGTTCAACTAATCTTAAAATCTTTAAGTCTTGCTTATGATGAATTATCATTTGCAAATATTACTGTAGTAAATATGCTAATATTCTAAAAAAATTTAATTGATATCTTTCAACTCTGACTTCTCAGAACATAAATTTTACTGTGCTGTCTTTGAGGATTGTTCTTCCTAATGCTTTGCAGTGATTCATTCTCCATCTTTGGATAGTTTTTTCCCCAAAGGTAGTATGCAGAACATCACTCAGTCGTAGGTAAGAACTGATCCTTCTACAAACTTTTGGAGCTCCCTCATTGTTAATCCTTTTCTTCTTAGCTATTATGACCTGAAAAATTCTAGCCAGTATGGTCTCCAGAAACCCAAGGTCTACATCACTGGTGTCTGTTTTGACCCTTTCTTCCTGTGATTTTGCTCAGAAACTCTCTCTAGTAAGTAAATTGGAGAAAATGTTATGATTACTTCATTTGATTATCTTCTCTAAAAGCTTATTACCCTGCACTTCCTGTAAACCAATGTCTAAGAATCATTGCTTCATATAATATTATACAGTTTTCCTGTTCTGATAATGATGGGGTGAGTTCATTTTGTGTAACTCCATCTAGGAATTATTGAAGACATGATTAGAAAATTATATATTGTACTTTTTTTCACTATAAGGGCTAGTAAGATGATTCAATTAATTTCATTCAAGAATTTAAGAATAGTTGAACATTGAAATGCTGATTAATCATATGATTATCTCAAGAGATAAAGCGTTTGAGGAAATGCAAGGCCAATTCACCATTAACTCAAATGTCTTTAGGGACCAGGTGCATAGGGGGAACATACAAATTGTTAGAATATAACAATAGGAGGATGGAGCTGAGCTGTGACTAAACATGGCAGTATAATCCCCAACAAAATAATCTTTAAAAAATGCTACTTGTGTCATAAAAATCTAACAGCTTAGAACCAAATTGCAGTTAAGCATTTAAAAATAAATATTATTGAAATGATGCTGCATGGATGCACAGGAAAAAAAAAAACATATTTTTTATCGTTGATCCTGTCAGTAGTAGTTTCTCTGAAACTTCTGGGAAATCAAACTGAGAGGTTAAAACAATTAAAATTTAACAAAACACGTCCCAAAGACTGAAAAACTGGTGTAACACTGAAAATAGAAAAGGGATCTTCTGTTTAGCAGCCTATCCTACCTTGAGAAATGTGGTTTTAAATGCTGTTGGCCTGGGGCCTCCCTGGTGGCACAGGGGTTAAAGACAGCACTATCAAGCCATTGCCAGCCACTGCAGCACAATTTCTATCACCAGTCAGCCAGAGAGGACCCACATGGCACAGCAGACCTCTCCTACCTCGCCCGCTGCTCCCCTCATCAGTGTATTTCAGTAACTCTGACTGTTCTGCTCCCCACTCTCTCTCTGGTGAATTCTCTACCCCCCCCAACTCTGGCTTACACCCCAGTTCTCTTATGCATAAATTAATAAATTTTTTTTAAAAAAAATCCTGTTGACCTTATAGGGACGTCTACAGGACAGAATCAAAGGTTACAGTCATGTGTTGTTAACCTCTCCCTCTACCTTAGATATCTCATATTTTTTCTCAACACAAAAGGATATGTAATGTTTTGATTGATGACTCCCCAAAAGATGTGTGTATATCAATCTGGCAAATGTGTTCTTCCTTGGACAATGGATCTTTTTAGATACCATTACATGAATCTGGAGATGAGATTATCTTGCATTATCCAGGCATGTTCTAAATCCACTGATGACAATCTTGTAAGGGAATGGAAGAGAGAGAGAGAGAAAACCCAAAGGAGGAGATCATGTGGAGATAGGGATAGAGACTGGAGTTATGAACTTACAAGGCAAGGAGCAGATGGAGCCACCAGAAACTGGAAAAGGCAAGAAAAGATTCTTCCCCAAAATCTTCATAGACGGACAACAGGTTAATTTCAGATTTCTCTCCTTCAAAACTATGAGATACTATATTTCTATTGTGTTAATATCTTATGGCAGTCCTAGGATAATAATACTGGGTACAATCCTAAAAAATGGGGCACCCAAGACCAGAAGCAAAAGACTTTCTTGCTATGTAACCAAACAAACAGTTTATTCCCATTTCTAGATCTTGGTTTCCTTCTTTATAAAATAAGAAAGGGACATGACTATTTAATATTTTATTTACTCTGGCATGTTTTCTAATTTTTCACTATAGTGAAGATGTGATTTTAGTTCTTCCTCAAACGTAATCTGTATGATGCTTGCTAAAATTATAAGTAAAGTATTATATTTTCCAATTTATAGAGGGAATGAGCCCCACCCTTGTTTTATTTATTTTATTTTTTTAAGATTTATTTATTTATGCATAAAAGAACTGGGATACAGGCCAGAGATGCAGGGGGGTGAGAGGATTCACCAGAGACAGAGTGGGGAACAGAACAGGCAGACTAACTGAAATACACTGCTGAGGGAAGCAGCAGGAGAGTCAGGAGAGGTCTGCTGCGCCATGTGGGTTGCTCCCTGGCCGGCCGGGGATCAAACTCGTGCTGCAGAGGCTGCGGATTGCTTCATAGTGCAATGCTTGACCCCTTGCACCACCAGGGAGGCCCCATCCCACCCTTGTTTTATAGAGTCATATGGCCAGATATTCTAGTCCTTTCCAGCTCACCTATCTCTTTTTCTACTTAGGTCATTTCATTTCAATGAGCAGGCAGCAAGCATATCCTAAATCGTAAAATATGTTATGTATTTGCTAATGCAGGATCAAGATCATTTTTACAAATCATAATTCTGTCAAGAAATATAAGTTGATGTATATAAGAGGAAATTGTAGATTTCAATTTCCTTTTGGTGAACATTCTTAGTGTCAAATGCCCACATTGATTTCTAGGGCACAGTGATGGAGAAGTACCTTTAGGGGAACTTTCTCTTCATTTCCTGTAAAACTGCCACTTGTAAGCAAGAAAATATATTAAAGGTCAGAGATTATTTTCAGACAAGCTCATTCAGTCATGCTCATTTAGAAACAGACATCTATATTCCCATATAAAATGTTATCATAATGACATATTTTTTTGTTATTTTATTTTTTAAATTATTACCCTTCAAATTCGAGCTAAAAACTGCCCATCATTTATGAGACGACTGCAAACCTAATGATTATTGTTTGCATATCTTTTTATATAAGTGCATATGTGTGCCTATTTTGAGTCTGCCCTTTCTGACCACATATTGAGAAATAGGACAATAAAGCAATGTTCAAGAGACTTTAAAATTACATGCATCTGAAATAAAAGTTTTTGTTTTTACCACAGTCTGTTTCATTTGTTCAACAGAAAACTATGAGGGATAAAAGTTCAAACCCAATCCAATAAATAGAGCACTCACAGAATATAAGAGAAAACTAGCTTTCAGATTTTATTGTGGGTCAGAATCCTTTTGGGATTCTGATCACCAAAACTTACCTTGTCTGAAGTCCAGGGAGAGATCTAATAATTTATATTTTTAAGATATTTCCAGTTGAAGCTAATGCTACCATCTTCTGAGAACAAATGACAATGAATTTGGAGAAAAAGATGTATATTCCTGAGCATGTTTGAGATCTTAAAATGTCAAAGTGCTTTTGAGTTTGACATGGTATCCAAATGTGAAATAAATGTTAAGTCTTACTCACTGAGAAGTTAGAGTTGAACATAGTAATAACTCCCTGTCTCAGTTAAATACCATTTAAGAAACTGGGATTGACTGAATCCACAATCAGTGAGGTGAGAGATTAGCTTTAAATTCAGATGGGAGACTGGGGAGATGGAAAATGTGTTTGAAACAAGCCCAGGGAATTGAAAGACTATGCCCCTTCAGAATGGGGGAGAGAGTGATACATTCTCCTTTAAAGATACTCTCTTGCATTCCTGGTGGGAGTGCACACTGGTCCAACCACTATGGAAAGCTGTCTCGAGGCTCCTCAGTCTACTAAAAACGGAGCTACCATATCACCCAGCAATTCCACTCCTAGGGCTCTACCCAAAGGACACAAAAACACTGATTCAAAGGAACACCCGTGCCCTTATGTTTATTGCACACTATTTACAATAGGTAAAACCTGGAAACAACACAAATACCCAAAAATAGATGACTGGATCAAGAAGATGTGGCATGTATACACAATGGAATATTAATCAGCAATCAAAAAATAATTTGCAGCAATGTGAATGAAACTAGAAGGAATCATGCTCAGTGAAATAAGCCAGAAGGAAAAAGAAAAGTATCGGATGGTTTCACTTGTAACAGGAATATAGGGGAACCAAATGAAACATCAGTGTAAAAATAATAACAATATAAAGCACAACAAAGCAAAAACAGACAATTATAAGTAAGAGCCATCCTGCAGGGGAGGAGGAGGTAGAGGGATCAGGGAGGGAGGGAGGAGCACAGGGGGCTGAGGTGATGGTGCACAGGTGCCTTGGGGAAAGAAACTATGGGGACTACACCTGAAGGGGTGAGGGAAAGCAAATATTGTTTAAAAATGAACAATGATGTAAAAAAAATAATATAAAAAAGAAAAACAGAAAAAATAAAGATACAAATGACATAAACACTACTATATAATATGAACTTGAAAACTCATTACAGCTAGAGCAGGCAACAACAGCAACTGACTCTGCAATATGAAAACATCATTTCCTTATAAATGATGTTTATAAGAAGGTTCCATTTTCAGGGGTATGTCCTGATTGCTATTGTGAAGAATTTAGGGCTTCGAGACAGAAGCAAGTTCTATAATCAGTATTTCCATTCCAGCCATTAGTGGCCTTGGCAAGTTGTTTAACAACTCCACTATTGCAACAATATGAAAATTCTTTATCAATTTGATTTGTGGATTATTGGAATCATCAAGCATAGCAAAAAAGACATGAAAATAGTTTCAAAAGTTCAGTAGCAGGGCCTCCCCTAGTGGCGCAGGCGGTTAAGCACAGCGCTGTGAAGCTGTCCGCAGCCTCTGCAGCACCGGTTCGATCCCGGCCGGCTGGCGAGGGTCCCACATGGCGCGGCAGACCTCTCCTGTCTCGTCCGCTGTTCCCCTCAGCAGTGTATTTCGTCAGTCTGCCTGCTCTGCTCCCCACTCTGTCTCTGGTGAATCCTCTCACCATCGCTCAAGTCTGGCCTGTGCCCTGGTTCTTGTATGTATGGATAAATTAATCAATCTTAAAAAAAGAAAAAAAAAAAAGTTCAGTAGCAATAACTAAAATTTCATCTTATTATTTAGCTGTGTTGATATGCAGGTATTTTGCAATGTCAGGGGTTATGTCTAGAAAGTAGCCATAATTATGACCGTTGTGTGACTATATCAGGTCTGCCTTGCTTGTTAGAGCACTGAGAAGAGAGAAGGCTTATGAACACACATTTTGTGGTTTATTTCTCCCCAGTCTCATTTGTCTCAAGGAGCCAGTACCATCCGTTATGGAGTAATAAAAAGAAAATCAACATGACATTCACAATTTACTAGGCAAGCCAAAATATCTTCCTAGGGGGGTTTTGATAATGAAATACTGTCTTTCACTTCATGCCCTTCAAAATCAAATTGAAGGCCTAAGGGAAAAATTCCCTGAAGAATTAACATTTTTCATGTTGCATATATGTATAATACAATGATTCTTAAAGTAGAAGCAATTTTTTTCCTGAGAGTCATTAAAACAGGGGAACAGGGTAAAGTGGTAAATTGGAATGAGACTGAAGAGCCCTATGTTCAAAGCCATCTAATTTATATTTTCTAAGGTCTATTTACAATGGATTGTGATCCCTCATTGCAAGATAATTGGCTGTTCTTTTACTCATATATAGGTTACTGCTGTTTGTGATGATTCTCGTCTTGCTGACCATGGTTGAAAACAGGTGAAAAGGGTTCAAGAAACATCATTGTTTGCTTGTTTCATTTGTTTTGGGTCCATGGAGTCACGCACACAGTAGGCACCAGGTACACACCAACTAAAACCACCGAGTCAACAACAGCAGCAAAAAACACAGGTGTACCTGCACTACCTTCTTCAGTCCTATTACGTGATGGATTGCAATCAAATAAGGTGACCCCTTTTACGTTGCCTTAATAGTCTTCACAGAAGGAGCGATCCCTCCCTTCGAAAATACAAAGTCATTGCAGGTAATAAAAGAGAGGAGGGAAGATGGCTATTTTCTTCATTTCTGGATTTTTCTACAACTGATCTTTGAAGAAAATTCCCATTTCTGAAAATTTAGTTGTCAGATTATAGTGAAAGGAAAAAACGTAGCACCTGATTTTGAGATGCTCATGGTTATTATGGAATTTTCTAAATTTTCCCCAAGGCTATATTATTGGATGTCATTGTACCTAAGATACACACACACACACACACACACAGAAACAGCATTTTACTAACTGCTATTTTCTGTTGTACAGAAAGAGCAAAACAAGTCTAAAGTATAACTTATGATTTTCAGCTAATTTGTATGGCAATGTCTAATTATATTGCAATTACCACTCCTTTATACACATAAATTATAACCTTCCTTATAAAAAAAGAATATTATAGTCACAAAATACTACCACTCCTCTGAATCTTGTCTTCTTTCTCCTGGAGACTAGGTTCAAACTCCTTTTCATCTCTAAATATTTCTCCATTCAAAACACTTAGAATATCTTTTTCCTAATTAAGAGGGAAGATTTGAGTAGTAAAAAGATGTTTAATGAAAATAACCCTGATTTTCAGCCATCCATACTTCCATTCCTGTTCCCCATAGACAGCTTTCAGTTTGAACACTCAATGTTTACTAATTTGAACAAGTTTGAGACATTCCTTCCTTCCTTCATTCACTCAGGAATATTACAGAGTCATAATTATGTGGCCACCAACGTGCTCGACACTGCGACTCGAACTTGAAATAGACTAAAGACAGATGGTGGCTAAAGAGAGCAGAGCAGCGCTCTCAGATGCCTGGGGTGACGGACGTTGTCTTTGCTCCAAAACACATCCCAGATTGATGCTTTTATATAATGTAGCACTTGAAAAAAAATAGTCAAAAGCATAAAAATTACAAACATTTAATTATTATGTTCAATAAACATAAAATCTGTCAAATTGCTGTACGAGAGTCTAAGCACTTACTCTTATTTTTCTCATCAAAGTCAGGCAACCTGAAATTTCTCTCCTGTCAGAGCAAGAGGACTACGCTTGAGGATTTGTACAGGGCAGAGAACACAGACACAGAAAAGGACAATTTTCTTCTAATTTATTTTACCTGTTATTGCTAAGGTTTCTCTCCCACTACCATTCAGTGCGCCGAGAGTCCTCTTCTCTTAAAGGCTATTCTTGCTTGGGATTCTTCATGGACATTACAAGAAAGGACATACTCAGAGTGTTTCAAATGGGGTTCAGTGAGGTCTCCCGGCTAGGCCTGGCATAGGGGTTCATGTGAGGGGGTTCATGGAAAATGGAAGCTCACAATTTTAATCAACTTCAAATATATAGAGATATATTTGTCTTTCCTTTTTTATTCACAAACTTTTAGCAATTACCTATAGATTTCCTTATGAAACTTGAAAATATGCCAGAATGTCCTTATCTCCTTTTCCTCAACTTCCAAAATTGTAGCTACATCTTTCCCTGTTTTCTTTAGCCTATGCGCATTACATCACACACACTCACTCAGACTGCATGTATAGACTTCAGCTTATATATCCTATCCCATCAGCTTTTATAATACCTTAGCTTCTTCCTTATAAACTGACATATAAGTATCCTGACCTATATAAAATCCTCCGTTCTGTGCTTCTTACCTATTGATTTTTGCCATCTTTAGTTTTATAAAGATGACATGATATTTTGGTTAACTAGATTTTCTTACTATTTTCTATATTTTGTTTGTAACCGATAAAAATCATTATGATGACCATTAAATACTAGTTTTTATTTTTTTTTTTTACAAATAATGTTCATGATGAAGCCAGGTAGATTCTGAAGATCTCATAACTGCAATGCACAGCCCCTGTGACAATCAGTGGAGTTAGTGACTCGTATTTTGTTGTTTTGTTTGTTTTAAGATTTTTTTTTTATATAGAAGAACCGGGGTACAGACCAGAGGTGTGGGGGTTGAAAGGGATCCCCAGAGACAGAGTGAGGATCAGTACAGCAGATCTACTGAAATACACTGCTGAGGGGAGCAGCGGGCCAGACAGGGGAGGGCTGCTGCACCATGTGCGTCAGCTTCCTGGCCTGGGATTGAACTCATTGTTTGGTTACTTCATATGAGCAATGAGTTGCTACTATCTTTCCTTTATTTGCTAGTTTCCCCCTTGAAATTTCTAAATTTATTTCTTTTATTATTTTTTATTGTATTTGCCTTATTCTGGATGGCTAACAATTCTCTTGATATCTACTTTATTGATATCAGTATATTTTGACCTGGAAAAAAAACATGTATCTTGGAGGTCTCTGAACTTATTCTAATTTAAAGCGAATAAAAAAAAAAATGGCTAGCATTATTGAGAGTGGCCAACCTGAGGTTTAGCCACTAAATTCTGTTATTATTATAGCCCATGTGATTCACCTTCTGACACTCTTCTGAGTCTTGTTTAGCTGAAGAATCTCTTCAGGTATCTTCCTCACCAAACTGTGCATGAAACAGAAAGGTACCGATTCTTTGCAATCAGTGCAACATTATAAATACATATCTTAGTAATGTGTAAACTGAAGTATATGTTCAAAATCATTTTTCCTCAAGATTTTTGGAGATTTCTCTTGGTGATTAATGAGCAGTGGAGACACTTTTATTTAATCAAAGTGATGTGCCTTTAGAACAACTGAACATTTTCAGGTGTATAGCTTTATATTTTGACTTTTGTATAAATGATCATACTCATAAGTCTAATTTCCACCCAGCATCACAAAATTGACCTTCTTTCCCTGATTGCACCAACTTCTACCATATTCCCCTCTGGTTAACCACCAATCTGTTGGAGAAACTAATGGTTTATTTTTGTTCGGTTATGTTTGCTTTTGCTTTGATTATTTACTTTTTGCATATGAGTAAAATCAAATGGTATTTGTCTTTTTCTATCTGACTTATTGTATTTATCATAATCACTGCAAGGTCCATCCATCTTGTAACAAAGCTCATCATTTTTTATAGCTGAGTAGTGTTCCGTGTATATATATATATATATACCACATCTTAATCCAATTATCCAGTATGTTTCCATGTGTTGGACATTGTGAATAGTGTTGCAATGATCATAGGATTGTAATATCTTTTTCATTTAGCATTTTCATATTATTTGGACAAATGTCCAGAAACAAAATAACTCAATCATTTGGAATTTTTAAAAAGATCTTTTTTATGAATACAAGAACTGGGGAACAGGCCAGAGATGAGAGGGTGGTGAGAGGATTCAACGGAGACAGAGTGGGGAACAGAACAGGCAGACTGACAAAATACACTGCTGAGGGGAGCAGCGGGACAGTCAGGAGCGTTCTGCTGTACCATGTGGGTAGCTTCCTGGCTGGCTGGAGATAGAACTCATACTGCAGAGGCTGCAGATAGCTTCATAGCTAACCCCTTGTGCCACCAAGGAGGCCCCATTTGGTATTTCTAATCTTATTTTTTTTCCAGAAAACTCCATATAGTTTTCCATAGTAGATGCATCAATTTACATCTTCACCCACAGTGTACAAGAGATCCCCTTTCTCTACATCCTCATCAATACTGATTTTGGTTTTGGTCTTCTCTTTCAATTAGCCACTGATATGAGATGATAGTTCATTGTGGCTTTGATTTGCATTTTGCTAATAATAGATGATGATGAATATCTTTTCATGTTTCTGTTGGCCAATTATATATCTTTGGTGAAATAAGAACATTTTTATATGTACATATGTATTTTTTTTTTTTTATTGAGGTAACCTTGATTTACAGCACTCTATGATTCAGGGAAAGATTTATACTGCCTCCAACGGACGTAACCAAGTTTAACTAACTCTACACTACTTTTATACTTTTTTTTTTTACTCAGGAAACTTAGATTCTTACAGATTTTATTATAAATTCAGCTTCTAAGACATCTTATAGAAAATAATTTACATTTCTCCATCATTTTAGAACTTTTAGTATACTATTTTGTTGTGTTAAATTTCATAACAACACATCTAAGTGTATATCCTAAAAAGTAATTTATCCTCAGAGGTATTCTGGCCTTTCACTCTGAAGGCCACATATCTCTTCTCAGTTTAGAAAGACTCACCAATACTCACATGTAAATTATTATTACTACATAAATTATGAAAGCAAATAGGGATTATTATCAATACATATTATTGGTTCTGTGTCTCTTCTATTATCTCCTTTCCTTTTAAAAGCATGTTGGAATCATTCATGAACTTTAAATCTCTCCCTTTCTCTCATATTCGATCCCATTTTCTTAATTTTGCAGACTATTTGTTGTGTGTTCACTGAAGTCTCTCTTCCTTTGCTCGTGTTCAGCTAACATTTTAACAGAGATTTCACTCTTTCTTCCATACAGTTACTGGATATTGACAAGAGTATAATGTCAGATGTCCACAATTACAGTAGCATATAGGACAGCTTCATCTCCTCAAAAATGTTTTGCACCGTGATATATATTTAGCTCTCATGTTCCCTCAGTGTGTTCTGCGCCCTCTGGCACAAGTTTGTTTTATCTTAGCATTTACTCTTCATCGATGTCCTATATGTTCAGCCTTAAAGTCACTTATTTTAAAATAAATAGAGGTTGAGGATATGAGGATATGTATGAATTTTATAGACTAATTTTGCATTAGTTGATGAGTACACAAAGACTCTGGAATTGCCAGAAAGAGGATATATACAACCTGGAATTCCAACCACAGTATCTGTTTCCATTAAGGTGTGATGTATAAGCTACCCCCTTCTATACAGTCCAACATATTATGAAACTGGGATGTCTTCAAAATTTTGTGGAAATCTCTCATCTAACAAAGCAATATGGTATCATTAAATTTCACATAATGAATATATGATTTTTAATTACTTTTCTGTTATTTCAATAGGACCTTGGGAGCATGTGACTCTTGCATGTGAGGTCTCTCACAAGGTGAAAAAAGTAGAATTGTGGGGCCTCCATGATGGTGCAGGGGTTAAAGATAACACTGTCGAGCTATCACCAGCCACTGCATGAGTTTGATGTCCATCCTTGCCAACGGAGCAACCCACATGAAAAAGCAGACCTCTCCTGCCTCGCCTGCTGCTCCCCTCAGCAGTATATTTCTGTCAATCTGCCTGTTATGCTCCCCACTCTGTCTCTGGTGAATCCTCTCACCCCTCCCCCCACACCTCTGGCTTACACCACAGTTCTTGTATGCATAAACAAATACATCTTAAAAAAAAAGGGATGAAGACACAACCTATGAAATTATCTGCAGCACGAATTCAATCCCCAGCCAGGTTGCTACCCACATGGTGCAGCAGACCTCTCCTGTCTTGCCTGCTGCTCCCCTCAGCAGTGTGCTTTAATCAGCCTGCCTGTTCTGTTCCCCACTCTGTCTCTGGTGAATCCTTTCACCCTCTGCACCTCTGGTCTGCACCCCAGTTCTTGTATGCATAAATAAATAAATCTTTAAAAAATATATTAAAAAGAGAGAGTAGAATTGTCTATACTGATAGTTGGCACTTAACATACACTACTCTGCATTACAAATAACCTTCCATACTATCAATATTTTGTATGTGAATTCAAAAATAAAAACTTCTACAAATTAAGACCCATAGCTTATATATTAAAATTATTGGTGAATCACTTGTGAAGGTGAAAATATGTTATGAAGGTTTGTTATTAACTAGTCATCCTCTGCCTAAAATTATACCTTCTAACCGCTTGCCTCATACATCCAAACAGGTCATTTATTGTTTGAATCACTTATATACACTATTAGATGGGGAGAAAGAACTACTTGTGATGACAGCTGTTTTATTTCTGAGTTTCTGATGTATATGATGAATAGTTTTTCTCTTACTGCTTTTAAAATTTTCTCTTTTTCATTTCCCTTTAATATTTTAACTACATTGTCTCTAGATGTAGATCTCTTTGGAATTCATTGAACTCCTTGCATGTGCAGATTAATTTTTGATAAAATTTCAGAGGTTTTCAGACATTATTTCTTCAAATACATTTTTCACTTCTTTGTCTCCCCTCGTCCTGCGTCCTCTGTCTGCAGACACGGGTGAACTTAGTCCTCTTCCACATTTCTCTGAAGTTCTGTTAATATATCTTCATTTGTTTCTGCCCCGGTTCTTCTGATTGAATAATCTCCATCTATTTTCATATTCACACTTTTCCTTCTCTTCTAGTCTCCTGTTCAGATCCCCAGTGAACTTTCCATTTTGGTTATGACACTTTTCAAGTCCAGCTTTTTATTTAGTTTCTTTTGTGATTTCCCTCTTTGTTGCTGTTCTCTTCTTTGGGAGAAATTGTCAACCCCTTCATCTCATTCCTCAAATACAGCATTAATTCTTTAAAAATAGTTATAATATCTGCTTCACCACCTTTACTAAGTCTTGCATTTGAGTGCCCTCAAAGGCAGTTTGCACTGCATTCATTTTCTCCCTGTGCTAGGTCACACTTTCCTCTTCTTTGCATGTTTCTCCATTTTTTTGTTGAATACTAGACATTTTGGTAATAAAATGTAGCCACGCTGGACACCACATTCAAATCTGTGGACCACCCCCACCTCCAGAGTGTTGCTCATGTTTAGTAATTTGACCGGGCTAGGTCAGTGAAGTTGCCCCTCCCCACCACAGTATAAAGCTCCTGGCTTCACTCCCCGGAGGGCAGTGCTGGACACGACAGTCACTCCACATTCAATGGTGGCTGTGGTCTTAGTCAACCTCTCTCTAATTGTCTCTGCCTGAACTTCCTATTAAACTGAAGCTTGTAGCTGATCTGCCACTTTTGATCTCTTACTTTTCTGTTCACTCTGTGCTAATTGCTAGTTGATTGTTCTAGTGTTTTTAACAATAACCCAAGGCACAAATTGCCCTGCAATCTGAGCCAATGTAAATAGACAATTTTGTATGAGCAGGGTATAGTCTAAGACTTCCTCCAATTCCAGGAAGGGAAATTTTCAGTATCCTTTTTTCTTGTTCTCTCTGCTCAAATTTGAACCGACCTGCTATTTCATGGGGCTACATCCCCCTCATATTATCTTAGCAAGAATATGTTCCTTTGGCATAAAGTTCACACTGTTCCAGAGTCAGACCTCATAGGGAGAGCTACAGAAATTTCTGTTCTTATAGTCTTCCTCACCGCTGGGCAGAACACCGATGCCATTGCACTGGGCCTGGGGATAGGGACAATGAGCTGTTTCTGTCAGGTGGACTCACCTGTTTTGTGTGGGGCATTACAGGAACTGGTAGCCGCTGGTCTTCCTGGTTTGGCCAGTTCAACATGGAACTGCTTGACTACAAGGAAATTGTGGTAAAAATAATGAACATTAAGTATCCTGAATCTGCTAAACTTGGGGAACTAATTCTGACTCATCAAGGGGGACTTGGTGGTAGAGAAACTCAGACCCACTTGGCCACACATACCTGGAACAAAACCTCTGCAGAGTATTCCTGAAGAGAACATGAGCGGCCCTGGTTGTCCGTGGCTCCTTGGGAAAAAGCATCGCTGTAGATTGGAAAAAGCATCGCTGAGAGATAAGGATGCCCACTGTTTTGGCCACAGACACTTAAAGTTTCCTTTGCTCGAAGTTGGTTATAAGTGTGGATATATCTACACTTTGGGAAAATTTCAGATACTTTGACTTTTGTATATAAATTTTACTATTTAAATGTTTATTTCTCTGGGGAGAAGTTCTCCTTAACTCCTCACATGGCCATTCTGCAAGTGAAAAAGCAAATTTTTGACCACAAAAAAATTCTAAAAGTAATGAGATTTTGGAAAAATATAAAACAAATTTTTTCAGGCTACTTTTTGCTTTTTAATTGCTAAGAAAGCTTTATAAAAGGTTCAGGACTACAGCAGGGCTTGAGACTAACTAACATTAAAATATAAAAATATTTATAAAATCAATACAGGTGAAAAGACATTAAAGCACTCTATATCTGAGCTCCTAAATATTTGCTTTCTTGGAGAATGTTTGTTCAGTTTCTCTGAAATACCTGTAATATATCTAAAAGTGATAACCCTAAACATTTCAAGGAGAATTTAGTTATAACTATTTTTCTAGGGTATGAGCAAAAAAGACATGTCATACATATGTAAGCAATAAGGAATGGGTACATATTTCATTCATACTTGGTGGGTGAGGATAACTCATTTAAATAAACAATAGGCATTCATGTCTGACCATCACCATGAAGTGGACACAGATGATGGTGCAAATAGAACTCCTAATGTTTTCTTTTACTTTTATTGTAGTACTTAGGATGTATTCACCTCTTATTTCAAATACCTGGTTGCTTTCTCTATTCTTGGTAGTTTAAGTTTGTAATTTTCAACTTGGCATCATAATCTTTTTAATAAATATGATGGCCTTTCCCCCACTATGCAGTTTCTCATCCATGTTTTTGGAAGTCAAGACATCGACACTGCCATCTTTGAGACAATTGAAACTGGAAAATTTCTCTGGAAGCAATTATTCACTTAATTGTATTTGGTTTGCTTGTGGCTAAGTCACGGGACATTCAGATCTCCCACCGTGCTTCTTCAAGCCCTGTTCCCTTGGGCAGTCACAGTTATCGATTCCAAAATGCCCACATCTATGGATTAAAGTCACTACTTGATCCTTCCTCAGGAACTCCGTCTCTCAGCTAACTCCTATTGACTGTTGTACTGCCTTCACTGCCTCTATTCTCGTAACAACAAAATCCTGTCTCCTGTACTACTTTGGACACACTGAAAATCAGATAAGTGCATTCTTTTTAGAGTTTCTTTGCCTATTCTCAATAGAATTCTCTATCATGTTCCAGTAATAATTTGTCTGAATTTAATGATACCATGACATGGAAGTTTGCAACTATAACCTCTCAAGGATCAATTATCTCTAGATTTATGACAATTCTATTCAAAAACTATTTTCTTTTCAACTTTCTTTTTTTTCTTTTTTTTTTTTTTTACTTTATTCCTGTGTGGTAACATGCGTTATTCCTGTGATGCTATGCAATTGTGTTGCTCACAGTATACTTCAAAAAACTGGTCAAGGGCCTCCCCTGTGGTGCAGCGGGTTGAGTGCTGCTCTATGAAGCTGTTTGCAGCCTCTGTAGCACAGGTTCAATTCCTGGCCAGCCAGGGAGATTCCCACATGGCAATACAGACCTCTCCTATTGTACCCGCTTTGCCCCTCAGCAGTGTCTTTGGTCTGTTTGCCTGTTCTGTTCCCCCACTCTCTCTGGTGAATTCTCTCAGCCTCCTGCACCTCTGACCTGTACCCCAGTTCTTGTATAAATAAATAAATCTTTAAAAAAAAACCTCATCAGTTATTTCAGTTCTACATTATTTGTGTTTTATGTGGTTATTCAAGTTCTCATTATATGATCACTTGGCAAGTTGAGCATAAAACTCAGTTCATAGTGAAGCACTACACAGGAAGGTTCACAGACCTGCCCAAGGGGTCCATGGAAGCTTGAACTGTGAAGACTGAAGTGAGCTGCCAAGGGTGTCTGTAAGGGAGGACAGAAATTCAATGATGTAAAAGTTAGCAATTTATAAAGGGAAAGAGAGTAAAGTGCAGCTCCCTCAGGGGAGGGGGATACTCATGAGGTAGATTTTTAGGCTACTTTACATATTCTTTCTAGACAGGGTTCTGACTTCTTTCTGTGTCAGCCACCGCTTTATTTCCAGCTATTGCTTTTCTCCTTATTGTCTTCCTTCTTGGTCAGCAAATTTTTCCTCTGGTATTGGATGTGGTCTGGGGTCTCCAGCCAGTGGAAACTACCAAGTACTTATCTTACTCTTTGTCTCAATAGCACCTTAATAGTTTTCTAAAATATAAAGGGGGTAAGGCCAGAAGACTGGGCCAAGATAGGTCTCTTTCTACCAGTTTATTTCCCAATTATAGATATTATTGCTCTGAAAAAAATTTTAAAGCATATGAAATTTGCAAGAGTTCTAGTCAAAAGCCGACCTTCCAGTCCTAATTTTCTCCTTGACAAGACTTTGCTAGCAAATGGGCCACTAGCCGGTCCTCTAATTAAACTCTCAAGATTAGCAGAACCGGGAGTTTATTTAGATTTGTTAATAACCTGGAGAGGTCT
The DNA here is from genome assembly GCF_014898055.3 of Talpa occidentalis. Lineage (NCBI taxonomy): Eukaryota > Metazoa > Chordata > Mammalia > Eulipotyphla > Talpidae > Talpa > Talpa occidentalis. Next base: position 61,440,970 of record NW_023603184.1, on the reverse strand, counting down.
TACAGTCTCCTTCCCAAATCATTCACAACATCGTACAGCAGCTCAAATTTTCTGCAGGAAGCAAATTTTACCCTCCTCACTTGCAAGAGGAAACAAATCCACACTTGCAAAGACTATGTCTGAATTTAGCCATTGCAAAGACTATGTCTGAATTATTCGTCTTGGGGAAAGAGTTTGTCACTCATGCTGTCCTAACAGAAAACAAGTCTGTGCTTTAAACAACTAAAATTTATTTCTCACATTTCTGGAGGCTGTAAGTTCAACATCAAGGTGCTGTCAGATTTGGTTTCTAGTGATCTCTTCCTGCCTTGCAGTTGCTGTCTCTGGCTGTCCTTATATGGCTTTTTCTCTGTACTTGAGTGAAGAAGGACATATAGCTAGTGGCTTATCCTCTGTTTAGAAGGACAACAATTCCATTAAGTTTAGGCCTCCATCCTTATGACCTCATTTAGCTTCAAGTTCTTCCTTAAAGGCCATGTCTTCAAATACAGTCACACATGTGAATTTTAGGGGAATAATTTAGTCCTTACTACCCTGAGTACATGGAGGATTGTTTACTTCCTCACTTCCCTAATTTCCAATCAGGTAGAAAATTACTTAAATTAATTTTCTCTGATTAATTAAATAATGAAATGATCTCTCAACATCATTGGCCTTACTTCTCCCCTCCCCCAACTTTTATCTGATTCTTTTTGGTGATGAATGATCAAGTGGAAAATGGTTAAGAATGAGGCCACCATTAAAAAGCAGACTAGTATCCTATTTAAAATCAACTAAACCCAGTCACATGGGTATATTTTAAATCACTTTGTGCTAGAATTTCAAATTGTATTACAAATAGATTGCATCATTCACTAGTATACTTGAAAAACAATGGAATGGTCTGGTTACTAAAGAAAGACTGTCATGGGCCTCACTGGTGGCACAAGGGTTAAGTCTTAAGCGCTATCGCTACCACTTCCTGAGTTCGACCCCAGCCGGGGAGCTAACCCACATATGGCACAGCAGACCTCTCCTGTCTCACCCACTGCTCCCCTTAGCAATGTATTTCAGTCAATCAGAAATGTGATTTCAGTGTCTTCTGCTCCCCACTCTATCTCTGGTGAATCCTCTCACCCCTAGCTCCTCTGCCCTATACCGCAGTTCTTGTATGCACAAATTAATAAAATATATCTTAAAAAAAATGACTTCTGTAAAAAAAAAAAACAAAAGGAAGAAAAACTGTCACACTGAACAGTGTTGTTTGGTTTGAATTTCTATCCGGAGATGACCACTAGGTACAACAGTGAGTGTTCAAAACATAGCTACTGATAGGAATGGAGCCTCCAACCACATACATGGCTTGTGATAATTAAACTGGGTGCACAACCATTCATTCATTCATTCAAAAGTTTATTCTGCATTTTGGAATTTGGTTTTATCCTGTCCACTGAATATGGCCAATTAATGTCACATATAACTGACAATGCAGTTTAATATTCTTTAATATTCACTAAGGTTCAGAGGCTAAAAATGGACAATATTAGTAAAACAAAGGAAATAAATTAAAGATTAACATAAAGTGCACAGTGGTTGTGCAAACTTGCTTCAAGATATTCTAAAGGTGGACACATTTGATCAAGTTCATTTATGACCTCAGGGTAATGACTACTACCAAACCCCACACATTAAATATTGACCAGATAAGAGTTAATAAATCTAGTTTGTTTGGGTTTTTTTTGGTGAAAATACAATTAATAAACCCATGATGCTATAAGTAAGTACTTATAAGCATTTGCTTAAAAATATTTTCTTAGTTTATGCCAGTTAGATTAAACTCTGAGCTATAGTTTAACGTAAGTTTGGATCCACACAGAAAGCTGGCAATTAATTAATTAATTAATTTATTTATTTTAAGATTGATTGATTTATGTATACAAGAACTGGGATACAGACCAGAGGTGTGGGGGGTTGGTTAGAAGATTCACCAGAGACAGAGCCAGGAACAGAACAGGTGGATCTGCTGAAATACACTGCTGAGGGGAGCAGCAGGTGAGGCATGAGAGGTCTTCTGTGCCATATGGGTAGCTCCCTGGCCAGCCGGGGATCAAACTTATGCTGCAGTGGCTGCAGATAATTTCATAGTGCTGTGACTTAACCTCTTGCACCACCAGGAAGGCCCGAAAAACCATCATTTTGTATGTAAATTTACTTCTCAAGAGTACATGCTCTTGGAAAAATAAATAGTTAAAAATTAGTAATTAAAAAGTATATGTTTCCTTTTTAAAAAAGGAGATATTTTTTCTTATGCCTTCAAAATATTAAGAATTTTTTAAAGTGCATATTTTAATTATTACTGATATATTGACCTTAAATATTATTTACACAACTCTTGACACTGTTCAAATGCTTTATAATTAATAAAATTAATTCACCTAATATCATGAGAGAAGAACTACTGTGCCCCCATTTTTCATATAAAAATGTTTTTTGAACTTTTCTAAATATTTCTGTGTCATGTAATAACAATGTTGTTGATTCCATAAATATTTATAAATAAGATATGATAGAATAAGAGAGGTATTGGACCCAAAATTATTAGGGATGGTTGGATTAAGATAATTTTAAATGTCCATTTATGCCAGAAAATTTTATGATTCATGGACTATGTGAACATGTCAATTCCAAGTGAAATATTTGTGGGAAAAATTAAATACTCAGACTTGGCATTCTCTGATTTCTTCTACAATGTTAGATTCCAGATGGTAGGCACCCTGTTTGTAAGAATAAATCCCATCACTTATTTCAATAGACAAACATTAGATATGTAAATCTAATTTGAAGAAAGATTGGAACATTTCCCATGAGGCAGAAGAATTATGGCTAGGCTACAGGACAGTTTAACTCATTAAGGTGCACACACAGCATACATATATAATGTAGCTGTTGCAGTTGAGATTCAAGGAATTAAAACCAAAATAATAATATTCACACAGAAATGTCCCTCACTGACAAAAATATAAAGATGATTTCTCCACTAGAGGATAACAATACAAATTTTAGTTCTCCATTGTCCTAGGAGAGCGGATTTTCCAAAAACCTATCATCTAGTCTCATAATAATTTAAGAGATGGGCACTTTTACCACAAGCAAAACAAACAAGGAAAAATCTTTGAGGTTTTCCTTTTTTTTTTTTTTTTTTGGTCTGTGTTTCATTTAAACAAAAGAGGACAAACAGTATACATGATATCAATGTGTAGACTTTAGCAGACATTTTACCAGGTGGTGAGATGCTACAAAACTGAATTTGAACATATTTTTATCTTTTCCAGTGACTAACTGCTGTTTGGATGCTGGAGACCAGCTCCAGCTAGAAGTCGTGTCAGGGATCTCAGAGAGGAGAGGATGGCATCGGTGAAGTTTTTCCGAGGGCTGAGGGGAAGTGGAGCGAGGTAAAGTGAGGTAGACACAGACACCCTCTCTGGTGCAAGTATCTCCTGCTAAGGGTCACAACAGGTCTTTATTTATACTTAAGGCAAGCAGTGAGGTGAGATTACATCAGCATAAGCATCAAAGCAGAACAGAGACAATCATTACATATTTTCTCATGAATATACAAAGACCCTCTTGATCTCATACTACAAAAGGACACCTCTTTAATCTGATTAAGAAAATCAACAGGGACAAATACTCTCCTAGGTACAACTCATTTTCTAACATAGTCAATTGTCTAAGACAGCACAATGTTCAGTAAAAATCAATCATCCTGTCAAGCCTTCCTGATTTTGGGGTGGACATGAAAGTCCATTGTTATGCTATATTACTAAAATCAACCCATTCGCTAGCACTAGATTAATCTAGCCTATTATCAATTACTTCAAAGTGATCTAAAACAACTCATCAAATCTATGTAAGTTCTACTGAAGTCTAACTCTTAACTAGAAATTCCTAACCTCCACACACCCTGCGAACTGTTGGCCTTACGCATACACCAGGGATGTATTGTTGCTGCAAACAGGTACCCCCCAGGTTAGGCTATAGTTTCCAAGCACAGCTGGTTCAGGGCAGCTTGTTCTACATAGTTCTCAGGGCCAAAACATTTCTTTCCTAACTATATCTTTAACAATTTTACGTCTCTTGTGATAGTTCATGCGTAAGAACAATGAGCCAATTGTCACCTGGGTCCGAATTAGGTTTTCACATGCCAGTTAATAACTCACTTTTGCATTAACCAAGAACAAAGAGGAGAGCATTAGCAGGTGTTGCCATGGAGACTCCCTAGTTCAGATCTTCTTTGGGAATTGCAAGAACTCCCCTCTTCTGGGAAGTACAACTTTCCCTCTTCGGGGGAGCACAGGAACTCCCCGCTTCTTGGGAGTCTCCCCCAATGCCCGGAGCATGTCAAGAGACAGCATGGGAAGCGCAGCCTGCCACATTTGGATTTTCTTTTTATTCCACTAAATTGGTTTCTATCTTTCACAGAAATATATAAAGAATTTACCTGTCAACTTTTTGGAGTCATTTTTCATATAAAACTTTGAAGATTGGTATTTTAAAGAAAAACAAAGCAACACAGTAGAGAGTACCATGAATAAGTAGAGACACTATTAAGCCAAATTTCTATTTTGATGATTTTTTAAAAGATTTATTTATTTATGCATATAAGAATGGGGGTGTAAGCCAGAGATACAGGGGGTAAAAGGATTCACCAGAGACAGAATGGTGAGAAGAAAAGGCAGATCTACTGAAATACGCTGTTGAAGGGAGCAGCAGGAGGTTTAGGAGAGGTCTGCTGCACCATGTGGGTAGCTCCCTGGCTGGAGATCAAACTCACATCACAGTGGCTGGTGGTGATATCTTGATAGTGCTGTCTTCAACCCCTGTGCCACGAGGGAGGCTCTCAAATTTCTATTTTGATTAAGACTAATTTGGAGATAGTTTAAATTTGTAAAGGGAGGTGAACATCTGGTTTTGTGGTATGGTATGTAGTTAATCATTATAGCACATGAGAGAAATATAACAAATAACCTAAAATTCATATATACAAACATATTAGTCTCCTTATGTTAGTCTATTTTGAAAAATAGTTACTAAAATCCATTTTGCTTATGTTCTTAGTAAAATCAGAACATCCTTTTCCTCTGAATTTGTAGTCAGGTAGATGAAAAACACAAGCTAGGTATTCTAATGATGGTAAGGGTATAGCAGACAATGTCTGTTATCAGTGTATTAGTTGCTGTTTTAAATAGTGGTTAAGTTATGAGTAAAACATATCTAGTGATCCAGACTCCTAGGAGGAAATTGAGGATTTTTAAAAATCCCCTTGAAAAGGGTAAACACTAAACTGTTGATCTTTTCCTTGAAGTATGGAAAGAGTTGATGAGGCAAATAGGAGGGGAAGTTATTTCATGCAAGAGAACAAATTAGCAAGTGCAAAGATGTTGAAATGCATATCACATTGCAATGTCATATCATCTGGGTTTTCTTTTATATAGGTTGACTTCTCTCTCTCTCTTTCACTTCAATTTGACTGTCAGGGTATATGACTCAATAGAATACCTCTAAATATATTTCTTTCTTCAATGCCTTAATTTGTATTGCCTCTATACCAAGTTCAAAGGTAATTGTTTCTTTAAGAAAAAGATGTGTAGATTTGACAAGAAGCAAAACTAGATTCCATATTCAGAGTTGAAATGTTAGTTAAAATGAATGAAAGAATGATATAAATCTACACAATATAAAATAAGTAAAATAAATTTAAAAAATGAAAAATGAATAGTGTCCCATAAAGAGAAATAAAAAGAACATGCTGTTAAAATTTACGTATCCTCTTCTCTTTTTGACCTTTCATTTTCTCTTACTTTAAACAAAACTATACAATTGTCATGTTATCATTCATGCAAGGAAGTTCTCATTAATAAAGATCAATCAAAAAGTGACAACATATACATGAGAGGTTGGAATAAGGAAAATCAGTTGGCATCATGAATACTGTTACGTTCACAGAAGTTTTCAAACTTTGAGTTGTCTGTTTTCTTCGTTGGTAGTTGCAACCATATTATTGCTATAATTATGTTATGCACCATATTCCATTAATCAGAATACTTAATTATGGACATGGAATCAGTATTTTAAAAAATTTCCCAAATGATTCAAGTCACATCAACACAAAATTTGATAAAAACAACAAAGTAAATTTCATCTAGCTATCTTTATTTATTTCTATTTTTTTTTTAGATTTATTTATTTGTTCAAGAGCTGGGGTATACAAAGGACACAGAAACATCAATTCCAAAAAACACCTGCACCCCTATGTTTATAGCAGCACTATTTACAATAGCTAAGCTTTGGAAACAGCCCAAATGTCCCAAAATAGATGACTGGATCAAGAAGATGTGGTACATGTATACCATGGAATATTACTCAGCATTCAAAAAAGATAAACACATGCAATTTGCAGCAACATGGATGGCGCTGGAAGGGATCATGCTCAGCGAAATAAGCCAAAAAGAAAAAGAAAAATACCGGATGGTCTCACTCATAGCAGGAATCTAGAAAACTTAAATAAGGGACCAGGAAAATGAATAACTATAAGAAAGTAAAAATCAAAATCAACAAAAAACTATGAACCAGAGACACTTTTTTGGGGGTGGGGGGCAGGAGGGGAGGGATTGGGGTCAGAATGGGGGGGTTGCAATTGTATGGGGAATATAAAAATAAAATTTATTATTAAAAAAAAAGAAAAAAAATAAAACATGGGAAGCATAAAAAAAAGCATACCTCTGGTATAGGCCAGAGGTGTGGGAGGGTGAGAGAATTCACCAGAGACAGAGTGGGGAGCAGAACAGCCAGACAGATCGAAACATTGCTGAGGGGAGCAACAGGGAATACAGGAGAGGTCTGCCGTACCATGTGGGAATCATCCTGGCCAGCTGGGATCGAACCTGCACTGTGGAGGCTGCGGACAGCTTCACAGCATTGCACTCAACCCGCTGTGCTACCAGGGAGGCCCTCATCTAGCTATCTTTAATACCAGGTCCATGTGTTGGTGAGAAAACTTATTGTCACAAAGCATATACACTTACTTTGTTGGCAAACTTTGAATCACTGAACATATTTATAACTTCAAGCTGTAAAAGAAAAAAACATATTTACTGATATGTGAATTGATTTTTTAAATATCAAGCAATTAGAAACTGTAATATTGGTCGAGAGAGACTACTTGTGGCTGATAAATTAGAGCGTACAATCACAGAATTTTAAAAAAATATATTTATTTATTTATTTATTTATTTTTATTTATGCATACAAGAACCGGGGTACAGGCCAGAGGTGTAGGGGGTGAGAGGATTCACCAGAGACAGAGTGGGGAACAGAACAAGAGGAGTGGGAGCAGCAGTTGAGGTAGGAGAGGTCTGCTGTGCCATGTGGGTAGGACTGTGGCTGGGGGTCAAACTCATGCTGCAGTGGCTGCAGATAGCTTCATAGGTTGTGTCTTAATCCCTTGCACCACCAGGGAAGCCCACAATCACAGAAATTTTAAAAATTATGAAAGCATAGTTGAATAGGGTTATTCAGTGTAGGGACAAGCCATCTCATATAAATTTGGAGGCCTTGAGTCTTATTGGATGTAGATTTTTATAAGCATGCTTTATTTTCAAAAAGAGTAGCAATGCCTTTCAATTTATTATATTTGCTAAAACATTGTTGGGAATACAAAAATCTTACAGACAATCTCAACTTTCAAGGTGCTTGCAAATTAGTAGGTAGAGAAAGTCATCAACTGTTAATTTGAAAATCAAGCTGCTGATTAGAAGTGCAAGACAACAAGAGAAGAGATGTCATAAGGTAGTAAGTGATTAATTGCCACTTGAATTAAATTGACAGTAATTTATAGAGGACTTCAAATAAGGAAGAGGTTATCTGATGACCCTGAGTTATCCAAAGGTGAACTTGTGCCAGGTGCCTCTCCATTTAAAAGGCAAGCAGAGGGATAAATCACCGTAAAGGCCCTTTGAAGTCTTTTAATAAAAATAAAGTGGACAAAGAAAGTTGATAATTTGTGATTGTGATGTGATTTAAAATGTCCTAGGTGTTCCCTATACATAAATTTCTTTAATCTTTAAGGTATTAGTCAGATTCATCAAAACAGAAAATAGATTGGCATTCATCACAGGCTAGGAACGGAGGAAAATGGGGTGCTGATGTTCAATCAAGATAGGGTTTTTTCCAAGCAAGATGAAGATACTCTAGAAATGTTATACAATATTGCACTTACAGTTAACATTACTGTACTTTAGGCTTTAGCTAAGGATGTGATCTCATTCCTATACTTTTACAATTAAAAATAAATATAAATTCACATAAAAAATACTGCTTTCAAGATCTTAAATGATATTCAGAAGATTCAGATTTATATTTAAAACATTCCTTATTATATTTACAAGTTTTGGACCAGACGAGTATTTGAAAGCAATTTTAAGGTGATCAGATTCAACCTGCTGAATATAACTTAGAAAAATGCCACTCACGCTTATCCTCAAATGTCACTGATTGAATAAGGCATAAACTAACCTTTCACATGAATCCAAAATAAATAAATAACATCGATTTTTTTACAGGTGCAAATTTATTTATCTAAAAATATCATGGGAGTGACATAACAGTACTACATGCCTTATTTAATGTGGATTTTTTTTTTTTAATTTTCAAACACCCTTGTTTATTTTTTAACAATATAGGATTTCTCCCCTCAGGTGTGGTCACCATCATTTTTTCACCACCAATCTGCCCACAGCCCTCAACCACACTCCAAGAAAAATGCCAGCCAACATTGGTGTTTTAGAAATCAAAGATTTCTCTTTTATTTTCTGAAATTGACTTCATAGTTGACTTTGTTTTCTGCTTACAGTTTAGAAAGTCACCTGAGAATATTTTCCTTGCCCTTTCCATGAGAAAAATTATGTTTTCCAAAGTCCATTAATGAGACAATTGAGTCTGCAAGGCAACTAATTTTATTGAATTCTAAAGAGTTATGAATTTCTGTCAATATAGGGAAAGATGAGGTACCAAATTGTTTCCCTAGTGGAAGAATACAAGATCATAAAATTGGTCATGGTAAAAGTAGTCAAGAATAGTTATGATTTTAATGATTTCTTATAAATTGAATAAAACTACTGTGGCAGTTTAGAATAACTGAGGGCTCCAAAACTGAAGAAGTGTCTACACTCACTTTTGAGCTATCTGCTGTAGGTCGCCACTGGGTCTTCAAGAGAAAGTTGGAACAGGACAGAAGACTACAAAGGACCCTCCTTATTGAGTTACATGTGCAAAACCCACCCATCCAAAATACCCTTCTCATATGTTAAGCAAAAATTTTAAGCTGATGGGGTAAGAACAAGAAGCTCTCCTGCTTCAAAGGTCTGGGCAAAGATATAAGACTAAAGGACAAAAAACCAAAACCTCTCTGCTGCAGAATTTGGTATAAGAAACCTCACTGAGCATATGATGGCAAATGACACAATGAAAACATCAGATGCCCAACTATCACTGAATGAGGGCCAAAAACAGCTACTTTTCTTCCCAGACTTAAAGAGAGGAATAAACACTGAGAGATTGTCACTTCTGAGTTCTAGAATCACAAGGCCTCTGTAGGGTAAATGAAAAGGTATCAGGCTTTTCTGTCCTTCTGCCATTAGGATTGACGATGGATCTGCGGTCCTGAATGCATGCATGGTGGCGGGCACCTGAAGTAGTGTGTGGGCATATGTAAGTGGGTACACCTGGGCTAAGGGTGGGTTTATAAGCGCGGTGAACGGGGACAGCAGTGGAAGGAAGGTGAAAAGAGCAAGAGAGAGAGGGAAAGAGCAGCAGAGCCCACCAGAGAATGCTGCAGAGCCCAGAAAGAGTGAAGACTTGCTGGGGGCTGGGAGGCCTGCCAGCCTCCCGGCCCCCCAGCACCCCTGCCTGCTGTGTACCCAGTAAAATCCCAATAAAAGCCTGAAAAGCCACTGAGGGCTCCAGGACTCCTCCTTCACCCCGTCTGCTCGGATCATAGAGAACCTGCTCCGTGTCCCCCTGCCGTTACAGCCTCTCTAAGAATGAAACTGGAATGTAGAACTAAGTAAGAATATTCACCCTGTACAATGTGATAGAAATTTACGAGCACTGGGTTGCGAAGCTGCCCACAGCCTCTGCAGTGCCGGTTTGATCCCCGGCTGCTCCCCGGCCACCGGAGGAGGGTCCCGCATGGCGCGCAGACCTCTCCTGCCGCCCGCTGCTCCCCTCAGCAGTGTACTTGGGTCCTTCTGCCTGCTCTGCTCCCTGCTCTGGCTCTGGTGAATTCTCTCACCCTCCCGCGCTTCTGACTGTACCCAGTGCTTGTATAAATAAATAAATAATTCTTTAAAATAAATAAAAAGAAAAATAAAATAAAACTTAGAACTACAGATATGAAATTTAAAATAATTATACGCATGTTAAGGAACCTAGTGTAAAAGGTAGAAAAATGTGACGCTTTAAAAATACAGTAAGAGCCTCCCTGGTGGCGCAAGGGGTTAAGCACTGCACTATGAAGCAATCCGCAGCCTCTGCAGCAGAAGTTCGATCCCCAGCCAGCCAGGAGAAACCCACATGGTGCAGCAGACCTCTCCTGCTTTGCCTGCTGCTCCCCTCAGCAGTGTATTTCAGTCAGTCTGCCTGTTCTGCTCCCCACCCTATCTCTGGTGAATCTTCTCATCCCCCACACCTCTGTCCTGTACCCCAGCTCTGGTATGCATAAATAAATAAATCTTTTAAAAAAATAAAAAATATGGTCAGTATAAATGAGAAAAATTATTACTTTTTTCTTTGTCTTTAGAAATGTTACCCAGTGGGGCTGCATGCCTGGGGCAGTATGGCAGGGGAACAGCTGCTAAACTGCTGTCACTGCTGGCCTCTGCTGAGAGCTTAGACCGCAGCGGAGACGATGGTGGCTGTAAAATGCCAGCCACCTGCTGCTGCTTGCACTGCCCAGAGCAGTATGCTCTTGGGATGGTTGCCAGAGTCCTGGGGGTTGGCGGGTGGTGGCAGGGATCTGGCACTCAAACCCAGCTAACCTCAAGCCTGGTCAACTAAGATGGGCTTCTGTGCAGCCATCCTGCAGCCTGGGTGCAGCCCAGAAGCCCCTGTCCATGCAGCTGGTGGGAAATCTGTTCTGTGCAGGAGCCTTAGGGGCTCCACACTGTAATTTGGCTGGTGTCAGGGGAGGGACGGCCAGCAGGTGGAAACTCCCACTACCACTGCTTTCAGAGTGAAGTCCATAGTGGAGCAGCAGGGCAGGAAGCAGCCACTGCTGCTGCCAGCCACCTTCACCTCCCCATGCTGTTGCCTATGCGTCGGGCCGCAGCAGAGCCCGTCATGCCCAGCAGTTTTGTTGCCTGCAGTTCTGCATTCCTATACAGTGGCTTGTGCTGTGGGCCTCCAGTTTCTTTTTCTTTTCCATGTGCTTATTTTTCTACTGAGAGGTGTATACCAATTCTTCACACTTCATAGGGATTTTGCTGTGTCCAGGGTGATATTCCTCTGTTGGTTATTATGTTGCAATGATCTTCTTGCAGGTTTTTATCTTTTTGTTCTGTCCATGGATTTTTTTTGCTATGATTTTCAAATTTGACTTTTACATGAATGTCTATTACCAAGCTATATTGCTATGGACATGTTTGTGAGGTAGCAGGTTTTCATTTTATGTTTTAATTTGGATATCAGTTTCCTTCATTATTCATTGAAATAAAAATCTCCCCCCCACCACCATTCTGATCTACAATTTTAAAACACTGAACTACTAAACTTTACTTTCTGGAATCCTTGCAGTTTCATAGGTTTTATGTTTACATTCTTGTGGAACTCCCTCACTTTTTAAAGTACTGTAGCTGAATAATTATCCTTTGTATCTGTTGAGACATTTATTCATAGTTTTCCTTGTCCAATCTTAGATCTTTGAACTTTCACATAAATTGAAGAATCATCTGCTGAAGTGAAACACAGAGCCCTATACACATGCACAGAAGCACACATAGACACAAACGCCATGACTGTTGGCTTTTTTGTTAGAATTACTAATTTGTACATCAATTTGGATACATTCAACATTTGTATTATTATATTAATACATTCAATTCATTTATATATATATACTGTCATCAATGTTTTCTTTTTAAAAAAAAAATCTCCATTTTCTACTTGTAGTTATTACATAGTTTTTGATAGATCTATTAGTAGATGCTTTATGGATGAATTGCTATTTTCATAATACTGAGTCTTCCAATCCATTAACATGATTTATTTTTCCATTTACTTAGCTTTTTAATTTCTTTCAGCAAAGTTTGGTAGATTTTAGCGTACAAATTAGCACATCATTTTAGTTTTCTTTATTTTCTTCATGTACATAGCGTTTTAGTGGAATTAATAATTTTATTTTGACTTATAAACATAGAAATATAATTGATACTAAAACATTGATCTGTATCCTCTTTGATAAATTCACTAGCTATAATAGTGATTTAATATTATTTTTATCTTTAAAATATATCCCTTGGAATCTTCATGTGAGATCACGTTAACTATGAATAAAGACAGTTTTGTGTCACTTTTCGCAGTCTGGATGTTTTCTATTCTGTCATCCGCCTGCCCTGACTCAATCTCTAGTATAGTGTTGAATATTAGTTGTAACAGCACACATGCTGGCCTTATTTTTTGTTCTTAAGAGGAAAATTCTATCCAGCAGATTCTCTTATGAATTCCTTGCTACAAGCATTTTCCATGCATAACTTAGTGTCCATAGGCAATTTAACTGTAAAAAATAAAATAACAGTTTGCCAGTTTGGTTTGACAGTTTTGTTTGACAATTTGGTTTCATCTGATACAGTACTCACATTTTTAAAAATATAATGATAAAACTTACTGGAAGTGTGAAATAAGCGACTGTAAAATCAATTGCATACTAACCTAGAAATAAGATAGTTTGCAAATCCTTCAGTAAGCACAATCATCCTTTTCACCAGTCAAAACAAAAAGTTTACCAATCCGCGGCAAATCAAAACCTGATGATTTTTATAAAAGTTTATAAAAAAAGTTTAAAAAAAGTTTATAAAAGTCTTGAGAGCAGGAATCAATTCTTTAGCAATCTATATAGCACAGCCTGTTCTCTAATACCATACTTACCAAATTTATCATATATTATTAGAAATTGAAGGCAAAATAATTATCAACTTCCTCTTATTCTGTTAGGGGGGAAAGGATGTCCTGAGCTAATCCCATACAGGCTTTGTGGACTCCACCCCCACTCCAGGCAGAAGCCATGAAGACATTGGGAAAGACAAATCCCATCCCCTCCAAAGGGAAGATTGCTGGGACCTGAGGGTGGACTTTAAGCAGCCAGGTTTGGTATAAAAAACAGACACGTGGGCCTTGGGGTCTCTCTCTCTCTCTTTGTCTCTCTCTTTCTCTCGCCTCCTGGCTTCACGGCTGGTGGCTCGTGACTCGTGACAGCTCTCAGAGTACCACTTGGGATTCCAGATTGGCAGATAGGGTAGGGCACGTTTAAGACTGTATTTCCAACTTTTCTCCCTGAGTTCTACATTTCCTCATTTCCCCTTCCCTTGTGAATAAATCTTTTATTAACCTTTTGTGTGTGCCCGCAGCGGGGTAGTAAATCCCTTTTAAGCACGCGGGTGAGGACCCACAGTCAGGCAACACATTTTATTTTGGGGCTGCCCTATAACAATTCCACCTCCCTAAAAGCAATACTTATATGATTCCTGATGAGCATAAGACTCTTGAAATAGTAAAAGGTTTTTTCTATTTCATAATGGGGGGCATAATGTAGGCATAATTTTGGTATTTAACGTTGAATATGGCTTAGATAATTTGATGAAATATAATGAATAGGAATGTGATGGAAAAATTTCAATTTAGTCCAGATATGTTCTACCAGCCACACAAATATTGGTAAGAAATAGAAGCCCTCTTATCAGTCAAACACCATAGAAGTCTGCCATCACAAATTTATGTCCTGTTAAATTAATGTCACTCTCTTATTTTTTTATGATTTTTATTTTTTTAAAAAGATTTATTTATCTATTTATTTATTTATTTATTTATTTATTTATTTATTTATTTATTTATACAAGCACTGGGTATAGTCAGAAGTGTGGGAGGGTGAGAAAATTCACCAGATCCAGAGCAGGGAGCAGAACAGGCAGACTGACGAAGTACACTGCTGAGGGGAGCAGCGGGAGCAGCAGGAGAGGTCTGTTGAGCCATGTGGGACCCTCGCCAGTGGCTGGGGAACAAACCAGCGATGCGGAGGCTGCGGGCAGCTTCACAGCCCAGTGCTCAACTGCTGTGCCACCAGGGGAGGCCCAATTTTTATGTTTTTAACAGTAAATTTGACTAACATCCTATTGATTATATGGCAAAGAGCTTACTGCAAAACTGTGGGTCTGCTAATCCTAAGCGGCCTGTTTGGATATCATTTTGTTACCTGCAACCCTGCATTCCTATACAAGGCCAGAACTGCCCAGTCAATGAGTCAGAGCCAAACCTTATAAGGTGCCTTTCAAATCAATCAAGAACTTAAAGCCTGATCACTCTGGGAAGGCTATGCATCACGAGGTATGACCAGGAAAGCCCAGGGTGGGGCTGAGGACTGATGTATGCCAAGGGACCCCAGAAGCTGATCAGTGGAAAGCCTTGTTGATAAGATTGAAATCATGGCTGGGGATCTAGAACTTGATCTCAATTATAATACCAAGTCATCAGCCAATGAGAAGTGCCTGAGGGCAGACTCACAGCCCCTGATACTATAGATGACAGCAATTTTCTAGTTTTGCCCTTCCTTTTTTCTTTTTCCTCCTTCCTCTCACAGCTGATGCTGTATAATTATTCTATCAATAAAAAGGACAGGCTCTTGCTCTTAAGCAGCATCCTGCATTATGTAGCCTACTCCACAACTCCTGTTTTGTTTTATCAGGGTGGTGTTACCAATGCAATACAAAACTACCAAGAACAGTGGAAAAGGCACAAATTTTCATTGTGCTCTTCAACTCTAAACATTCCATTTGGTTCTTTATACAAGTTCTATCTTGGGATTTCCCTGTGTGTGTGTTTAATATCATTATACTTTCATTTAATTTATTTTTAAAGATTTATTTATTTATTTACACAAGCACTGGGTACAGTCAGAAGTGCGGGAGGGTGAGAGAATTCACCAGAGCCAGAGCTGGGAACAGAACAGGAAGACAGATGAAATACACTGCTGAGGGGAGCAACGGGTGGCAGGTGAGGTCTGCACGCCATGTGGGACCCTCGCCGGTGGCCGGGGATAAAACTGGCGCTGCAGAGGCTGTGGGCAGCTTCGCAGCCCAGTGCTCAACCACTGTGCCACCAGGGGAGACCCTCATTTAAATTTTTGAATGAAGTTTTCTTTAATTCATTGTTTGTTTCTTGCATTTAGGGACTTTCTAGAACTCTTAAATAGTTTTTGGCAATTTTAACAAAATGTAATTTTTTTTGGAAATGGTTTAATGGACATTTTATGCCTCCATGGCTAGAAGTTGACATCTAATATATTTTGAATCAGGGTATGTTACTGTCTTAGTCTAGATTCCTGAGAAAACTGAGATAAAATTTCTTTGCTGTTAATGATTATTTATTAAGGAGGGGGATTCTAGAGGAAAAACAAAAACATGAAAGAAAAGTAAATTGTGGGAGGCAAAGAGTGATAGCCAAGTTGGACATCAGTTGCTATCAGCAAAATTGGTGCCCAATAGAATCATTTTCTAAAATAACCATATATTTCACCCATAGCACAGGAGTCTGAGGGATGAAATGATTATTTTCTCTTATTGGTAGAAGGTTCATTTTATCGTGAATACTCTTCTTCATCCTCTAGACCTTTACTGAGCAAGTCTTATGGTATCATACTCTTGAAAGGCATTTGACTAGAAAATTAATTGTTGCTTGGTACACATGTGAGGTGTGATGTTATCATTTACTCCTTTGTGTGACTATTCAGAGTAAGCAGAGGTAGTCATTATGGACAACAGACAAAGAAGACATAGTCATTGTCCCAAGAAGAATGAGGCATAAGTGATCTCATGTGGTAACTAATAGCTACTCATTGTGGCCACCCTTTTCTCTAGCTAGAACTTTCTTTACTACCAAACTATCAGTATATTAGAATATAGATTTCTCACTTCTAAATAGCAGATGGATGACAATTTATTTATTTATTTATTTTTAAGGTTGGTTGGTTGGTTGGTTGGTTTGGTTTTATTTATTTATTTATTTATTTATTTATTTATTTATTTATTTCTACAAGCACTGGGTACAGTCAGAAGCATGGGAGGCTGAGAGAATTCACCAGAGCCAGAGCAGTGAGCAGAACAGGAAAAAGGACTGAAGTACACTGCTGAGGGGAGCAGCAGGCATGGCAGGAGAGGTCTGTCCCGCCATGTGGGACTCTCGCTGGTGGCCGGGGATCGAACCAGCTCTGCAGATGCCGCGGGCATCTTCGCAGTCCAGCGCTCAACCACTGTGCCACCAGGGGAGGCCCTGGATGAGTATTTAATCTTCTGTTAAAGATTTGTCTGTTAGCTGGAACATTTAGATAATATATTTATTATAAAGACTAGAATTTGTATTATTTGAATGTTTCTACATTATTACATATTTCTTGCTTTCTATTCGAATAATCACACTTTTCAATTTTTTCTCTTATCCTTTTAAAATGTTTATTTTTATTGCTTTTTATTCCTTTGCTATTTTTAAAGGTACCACAATATAATATTTGCAATATACATAAAAAAGATAAGGAGACACACTTTGACCACTGAAATAACCTGCTGTACACACTAACAAATGCATTCATTTCTTCCATAGCAACAATAAATTAATTCTAGAGTTTATTTTTCATTGTCACAGTGAAGTGTTTATAGTGATAGGTGACTAGTTTCTGCTAGGAAAGTCAATTATTATAGATAAGCGTTTCTTCTTTTTTTAAAAAAAAATTTATTTTTTTATACAAAAGCTGGGGTACAAGCCAGAGATGAGGGAAGGTGAAAGAATTCACCAGAGACAGAGCAGAGAGCAGAACAGGCAGACGATCAAAAACATTGCTGAGGGGAGCAGCGGGAGAGACAGGACAGATCTGCTGCACCATGTGGGAATCTCCCTGGCCGGCCGGGAATAGAACCCGCGCTGAAAAGGCTGCGGACAGCTTCACAGTGCTGTGCTCAACACGCTGTGCCACCAGGGAGGCCCCTAAGTGTTTCTTCTGATTGCATTGTTTCTATGTAGTGTCTAACTTGGTTCTCTAATCTTCCCAGAAAATATGAGAACTACTGAATAACTTTTGCATGTAAATAGAGCCCATTTACAGTCAGTGTAACAACTGCTGATAAGTTTGATTTTATTATATCTAATCTTTACTGTTTTATTTATTGCATCATTTTTTTCCTAGCTACCCAGTTGTAATTGATTTGATGTTATAACTTCTCCCACTTTTTTCCTTTTTTTAATTGTGAATTTTGTTCTATATTTCTAAAGCCAACCACTTTGTTTTCCTAATGCATCTAATCAAAACATGTCTATCTGGATAATGGAATTAAGAGACTCACTGTTTTTCATCCTCCCCATTCTTCTATAAATGTACTTAACATGGGAGATGTGGAAGTCTTTATCTTTGTTCTTCAGTGAGTCTTTCCTTGAATAATTACCTCAGTGGAGTTATTTGGGTATTGCATTCTCTGAAATATTAGCAATTTCAAATATTTTCATTTATCTTGACAAAATAATATATTGGCTAACAAGAGTACTATAGCATTATTTCTAATATTCTTTATAGTCCAAAGAAATTATCCCAACAATCACTGTAGTACAAGTTCCATCCCTGGCCAGCCAGGGAGCAACCCACATGGTGCAGCAGACCTCTCCTGACTTGCCCGCTGCTCCCCTCAGCAGTGTGTTTCAGTCAGTTTGCCTGTTCTGCTCCCTGCTCTGTCTCTGGTGAATCCTCTCAACTGCCCTGTACCAGGGGGTGAGAGCCTGTACCCCAGTGGCCTGTACCCCAGTTCTTGTATGCATAAATAAATAAATCAATCTTAAAAAAAAAAGAAATTATCCCAACAATGTCTAATTTCTAGCACTAAAATGATGTGGGATAAGTAAGTAGGGGGGTGGAGAAGCTTCAGGCTTTTCCACCCTCCCACCATGCATGTGCACTGGGCCAAACAGTGTGGCGCGGCATGGTGTGCATGACACAGCATGCATGGCGTGGCACCACGTGGAGGATGGAGGAGTGCAGAGGGCGCCCAAGGGCAGCGAGCAGCAGAGAGCATGAAGACACCAACACGGCTGCTAGCACTGGTGATGGACCTATCCGGTCTGGGGTGGTTGCGCTACAAATGAGAAGTACCATGTCAGTTCATTTTCATTTTATTTATAAAGAATTGGTCCTTTTTGTTTGGAAAATTATAAATTTTCGTCTTCCTCCATAGAGTAGAGAATTATTATGTGGGAATGTGTAAGCGTTTTGTTATCAAAGATTTTCTTATAAACACTCTCTGACAAGCTCTTTAGCTCTGGAAAATCATTGCTTCAGCTACTACATATTTCTATATCAATTTCACATTTTTTTTCCCCAGGAGCTTTAATTAATAAATTGTATAATAGTTTTCCTGGACCTGTGTGCATAAACATCCACACATCCACATATGCACACTCACAATGTTAGACATTTTGTTAATCTTACAGATTATTAACTCTCACCAGGCACTATTCTCTCTTTTCAGTTCACCTAAGTAAATTTTTGCTAAAAATCATACTTTATATGTATATTTTTGTGGTTTTACTTATTTATAATATTTTATGTCATTTGCTTTGTTGTCATTTATCTTATTCAAATTTGTATTTATTTCCTACAGAAGCCCTATTTAAAATAAAAATTACTTTCTGCATGTGCTTTGTCTTTTTATTTTTAACTCTCATACATTTAGACTTCCTGACATATTTAATTAGTCTCTTATTGCTGTTGTAACAAATCACCACACCCTTTGTATAGTAAGACAATAATTTTGTTACCTTACAGTTCTGGATGTCAGAATTCCCAAATAAGTTTCACAAGCTGAAGTGAAAGTGTACATAGGACATTTCTCTCTGAAGTCACTAGGTGAAAAACTACTTTTCCAGTTTCTAGAATCTACACTTATCCTGACTGGTGATTGATCACCCACACCTCCACATCCCCACCCCTTCTCCTTCTAAACACCTTTAACTTAACTACCATGGATCTTCGTTTATTGAGCTTCCTCCTGCTCAGCTCATCCTGACAAGATGAGGATGACAATCTACCTGCTATGCCTTCTAAGGATCTAGAAAGACTGACAGGTAACACTTGTACTACCTTCCTGCCTGATTTCTCTACCACAACTGAGAGCCACATTATTAAAATAAAGCAAGTTTTACTTCTTGCTATCTTGGTTATTCAGTGCAGAAACCTTGGATAGGGTCTTTGAGAGACCTGGCTGTGGAAAGTATAGGCTGGAGAAGTGGCAGGCTTTATGATCCTTGCTGTCTGGTATTGCAACAGCAGCAGCCATTAAACAGGGAGTAAAGCTGCCTGAGCACAGCACTGTGCTGTGTTTTGAAGGAATTATCCTGCTTTTTTCTCTCATGGTAAATTGAAAATCCTTGACAAAATACCCAGTTGGGATAAATTTATTATTTATGTGGAAGCTAAAATGCAGATTGTTTCTTTTTGTACTCAGTTGATTTTTGTTTGTTTAAATTCATATACAATTTGGGCCTCCCTGGTGGCACAGGGGTTAAAGTCTCAGCACTATCAATCTATTGGCAGTCACTGTGACACGAGTTCTATCTCCAGCTGGCCAGAGAGCTAATATACATGGCACAGCAGGCCTCTATTATCTTACTCTTTGCTCCCCTCAGCAGTGTATTTCAGTCAGTCTTCCTGTTCTGCTCCCCACTCTGTCTCTGGTGAATCCTCTCACCCCTGCACCTCTGGCCTGTACCCCAGCTCTTGTATGTATAAATAAATAAAATCTCAAAAAAATAAATAATTCATATACAATTTGGTGACTATAGCAATATTTAATCCCTAACCTTGGGAAACCGTTGCCAAGGTACATTTACTTTTTTTTTTTTTTTTTTTTTTTTAAAGATTTATTTATTATTTATACAAGCACTGGGTACAGTCAGAAGCGCGGGAGGGTGAGAGAATTCCCCAGAGCCAGAGCGGGGAGCAGAGCAGGCAGAAGGACCAAAGTACACTGCTGAGCGGAGCAGCGGGTGGCAGGAGAGGTCTGCCATGCCATGTGGGACCCTCGCCTGGTGGCCAGGGAGCAGCCGAGGATCGAACCGGCGCTGCAGAGGCTGCTGGCAGCTTCACAACCCAGCGCTCAACCGCTGCGCCACCAGGGAGGCCCTACATTTACTTTTAAATAGTAAAATATATATGTGCTGTTCTATAAAGAGAAAGGTTGAAACTACTTTCATTTTTTGAAATTTATCCATCTTCCCTTGCAAAGTTAACATTATTACATTTGAGAAAGTGCCATGTCTTACCACTGAAGATTAATGGAGTTTTGAACCGAGATTGTATCAAAATGGTTTTCAACCCCACTCTGTATTTATTCCCCATTCATAAGTCATATAGTTGGAATAAACATAGTCAATGAGTAGCACAATCCTTCCCTTGGCTCTTTAACTCATGGGGTAATGATATTTAAATTTATAAGGATCAGGTTTAAATCTATGGAAATCTGTCAGTCTACAAAGGTATTAAACAAAAAGTAACAATCTCAGTGCCAGTGAAACTTAAAAAATAATAAATAAATAAAATCGGTGTCAAGATAATGGTACTACATAAGCACACAAAAATTAAGGATTGTCATATAGTTAGAAACTTCAGAAAAGTGTCACAGTGTCACAAGCTGCCACAGAAAGGATTTAAGAATTTTCTAGCGCAATCCCTTGACTTTTAATTATAAGGACATGATGGAAATTTTTAGCAGAGTCTGGACTTAGGTCTACAGTCATTGATCTTAAGTCTTTGAGATCTGAGTTAGGAACAGAAAACATTTTAGAGGTTAGTATATTAAACTCAGATCACAGATACAGTAAAATAGGGAGCTGAGGCTCAAATCAGGTCTCTTTGATATGAAAACTTATAACATTACATCATATACCACTCTTGGAATATGGAACAGATTAGAAAATTGGCTCTCTTTATATATAGATGACTGGATCAAGAAGATGTGGCATATATACACAATGGAATAGTATTCAGGAATCAAAAAAGAGAAACTCATGCCATTTGCAGCAACGTGGATGGAGCTAGAAGGAATTCTGCTCAGTGAAATAAGCCGGAAGGTAAAAGAAAAACAGTGAATGACTTCACTTATAACAGGAATATGGGGGAACCAAATAAGACATGAGTGTAAAAAAAAAAAATAACAGGACAAAACACAACAAAGCAAAAACAGACAATTATAAATCAGAGACATCCTGCAGGGGAGGGGGAGGGAGAGGGATCAGAGGGAGGGAGGAGGAGCACAGAGGACTAGGACTGTGGTGATGTTGCATGGGTGCATTGGGGAAGGAAATTCTATGGGGACTCAATCGGGGCAGGGGGGAAGCAGATATTGTTTACAAATAAAAATAAATAAAAAGAAAAAGAAAAAAAGAAAATTTGCTCTCCATTTTCTCAGTCTTACATTCTATTGATGGGGAGGTAGAGTTCCATTTATCTTTAAGTATAATGTTGTATATTTTCTATGAGTAAGTCAGTCAGTGCTGATTCTTTTCACACTGTATTTCTCTGGATATAAGAATGGGGGTGTTTTGTTATTGTTTTATCACTGTGTGTGTGTGCACACACATGCTGATGCCATTGGTATGACCCACATATCTCAACAGGGCGTTGAGAAGCAAACAATAACAATGTAAGTATTAACAATCATAACAGCTAAAGTTTCCCATCTGGTTAATATGGGAAAGGAGAGGAAATCACTTCCTCTTTATATTCTTTTCACCAGACTTTGGTTTCTTTAGTACATTTGTGATTCTAATGGTATTTTAAGGGTACCCAGGTGAAAATGATTGAGCATTAATTCAGCATAAATAAAAAAGGGATTTTGGCAGGGATTGGCTGGATAGTTAATATCGGTACTTATTTTTACCTATTAAAGTTCCACTTGTATTGGATGAATGTATCTATTAAATAATGACCAGGATTAAAATGACAGCAATATCTATTTTCTTACTGGCCAAAGAAAGGAAACTAGTACAAAGCATTGCCTGAAAGCATCCAGTTCCTATTTGATGTAGCAATTTCCCCCTTGCAATCAGTTGCTACTTAAAGTTAGCTATGATCATCTTTTTTCTCCTTCTTTGTGTTGTTAAATGCTGAAAAAGCACCTCTGCCCCAGTTGCCAAAAACTAAAGAAAGCCTTTTTTCCTTGCATCTCTTCTTTGAAGCCAGTGAGGTTTTTTAAAAAAATAAAAAAGAATATGAGCTTTGGGCACAGGGAAAACTGCAGTCTCAGTGGTTTAGGAATAAAATTGATAGTTTTAGGAAGAAAATAAAATTCCATGTGACAGATCCACATGTTGCAAAGTAGTCCCAGAATGATTGTAAATCATTTCTAGATCTGTTCCACGTGTTGATTTAAAAGGGAGTTCATATTTTATTTTAATATAAAATACATTTTTGTGTATTTAGTGGATAATTAAAAGAGACTATGGAAAACAGCTGACACAGAGAAACATGTGCAGATAGACTATTTTCTTTCTTGATTAAAAAAAAATGAAGTTTATAGAAACTCACAAAGTACCATGTGAAATATATTACTGGAGTTGGTAGCAAATCTATAAGACAGTGATTAGCCCATTTTTTTCATGAGATCATCTTTAAGAGGCTTTCTGATCTTTCAGTGATCCACTACTAAAATTTGTTTTCAAGAGCAATATTGTAAAAAGAGCATATTAGACAGCCAGGCACACAAATTGGGGGTGCAGCATTTTCTACCCTGCAAAATTAATCTCAAATGTATGCAGGTCAAATGGCACTATCTGCTTATAAAGAACTTCTTTGACTGAAAGTATTGATATTCTTGGTGAATTTTCAAATCCAAAAAATTGTATTTTATTACACAGTGTGATGATTGATTTTGTATATCAACTTAATCAGGTTACAGGGTGCCTAGATATTTGTTCAAACAGTGTTCTGAATATGTCTGTGAGGGTTTTTGGGATGAGATGAATATTTGACTCAGTAGAGTAGTAAAGCAGGTTGTCTCTGCTAATGTGCTTGAACCTCATACAATCAACCATAGATCTCATTAGGACAGAGAGGCTGAGTAAGAGAAAATTCCACATGCCTGGCTGTCTAGGAAATCAGTGATTTCTAGCCTTTAAACTTGAAAATAAACATCGACTCCGCTGACCTTCAGACTGAGATTTATATCATTAGCTTTCCTGGTTCTTCAGGTTGGTGACTGCAATTCTTGGGAATTCTCAGCTTCCATAATCATGAGTCAGTTTCTTACAATAAATTTTATAAATCCTATTATGAGTTAATACACATTCACACAAAGAGATTCGTTATAAGGTATTGATATGTGTGTGTATGTTGGCAATTGATCTCACATATATAAATATAATATATATATACATAAAAATTGGTTCATTGATTTTCTATGTCTCTGGATACATGTATGAATGAAATGTATGTGTTTGGGGCCTCCCTGGTTGCAGGGGGGTTAAAATCTCAGCACTATCAAGTTATTGCCAGCAACTGCAGCACCAGTTCAATTCCTGGCCAGGTAGCTACCCACATGGCGCAGCAGACCTCTCCTGTCTCCCGGCTGCTCCCCTCAGCAGTGTATTTCAGTAGATCTGCCTGTTCGGCTCCCCACTCTGTCTCTGGTGAATGCTCTCACTCTGCCCTCCCCCCTGCCACACCTTTGGCCTATACCTCAGTTTTTGTATGCATAAATAAATAAAAATTTAAAAAAAAATGTATGTGTTGAAGCATAGATAGATGCATTTACATACACTCCTATATGCAATATATTGTGCATACTCCATTAAATATTTAAATCACATCATATAAATATCTTAAGATCTCTATATCACAATTTAATAGTATATTTCAAAAAAGAATATATTCTATTATATATTGCATGACTAACTCTGGAAATTATTGGTTTACATTTTTTCTGTATACTTTACATATATATATATACACTATATATCTAAATATGTGTGCATTAGTGTTTGTATATATATACACACACACACACACATACTGCCTTTCCACAACATACTTGAGAGTTGGTTACTAGTCTTTCTCTTTAAATATACTTGTACATTTATACATATGTGTATACAAATATATATATATAATCTCATTTACATTAATATGGTGCTGCTAAAAAAATATTGTACCAAAGTGTCACAATAATGGTTTATTAAAGCATTAATGTCCATCTCCAGAGTTTCTGATTTAGTAGCTCTGGGAACAAGCTGTGAAATTTACATTTCTGAAGTTTTCCGGGTCATCTCAGGACCGCACATTGAAAATAACTACCCCAACATAATGCCTGAGAATGATTAAGATAGAGAGTAAATTCTTAATGCATACATAGAGAAATCATAATTCCCGGTAAAAGTTGTTTGAGTGAGGTCAGAAACCAAGATCAGCCATATTCTTGATCATAAAGCCTTGAAACATTTATAGAACAAGAAGAAGGAGGGGATTGAATCAGTCATTTATAAAATATTTTGCTATTAATATGGTTAATAATTGTGGGACACCTTAAATATGTGCCACATATTCTACCAATGAATTTGTAAACATTTTTGTTGTGCACCTGTTCTGCAAATTCACTAGCAGTTTTCTCACTACACATTGAGAGCTAATATTACACTAGTCAGACAAATTGAGTGTTGTTTTCTTACATGCTAACTCCCCTATATCTTCTAGTATAGAGTCCTCTGGTTATTTACCACTATAATCAAAAACAGTAATTTTTTTATATCTTGCAGATGTTGTGGTTGTAATATACAAGGAATTGAGGATATTGTAATATTCTCTGTCCATGCATTATGCTAAATAATTAAGCAGAAATATAAGAATTCATATGGTAGGAGATTCCTGTATCAATATTAGGAGAAAACTTTGAAACAAATGTGGTACATTAATTGCTTCTAGAGAGTGAGACTAAAGTGGAAAAGGATGGGGATAGAGAATATGACTGTTCATCAGAAAACATTCTAAATTGGGGCCTCCCTGGTGGCACCGGGGTTAAAGACAGCACTATCAAGCTACCACCAGTCACTGCAGCATGAGTTCAATCCCAGATGGGCCAGGGAGCAACCCACATGGCACAGCAGACCTCTCTTATCTCACCTGCTGCTCCCCTCAGCAGTGTATTTCAGCAGCTCCACCTGTTCTCCTCCCCACTCTCTCTAGTGAATCTTCTCACCCCTCACACCTCAGGCCTACACTCCAGTTCTTGTATGCATAAATAAATAAATCTTTTTTTTCAAAAAAAAAAGAAGACATTCTGAATATTTGTAAACATGTGTATATGCATTGTTCTGATTATAAAAATAAGCGATAGAAACATCCAAACAGATATGACATTTATAGATATGCCAATTTTCAAGTACTTCTGTTTTCCATGATCACTTACTTTTTAGAATTATTTGTATGCTCTTTACTACCTATTGCCATTTTATCATAATTATTTGTCATTTCACTTCATTGATGAACATTTAAAATTTTTTTCTTTCCAGGGCCTCCCTGATGGCCTAGCGGTTAAGTCCCAGTGCTGTCACCACTATAGCCTGAGTTGATCCCCAGCCAGGGAGCTAACCCACATATGGTGCAGCAGACCTCTCCTGTCTCACCTGCTGCTCCCCTTAGCAGTGTATTTTAGTAGATCCACCTGTTCTGCTTCCAACTCAGTCTTTGGTGAATCCTCTTACCCCCCACACCTTTGGCCTATACACCAGTTCTTCCACACACACACACACACACCACACACAATTTCTCTCCAACTCCAAACTTTTTGGATTTATTACTATAGAAAGTTTAAATAATAGTACAGTGGATACCCATTTACCCTTATACTAGCTTCAACAATTGAAGCTTTTATAACATGTAGTTTTCTCCCCTTTCTCGCTATACAGCATTTGTGTTCATAATTGTGTGTGTGGTATTTATTGTACATTTCAGACATTACATTTCACCTTTCATACTTCAGCATGCACGCTCTAAGAATAACTTCCTATGTACCAGCAATAACATTATCACACTTGTAACAATAAATCATATTTATACAAGTATACTTAGTAATATACACATACATATGAACATACTAAGTTTTATGTAATCCATCACATTTTGGGTAAGTCAGATTATTTACTCATAAGCAGTTTCACACTGCTTATGAAACACTATGTTGTGATACTAAACACTTGTGATACTAAATTGTTCTATAAACATAACAACAGGACTTTATAGATGAGACTTAATAGATCTAAAAGGTAATGTAGATATAATCACACACTTGGAGATTTCTATAAGTTTTCTCGGTAATTTATAGAAGTAAGGAGAAATACAGTAATTTATAGAGACCTAAACAAACTTGACGAAAGTGATATGTATAGAAGAACTACAAATCAACAGGAGAATATAGAATCTTCTTAAGTGTACAAGGAAACTGACCAAAACTGTTCATATTTTGGGTCGTAAAACCAGTCTTAACAAATTTGAAAGGAACAAAATGACATGAATTAATTTTCACTTAAAAAAAATTAACGTAGAATTCAATCATAAGAACATATTTGGAAAATCTCTACACAGACATTGATTACATACTTCATAATCAGAGGTAGGTCAAATAAAATGTTTCAAGGAAAATAAAAATTAATTTGAATTGAATGAAAATTAAAGAACAATCTATCAATTTTTTGAGTTTCAGGTAAAACAGAGATTAGAGGGAAAATAGGGCACTAAATTATTATATTCAAAAAGAAAAAAAATTTAAAATATATAGCTTACACATTTATCTTAAGAAACAAGAGAGAAAAAAAGCATATTAAACCCAAAGTAAGCAAACAATAAGCACAAGAGCAGACATAAATTAAATTCAAAATGAAATAATAGATAAAATCATTAAAACAAAGAGCTGTTTCTTTGATTCACTGCAATGTATGAAATTTTAACAAGATTGACCAAGAAAAAAAATAAACATTTTAAATATCTGGAAGAAGAGATAGAACCCTGACCCCATAGATAATTAAAGAACGACAACTGAAAACTACAAAGAGCTCTATGCCCATAAACTCAATAAATTTAATAAAATCAACAAAAACCTTAAAATATAATACACCAGCTAAGCAACTTCAACCATGAAGAAACAGATAAACTGAATTGCCTTGTAATTACTTTAAAAACTAAATGTATGTGTTAAAACACATACAAGTTTCCACTCATTAATTCTACTAAATGCATAATAAAAAATAACAGCTCATAAAATATTTGAAATCAAAATTGTTTTTTTTTTTTAAATGGAGAGAAGGACTAAATTTATGATGAGAGGTGTAATAATATTAAGGTATCACTGTATCCAATTATATCCATTATATCCAATTTGATACAAAGGATTAATCAAATCTTGTTAAAAATTCTGCAAACTTTTTGTGGATTTCAGAAAGCATTCTAAAATATACATGGGAAGAAAGGGAAACTGGAGTATCCAAATAATTCTATAAGCAAAATCACACCATTGTTCCACAGCTACTATATCAGGACAATGGTTTTAGGAAAAGGGTAGATCCATAGATCAAAGCAGAACAAAATAAAAAGTCTAGACATAATTGACACAAATATAGTGAAGTGATTTATGACAGATATAAAGTTGATTTAACAGAGAAAACGTACTATTTTCTACAACTGGTACTAGAATAATAGGACATTTGCATACAATAAGTGAGTAAATATAAGACATCAAACATCCCTGATTTATCTCCTATATCTTACACAAAACTTATTTTGCAATGAATTATAGTCATAAATGCAAAGCATGCAGCCACAAAAATTCTACAAGATATTATGAGATAGCTTAATAACCTTAAATTTGGTAAGTTATTACACCAAAAGCATTATGCATAAGAGAAAAAAAAATGATCATGTGGATTTATCAAACCTAGGAGCTTTTATTCTATTAAAAACCAGAACCAGGGTGTCTCCCTGGTGGTGCAAGGGGTTAAGCATTGCACTATGAAGCAGTCTGCAGTCTCTGCAACACGAGTTCAATCCCTGGCCGGCCAGGGAGCAACCCACATGATGCAGCAGACCTCTCCTATTGTACCTGCTGCTCCCCTCAGCAGTGTATTTCACTCAATCTGCCTGTTCTGTTCCCTGCTCTGTCTCTGGTGAATCCTCTCACCCCCCTGCATCTCTGGCCTGTACCCCAGCTCTTGTGTGCGTTAATAAATAAATCTTAAAAAAAAAAACAGAATAAGAGTTTTACTATTAAAAGTCGAGGCAGTAACTAGGAGAAAATATTTATAAATTGTATATCTTATAAAAGATAGGTCCAGAATATTTTTTTAATTTTCTATTGTTAAATACCAACAATAATAAAATAGACAACCCAATTACAAATAGACAAAATATCTTAAGAAATCTTTCACCAACAATGATATTTGTGTGGAAAGTTGTATTTTAAATGATTCTCAGCATCATTTGTCATTAGGGAAATGCAAATTTAAACCACTGCAAAATACCATAGATACCTATTAAATGACACAAACAAAAGAAAACAAAAAAAAATACAGAAACCAAAACACTGACAATATTAAATGTTTGTGAGGATGCAGACTTACTTGAATTGTCATTCATTTCTTGTTCCATAGAAAACAACATTGTCATTTTAGAAAATAATTCAATAATAGGTTGTAAAGTTAATATACAGATATATTTATAGTACGTTGTAAAGTTAAATATACATATATACTTAACAAGAGGACACAGCAATACAACCTCTACATTTTTATCCAAATATAAATTACATGCATGACAAAAACGATGCAAAATATTTTTAGCAACTTTATTCGAAATGACCCAAAACTAGAAAAAATCCATGTCTTTCAATAGCTCAATTTATAAATAAACTGTGGTATATGCATACATACAAGTGGTATAAACACTATTCAGGAATACAAAGGAACACATTATTGAGTTTTATTTATCAACATGAATGATTTGTATATGCATTTTGATAAGGGAAAGAGCAAGAGCCAAAATCTATTTATCATGTATTGCTTTTTTTTTTTTAAATCTGGTATTCTAAAAAGACAGAATCAAAGCAACAGAAATAAAAATAAATTGTCAACAAAGTTTGAGAAACTTGGGAGGTGATTGACAACAAAGAAATCACAAAAGAAGATTTTGATGTGATGGAACCTTTTTAGTGATACTATGGTAGTGGACACGTGACTGAGCATTTTTCAAACACATAAAACTGTATTTCACAAATTTACACCATGCAAAATTTATTTATTTTTTAAAGGTTTATGTATTTTTGCAAAAAGAACTGGGGTACAGGCCAGAGGTGTGGGCGGGGTGTGTGTATGTGAAAGGATTCACTAGAGACAGAGTGGGGAGCAGAACAGGTGGATTGACTGAAATACACTGCTGGGAGCAGCAGGTGCTGCAGGAAAGGTCTGCTGCCATGTGGGTCACCCCTTGGCCAGCCTGAACCCATGCTGCCGTAGCTGTGATTGCTTCATAGTGCTGACTCTTAACACCTTGTGTCACCAGGGAGGCCCCAGTGTTCAAATTTTAAAAAGTCAACCAGGAGGTTGTGGAATCCCAGGATAAAATGTGAATTCCTACAAACAAATCTACCCATCTATAAATGTCTAGTATATCTGCACCAGAAAAGGTAAGTAAAAAAGAGTAGACCTAACAACTTTAAAAAGTATGCCTTGACAGCATTCTATAAGGCTATAAATATAAAAAAATGCAAGTAAACACTTTGCTTAGTTGGTAACTGTTTCTCACAGGGATATGAGTTAGCAACATTGAAAATCTTTTGTATGTATACTTGAATTGAACAATTAAGCCAATAAATTACGGAAAAAATGAGTCAGGTCAACTACAAAATAGAAAATATAAATGAGCAAGGGAGAGGAGACTAGAATAAATACTGTGGTACTGGATTAGGATTAGACAACACTCAGCATTCCAGTTCTTCAGACGTCAGGGAGGAAAATAAATATAGATGAGTGTCTAAATGGTCTATTTTATTCTCACATGTTTCCTAAATCTTTCTGCTAAGATAGTCTAGGAATACCAGGAAAACAATGGACAATATGGACATCTAGAGTAGACAAAAAAAAAAGAGCTGGACTCATTGCAGAAATATCTGATTCTAGTGATATAAGGAAAATGTGAATCTGCCACATGGTGTAGTTCCAGAAAGTATGGAATAAAAAAAAAAAAATAGTGCCAGACACTACAGTTCTTTTGTATTAGTAAAAGCCAATAAAAATCAATTCTTAAAAAAATAATAATAGTGTCACAGAAGGGTATAGGAGATAATCTAAAAAAGCGCTCATGGCCAAAATTGGAACAATCTGAAAAATGGTAAAAAATAATGATGGCATTGTAATGAGTTATAATAAAAATAACAAAATCAGTGAGTTTATACTGATATGAATAAGTGGCAGCATAAATAAATGGGGAGAAAGGACTTATATTGTTTACCCAAAAGTCCAATTAATAAATTAGAATGAAGGATACAGGAAATTACCATTTGAACATCGCTGTAATAATTGCTGCAGGCAAGATGCATTGATGCTATAATCAGTCTGGAAAACTTTTTTTTTTTAAAGATTTATTTATTTATTTTTACAAGAACCGGGGTACAGGCCAGATGCGCGGGAGAGTGAGTGGATTCACCAGAGACAGACCGGGGAACAGAACAGGCAGATCTGCTGAAATACACTGCTGAGGGGAGCAGCGGGTGAGCCAGGGGAGGTCTGCCATGCCATGTGGGACCCTCGCCGGCCAGCCGGGATTGAATCAGCGCTGCAGAAGCTGCGAACAGCTTCACAGCACTGCGCTCAACCGCCTGGGCCACCAGGGGAGGCCCAGTCTGGAAAACTTTGTGATAAAAATGCTATTTGAATAGAATACAAATATGTCCTCAAATTATTTATTAATTGATGTGTTGTTTTTAACATATGTCCACAAATTGTTTGGTAACCTTCCCTCCAGGAAATGGTTTTAATGTCCTCTTCTTGAGGGTGCACTGGACTAGCATCCCTTTTCGAACAAATAGCTCTGGCAAGAGAAAAATAGTAATTTTCCAGTAGAGAAAGTGGGCAGGCACTCCTTGAGCCAGTGATCAACATTACTGTCACAGCAATGACACTTTCATATTATATACCCTTGTTTGATAGTGATACTTTTCTATTTTTGTATTATTTTTTAAAGATTTATTTATGCATACAAGACTGGGGTACAGGCCAGAGATGTGGACGTGAGAGGATTCACCAGAGACAGAATGGGAAACATAGCAGGCAGAGTTAATGAAATACACTGCTGAGGGGAGCTGAGGGTGAGTCAGGAGAGGTCTGATGTGCTATGTGGGTTTCTCCCTGCCTGGGGATCAAACTCGTGCAGCAGTGGCTGCAGATAGCTTCATAGTGCTGCATCTTAACCCCTTGCACCACCAGGGAGGCCCCACAGTGATACTTTTCATTTGTTGTCCTCTTGCCCCAAATCTACACTAAAACGTCCTTCAAACACAAACTGAGGGATAATATAATAAAATAACTGACCCTTGTTCTTCAAAATGACAGTCATGAAGGACAAAGAAACGCCAAGAAACTGTCACACACTAGTGTGGACTCTGGAGTCCTGAAGACAAATGCAATCAGTATCGAGGATTAGATTCTACAATAAAAACACATTAGTTAAAAACAAACAAACAACAACACTGTCAAATGTGAATAAATTTGTTATTAGTACTGTGTTGATGTTAATTCCACAGTCCCTACTATTCATTATGTGAGATAGCATTAGCAGATGTGGGTCACGATTGGTGCAACTCTTCTATAAACATAACATTATTTCAAAATTGAGTCTTTTACATACACAAGTAGTCATTTGTCTCTATTTTCTAATTGAAGACTCAATTTTCTCATCTTCATGATTTAATTTAATTTTTAAATTATGGATAATTTACATTTCAAAACTAGAAAATGTAGTATCAGCTACATCTCATGTCTAGTTCTCTCTCTTACCTTGTCCATTCATCCCACAATGAAATGGTTTTATTAATTTCTGGTTGATCCTTCAAATATCACTTGTTTTCTTTAAGCTACATTTTGTTTTCTGGTATTTATTTTGGTAATTATAAAAAACTAATTTTATATACTTATGTTTACTATTATCATCATTTTTTATAAAATGAAAGTTTTCCTTGATCATCTCTTGATTGGAAAGACCATCTTCCATAAAATTTTTCAGCATTGGTTAATAAATAAAATATCCCATAAATACTCGGATTTTTTTCAGATTGTTTTTCTACAAATTCAAAGACTTCAATCAGTTTCTCTGGACAGTACATCCATTTTTAACTTCATTTTTTTATTCATCTTTTCTTTTCCTTTTCTTATTATCACTGCAACAGGCATAGCTCTGTGAGCACTGTACAGAATAATCATTTTTTCCTTGAAAATCATTGAACTAAGTACCTGTATCCTGTTCCTGATGTACTGAATCTTTTACTGCAAGATGGCTCATTCCATGTTGCTATTTCAAAGCATTACATCGTTCAAGATGCATGACCTCATGCAAGAGGCATTACATCATGCAAGAGTTGATACAGATGATGGAGCTGAGGACAAACATTGTACCAGGTGTCTACCCCTTAGCCTCACAGTTCAGGTCTCCCTTTTCCTCTCCAATTCCCAATATTCTTATTTACACGATTCACACTCTCAAATATTCCTTTTGTCTTACTCTTACCTTTTCCTCCCAGACTCCAGGATGAGAAGTTTATATCACTATATATTTATTTTATCAATTGTAATGCCCAACATACATTTCCATTTGATTGAACAGTATGTTATTCAATAAATAAATCTACTATAGGAATCAAGCAATGTACAGTGACTCAGTTAACTAATCAATGATTTTTTTTTTTTTACTTAATAAAAACCAATAAAGATCCAACAGAGAACATTGTATGTTTGCTGGTAGCCATAAAAATATGTGCCTTGTTCCTTAATTTGTCAAGGCATATGTATTCGTCCTGTCAATATTACTTTGATCTCTTAATAGTTTCTAGATCCAGGGACATGCCAATGAACAAAAAGAAACAAAAATTTACCTTCACAAAGAGAAGAGCACATCTCAAAAATGGAACCAGATGAAGTTAGCATTGAAAACAGAACATGATCTGAAGAGGATTTCCACTTTCATTGACAAAAGGTGAAAAGTGAAACCCGTGTTTTTTGTTCAGTGTTTTGCAATGGCAGGTCTTACAGGCAGCACTAGCACTTCCCCTCCTGAGCAGCAAAAATACCTCCCTCCACACCCCAGTATGCTCCATTCTGGGCATACATTTATACAGCATCAAGCTTTGAACATCTGCGCTTTATCTCAATTTATTTTAATTTATTAATAATTTACTAATCTAATTTATTCCTAAGGCATAGCCCAAGGTGTTATGCTTAGCGTGAAACAGGACATAATTACTTTGATCAGGGTAAACAGCACCCTCCCTCCCAGTTTCCCTGGGCTCAGCTTCCCACACTGCCCTCACCTCTCGGCCTCTCCTTCTGCTTGTTGTCTTCCTGGCTTTGGTAAGTTAAATTGCAGTGTACATAGATTATTTCTCTTTATACAGGCTGTTTATTTATTATATATTTCCTATTTTTGCTATGTGTCAGTGTCATTTTATTTTTTTAAAAGATTTATTTATTTATGCATACAAGAACCGGGTTACAGGCCAGAGAGGTGCCAGAAGTGAGAGGATTCACCAGAATAGAGTGGGGAGCAGAACAGGCAGATTGAGTGAAACACACTGCCAAGGGGAGCAGCGGGTGAGTCAGGAGAGGTCTGCTGCACCTTGTGGGTAGCTCCCTGGCTGAGGATTAAACTCATGCTGCAGAGGCTGCGGACAGCTTCATAGGTTGCATCTTAACCCCTTGCACCACCAGGGAGGTCCATGTCAGCGTTATTTCAGATTTTATGGTATGATTATTTGGTAGAATTTGAGAGCTTATTCTGTGGGTCTGAAAACATTTAAAAAATTAATTAGAAGCTAATGGTAATTTGTTTTTGTAAACTTCAGTTTACAAAAGATTTCATAGGAACATTTTTTTTTTTCAGATAGTTGGGAGGGTGATTGCATATATGAATATTTAATATATAGTAATATACATTAAGATTTTTTTTGGAAATAATAGCGGTTTCGTAGAAAGTTGCAAAGGCAGCACAGATGGGTCCTCTCTACCCTTCACCCAACCTCTACCAAGTGTTACATTTTACGTCATTACAATATAATATCAAATGCAGGAATTTGACTTTGATATATTGTATGTGTTTAATTCTGTCATTTGAGTATGTGTTTACTATACTCACCTCACCACCCCCAGGCTTTGTCAAGATTCAGAACTCTTCCATAAGTCTCCCTGGTGCTGTTTCTTTATTGTCCATACACACATACTACCTCTACCCATCCCATAAAACCTCATAAGCACTGATCTGTTTTTCATCCTTATAATTTTGTTATTTTGAAAATGTTATATAAATATAACCATGGGAAGTGTGACAATTTTGAGTCTTTTCTTTTGTCAATTAACTCAATGACCTTGAGATCTTCTTATCTTGATTGGGGTACATCAATAGTTCAGTCATTTTATTCTAAGTAGAACTCCATAGTATCATGGTTATCGGACCATTTGCTCACTGGTTATTTCTAGCTTTGGCTATTTCAAATAAACATTCTATGAAGGACCACATTAGGTTTTTGTAAGGATCTGGGATTTCATTTCACTGGGATAATTGCCCAGTAGTACAATCAGTAGATATAAGTTTATTTTTTAATCTTTTGAAGGAACTCCAAACATTATTCCAGAATGGTATCACTGTCACATTCCCAACAGAAATCCAGATTCTCTGTAACCTTTCCAGCATTTGCTATAGTCATTGTTTTCAATTTTAGCTCTTCTAATAGGTATAGTAATATACCATTGTGGTATAAATTTGCAATTTTCCAGTGGCTGATGATATTTAACAATTTTTCTTGTACCTATTTGCTGTTTATAAATCCTCTTTGATAAAGTGTCTCTGCATTTTTTATCATTTTCTAATTGATTTGTTTAGGTTTATATCTTTTGTAGGGTTAGAAGCTTATCCTTTAATGGAGATTGTGTTTTTTTTTTTGTTTTTTTTTTTAAGATTTATTTATTTATTTATTTATTTATACAAGCACTGGGTACAGTCAGAAGCGCGGGAGGGTGAGAGAATTCACCAGAGCCAGAGCGGGGAGCAGAGCAGGCAGAAGGACCGAAGTACACTGCTGAGGGGAGCAGCGGGCGGCAGGAGAGGTCTGCGCGCCATGTGGGACCCTCCTCTGGTGGCCGGGGAGCAGCCGGGGATCGAACCGGCACTGCAGAGGCTGCGGGCAGCTTCGCAACCCAGCGCTCAACCGCTGCGCCACCGAGGAGGCCCCTGGAGATTGTGTTTTTGGTGTCATATTAAGAACTCTTCACAAAACCTTCACAAAGTTCAGAATATATTCTCTTATATTACCTTCTAAAAGCTTTAAATTGATATTTCTACATTTAAGTATATAATTCTTTCTGAGTTAGCTTTTTGTTTAAGTTTTGAAGTGTAGGTTTGAACCATACAATTTGTTAAAAAGACTTTTTCACCTATGCCAAAAATACATAGGTGTGGTCAACTGGTCATACCTATTTCTGAATTTTGTATTATGCTTAGCAGAACTCTCTGTATTACACTGGGAAGGCTGCAGTTTTGACTGATGCTATACAATAAATCTTGAAATATCTAGAATTATCCCATTTTTATCCTGCTTTTTTCAGAATGATAGCTTTTTGGTTGCATCGACTATAGAAATTTTAGAATTAAATATTCTATATCCACAAAAATTACCTTGCTTAGCTTTTGATAGGGATTGCCTTAAACTTGTATATAAATTTGCAGAGAATTGATATCTTTACTGTGTTGAGCTCTTCAATCCCTGGTATATCATTTTGTGTAGGTGGTGTGTGTAGAAGAGCTGGGGTGTAGGCCAAAGGTGCAGTGGGGTGAGAGGATTCACCAGAGACAGAGAGGGGAGCAGAATAGGCAGATTTACTGAAATGCATTGCTGAGGGGAGCAGCAGATGAAACAGGAGAGGTCTGCTGTGCCATGTGGGTTAGCTTCCTGGCCAGGATTCAACTCAGGTCATAGCAGTGACAGGGCTAGGACTTAACCCTTAAGCCACCAAGGAGGCCCAACCCCTGGTATATCTTACCATTCATCCAGATCCACTTGGTGTATAATATATCCCATCAATTATATCATTTTTTAAAATTTCCTTCATTAGCATTTAATAGATATCAGCATGCAAGGCCTATGCATGTTTTGTTAGATTTAAAGCTGTTTTTTTTTTAAAGATTTATTATTTTTATTTATTTATTTATTTATTTGTACAAGCACTGGGTACAGTCAGAAGCGCGGGAGGGTGAGAGAATTCACCAGAGCCAGAGCGGGGAGCAGAGCAGGCAGAAGGACCGAAGTACACTGCTGAGGGGAGCAGCGGGCGGCAGGAGAGGTCTGCGCGCCATGTGGGACCCTTGCCGGTGGCTAGGGATCGAACCAGCGCTGCAGAGGCCGCGGGCAGCTTCGCAACCCAGCGCTCAACCGCTGCGCCACCGGGGAGGCCCTGTTTTTTTTTTTTTTTTTCTGAAAATTTGTAAATGATTTTGCATTGTTAATTTTGGATTCACGTTTATTGGGCACAAATATGAATACTTGAGCTTTTTATTTATTGGAGGGGTAGATTTCTTAGGGATTCTTATGTAGACTAGGTTCCCATCTAGGTCACTACTGATCAAAATGGCTAAGAAGAGCAGTATTATTTAACATTAGTGAAAGTTTTGCCTCTCTTCTGGATGGCAGCTGACACCCCTCCAAGCAGGCAGGGGAAGACTTGTCTTTTTTTTTCCATGGGTGCTGTCAAGTGCAGCAGGATGCTCATATTATATCCACTTGATCTGGACTGGGGCGGGGGTGGCTTTGTTTCCACTCCTAGTGATTTAAGTGAATGTTCTTGCTTTGACTTCTCTGACATCACCCACACAATTAAGTCTGGGGTGCTTTGCTGCAAATTTGGATTGCAGAACAGTTTTCACTGGTGGAGTTGAGATAAGGCTTTCCATTTCGTTTTCTGGGTGATTGACTCAAGTAGAGTCATCATTTCCAAAAGACTCTGCCCCTGCTAGCTTGCCCCTTTGATTGTCATTTGGATCTGAAAGTAGACTTTTCTTGTTTTTGATTTTTGTTTTAAAAACTCTGTGTGGGCTTCCCTGGTGGCGCAGGCGGTTGAGCATAGCGCTATGAAGCTGTCCGCAGCTTCTGCAGCACCCGTTCGATCCCCGGCGGCCTCGGAGAAACCCACATGGCGCAGCAGGCCTCTCCTGTCTCCCCCGCTGCTCCCCTCAGCAGTGTATTTCAGTCAGTCTGCCTGTTCTGTTCCCCGCTCTGTCTCTGATGAATCCTCTCACCCTCCCGTGCACCTGGACTATATCCTGGCTCTTGTATAAATAAAACAAATCTTAAAAAAAAATAAAAACTCTGTGCCTATTGATATTTCCAGGTTCCTAGCTTCTCCAGTTTTTTGTTTGGGACACATAAGATAAAAGAAAACCCAGGGGAAGAGGGACTTGCCATGCCAGTCCTCAGTTACCAATGTCCTTAGTTAGGATATCTACTTTTCTTTAACTTAAAATTGTTATGGTTGTTATACATAATATCAAAATTTTTAGTTGCAGTTACCAGGAGAAATAAATAAAAATAGGTCTAATACATGTCACCCGGAGCAGAAGTCTCTGTAATGTATTTAAAATATATTTATATAACAGCCCCAAAAATATTGTTTCTGGAGCCCTAACTGAAGACTGGCTCTGTCCAGAACATCATATTGCAGAACCTGATTGTCAGATGGGCTACAATAAAACATATTTTTAGCAGAGCATAATGCCACTCCAGTTAGAACTGGGTCTCTTTTAGTAAATACAAAGAGAAAATGGGTATTTAATAGGCAAGCTGCTGTGTCTGCCATACTTTCCTATTGTGTAACATCTTATTTTAAAACATTAAATGCTATTGGAGCCCCATGGAGCTTTTAGTTGAAATTTTAAACATGTATATGTTTGTGAGAAAATAAACATCTATAAAACAGGCTTGTGTCACACTATAATGTGAAAAAAAACAAACAAAATATCAGGAAACTCCAAGAGAACAGATACATATTTTCACAGCAGCGGAGATGATATGGGCGATCTCTGTGAGTCCAGAGAACCAGAAAGGATGGGCCAGGTGATCTTGGAATGTGGCAAATGCAAGAACCAAGGATTACCTGGTTGGTGGTTCCAAACCTACACACTTAAGAACGCACATCACACAGAGAGAAGCAGCAATAAAAGGATTTATGCACAAAAGGAGTGAGAAAAGGGAGAGCCGAGTATTATAGACAGTGTCCTGTTGGGACACTGGAGCCCAAGTCAAAGCTGGCCGTGGTGAGCTGGTGATGGCCTGCCATGCATAGAAAGTGGCCACCAGCCCCACACAGGTAGGCGGGCAAAGGGAGAAAGAGGGTGGCTGCCTGCCATAGCCAGAGGGCAAGCCTTCCACCAATCCCTGAAGAGTGCAGGCACGAGAACTACAAGGAGGAAGAACCCATAGGCGTTTACAAGTGAAAAAGCACAGGGACTACAGGGCAGGGACCAAACACACACACATACAAGTTGCAGAGCCACTGACCTATTGTCTGTCTTTTGAAATTTTCATGACAGCTCCACCCTTCCCTGAGTTCCCAGCAGATCCTATTCAAGAACTCAGGAATGGCGTCTGCTGGGCTAGGTCTCCAGCTCTGCAGCTTCCTGCCCGGAGCAGTCCCCCAGCAATCCTGGACAGGGCTGTGGGCGCTCAGGTGCACATGGGGACTAAGTGGTCCAAGGGACTTAGTAGTTGTCAGTGGGACCAGGACGTCCCAGAGTAGGGTGATGATCCTATGGCCACAACACCCCAGCTGACCCATGGTGAGGCCACTCCTCCAACATTTAAGAACTGATGTAGGGGCCCCCACATCAAAAGCTTTACAGAATTTTGTTTAGGTGTAGGACATACATAGAGAAGTAGAGTGTGTCAATGTGAATTCAGAAATCTGGGAACAATTGAGAGGATGTTAGGAAAGTTGGAAAGTAGTAGGGCATTTCACACACACATACACACACACACACACACACACACACACATTTGGTTTGTAATTAGTTTTGTGAATATTTATTTATACATACATACATACATACAAGCACTGGGTACAGTCAGAAGCCCGGGAGGGTGAGAGAATTCACCAGAGCCAGAGCGGGGAGCAGAGCAGGCAGAAGGACCAAAGTACACTGCTGAGGGGAGCAGCGGGCAGCAGGAGAGGTCTGCGCGCCATGTGGGACCCTCCTCCGGTGGCCAGGGAACAGCCGGGGATCGAACTGGTGCTGCAAAGGCCGCGGGCAGCTTCACAACCCAGCGCTCAACCGCTGAGCCACCGGGGAGGCCCAGTTTTGTGAACATTTCTGAAACATAAAGGATGTTCTGGAAATTCACCAAGAATTTTAGAAGATTGTAACAGAAAGACTGATTTACTGGTGATCTTTAGAAGGAACTCCTTAACTAAATGATACTAGTTGTTAATTATGTTGCTAAATAAGAACTTAACCGTTACTGAATGACAATTCTATGTCACATTTATCTATTAATAACTTTCCCCTTATTATGTTCTCAATCCCCAAACAGATCATTAAATTATAAACAATACATATACATGGTGAAAAATATCTTAAAATATTTACACTGAAAAACAAAATATCAGTGACTTTAGTCCTTAGTGTCTTCAATCAAAGATAGTTATTATTTGTGTCTTACATAGCTGTCCAGATAAAATTACATGCATATGTTTATGCATTCATGTATGTTTATTTACGTGTAAGTTAATGCATATACAAATACACACATATACATAAATATGGGTGCTTCAATTTACTTAAATGACAGTGTATTAATAATTCAGCATACAGTCATTCTATCTCTAACTTGGAGTTTGTTTCTTACCAAAACAATGGTGACATCTCACATTTTTTATACAAATTTAAGGAAAACTTATTTATATAGATAGTATAAGACAATATATACACAAATAAATGGCTGTTATCTTTTACCTTTAGAGATAGAAGCTTGTGCTGACATATTAATGCTTTTGCAATTATTCTGTTATAATTATAACCTGGTGGTAATCCGGTCATGTAACATGTTCTCATTAGACTATTTTCTAGTTCCTTAAGAATTGGTACTGTGAGGGCCTCCCCTGGTGGCGCAGCAGTTGAGCACTGGGCTGCGAAGCTGCCCGCAGCCTCTGCAGTGCCGGTTCGATCCCCGGCCTCTGGGCGAGGGTCCCACAAGGTGCGCAGGTCTCTCCTGCCACCCGCTGTTCCCCTCAGCAGTGTATTTCTTCCGTCTGCCTGTTCTGTTCCCTGCTCTGGCTCTGGTAAATTCTCTCACCCTCCCGCACTTCTGACTGTACCCATTGCTCGTATAAATAAATAAATAAATCTTTAAAAAAAAATAAATCGAGTGACTTCTTTAAAAAAAAAAAAATCGGTACTGTATTTTCATGTGGTTTGTTTCCCCAGTATCTGACAAAACACCTGAAATATATTAATGACATCAATTGCATTTATTGAGCACCATGCACTAGAAAGATGGCTATGTGCTTTGTAAATGGTGTCTCATATAAACAGCTGACAAAATCTAGCAGAGAGGTAGTTATTATCCTGTTTTCAGAGATGATGAAAAACAGGTTCACCAAAATCAAATCACTCTTTTTATAAATGGTGAGCATTTATGTATGTTGTTCCTCTTTCCTTCAAAACTTTAATACTAAACACTTATCTTTCTGGAATTACACTATAGTAATCTCGAACATCATTTGAAAAAATTAATAAAATGTGGAAGGGCCAGAATTAGTTTCGATCAAATCATGAAAGCTCCATTTACAACATGTTCTTTCATTTCAGGTAAAACATGTCCTCTCAAATGTAATTTCTAGTAAAGATTCTTTTTAATTAATAGCAAAATGTGCTAAATATTATAGTAGTAAAATTGACCAAGAAAATCCACATAAAACTTTTTCACATAATACCCAGTTTTTCTAGTTCTTAATATCAAGTCATATAAAATGTCCATTTCCCCCACACTATGCATTTCAATGTAAATCAATATTTTATATTTAATTTACATAATGATTCTGTATTTAGTTCACTATAAATCCAAAATGTTGTATGGAATAAAATATGCTGTAGACTGAAGTTCACAGCTTTTCATTGTTACAACTCTCTGGTCACTGTGGGAAAATGCACTGAATTATATTCCTTTCAGCAAACATGCTCTCTTTAGCCTATACTCCAGCTGAAACTCTGTACAAAATGCAGTGTATCAACTACTTGAAGACAATTTTTAGTAGAAATTGTAGAGAAGAGTCAAAACTAAGAGAGGCAATCCATATGTATGGAGGGTCTTAATTTATTTTTTAAATATTTATTTATGCATACAAGAACTGGGGTACAGTCCAGAGGTGTGTGTGTGGGGGGTGGGCGGTAAGAGGATTCACCAGAGACAGAGTGGGGAGCAAAACAGGCAGACTGATGAAATACACTGCTGAGGGGAGCAGCAGGCAGCAGGAGAGGTCTGTTGTGCCACGTGGGACCCTCCCCCATTGGCCAGGGATCTAAATGGCGCTGCAGAGGCTTCAGGCAGCTTTGCAGCTCAGCGCTCAACCGCTGAGCTACTGGGGAGGCCCTACTGTCTCTGCTTTATCAGTGACAGGAATCTGTTTTTACCTTTTATTGTTTATTTTAGACAAATACAAAAGTAGAAGAAAAAGTCATATTGTATTTTCCCATTTTTAATTAAAAGCAAAAAAAAAAAAATTAAACTGGCTCTCTATGGCCACTATATTCTAAGTGAGAATTCAAGCCAGAAGTACTTTACTCTAGAGGTCTTGCTCTTTCTACTTTACCATGACACTGTTCTTAGAATAAAGACTATAGAATAAAATAAAAT
The DNA here is from genome assembly GCF_014898055.3 of Talpa occidentalis. NCBI lineage: Eukaryota > Metazoa > Chordata > Mammalia > Eulipotyphla > Talpidae > Talpa > Talpa occidentalis. Next base: position 61,398,494 of record NW_023603184.1, on the reverse strand, counting down.
GACTCTTTGGAAGCACAGCCATATCAAAGTAACATATGAAGTAATGACTTTGGGCCACATGAAACAGAGAATACAGAGATGTTCTTTGTACCCCATCACATTGAAAGGTTGAATAAATTTTGGATAAATTTAAATGACAGAATTTATATTGTGAGCTTGAAAAACAGGCAGGAAAAGTCTTTCTGTACTAGAGAATAAGAAAGTACTAACAGTTACAGAAATAAGTGCCACCTGGTGATGGCCAGCCTCAAAATGGCACAAGGGGTTAAGTCTCAGCTCTATGAAGCATCAGCAACCACTGCAGCATAAGTTCAATCCCCAGCCAGGGAGATAACCCACATGGCACAGCAGACCACTCCTGTAGAAAAATTAAATTTCCTGAATGAGAAACTCAAACATTTCTTAATTAATATTTTAATCCAAATTTATAATGATTTTATTATGCATGAATCCCAACATCTGGAGTTGAATAAATACTGATCCTAAACCATTTCAAGTTTTGGAGAATTGAGTTGGAACAAGTTTATAACCAATTTATTGTGAATTGCTTATTCTCCAAACTTAGTAAAACTGCAAAGAATAATAAAACTCTTGTGAAGTAAGTTCAGAATAAAAATAAATCCATAAATAGAAATAAAATTCTCCTTGGAAGAGCCAGCAGGCACAGTAAATAGAAATAATACACCAAGAATAAGAAATAATAAAATCACTGGAGAAAACTACAGAATCATTGCTTAAATGATTAAATAGGTAAAAGAAAGAATAGCATCCATAATGAAGAAATAGGACAGTATAAGAAAGAAAAGTTAACTGGAAAATGAGCCAACTAGAACAATTGCAAAGTTAAAATTTAGCATTGTATAGAAAAAATTTACTTTAAGTAAGATAGCACTCAGCTGAAGCAATAATTCAAGAATTGACTAATAAACTAAAAAAAAATTTACAGATAGCTAGAGAAATGGAAATTATGATTAAGGAGGTTAAAAGACTAGAAGAATTGAAATGGCAAGATCAATACAATCAGAGTTTCAGGGGAGTGGGTAAAGAGAATAAAAATTAAAGCATCATACAAACACTTAAAAGTTTAGGGATAATCCAGAATTTAAGAAAGATATAAATACTGAGATAAAAGTAAGCCATATTTATGACAGAATGAATAAAATTGAGTGCACACATTAGCACAATTCATTAAAACTGCAGATCATAGAAAAAGATAAAATATTAAAAGAAACCGTCAGATTCTGCTGTCTAATCTGACATGCAAAGAGCTTCGAAGGCACAATTCTCATACTCTAAACAAGAAAAAGAGTTGAAAAAACAGAGGGGAAATCAACAACTCTTCTTAGAGCTCTCAGTGAGTTGAGATCACATGGCAAAGTATATCCAAATCTAGAGAGACAGTTTATTGAGATCAGACACTGCTGCTTCACCATGGTTGGCAAACATAAAATGTAAAGTTGACTAGTTGCTAAGGATTGAATATGGAGTAGTTTGAGAGATAACATTTCTGTGGAGCCAGCCTTAAGAGGATCTCTACACTATAGTGAATTCTACTTTCAACAGTACTCCCAGTTTTCAGGATGAAGATAAGAGAAAAAATGCATAAATACATGAATCTTTTAAAAAATGTGGTAGATGTGTTTCAAGGAAGAACTAGTAAAAACTGTATTAAAACATACATTCCTGGGGCCTCCCCTGGTGGTGCAGTGTTTGAGCACTGGGCTATGAGGCTGCCTTCAGCCTCTGCAGTGCCGGTTCGATCCTCGGCCGTCAGCGGGGGTCCCACATGGTGTGACAGACCTCTCCAGTCTCCTCCCAGTCTCACCAGTTGCTCCCCTCAGCAGTGTATTTCGTAGGTCTGCCTGTTCTGTTCCCCGCTCTGGCTCTGGTGAGTTTTCGCACCCTCCCATGCTTCTGACTGTACCCAGTGCTTGTATAAATAAATAAATAAATAAATACATAAATCTTTTAAAAAAAATAAAAAATACATTCCTACTTCAAGTATTAAGAGGGGAAATACTTCTGAAAATACACAAAAATACCAGGAGCATTCTGTCCTACTTAACAAATGCCAACCTTGAAAGGAAACTCATTTTTCACAGACTGATTTTGAGAAAATTGTGCAACCAGCTCCAGCCCCTTACAGCCTTCCTGACTCACCTAAGGTTAAATGGAAATAAAAACAGACAAACAACTTATGAAAGTTACAAATGAAATCAGACTGACTAAAAGGTTTATAAATAATATAGGACTAGATAAGTCTGCTTCTTCCCCCTTTCTGTCACATCAACAATGCTACTACATAATTATAAAGGATGAAAGCTGAAAGAACTATATTATATATATATTATTTAAGAGAGAACAAGTATTACTGAAATTCATATGGATCTCCCAAAGATCCCTAATAGCCAAAGCCATCTCTCAAAAGCCAGTATAATGATGATATTGCACTCCTACTCTTCAAACCATATTACAAAATTGCAGTAATCAAAACAATATGGTACTGGTATAAAAATAGACATGTTTGACCAAAGAATTAGAACTGACATACTTAAACTCACACCAATATGACCAATTAATCTATAACAAAGGACCCAAATGTATACACTGAAGAAAGCAAAATCTCTCCCACAAATTGCATTGAGAAAACTGGATAGCCACATGTAAAAGAATGAAAATATTCATATGCAAAAATTAAAGTAGATTAAAGACTTAAATATAAGAACTGAAACCATAAAATACACAGAATAAAACAGAGATAAAAATAAGTGTCTGGGGCCTTCCTGGTGGCACAGGCAGTTGAGCACAGCACTGTGAAGATGTCCACAGCCTCTGCAGTGCAGGTTTGATCCCGGCCGGCCAGGAAGATACCCACATGGCACAGCAGACCTCTCCTATCTCACTTGCTGCTCCCCTCAGCAGTATATTTCAGTCAGTCTGCCTGTTCTGTTCCCCACTCTGTGTTCTCGTGAATCCTCTCACCCTCCTGCACATCTGGCCTATACCCTGGTTCTTGTACGCATGAATAAATCTTTAAAAAAAAAACATAAGTGTCAGTGGTGTCATCGAGAATTCCACTCCAATGGCAAGAGAAGTGAAAGAGGATATAAACAAAAGGAACTACATCAAACTAAAAACTTATACTTCTGCACAATGTTGCTATCATTAAAATAAATACACCCTACTGAATGAGAGAAATATTTCATATCACATATCTGACAAGGAACTTATATTCTTTTTAAAAAAAGATTGATTTATTTATGCATATAAGAACTCGGGTGCAGGACAGAGGTGTGGTGGGTGAGAGGATTCACCAAAGACAGAATGGGGAACAGAACAGTTGCATACACTGAAAAACACACTAAGGGAGCAGTGGTCTGCTGTGCCATATATTGTCTAGCTCCCTGACTGTGGATCATATTCAGGCCGCAGACATGATAAAGTTGAGACTTAACCCCTAGGCCATCAGGGAAGCCCAAGGTACTTATTTTCAAAATCTACAAAGAAATCACACAACTCAACAGAAAACAAATAACTCAATGAAAAATTGGGCAGAACCTGAACAGACATTTTCCCAGACACACATATGTCTAACACACACAAGAATAAATGTTCATCATCTCTTATCATGAAGAAATGCAAATCAATATCACAATGAGATACTATCCTACAACTGTGAAAATGGACCATATAAAAATAAGTATTGGTGAAGATGTGGAGAAAAGGGAACAAATGTACACTGTTGGTAGGAATGTAGACTAGTATAGTCCTTATGGAGAGCAGTGTGGAGGTATAATGTAGAACTGACATTGCCAGGTGGGGAGGTGAAGAGGGAGATCAGGGTGTGGACAGGACCCAACAGACTAGGGTTCCTTAGTGGGGGGTGTGGTTTGCTTACATACTTCTGAAGAGGTGTGATCCTATATCTCCAATCATATACAAAACTGTAAACAATGTTACTTCATTCAAAAAGAGAAGTTTCTATTTCCAAAGGCATCAGGCTAAGACATAAACAAGTTTCTAACATGACAGCCACATTAAGTAGTAAATATTTACAGGAATCTAGGAACGTAAAGCATAAAATCTCATTGTAAACATCACCTTACCTCAGTTTCTTTGAGCTTATATTCATTTCTGGTTTTGAAATAAACTTGTGAGGCATCCATAAGTCAAAAAATACTTTGCTTGTTACAAAAATATTTAAAGAGGGAAGAGCACACATCAGACTTAGATATGAGAGGGATTTGGGAAAAAACAGACTAAAAATTTTAAATAATTCTATTTAACATAAATGAGTTCTAAGATAAAAATTAGACAGCATGCAAGAACAAATGGATAATATAAGCCTATAGGTAATGGAACCGCTAAGAAAGAATCACAAAGAACTGCTAGAAATAATGGAAATAAAGAATGCCTTTGATGGACATATCAATATATCAGATTAGGACAAGGCATTAGAGAATTTAAAAATATATCAAAAGAAATTACTCAAAGTGAGAAGAAAACAGAAAAAACAGGATTGAAAATCCAAGAACTATGGTACTACTGAAAAATTTATCATATACAATGGATATACAGGAAGGAGAAAGGAGAAAAAGGAATATTTGGGGAAAAAAATGACTGAAAACATTCTAAATTAATGACCTTCACCAAACCACATCAAGAAACAACAACAACAGAAAGCACCAAGAATGTTAATATAAAAAATATATTCAAACTGCAGAAAAACAAAGACAAAGAGAACATCAAGAAGGAAACCAGAAGAAAACGAACCTTCCCTAGAAAATCTAACATGTCAACAAAGGTAAGAGTTACCTGAGATTTTTGTTTAAAAGTCATGAAGCAAAAGAAGAAAGGAGTGAAATATTAAAAAAAATTAAAACAAAGCAAAATACCAACTTAGAAATTGTATCAGTAAATTATTACCTTCAGATGTGAAAAAGAATCTAAAATTTTCTCAAACAATAACTGAGGAAATTTGTTGACAATAAACCCTTGTTGCAAAGAATACTGAAATGTTATCTTTAGATAAAGAAAATAATATAGGTCAGAAATTTGTATACACACAAATAAAGGGAAAAATAAAAGGAAGGAATAAATAATGGACAATTACAATATTTTATTTTTCTTATTCTTAAGTGAACTAAAATTGAATTTTGTTCAAATAATAACAGCAATGCATTTCATGATCCTAGCTTACAGATAAATAATTAGCAGAAATGGCAGAGGAAGTGAAAATAACAAGTTATTAGGTGCAATGGCATAATGTTATTTAAAACTAATTTCAGATGAGCTATAAATGTACAATTGTAAAATCTAGGACAACCACTATCAAATTCTTAAAAATATTAATTTGTATATTCATATTCTTTCAAAAAGTAGTAATACTCTAACCCATGGAACAGAATATTAAATTATATTGATCAGTTGTCAATAACAAAACATAAATGGGAACAAAGAACAAAGAAAACAAACAGGGATTAGTTCCTAAAGAATATTGGTATTAATTTAACTATGTTAATATCACATGAATGCAGTTGGTCTAAATACATGATTTAAAATACACAAACAGGTCCTCCCTGGTGGCTCAGGAGGTTGAGCTCAGTGCTGTGAAACTGTCTGCTCCCTCTGCAGCACTGGTTCTATCTCGGCCTGTGGATGAGAATCCCACATGGCATGGCAGACTCTCCTGCCATGCCCGCTGCTCCCCTCAGCGGTGTATTTTGTCAGTCTGCCTGTTTTGTTCCTTGCTCTGTCTCTGGCAAATCCTCTCACCCTCCCATACATCTGGCCTGTATACCGTTTCTTGTATAAATAAATAAATAAATCTTTTAAAAAATAAAATAAAATAAACTTGTTCCTTCTCTAAACAAATAGGCTTGCTTGCCTGAGCGTCAGCAAAGTTCCTTCTGTGGCTGGAACTCAGTGCTGCCACTGTAGCCTGGGATCCATTCCTGGGTGAAGACTAGACCTGAAAACCTGAAATTACAGTATCAAAAATAAGGAAGTCTAGTTTCATTTCTTTTATTCAACAAATACTAGAGCAATTAGATCCAAAAAATAATAGCTAGAGCAATTAGATCAGAAAAAGAAATAGAAAATATCCAAATTGGAAGTAAACTATTGTTACTTAAAGATTTGTGTATGTGTGTGTATGCATGTTTATAATGTTATATAAGAAATCTTAAACATCAATAAAAAAGCTGTCACTGCTAAAAAACAAATGAAATAGTTGGAGATAAATCAATATACAAAAATGTGTAATTTTTTTTGTTTCTATACACAAAAAACAATATATTTGAAAGAGAAACTAAGTATTCTATTTATCATTGAATATAATTAATAAAATTCTCAGGAATAAATTTGAACCTGTCCAGTGAAATACATAAGACAATGATGAAGGAATGAAGAAGACTCAGATAAGTGGAAAGATATTATGCGTTCATGAATTAGAATTGATATTGCTAATACTCTCATATTACCCCAAAACTATCAGATTAAGTACAATCTTTACCTGAAAATGGGACAGAAATTGTGAGAATGGATAGAAAAAGAAAATCAGTCATGTTTTATAAAAGGAACCCACTTTTTGAAGATAAAAACAGAAAAATTAAATGTGAAGACAGAAAATGATATGCCATTGCAATACTAATTTAACAAACTGCACTATTTCAATTTCAGAAAATATAAATTTCAGAGCAAGAAAAGTTATCAAGGTCATTAAAAGGAGCATTACATAAAGATAAAGGTATCAATACTCTATAAAGGCATGCATTCTCAAGAGTCAAAAAATAAAAATGCCAGGCCTCCCTGGTGGCACAAAGGGTTAAGCCCCCCCATCTCTGACCTGTACCCCAGCTCTTGTATGCATAAATATTAAAAAAATAAAAAATAAATTAAAAATGTCTATATACCTGAGGCAAATGAAATAGACAAATCCACCATTTTCTTGTTCACTGCAAAAATCTTCCAGTAATAGGTGCAGCAGACAGGAGAGACAAGATATATAAGGATATTGTTGAACTTAAACATCACCCTCAATCAACTGATGTAATTGATAATTATTGAATTCTTCATCAACCTATAGAATACATATTTTTCTCATTCTTACCAAGAATACATATTTTTTCTCATTCTTACCATGATGGCAACAACAAAACCATAACAAATTTAACTGAGGAGATATTACACAATGTTACAGAAACAGGGAGAGGGGCAGCCCAGACCCTACACCCCCACCTGCCTGTTCTAAATAGGTTCCGCCTCTGCCGCATCAACACAAAACAAAATTTAAAAAAAAAATGAAATCCTAAGAAGACAGAAGAAAGGTGTAGTGGTCAGAAGGGACAGAGAAGGATCTCTGTGATTCTGTGCAGACAGGTAAAGGAGGAGTCCTGGAGCCCTCAGTGGCCTTTTCAATCTTTTATTGGGTTTACCAGGTACACAGCTGGCAGGGGTGCTGGGGCCCCAGAGGCCTCCTAACCCCCAGCAAATCTTCTCTCTTTGGGGGCTCTCCGGCGTGTTCTCGTGGCCTCTGCTTCTCTGCTGGTGCTATTCTCTTTCGCTGCGCTGCTTTTCTGGTTCTGTTCTTCCTCTGATGCCACCTTTATTTATTTATTTTAATTTTATTTTTATATTCCCCATACAATTGCAACCCCCTTATTTTGACCCTAATCCCTCCTTTCCCCGCCCCCCACCCCCATAGAGTGTCTCTTGTTCATAGTTATTTGTTGATTTTGATTTTTTCTTTCTTATAGTTATTCATTTTCCTGGTCCCTTATTTAAGTTTTCTAGATTCCTGCTATGAGTGAGACCATCCAGTATTTTTCTTTTTCTTTCTGGCTTATTTTGCTGAGCATGATCCCTTCCAGCGCCATCCATGTTGCTGCAAATTGCATCTGTTTATCTTTTTTGAATGCTGAGTAATATTCCATGGTGTATATGTACCTCATCTTCTTGATCCAGTCATGTATTTTTGGGCATTTGGGTTGTTTCCAAAGCTTAGCTATTGTAAATAGTGCTGCTATAAACATAGGGGTGCAGGTGCTCTTTGGAATTGATGTTTCTGTGTCCTCTGGGTAAATACCTAGGAGTGGAATTGCTGGATCATATGGAAGCTCTATGTTTAGTAGGTCCAGAAATCTCCACACAGCTCTCCATAGTGGTTGGACCAGTTTGCACTCCCATCTCACACCAGTGAGAATGGCACATATTAAAAAAAACTAGCAACAACAAATGTTGGCGAGGTTGTGGAGAAAAGGAACTCTCCTGCACTGCTGGTGGGAGTGCAAACTGATGCCACCTTTATAAGCCCAGTCTCTCAGCGCAGGTGAATCCCATCTACATATGCCCACACCCTACTCCAGGCGCCTGCCATCAGGCATGCATTCGGGCCCGCAGGGTTCCGTCATCTATCCTAATGGCGGGAGGGCAGAGAAGCCTGATACTTTTTAACCTACAGCTGGGAAAGTGGGGTCTTTAGGTTCACTCTGGGTAAAGTTTCACTAGAGCTGCCCTTTCAGAGGCACTGGCAAGTTTCCCGTGATTCACAGATGTTAGTGAGAGGGAAGGACACTGGCGTTAAGACAAGTGGGCAGAAAGAGTCACCCCTAAAAGGACAAGTCTGCTATGAGAGGCTGCCCTGGCAGCCTTGGGAGGAGAGCTGCCTCTGCTGCGGGGGGTGGGGGGTCAGTGTAGAAAAAATCTCATAGGGAGGCAGAAGGCTGCTGCCCTGCAGAGGGAAAATGTTGGTGAATAGAAGCACCTACATAGTCACAAGTGGGCAGAAGAACTGCCACCTTTGCTTGTGCAGAAATTACTCTGATAGAGTCTTCTTTTCTTTGGGAGTCCTCTTTCTCATTCCTTTGCAGTGTTGTTAACTGCCTTTAAATTATTTCTAGGGCTGGGTCCTAGGAATTTTTTCTCTACGTGCTTTGAGTAGATCAATAGGGACATTGAAGGGTGATTCTTTTACAATGGCCCTCAATCTCTATATCCCACCTCCCCTCTGTTCCTCAGGATTCTTTACTTTTCTGTGTAGCTTGTTTAATGACTGTGTTAATTATTTTCACCCCTATCTCACGCTTCTGGGCTTGTGATGCCTCCTTTCCAACTTTTCTATTCTTGTCCTCCATCACTGTCAACATTGTGCCATAGTCTTTGGTAATACAAAAGGGAAGAAAACACAATGTATACAGATTATGAAGGAAGAAATAATGTAGTGTTGTTCAGAAAGTACACTTATTTTTGTGGATTCAACACCAGTTGAACAACAACAAACTACAAACTACAAACTAATACCAGTTATAGTTTGATGGAGAAAAGGTTAATATATACATCAATCCCTCTTCTATTTACTGTCAATCAACAATTGGAATTAAAAATTAAAAAAAAAAAAAACTAACACCATGTATATTAGCACCTCAAAGTGAAATAGTTAAACATAAATCTAACAAAATACATCCAAAAACTTTATGAAGAAATCTAATGTGATATTATTTACAACAAATATATATTTGGTCCTCATTTCTCTGTTGTCACAGAGCTCCTAAAATACTTAGAATTTCTTAAGAGAAGAAAGCAAGGAAGCAGGCTTTTGTTAGGTTAATAGGAGAGGAGGTCATGCCTCAGGGTAGGCTGGTTACCAGGAGAACCATTTTTGTGATTGAAAGGTTGGAACTTCCATTCCCACCCTAACCTCTGGGGAAGGAAGGGACAAAGTCTGATCATCCAGTCTTCACATAGTTATCATGAAACCTCCATAGAACCTCAGAAGGATGGGATTTAAAGAGTTTCCAGATGGGTCAATCCATGGAAATTTGGGAAAGGTAGTATGTGGAGCTGTTAGGGGGAAATGATGTCCTGAGATAATCCCATACAGGCTTTGTGGACCCCACCCCCACTCCAGACTAAAGCCATCAAGACTCTGGGAAAGACAAATCCCATCACCACCAAGGGAGGGTGGCTCGGACCTGAGGGTGGAGTTGGGCAGCCAGGTTGGATATAAAAAAACCAAACACGTGGGCCTTGGGCTCTCTCTGGCTCGTGATCGCTCGCCTCCTGGCTTCACCGCTCCTGGCTGGCAGCGAACTCTGAGAGCGCCATTTTGGGATTCCTGATCGGCGGATTGGGTAGGACTCATTTAAAACTTTGTCTCCCACTTTTCTCCCAGAGCTGTACATTTCCTCATTTCCCCCTCCCTTGTAAATAAACCTTTTATTAACCTTTCACGTGTGCCTGCAGTAGAGCATTGATAAGTCCTTTTGAGCGCGGTTGAGGACCCACAGTCAGGCACCCCATTTTGTATCGGGGTTGCTCTACAACAGTTCGAGAGCATGAATGTTCATGCCCTTGCCATGTTATTTGCCCTATGTTGTTCTATGTTATATCTTTTATAATAACCAAGGACCTAGTAAGTACAATGTTTCTCTGGGTTCCCTGAATTTTTGTAGCAAATTATTTGAATCCAAGGAGGAGGATCATTGGGACTCTATCGATAGTCAATAGGTCAGAAGCACAGGTAGCAATCTGGACTTACAGCAGGTATTGTTACAGGGCAGGGAGAGCGGCGCCCCAGAACCCTCAAACCTGCCTGATCTAAATAGGTTCTGCCATTCGCCACATCAAGACAAAACATATAAGACTTTTCATGGAAAGAAATTTGAGTACGATTAGTGTGTAACACAAAAAAGACAAAGAATATAGTTTCTAAATCAAGCACCCAAAATTACCCATCCCTTCATGGGTAAATGTCCAGCCAAGCAGGGTTGGCCTAAAGCAAGTCCTCTGAGGCCCGAGAATCTGCCACAAGTCTAAGACACCTCCTGGTGGCGACCCATAGAAAAGGGGCAGAAACAGCCAGACAAGTCTGGAAGGAAAGGAGCAAAATCAAACTCTAGAAAAAAGCTGCCATTGCCACCTTCTTCTCCTACCTGCTCAGCTCACTCTCCCTCGGGTGGGGCAGGGAACCTGGAACCACCCCTTTCCCTGGGGACTGCCCTGTTACAGTATCTGAAGAAAGAGCCTGACAGTTTTGTGAAACTGAGCTCCTAACATGTGGGATTTGATGGTATCTCTGGAAGATATATTCAGCATTGAGTTGAATGGTAGGAAACTAGCTGATGCTGGATAACTTCTTGGTTGTATGTGGAAATCCTACTCCCGTCACCCATACACACTTACTCTATAATTGGTATTAGATTTATCTTAAATATACAACTCTGATGAAAGAAATCAAAGAATAAAAACATAGAAATGTAGTACATGTGAACGAATAAGAAGACTCAATATTGTCAATTTTTATCAACTAAAACTACATGTTCAGGGACCCTTTGGTGGCGCAAGGGGTTAAGACACAACCTATGAAGCTGTCCGCAGCCACTGCAGCACGAGTTCGATCCCTGGCCAGGGAATTGCCCATATGGCACAGCAGACCTCTCCTGACTAACCCACTGCTCCCCTTGTTATAGGGCAGCCCCGATACAAGACGGGGTGCCTGACTGTGGGTACTCACCCGCGTGCTTAAAAGGACTTATCAATACTCCACTGGGGCCTCCCCGGTGGCGCAGCGGTTGAGCGCTGGGTTGCGAAGCTGCCCGCAGCCTCTGCAGCGCCGGTTCGATCCTGGCTGCTCCCCGGCCACCGGAGGAGGGTCCCACATGGCGCGCAGACCTCTTCTGCCGCCCGCTGCTCCCCTCAGCAGTGTACTTCGGTCCTTCTGCCTGCTCTGCTCCCCGATCTGGCTCTGGTGAATTCTCTCACCCTCCTGTGCTTCTGACTGTACCCAGTGCATGTATAAACAAAAACAAACAAACAAACAAACTAAATAAATAAAACATGCCTCTATAAAAAAAAAAAAAAATACTCCACTGCAGGCACAACACACGAAAGGTGAATAAAAGGTTTATTTACAAGGGAAGGGCAAATGTGGAAATGTACAGCTCAGGGAGAAAAGTGGGAGACAAAGTTTTAAATGTGTCCTGCCCGATCCGCTGATCTGGAATCCCAAATGGCACTCTGAGAGCTGGCTGCGAGCCAGGAGCCGTGAAGCCAGGAGGCGAGCAAGAGAGTGAGGCCCCCCAAGGCCCACAAGTCTGGTTTTATACCAAACCTGGCAGCTTAACTCCACCCTCAGATCCCAGCCACCTTCCCTTTGGTGGTGATGGGATTCGTCTTTCCCAATGTCTTCATGGCTTTGGTCTGGAGTGGGGGTGGAGTACACAAAGCCTGCATGGAATTAGCTCAGGACATCCTTTTCCCCTAACAACCTCAGCATTGTGTTTCAGTCAGTCTGCCTGTTCTGTTCCCCGCTCTGTCTCTGGTGAATCCTCTCACTCCCATGGAGGACAAGAATAGAAAAACTGGAAAGGAGGCCTCACAAGACTAAAACCTGACTCACACAAGGAGGTGGGGGTCGAGGGGAATAACAGGAATATTAACCCAGCTGCAGAGGTTGTGACCCTCAGGCAGCAGGGCCTTATCACAAGGCATGAGACCCAAGCAGGATCAGATGCTACAGGGAGTAGAGCACAGGCCTAAGGGGAAAGATATGGAGATTGGGCCCACCCTGGAATCTCTGGTCTCTTTCTAGTTTTGCCTGTTGCCCAAATCAGCATTGAGCAGGCCACTCCACGGAGGAGTGACCCCTCCCAAAGAGAAGAGGACTGTATCAGGGCAGTCTCTGCACAGGCTCAGCCCAGCACTCCCACTGCCCACCTGTGACTGTGCAGGTGCCTCTTTCCACCAACTCTCTCCTCTGCAGGGCAGCAGCCTCCTGCCTGCCTGTGATCAGTACCTGCCAGGACTTATCTTCACTGACCTCCCTCAGCGGAAGCCGCTCTCCTCAAGGCCGCCCGCCTGTGACCATGCAGGCCTCTCTTAGCAAAACCTGTCCCTTTCCCTAATAAACCTGTTCTTTAAATATAACTAATGTCTCTGTCTCATGGAGAAACCCGCCTGGGAAACTTGCTGCGTGCCGCTGAAGTGGGAGCTCTGGGGACACCTTTCCCAGAGTGAGCCCAAGGACCCCGCACTCCACAAAACTCCATCACCCCCACCCCAGCATCTCTGGCCTGTATCCCAGTTCTTGTGTGCATAAATAAATAATTATTTTTTATAAAGAAAAGGAAATGCTTGGAGAATCTGTCAACCCCAAATTCTACATTTTATGAAAGTGTGATTCAAGAACAAGTGTAACTAAAAGTATATTCTGGCAAAGACTATGCAGGAATATCACATCCAGACCTCTCCTGAATGAATAACTAAAGCATAATTTCAATCTGAAATCAATTGAATCCCAAATACGGGAGTAAGGGAGATGCTGCAATATGCCTAAATATTAGAAACTCTCTAAATCAAAGATTTCAATGTCTCAAGTTTGCTTTCCTAACATAATAGTGGGGGCCATTTTTTCAGTCCAGAGTAATAAAACCCATATTTTATGATTAACAAATAGCAACCCAAAACTTCATATTACTAGAATCACAATATGTGAATGTAAAAACTTGACAAACTAGTGGATAGTTTCCTACAACATTAGAGTCTGTATGGAACTTTTGAGCAAAGTATACTTACCCAGGGGGTTTTATTTAATTTTATAAACACTAACACTCTTGCCTCACCTTGTGATATATTCCAGTTGCATTTAATTTAATCCAAAATCCAAGAAGATCTATTATAGGGCAAAATACCAAACATTTATGTTCTTTCATGGATAGTGTCATAGTATGCCTGTAATTTCTGTCTCTACTGGTAGTATATTACAAGCTAGTAATGAGTCTGTACCAGAGTAGTCCCCAGGGAAAGGGAAGATTCCAGTTCCCTGCCCTCCCCCCACAAGGAAGAGTGGTGCTGAGCTGAGAAGAGAGAAGAAGCTGGAGAGGAGAATGGAGAAGGAAGGAAGCAGGATGGAGCCAGAAGGAGACCTGGAGTAGGGAGACATGTGAACAAGCTGCACTTGCTTCTTGGTCCTGGACTGGTTGAAACAGATTGGGTGAGAGACCCGTGGGAGGTTAACAATAGCAGCTTTTATCTTGATTTTTTGATTTTGTTCCTTTTGTCCCAGACATGCTAGGCCCCTTCTGCCCCTTTCCTAAGGGTCCCCAGCAGGAGATGCCTTACAGGTGTGGCAGGCTCTTGGGCCTCAGTGGCCCTGCTTTGGGCCAAACCTATTTGGCTGGGCACTTTACCCATGAGGGGATGGGTAACCATGGGGGCTTGATTTGAAAACTATATTCTTCCCTTTTCATTGTTGCACACTAATTATATTAAAGTTTCTTTCCATTAAAAGGTCTTATATTTTTTGTCTTGATGTGGTAGATAACAGAACCTATTTAGAGCAGGCAGGTTTGGGGGTTCTGGGGTGCCCCTCATGCTGCCCTGAAACCGGTCCTGATTGGGCACACTAATGATGGACACGGTACTCAGTTTAGGTCAAATGGGCAGGGTGAGGACTCATTTTCTTTGGCACCACAAAAGACTTGTCAAGAATAAACAGAAGGCAGCCATAAAGAGGCTCCACCACAGATGTGTTTGCATATGGGTTGAGAGCAATAATTAAAATACTTTAATTATTATCTAACATAGCAAATTAATGGCTCTGCAGCCATAAGGACATCTTGGAGGCAGAAAATGCATTCCAGGTTGTAAAACAGGTTTGCAACACCACCCCCTTCCCCCAACCCCCATACTTCCCTAATGAAGATATTATCATAGGTACCTTAATAAATCTCCATTTCCTAGGGGCCACTTCAAAATCAACTCTGGCCTGAAAATTGTCATAGACTCATGGGCTAAGATTTGCTTTTAATCTAATTTAAGCCAATTTGGCCATAATAAACACAGATTGCTAAGATTTATCTTCTAACTCTCAATGAAGCAATATCAATTATCTTTTAAAAGTCTGAGAAGAAATATATCAGGGGGAAATATAAGAACAGAGCATGGGTGGTAGAAGATAGTTTTGTAACAAGGTGGTCCCCAGGAAAAGGGGAGGTTCCAGGTTCCCTGCCCCACCCAAGGGAGGGTGGAGCTGAGCAGGGAGAGAAGAAGCTGCAGAGGAGACTGAGGAAGGAAGCAGGATGGAGCCAGAAGGAGACCTGGAGGAGGCGCATGGAGCCTAGAGACATGTGAAGAAACTGCGCTTGTCTTTTGGTCGTGGACTGGGTGACACAGATGTGGGTGAGACCTGTGGGGAGGGAACAATGGCAGCTTTTATCTTGATTTTGATTTTGCTCTTTTCCTTCCCGGCTTGTCTGGTTGTTTCTGACCCTTTTCTGTGGGTCCCCACTGGAAGATGCTTTAGACTTGGGGCAGGCTTTGGGGCCTTGCTGTGGGCCAATCCCATTTGGATGGACTTTTACCCATGAGGGGATGGGTAACTTTGGGTGCTTGATTTAGAAACTAGATTGTTTGCCTTTCCTGTATTGTTTCCAAATTGCATTAAAGTTCCTTCCCATTAAAGTCTCATATGTTTTGTGTTGATGCGGCAGATGGCAGAACCCATTTAGAGCAGGCAGGTTTGCGAGGTTTGGGCTGCCCCTCTCCCTGCCCTATAACAGTTTTATGTCAACAAGTTTAGTTTTGACTCCACTATTAACTGTATAGGGGTACCTGGGCATTAATTTAAAAGTCTATCTACTTAGTCTTCTTAGGGGCCAAGAGGGAATAATAGCTTCTTTAGTCATTGCTTAGCATGGAATGAGAGGCCAATTAGTAGCAAAGAAAAGTACTTTTGAAAGTACAAAGTATCATATGCATGTTATTATCATTATAATTAGTTTCCTATTAATGTACTTTGAAAATGTTCAAGTTTTCTAGTTGGTTCCTAGCAAGGACAGCTTCATTTTTCATTACCTGATTGTCTACAATCTCTTGCATAAAGGCTCATACACTAGTAGAAACACACCCACTAGCTTTGTTCCTTACCTCCCTGCTCAATGTTTCTGGCTTTTCTGTAGAGAGAAATGGTGTTTATTTATTTATTTATTTATTTTATTTTATTTGTACAAGAGCTGGGTACAGGCCAGATGCGCCGGAGGGTGAAATGATTCACCAGAGACAGAGCGGGGAACAAAACAGGCAGAAGGACTGAAAACACTGCTGAGGGGAGCAGCGGGTGAGACAGGAGAGGTCGGCTGAGCCATATTGATGGAGTTGTAGAGTGTGGGGGGTCCTTAGCTTCACTCTGGGAAAGGTGTCCCCAGAGCTCCCATTTCAGCGGCACGCGGTGGGTTCCCCAGGCAAGTTTCTCCATGAGACAGATACATTAGTTATATTTAAAGAGCAGGTTTATTAGGGAAAGGAACAGGTTTGCTGAGAGAGGCCTGCATGGTTACAGGCGGGCGGCCTTGAGAGTGGCCTCCACTGAGGGAGGTCAGTGAGAAGTCCCAGCAGGTGCAGGTCATGGGCAGGCAGGAGGCTGCTGCCCTGCAGAGGAGAGAGTTGGTGAAAAGAGGCTCCTGCATAGTCACAGGTGCAGAGATTGCACAGATACAGTCCTCCTCTCCTTGGGAAGGGTCCCTCCTCCATGGAGTGGCTGCTTTTTGCTGATTTGGGATAAGTAGGCAAAACCAGGAAGGGAGCAGAGATTCCAGAGTGGGCCCAATCTCCACATCTTTCCCCTCAGGCCAGTGCGCCACTCCCTGTAGCCTCTGATCCTGCTTGGGGCTAGTGCCTGGTGATAAGGCCCTGGTGCCTGAGGGTCATTAACAGGGTTAATGGTCCTGTTATTCCCCTCGACCCCCACCTCTTTGTGTGAGTCAGGTTTTAGTCTTGTGAGGCCTCCTTTCCAGATTTTCTATTGTCCTCCATCAACGTGGGTATCTCCCTGTCCCACCGGGATCCAACCACGCAGCAGAGGCTGCTGACAGCTTCATAGGGCTGCGCTCAACCCGCTCTACCACCGGGGAGGCCCCGAGAGAGAAATGGTGTTTAAAAGCCTAAAAAGGTATAAATTTATTTGACAACTCAAATGGGAAAAGATGGGATTAGAAAATAACTCAACAGAAGGCAGAGGGAAAGGCGTAAGGAAAGGGAGGCATGGAATTGAAGGATTGGCACGGTAAAGAGAAGGAGAGCCAGGCCAAGTTTCTCACAGGCAGGGAGGTTCGCCAGTCCCCGCGGGGGTCAGAGAAGCCAGGGGGGAGATGTCCTTTTTTAGGGTGAGGAAAGGTTATAAGGGGGAACTGGGGATGCGGAACCAAAGTTGTTATACCAGGTCCTGCTTTCGTCAGGTAGAGGCCTCTGGCTCCAGGAACTGAGGCAACTGTGGAATTCCCTCAGCGGTTTCCAGGCCCCTCCTTGTGCCTGAGGCCTCGGGCCCTCACCAGGCCCCTGCACTGACCTTACAGAAAGCTAGGGGCACCTAGTGAAGAATGGCATGCTTCCCTCGTGCCCAAATCAGCAAGGTTTTAGAGATCAGAAGTTGTAACAGGGTGGTCCCCAGGAAAGGGGGAAGTTCCAGGTTCCCTGCCCCACCCAAGGGAGGGTGGAGCTGAGCAGGAAGAGGAGAAGCTGGAGAAGAGACTGAGGAAGGAAGCAGGATGGAGCAAGGAGACCTGGAGGAGGTGCATGGAGCCTAGAGACACGTGAAGAAACTGCGCTTGTCTTTTGGTCGTGGACTGGGTGACACAGATGTGGGTGAGACCCGTGGGGAGGTGACCATGGCAGCTTTTATCTGGATGTTGATTTTGCTCTTTTCCTTCCGGGCTTGTCTGGTTGTTTGTGACCCTTTTCTGTGGGTCCCCACTGGAAGATGCTTTAGACTTGGGGCAGGCTTTGGGGCCTTGTTCTGGGCCAATCCCATATGGATGGACTTTTACCCACGAGGGGATGGGTAACTTTGGGTGCTTCATTTAGAAACTAGACTCTTTGCCTTACCTGTGTTTTTTCCTAGTTTAATTAAAGTTCCTTCCCATTAAAGTCTCCTATGTTTTGTGTTGATGCCGCGGATGGCAGAACCCATGTAGAATAGGCAGGTTTGCGGGGTTTGGGCTGCCCCTCTCCCTGTCCTATAACAGATGGACTTTTACCCACGAGGGGACAGGTAACTTTAGGTGCTTCATTTAGAAACTAGACTCTTTGCCTTACCTGTATTGTTTCCTAGTTTTATTAAAGTTCCTTCCCATTAAAGTCTCCTATGTTTTGTGTTGATGCGGCGGATGGCAGAACCCATTTAGAATAGGCAGGTTTGCGGGGCTTGGGCTGCCCCTCTCCCTGTCCTATAACAAAGTCATGATTCAAAAGTCAAAATAATCTTATACTACATTACTTCTGGCTTCAAGTACTTCGGAAAGATTGCAACGGTAGCAAATCTTAGCAAAACCCACTAGGAAGCTATGAGGGCAGCAGGCAGTGGCAGATATAGAATTTCTTCGCGGGCCCTGCTCTCAAACACAGAGCAACAGTTATGTCACTAACAACATGGGTTTATACAGAAATAACAACAAAAAGGTAATTTGGAAAGTGCAGTTTCAGGATGAAGTATTCATACACTTGCCAAATCCCTTATATAATCTTTGGAGGGTCATTCCTGCAAGAAGGATTGTCCTGGGCCTCCCTGGTGGCTCAAGGGGTTAAGTCACAGCACTATGAAGCTATCCGCAGCCTCTGCAGCAGGACCGGCCAGGAAGATACCCACATGGCGCAGCAGATCTCTTCTGTCTGGCCTGTTGCTGCCCTCAGTATATTTCAATCATTTCGCCTGTTCTGCTCCCCACTCCATCTCTGGTGAGTCCTCTCTGCCCCCTACCCCCACACACCTCTGGCCTGTACCCCTGCTCTTGTATGCATAAATAAATAAATCTTTTTTTTAAAAAAAAGTAGTATCCCTCTTCATTTAACTGAGGCAGGGAATGAACATCACTTCCAGTCAGAGGTACAGGGTCCTACAGTCTGGGGATGGTGCATGTGTGGAGAAGCTATTATAGACTCATGGTCTCAGCAGAATAGAGTTTCTGTTAATATTTGTGGTGTGGGTTTGGGTAGGGAGTAATAGAGCTGCAAGGTGTTGGGAGCAGGTGTTGAAGCTCCTTTTACTTAGAACTTCATGTAGGGTTGAGAAAATAATAACTGTCTGCATTAAATAATTATTCACCATGGAAATGAAGACTGTATTTTGGGGGAAGGGAAATTGGGGGTGGAGAGGTCGTTGTCTTTAGTATAGCCAGGGCTCTGGAAACCTATAAGACCCCGTTTGTGCTCTCTGCAGTTTAAGGGTGTTTTTGCTTCAAAGGCCCTATAGTGGCCATTCTTCTTTGCAGGAAGGCTTTGAAGTCAGGAGGCTTCTGCCAGTGTGTGGAGGAATCTGAAGTGTGTTCCTGACTTGACTTCTTTTCCTTCCATGCGTAACAGGGGGCTGAAGCCAAAGATTTTTACAGGTGGCATCCCCAGGAGGGTGGTGCTAGTGAGGATTGATAGCCATAGGCAAAATCAAAGTATCAGAGGGGTGGAGACGCTGATAAGAACAATAAGGGGCTGCAGAAGCGGCCCCCAGCATTCAGTGTTCCGGATTCAGCATTTGGGGTTTCAGCATTTTCAGATCTTCATTGATTCTGGGGTCATCGATTTCTGACCCACTATGCTGATCTTCCAGAAGACTGTTGTGGGCCTTCCACAACAGAAGACTTCAGAGGTTGTGGGCCTCTGAAGAATATGGAGGGGCTTCCAGGAGTCAACCTAAGATAGGAAAGTTTCAGAGGTTTTGCAAGTAGCAAGTGACTGAAACTGTTCCAGTCTTTGCTGCTGTTGCAGCCTGCCAGGGAGGACTAAGACCCCGAGCTGGGCACCTCGCTGAGCTGTGTGAGTGTGGCTATGTGTTGGGTCATTTGGCCTCTGAAGCTGCTTTTTTGAGTGTCACTTGTCTGGTGGTGTGCCGGGCATCTCAGCATCTCCGTGGACATCTCCTGCTGTGTCTTTTACTGTCTCTGCGTTGGGTCCCGGCCTGTAGTCTGGCTGCCATGTGCTCCAAGCCTGCAATGGCGGGAAGACACCATCCATGGGGCGTTTGTGTTTAGGACTCTTCTTCGGGTGAGGTAAGTGGCCATTTGTGGCCTCGGTATCTCTTTGTTTTCGCTGGTTTGTTAAATAAATGCCTTTATTGTTCTCTGAACCTGAGTCGTCTTGCTATTGTGCATGTGGGTGAAGAACTCAGACAGTGACCTGTAAACTCTTTGGGCAGTGTCCTTGGCCAGTTGTAGTGCCCCTTGCTGCCCTGGATCACATGTCCTGCTTCCCATTCTAAGTGTTTCTCTCTTGAAAAACTTTTCAAAAACCACTTGCACAAGGCATTGTCTTGGGATCTTCTTTGTATATCTCGTCCTAAAGGAAGGGTAATAGATAACATTCCTCATTCTCTCGGTTCATGAGGCAGTAGCCAAGAGTATTGTTATCTGGGAGAAATTCACAAATACTTAAATAAGAACTCACACCTATATTCATATTCTCCTTTTAATTATGATAATGACATTCTAAGAGGTTTTGAGGTTATTCTTCATCAATCTTTTAAGTAACTCAACCACAGCTGAGATAGAAGATTCCTTTTTTCAGACCTGCCTAAACTTTTGGTAAATGGAGAATATCCGTCCTTGCTTATCTTGCTTCTTTTCAATGTCTTCCAAACCCACTACCTGCTAGAGGCACGGGACCAGAGCATGGGAGCATTCCACACTAGAGCTGTCGACCATAGGCACATGGAAATCTATTTATAGTCTCAAGATGGAGTCACTCTATCCCATGATGCCATCTCAGCAAACAGAAACTTTGGTAACATGCATATTCCTGTAATTGCGCCACTTGACCAGAACCCCAGTATAGCCGGTTAGCAAATCCCCAAATGCCAAGCTAACTCAAAGCTCTGTATTTAACCTCCTTGTTCCATCTCACCCCAAATACTTGGTGCTGTTTCAGTCAGATATTTTCCATGTACCTCCTTTTTTTTCTGGAAGTTCCCTGCATTCTTTCCGATAGATCTCTGAATGGGGACTCTCCAGTTCATGAAATGTTAAAGTCAATTTGTTTATATCACATAAATTGTCTTTGTTACTATTTTTTAACAAGTAAAATCCAGGTCTACTTGGGAGGAAGCATCTTTGAATGTGACCTATGTAGTTTAGAAGGACTTCCCCTTTAAGAAATGCTACATCTCTGAATAAAGGTGAAGAATGTATCTCACTATTTTGTTTTCTAGACATACCTCACTGTTCGATTTCTTAGATGCTTGATGACAGCCACCTATCAAATACATAGATAGATGAATGACTGAATAGCTGTAGAGACTGCTCCCCAGAGTGAATCAGGCAGCTAAAGAGACTGAACTAGACAGGAACCATGATGAATCCCAGACATTGAAAATATCCATATCTTTTCCTGCTGATAAATCTAGAACTTGAACACAGAAAAAAGGTGCAGAGTTTAAACAAATAATGAAACTCCTTAAAACATAAATTATACTTATTAATTCCATATCAATTTTTAATATCCTCTTAAATTTCTTTTGAGTGATTTGACAAAGTCCCAGAGTTCCTAGGTGATACAGATGATAACACGCAGGAAACCTACAAAGTACTCGCATAGAAGTTTGTGTTTTGTGAATGTCAATGTTCTTTCACGTTCACAAGATTTACACAGAGAGATGTTTTATTTTGATCAGCGATAGCTTCACTGTTGGTGTCATGTGATCCAACCAGACCTACTTGAAACTGTTCTATACCTGGCAAGTACTTTTATATTTCAATAAGCATAACTTTGGAAGATTTTAGAATTACCATTTGTTTCATTTCAAGTTGCTATCAAACCAATCTGTTTGCAACCCAGGACCCTAAAATCATCTATCTTCTGTTAAAATTTAATCTAACTATATCAGTCCAAGTCTCATTGGGGGAAAAAAAAAAAGTGCTGAAATGTATCAGTCAGTTTGGTGGCATGATTGCAAAACTCCATTCTTTATTCTAACCGGAAACATATTTCCTTTATCATAGGACTAGAAAACAGAACATTAACAAATCCCAAGGCTACCCATTCTTAAACTCTCTCACTATTAGCTTCAAAAGAAAAACATAACAAAGTGCTGTATTTAAAAGGCACTTTTGGAAAACACTGTATTTAAAGAGGAAATGATCAGAAAGCTCATTCAGTGAATTTTTAACTTTTTACAAGTGTTCACTTACTCATTAAAATTGAGAAGTCATCAATTAATCATATTTATAAAATCTTTAAGGTTAAATGTTATACAACTAAAATCAGAAGTACATGTCATATGTTTCCTATGGATCATCAATATTAAATCAATATATTTACTGAAGAAAATATAAGTTAAATAAACCAGATCTTTTTTATCTTAATCATTTAATTTTAATGGAGAATCACAAAATATTGTAATTAATACAAATACTTTAAAAAGCTAGCTTAATTAGTAGACATATTTTAAAATCCTTAATAGATTATTAACACATATGCTAAAATGTTAGTCTACTGTCAAGATTTTTGCTACGTTCTCAAGAAATGTATCACAAGCAATGTAAAATGTGGAAGAAATAAAATAATCGCCTTAATAGAGCAGAAATGTGATTGCACTGCTATCAGTAGGGTTTAACTTATGTTATGCTTATGTTCTGTGCACCAGACACAATTTGAGTTGAGCAGGAACATTGCAACAGAAGCAGTTAAGAAATGAAAACAAATCAAAGAATATTTCATAAATTAAGACTGAAAATATCTTTTAAATTTATTCATTTATTAACATGAATGCTTAGAAATAGCTATTTAATTAAAAATGCTTCTTAGAAATTTACACACTGTTACTATATACAAACACATTAAATTACATCTGTGAAATGTAAAAGAGTAATATTGTTCCATAGCTTTCCTGTAAACAAACATTTATTTTTCTACAAATAATATTCTGAGTAAATATAAATAAATGGTATTTTCCTCCATCTGCTAATTTGAGCATTCACACAAAAAATTAAATTTTATAGAGCCAGGGGCCTTGAATTTCTGCTGTATTTCCCATTTCAATAGAAGACTGACTGTCTTCTCAGCTGGTGTGTACATGAGTCATAACACTTGCAAATCTGTAAACACCTGTATTTTTAATCTTCAGTTAAATGAAAAATCTAATTTGAAAATTATTGAACAGAGAAAAATTTCTCTATTTCAAATGCTAATAATTTTTTAAAAGACAAGGCATACAGATACTGTCTTTTAACTGTCCTTAAATTTCATGCTCACCCTATATTTACCTAAAGAATAAAATGCTATTTACTTAGTAGTCAAGCTTATCATTCCTGGATCATAGGAAAAGTGGATGAAAACAACCTGTGAGACAGTAGGATTCACATAGTCTCTGTCACAGCACCAGCTGGGGTTGTATTGGAAGATCCTAACTACCCTTAATAAAAAACACTAACATATTCAATTCAATGTTTTAACCAAGGTAACATTAGCTTACAGCAGTGTGTAAGTTTCAGGTGTACAATTTCTCAGCTCAACAACTCTCTGTATCACAATATACCCCCACCTCCACAAAAGGTTTAGTCATCTTCCACCACCAACCAAATGACAGACTCTCCCCTTTCCTTTAACTTCCTTGTCCTCTGGAAACCACCATTTCATGTCCAAGTAAAAGGGTTTGTTTTTGTTTGATTTTTGTCTGTTCATTTTTTCCTTTGTATTCCACACATGAGAGAAATCATCTAGTATTTTTTAATCCGTTTGACTTGTTTCACTTAACATAATTCCCTCAAGGACCACCCATGTTGTAGCAAATAGCAAGATTTCCTTTTTTGTATAACTGAGTAGTATTCTGTTGTGTAAATAAATCCATTCATCTGTCATCAGACATTGGTTCATTTCAATACCTTGGCATTATGAATAATGCTGCAATAAACATAGGAGTGCATATATCTGTTTGAATTAAAGTTTATACCTTCTGATATAAATACTTGAAAATGGGATTGCTAGGTCAGATGGTAGTTTTATTTTAATTTTTTAACACCCCCTCTCCAATTTTTATTTTTTTAAGGAAACTGTTTTCCATAGAGGTTGCACTAACTTCCATTCCATCCAACAATGCATGAGAGTTCTTTTCTGTCCATATCCTTCTCAACACTTAGTATTTCTTGACTTTTTGATGATAAATCAGTGTTAGGTAAAAATCTCACTGTAGTATTGATTTGGAGTTCCCCAATGATAAGCAATGTAGATCATCTCTTTGCTTGCTGTTGGCCATCCTGATGTCTTCAGAGAAATTCTTATTTAGATACTCTGCTCATTTTTAAATCAGATTGTGTGATTTATGTTATTGATGTAAGTTCTCTATATATTTTGAATATTAACCCCTTGTCTGATATGTGTTTTTGCAAAATTTTCTCCCATTCAGTGGTCTACCTTGTTTTAACACTGGTTTCTTTCCCTGTGCAGATTTTTATTAGTTTGATGTGGTCCCGTTCTTTATATTCCCTTTGGTTTCTGTTGCAGAAAAATCCACATTTACATATCTAAGACCAATATTAAAAAAGGTTACTACCTGTGTTTTTTCTATATATTTTATGGTTTCAGGTCTCATATTCAAGTCTTTAATTAATTTTGAATTAATTTTAATATATGGTATAAGATAGTCATTTAGCTTCATTCTTTTGCATGTGTCTCCATTCAGTTTTCCCAGTACCATTTATTGAAGAGACATTTTATTCCCCATTGTATTCTCTTGCCTCTGCCTATACATGTGTGATTTTATTTTGCAAATTTGACTCTATTCCATTTATATGTGTGCTGGTTTTTACATAAATAATATACTATTTTGATGACTGTAGCTTTGCAGTATAGTTTGAAGTAAGGGAACATGATACCTCCCTTCCTGTTCTTTTTTCTCAGGATTATTTTGATTAGTTGAGGTCTTCTGGTTCTATGTAAATTTTAGGAGGTTTGTCCTATTTTTTGTGAATAATATCACTGCTATCTTAATAGGGATTGTGTTGAATGCATATTTTGCTTTAAGTAAAGTGACCATTCTGGCAGTAGTGATTCTTCTAATTTATAAACATGGGATGTATTTCTATTTCTTAGTATCTTCTTCAGTTCCTTTCAGCATTGTCATAGTTTCAATATATAGATCCTTCACTACCATGACTAGATGTATAACTAGGTATTTTTTTCTTTATGATATCATTGTAAATATTATATTTTTCATCATATTTTTCTGCTAGTTCATTTTTTTGCATATAGAAACATGACAGTTTTGTATATATGGATTTATTTACTCTTTATTTTATGTATAATATTACTAAATTTTTTGTGGAGTGTTATTTTTTTATATATAATACATGTCATCTGCATATAGTGAAATCTTTACTTCTTCCTTTCAATGTACTGAATCATACAAGTTTGGGGAATAAGGAAAGTTTATAACATATATCCTGTGAATCTTAGAAGGAAAATTATTTTCCATCTTTTACCATAAACATAAGATCTGTTAAGTATTTGAATTGCACTAGTGCAAAATAATACACATATGTATATTCCTATTTATCACAAACCTATCATCTATCTATCTACCTACATCTGTTGAACAGAGAGAGATACATTTACCCTAAGTAACACCACCTATAATTTATCAAATTCAGATGACCAGGTTGACTTATTCACTTATTATTATTCCTTTGCCGTCTGCTGATCTTCAAACCTAGTCCTCAAATGAACTGAATAGCATGAGTTTTGAAAGTGCAAAACATTCTGTATATCTTGGCTTGGCATGACATGACTTTTCATTTCTTTTGCATTTTTCTTTCTAAGATTTATTTATTTATACAAGAACTAGGGCACAGGCTAGATGCACGGGAGGGTGAGAGGATTCACCAGAGACAGAACGGGGAGCAGAACAGGTATACTGAGGAAATATACTGCTGAGGGGAGCAGCGGACGAGATAGAAGAGGTCTGCTTCACCATGTGGGATTCTTGCTGGCTAGCAGGGATCGAACCCGCGCTGCAGAGGCTGCAGACAGCTTCACAGTGGGGAGCTCAACCGCCTGCACCACCAGGGAGGCCCATCTTTTGCATTTTTAAAACAATTTTTATTTATTGAAAACCACAGTTTTCATTATTTTTTGCATTTTTTCCTGCAATTAGTTTTAGTAAACAAAAATAAATGTCAACATGTTGGCATAAATATTTTCTATCAATGATTTGAAAGTTATTAAATGATTTTTGGTAGGTGCAATAGTAGTAGTGCTTATTGCTATACCTCTTATACTTTTCCTGCTTCTTTTGGGCAACTGCTATTCTAACTTTTAGATAAATTAAAATACAGGTTATTTTTGCAAAATGTGATTCTCAATGGAAGCAGTCAGCTTTCTTTGGGGGCAGGTATTTGAAAACTCAGGGTAAATTATTTGTTGACCCAAAAAGTGGGAAATATTACTGTCATTTGCTAAGCATGAAACAGACTTGCTGAATGCCTTTCAATGTCCTGTACAACAAAGAACTGCCTCTTCCACGGTGTTGATAGTGTGCCTTTGAAAACCTCTGAGGGATTGAAGAAGCCATTCCAGACAGAAGAACCAGCATTTATCAAACCTCTTTGGGACTTAGACATCAAAATGGATTTATTTTGATATGTTCCAAGTCCTGAAATACAGTAGAGTTTCACAATAAGTGAGTAAAGTAACTTCCTGGCTACTTTCCCTGATTCTCTCATCATGTGCTGGTATGCCTACATTGTTCTATATAAACACCACATGCTTGCCCTCAAATTTGGCTTTTCTAAATCAAATACTTCAAGCTATCTATAGCATTTCTTACTTTTTCTTTTCTTTCTTTCTTTCTTTCTTTTATTTAGTAAGTACAGGGTCATGGCAAAAGAGCAAATATAGGGAGATATAGGGAGAGATATAGAGGTAGAAGGAAATTAGAATCTCTGCTGAAAGGAATATCTATTTAATTATATATATATATATATATATAAATATATAATCTTACATTCAGGAATATTTATTTAACAATGATTTTTGAGACAAAACTTTTTATAAGAGAATCAAGAAACAGATACCATGTGAGACAGATTTTTATGCATATTACTTGATTCCTGAGCAACTTGAAGAGCCAAATATTGCTAGAAAATACTGCTGAGCTTCACTATACAATGAAATTCTCTCTAATATCCAGACTTGGTGTAGGTACCTCAATTTCATGTGCTCTCAGCACCTCATAATCCTCCTCTCACAGAATTTCATATTGAATTGTTTTTGCAAAAAATCATCCTAGCTTTCTTCATCTGGAAAACTCCATCTTCACATTTTTTTTTAAAGATTTATTTATTGGGCCTCCATGGTGGCACAAGGGGTTAAGCACTGCATGATGAAACAATCCACGGCCTCTGCTGCACGAGTTCCATCCCTGGCAGGCCAGGGAGCTACACACATGGCACAGCAGACCTCTCCTGTCTTGCCTGCTGCTCCCCTCAGCAGTGTATTTCAGTCAATCTGCCTGTTCTGTTCCCCATTATGTCTCTGGTGAATCCCCCTGGCCCCCACTGCCCCACATCTCTGGCCTGTACCCCAGCACTTATAGGCATAAATAAATAAATCTTTAAAAATGAATAAAGATTTATTTATTTATGTCCACAAGAACCAGGGTACAGGCCAGAAGTGTGGGAGGGTGAAAGGATTCACCAGAGACAGAGTGGGGAACAGAACAGGCAGATCGAGCAGCAGGTAAGTCAGGAAAAGTCGGCTGTGCCATGTGGGTATCTCCCTGGCCAGGGATGGAACTCGTGCTGCAGAGGCTGTATACGGCTTCACTGGTTGTGTCTTAACCTCTTGTGCCACTAGGGAGGCCCAATAAATAAATCTGCGAGGCCCTCTATCTTCACGTTTTGCTGTGTTAAACCAATCCTCGGATATTTCATGAGGTGTTTTTTTTTTTTTTTTTTTTTTTTTGGTTTGTTTTGTGTTTAATCTTACAATTTACACCAGGGACAAGGAAAGAGCTAGGTTTAGTTTTATCTTGGGTAATTGACTGCAATGGTGTTGAAAAAACCTTCACACTTGGAAGGCCAATAAACAGTCATTGTTCCTTTAATGAGCTAAATTAAACTGTATTTTGCTCAATAGACTTTTGAAAGCTTTCCCTAGTTTTGAAAGGAGTAAATGGATGTCACTGTGATTTCAAGATTTCCAGATTAGTGGACTTTCTGATAGTCTTTGGCAGATAAAATTTAAAATCAAATAGATTTGGGTCTGAATTTTTATGGTTTTACACACACAAATCAAGCATTTTGTGCACTTATTTGCAATAATGAAAATAATGCCACATCAATTAAAGTGGACTAAAGGAAGTTCTCAACTTTGGGTTGCATTCAAGCCAAGACTTTACAGAAAATATGAAAAAAATTTGTTTTTATCTCTGATATGTCACTGTACACTTAATATTATAGCTGACTCATAGAGATAATTGAGATATTTTGGAATTGTATATCATATAATTAGATATGATTAGATATATAGATATATAGATATATATTAGATATATATAGATATATAGATATATCATATAATTAGATGTAATTAGATATATAATACCACAGTATTATATTGAAATCATACTGTAGAATAAGTCATGGGATAAATGTCTCAGAGTCAAATATCATTCTCTTTTGCTTTTATGAAATATCACAATATCAACTGATTATATATCTTTAAAATACACAGTGGTCACAATTGATCACTTTCCTGATCATTAGAAAGCACCTTTAAGAGAACATGATTATTAAAGTGTCCTTGTACCTGAATTGGCTTCCTCATAAAAATTGCAGAGACTATAATTTCTAACAAAATTTTGCATATATTCTGACCCAATCTGACCAAATTTGATTTATACTTCTGTCTATCATTGGTTGCATGTTGGTAAGTATTCAATTCCTCTGTTCCTCAGCTTCACTCTGTAAAATGAGGTCGTACAGTAAGTACCTTAACTCCATTGTGCTGCATCAACTAAACAGAGTTCTTAGAAGGGACACAGTGAATACTCATTACTTTTCAATAACACCTCATTTGTGATCTTTCTGCAGATGTTTCAGAATACCCCACAGATGAGTCTTAGTAAGGTACAATCTTTACAATTTGCTTTGCATTGTTCTGATTTTGTTTGGAGTAGGCACTAACAATCTTTTACCTTAAGTAAAGAATATATGTTTTATCTGCATGTTCTTAAGATGTAGTAAAAAATCTGTTATTTGAAGCATCTAGCATAATTCTTTATCATAAGGTTTATACATGAAAAGAGAGAGGAGAGAAACCAATTCCCTTAATTTCTTCTTTCTTTTCATATTTTCCCATGAGTATTGCATGGTCTTGTTACTAACTGTTGATCTATTTTTATATTACTCATTCATGATAATGTTCAATAGCAGATATTGATATCTACTCAGTTAATTAAAGAAATGAGGAAGATTTCAGGAAGTGACCACGCTCAGTAGCTTGGCTGGATAACTGAGTGTCCATCAGCACCCAGCTCTTTCTAGAAAGTACAGTTTCCTTCCACCTATCTGCTCATTTTTAGTTTTTCTCAATAACAACAAAAATGGCAATGGGGGGACTGAAGCTCTGGAAAGAAAAAGCAGGAACATATGTATAG
This sequence comes from Talpa occidentalis, assembly GCF_014898055.3. Classification (NCBI taxonomy): domain Eukaryota; kingdom Metazoa; phylum Chordata; class Mammalia; order Eulipotyphla; family Talpidae; genus Talpa; species Talpa occidentalis. Next base: position 61,368,868 of record NW_023603184.1, on the reverse strand, counting down.
GGATTAGTTACTCTGGCAACCAATCCTGCTTTGACTCTGGTTTTGCCTTGGTTGAGTTTCAGTGCTCAAGAACTAGCAGTTCTTGGACCAAAATTGTATTTATCCCATTAATACTGTTTCACTATTCCTTGCTACAAGGCTGATGAGGTATACAGTAGCCTAAACCCAAAACTCTCTAACAAGCGTGTGCAAGTATATAAACTCAGAATACAGAAACTGAATGATTGACTTGCTCTATAAATTGATAGGGTGGAACAGTGGGTTGATTTGCTATGATGGCGTCAAATAAAACATTTCTGATTTAGGTAGGCAGACTCAATGGAGAGAGAAAACTAGTTTGGGCAGATTTAATTGCTGTCAGGATTGAGTGAAAGAATAGAAATGAGCAGGTGTCTCCCTGGCTTAGAGAGAGTGCTTTAAGTCATGCTGTCTTTACTGCCTGTTTTCTGGAAAAAAAGCAGAGTGGGTCTCATGGGTTAATTGACTGACTAATATATCAATTGCTAATCCTACCTCTTTCATCATCACCTTATTTGCATAAGTCCTATGTTAGAGATAATTGAAGTGGACAAGGCAGACACTTGATGAAAACTAGAAAGAAGAATTTTAAGTGCATAAGTCAGGTCTGTCCTAGTTTGCAAATGATAGAAACTCAACTTAAACTAGTATAGACAAAATGGAATTTTGCTGACTCATTGGCTCTATGTTGGACATGTTACATTTGCCTCCTTTTATCCACCCCTACCTTTTTCTACCTGCCCTGTCTTCAGGAGGAGACCCATGTGAAATATAAAATAAGATTCCTTAATTTTAGCTTCTTGTTTTGGCACTTAGAGGAGATTAAAAATAAGAGGAATGTGAGGTCAGTTTACACTTTTGTCTTGATCACCTGATTTTGCTTATATTCTCCAAGCTTAGAGTTACTACCTTAAATCTTTCTTCCATAGATTTTCTCTTTCTGTCTTGACATCCTCTCCCCTAGTTCCTTCATGCTTGGAATAGCACGCGCTCTCTTCTCTCTGATGTCTTGTGCTTTTCCTGCAGAGGAAATCTTTTAATCTTTACAAAGGCACTCTTTATTAGAATTTTCTCAATTACCCAGCTTGAAGGAAGTACGTGAGGACACATTGTTTTACCGTCTTGGATCTTGACTAATATCTTCTTCAAATAAAAACTGAACAACCAAAACTATGGAAGATCAACACTTTAGGTTGGGTTTGGATTAACAAAACCAAAACCAAGTATTGTTGCTTTGGTTTGTATGTGTTTCTCTCTGTGGTCCAGGCTTAGTGTATTCTCATTGAAAATAATATCAAGTCTGGTTTTCTCTAGAAGGTGAGAAGAGCTATCAATGTTAACCCTAGATCTTCACAACCCCACTATTTTCTTTATTCCTGAGTTCCGAACTGAAAAATACTGAGTGACCTAGGATAAGGTGGCCTCTTTTACCTCCTTTGATTGAGTTACTTTGATAAAGGTCAAGATTTATACAAATAGGGCAGTTTTTCCTTTGCCTAGTGATGGGAATGGAAGGAAAGCAATTCTCTAAAAGAAGGTAGATGCTTTTCACAAACGAAAATCAGTGATAGATTGTGGAAGAAAAGCAAATACTATATTAAAGATAAAAATTTATCCTATTTTGAGAAGTTGAATAGTCATTATAAATAAGGTTTATTAATAGGCAAGGGATTTATCAGGAATAATGTACCATGTTTCAAACTATGGAGCCTGCTTCAAATGTTTAACATTCCTGTGTCCAGTAACATATGCCATGCAAAAGGGTGAAAACACACACACACACACACATGCACACACACAGATGTAAGATATGTCATCATGAAATCCTGATCTGAAACTCACACTCTAAGAAGAATTCAGTGAATATAAATATATCAAGATTTAAAGTTGTTCATGGGTCTTCTTTATTAATTTAGAAAAAGGGATATTCCTTATCTTCCTATGACTGCATCTGCCTAGAATATCAAAGATAAAATGCAAACAATCAATGTGAAAGTTTTCCTCGTGTCTGAAGCCCAGCCTGTAGGTGAAACCTTCTCTTTCTCTCTCTGTCCTTTTTTATAGTTATTATAAATCTGATATAAAATGAATAGGTGACTAGAGGTCATTTTTATTTATAGTATATCAGTAATGGAAATAGGATAACCAAATAAGAAAACATTGGTTGATTACGTTCTCCTACCTGGAGTACACAAGTTTTGAGTGTCCATTCATGGAGATGCACAGGCTTGTGCTGTACTTCTTCTATTGTACCAAGAATGGCCACTAGTATGTGGTGAGACCTGAGAATCTGCCAAAGCAATATCCTGGCAGCACATATCTACTAGCCAAATACTAATTCTGTTGTGAGGGAAATATATATATATCCTTTTTTTTCTGGGACAGTGATTAAGAAAATCGCTATCATAAAGAAGACAATTCCATTATTCTGGGGGAAACAAATATAGGTACTGAAAAAAAAGTCATCTGTATTATAGAATAAAGATGGACCTTTTAATAACACACATAAGAATTCTGAAATCTGTATTAAAACTGTGCATCTTCATCGTGGTAACCCTCCTAGTAAGCTGGGTCTTCAGTTCTTCTTAGAAATCTAAAAGGGAAGATGAAGATGACTGAAGTTTCCTGAAGACCAAACAAATGTCAGTTTCTCTAGAGAATTTCATAAATTCCTTATAATAGCCCAAAATTTGAGCATCACCTTGTCCACTTTCCAAATGGAAAGATTAAGATTTAGAAAAATTAATTAAGTGGCCAAGTTCAAAACGGTAGTGATGGATTTGGACTTGACTCATTCTTTTTTATTATAGAACCTCTGTGTACTACATTCTTTAATAGTCAATTGAAAGTTATTTATGGTTAACACAGTGCATGGCAATACCGAGCTAGATGGGTATGCTCTCTGCCATGAAGCATGCCAAGTGAGGCATTATCTTGGTACATTTACTACAACTTAATGTTTTCCCTTATTTATCAATCTCAGAAATCTATTTTTGCTCATTCACATAGCACATATCCATCTCTCTCTGTTATATTAATGTGTCTAAGATTATGTGATTACTGTATAGAATCATAATGCCAATACATTAATTTTCAAAGGAAAAATATTATTTTACATGACCTTGAAGACACACAGCCAAATAGTAATCCAAAGATTAGTGTTGACTATAGAACTTGAATGAAAGAACTTATAATGAAAACAGAATGCTATGAAATAGTCTGATGAGTCTATTTACCTAATAACATTGACCTTTCCAATGGTAGTGTGATTCTAAGAACTCATTATACAGAGTCATTCAGTGTTAATGTATGTGGCACTCACAGGCTCTGTGGTTGAACAACCCCCTACTGTTAACCTATTTTATAATTTTCTATATCTATATTTTTAAACAATCAAGTTATAGAACTTTTGATTTCTTTAAGAAATATCAGCAATTACATCTTTTACTTGCATTTCTTTCAGTGTATGTTTGAACATATAAAGTCCCAAGTGCAATTTCGTTGTTGAAACTCATGCATTGGAAAGATAAGTAATAAAAAGGGGGCTGTAATTGTATGGGGAATATAAAAATAAAATTTAAATTAAAAAAATAAAATAAAATTTGCATGTAAAAAATTTAAAAAATGTTGCCTCTTTTTTATGCTTATAACTGGTGATTAAGAATTTTAGATACAGAGCCTCCCTGGAGGCTCAAGGAGTTAAGTCTCAGCACTATGAATCTATCGGCAGTCACTGCAACATGAGGTCAATCCCTGGCCAGGGAGTTGACCCACATGGCGCAGCAGACCTCTCCTGCCTTGCCTCCTGCTCCCCTCAGCAGTGTATTTCAGTAGATCAACCTGTTCTGCTCTACCATCCTGTCTCTGATGAATCCTCTCACCTTAAAACCCTGCACCATTGGCCTATACCCCAGCTCTTATATACAATAAATAAAAAAATCATTAAAAAATTTAGATCAAAATATCTTAGGGGTATTAGATAAGAAGCATAAGGGCCATAAAGGAATGTTTGACACAGGTGAGACTCTTAAATTTGGGCCTTGGTTTGGTGAAATCTCTGGAAACAGAAATTTACTCATACACAATTGGTGTTCAGCATTCCCCACTCAGACAGTTGATCTTTATTCATCAATACTTACAATGTTCTGGGTACTGTGTCAGTCATTGAGAATACAAGATGGATGGAAATGTTGTTTATGTGAATTAATAGTTCACAAGCTGAGGCAGAGACAAAGGAGTAAAAAGTTTATTATAAATAAATAGTGCAAATGAAGTCAAAAGGATACAAAGTGTGATATGGAACCATAGAAAATCATTGATTATAGGTTAGGACATGAAGAGAGGAATAAGAGAGAAAATTAGACTTTAGAGAACGGCAAATATAAGAATATAGGTCAGTGAAATGTACCACACATCGATGGATGGAGGGTGGGAAAAATGCATAATCCTCTCAACTGACACAGGAAAGGTATTTGTGAAAATTCAATACTCAGAAATCTAAGAAAAGATGTCCTAACTCCATGTTCCTATGAATGTAACCTTATTTGGAAACAGTCTTCAAATACGTAATTAGGTTAGGGAAGATTAGGTCATATTTGTTATGAGTCTTAAATCCAATGACTTGTCTCTTATAAAAAGATCATATGATGATATAGACACAGAATGCATAACTCAGGCCATGTAATGGCTGAAGCAGAAATCATAGTTACACAACTACAGAGGATTGCCAAAGAAGCTACAAAGAGGCAAGGAAAAATTCTTCTGTAGAGCTTTTGTATAATGATATGAACGCAGTAAACACCAGTGAATTGTTCACTTTTAGATGATTTAGTTTTGTTATATGAATTTCACTTCACTCAAAATGAAGCTGTTTGTATTACATTGAATTATGAGGAGTTAAAGGAAAATAATAAATCACAGTCAAAGCTATTGGTTAATGAACTACTGAGTGCATACACAAGTTCTCTCTTGACTGCCATTGTTTCTTCTTCCCAGGTGATCATGTTTTTGTTCTACTTTTTTTTTTTTTTAAGATTTATTTATTTATTTATACAAGCACTGGGTACAGTCAGAAGCGCGGGAGGGTGAGAGAATTCACCAGAGCCAGAGCGGGGAACAGAACAGGCAGACTGATGAAGTACACTGCTGAGGGGAGCAGCGGGCAGCAGCAGAGGTCTGTGCTACATGTGGACCCTCACCCCGTGGCCGGGGATTGAACCGGTGCTGCAGAGACTGCGGGCATCTTCACAGTCCAGCGCTCAACCACTGCGCTACGGGGGAGGCCCTGTTTTTGTTCTACTTTTAATTTGTATATGTCTAAAAGCGTCCTTTAAAGTAATATTTATGAAGTTCAAGATTCAAACTCAAATTATATTCTTCACTATTTAATTTAATCTCCTTTTACTCATAATGCTGTACACCTGAAACACGTTACAGTTCAATATTAATGCAATAATAAAGGGAAAAATAGGGCCTTCCGGGTGGTGTAAAAAGTTGAGCACAGTGCTGTGAAGCTATCCACAGCCTCTTCAGTGCAGGTTCCATTCCCGGCTAGCCAGGGAGATAGCCACATGGTGCAGCAGACTTCTCCTGTCTCGCCCACTGCTCCCCTCAGTGATTTTTTTGGTCTGACTGACTGTTCTGCTCCTCACTCTGTCTCTGGTGAATCCTCTTATCCTCATGTGCCTCTGGCCTGTACTCCAGTTCTTGTATAAATAAATAATTTTTTTTAAAAAAAGGGAAAAATAAATATTTATATGAATGTTAGGGAATATTAAACATATCTGTAAATGTTAATCAATATCTGAAGAGTATGACTGTAAATTTTGAGTTATCAATTTCCAGGTTTACTTTGTATTTGAGGAGGTCAGACATTCCAACATAGCCTGGATTCACAGCTTGCCATTGGTTATCTTTGAGGCCTGGTATGCTTAAGCATTTTAGGCTTTCTGCTTAAAGCTTTTAGAAATGAATCAAATTATCTGTCAGAGCTTGAAGTAACATAACCTACTTAGGATATGTTTTTGTTTACAATTCAGGAACATACACATATGAATTCTAGTGATTATTGATTAATTTTAGACAACATGAAATATGTATTGTTGGAGAATAAACTTTGACATATCTATTATGAATCACTTGATTCCTGCAAGTGAGCTTTTTGTCTCTACTCTGTTATTCTGCTAGCAAATGTTTGCAATAGGCAAGGACTCTTAGCATCATTTGCTGCTACGGGAGGGGATCTTCTGAGTTGGAGGTGATGTATGCTCATGTTGATGGTGGAGATGGTCAAGAACAGAATCCTAGACTTCTCACCACAAGCATATCCTCTTACATAATAATCTGGATATTTTTTCCCCCATATCCCCAAACTCAGTACTGAAATATCAATCAAAAGCAGACAAAATTTTAGGCAATTTTTAAATTTTTTTGTATTTGTTTTTGAGTGATTAAGAGAGGATTTCCTGGATGGGTGGGGAAACAGTTCTGAATTTCGAAATGTCAAGTATTTTATATTTCTTACATGACAAAAACAACTTACCTCAATAAGCAAACACTCTTTTTCAGGTTGTAGTAGTAAATAATTTCTGTAATAGTCATATCAATCCCTGTCTGGTTAGAAATCCATTAAGTCAATGAAAATTTCAGTTATTTATAGATCAGATATTTTTAATTTACATGTAATTCACCAGAGATGAGAACTACCAAGGGAAAGTCTTCTAGAATGAGGGACTCAAGTTCAATATCAAATCAATGCCAGTGAAGTCAGAATGAGAAGCGCAGGGAACAAGAGTCAGGTTAGGAACCAAGAACTTATTTTCTGACTGTTTTAAAGGATGTCCTGTAGGAAGGATGTGTTTTTATTCTCTTTTCTTGCTGTACTCCCATGTGTTTGGAAAGTTGTGCTATCTACAGCCCTCACTGTTCTCATGGGTAAATTTATCAGAAAATCTTGAGCACTTTTAAAACATGGCAACTTGTTTTGGAGTAGGGGTTATTGAATTAGTTCAGTTAGTCAAAACATGTAAAAAATTAAGGATAGTTAATAGCATGAAATACATAATCAAGGCATATTAGTTATATTTTGACTCAGTAAGAATATGATGTAATGTCCAATCTGCTATTTGAAACTTTCTAATATCTAACCTTATCCAGTTTCCCCAAAATATTTCTCATAGCTTAATTGCAAGAGTTAATGTCATTATCCATGTAGAGTTATAAAAATATCAGAAATATACCGTGTCCTTCCTCAAAGTCTTATTCTTGTGTTTGTCATTTTCCTTGTTTCTGTGTCTCTGTTTCTTCTACCACTGCTTATTAAATATTCAATATTGTCCTTGGACTGAATCTAATGTAACATTTTGTCGATAACTTCACATCACACTATGTTCTCCCACTGAGCTCACAGAGTACTTATGATCTGCATTACAACTTCCAGTAATAGCATGCTTTCAACTTTTTTATATTTTTGTTCTTATCACAGTTATATTATTATACATTTGAGTAGACCATTCTTTATATTTTTCCATATCATAGCTTCCTCATGTGGTACCTCTACTACTAAAGTCTATTGATAAATATTAGAGATCAATTTTTTTTTTATTTGACTTGGAAATTGATGCATGTGATCGAAAAGAAAAATTCCATTAAAGAACCCAGTCTAGCCACCGCGCAGTTTTCCTTGTTTCCCTAAACCTCAGCTATATGCTCAGGGAAAAGCCTTGGAAGAGGATGGGAAGGGAGTGGGGGACATTAGAGAATGGGGGGCAAAAGGGAGAAGAACACAGTGGAGTGTGATGGAGGAATGTGGGCACTTTGGTGGTGAGAGAACTGTGATGACTGTACCTGAGGAGGGGCATGTTATATTGTGAGATTTAAAAAAATAAAAATAATGATAAGAAAAGTCTTGGTCAGGCCTCCCCTGGTGGCACAGCGATTAAGCACAGGGCTGTGAAGCTGCCCACAGCTTCTGCAGCGCTGGTTCGATCCCTGGCAGCCGGCAAGGGTCCCTCATGGCGCACAGACCTCTCCTGCATCGCCCGCTGCTCCCCTCAGCAGTGTATTTTGTCAGTCTGCCTGTTTTGTTCCCCGCTCTGGCTCTGGTGAATCCTTTCACGCTCCCGCGCTTCTGACTGTACCCAGTGCTTGTATAAGTAAATAAATAAATCTTAAAAAAAAAAAAAAAAAACAAAGCCTTGGTCACTGCTGATGTTACCTGTTATCCTGATATTGCAGTCCTGCTACATTTCCAGGGTTAATTCTCTCTTCTTTAGATGATGATTTATACTGCCCCCCTTTTCAAACAGCTAGCATAAACACCCCAATTTTCATCATCTGTTGATGAGTATATTCCTATTCAAAAAGGAAACAATCTGAAGACATTCCACTAATGCTTGCAAGCTTACACATCCAATTTCCACAGGAAACTCCCTAAAAGCACATTGTAGTCTGACCTCAAAGCTCCCATTGAAGCAGTGCAAGAAATTGGGAAATTGCTAGCAGGTCATTCCATTAGAAGTATGGCCTTGGGATCTCACTTTCTGGAAGTTACATGGAGGGAATGGGTAACCCAACCTAAAAGTGTGGGTAATCAATATCTTGGGAATAAACATCATTAGATGAAACACAGGAGGGCTGCAGGAATGAGCAGATCTAGCCCTATCCTTTCCTTTAAATGTTTTTTTCTAGTCATGGTGGTTTCATAAGGCTGTCTAGAAAGTGCCATGCAACCAAGCAATGGTTGTATTTCTCAGGACTGTGGTATATTTATTTGTGAAGCACATTGTATTCTTTTTCCCTTTCTTGCTTCTTGACCCACTTTCCCTCTCTTACTGCTCTCAGTTGCAGTCCTGTAAACAGTGTTGGCATAAAGGTCATGCTTTAAGCTTTATTTTTAGGATCCTGCCCTATGACTTTCTGGTATATTGCTAGAACATGAACTGAATAAACTAAAGGAAGTAGTTTTAATGTAGAATCTATAGCATCACAGGTTGGTTCACGCATTTAAGGAATTTAATGTGTGCAGTAGTTCACTATGATGCTATTGCTATTCCTAGATGGAATAAATGGATCTTAGAGTGATAAAGGAATTTCCTCAAAGAACCATGATTTGAATGGCAAACCTGTCAAGCTTTGACATACTGCACTACAAATAACACTTTTATGATTGAAGCAATAAAACTTGTTTTGATCACGTGCATGTTGTCATGGATGACATTTGGGGAAAACATTATTGTTGCACTCTCTCACAGAGGCACTCCTGGATGAATTTCTTTCCTAGAACACTATCAGACAGCACAGGCCACTTACATGGTTTTACATGCTTAAACGTTACTCAGCAGATGGAGAGGGTGTTCTAATAGAGCCCCTCATGGTCCCATATGCCTCCAGCAGATTTTTCAATCATTCTTATAACCTTTTCACCTGTGTGTTTTATAGAAGACTTTTAGAGACTTAGAGCAATCTGAATATAAATTGGTACACAATTTAAAAAGTTTTCTCTTCCCCCAAATAGTTAAAAATAATTAAATTGTCACAGGCACACTTAGTCTTTTTATGAAAGACCTCTGGGGAAGTTGACTTCAAAGCTTTCTAAGTAGCTAATTTGGAGGCTAACAAGCTCTCTACTCAGTTTTTCATGAAGTTGAAACTAAATTTCTGTGACAATCAAAACTCATTTCTCTTTAGCATCTCTTCTGGGACACAACATAAACTTGAAAATTATTGTAATAGATTATCTGGCAGATGCATTTGAAAAACACCAATGGTAATAGATTTATAATTTAATAAGACCAAGAAAAAAAAATTAGTACTTGAAGCAATAGCTTGTGAAGCGCAATAGCTAATAAGAGCTAGGGTCCCAGAAGGCATCAAAATGGGACATGTGTAAAATTGAGGAATGAAGTAGGCTGGGGAGAGAGAAAGAGAAACATTTCTACAAATTAGAGTTCAGAGTTGGCATTCCCTGAGTACCTGCTCAGGGGCCAAGACAGAAGACCATGGGGAATAAATACATCATTGATATTCCCCTGCCATGTAGATACAGAAACAATAGCTAAAACATTCTTCTCAGCAAGTCCAAGGTCATCCATGTCATAGTGATTAAGCTCTTAGTTATCTGCAATTAAGAAAACAAGAGAAGTTTGGTCAATGGGAAATATGGGGTCAACTATCTCTTCTACGTCATATACTATTTCAGACCAGAGAGGACAATGGCAGACACAGTTGAGTCCTTATATAACAGGGTATTCTCCCTTTTCCCTTTGAAGTAACAGAAACTTTACTGTTTTCAAGTTTGGGGGAAGAATGTATTTACTAAAAGAGAGGCTATAAATACGCCAAGCCTCATGAAGTGAATTTGGATTAATGTAAGGGCCATGGTCATTCTAGCTTCCGAGACAGTGAAAAGAGGTGGGGTAGGCTTGGGACAAAGTCCTGGCCAATAAGACAAACAGTGCAGTTCTCCGGAAACATTTCTATCACTCTTGAAAGCCATTTAAGGGAAACATTATTGCTTCCTTGTCTTCCCTTGGACTTGATTTTATGGTAATGGGAAGAATGGTAGTCATCATAAAACCTCGAGACAGAAACCTGGACATCATGCCAACAAGCTGAGAAGGCAGAGTGAAAAAATGGGACTGTATTTCTGGGTCACTCAGTTAACTCTATTGGGAAACCCTGGCCCTCAACCTTGAAAAAAAATTCCATTAAATTTTGGGTCTTTGAAGCACATTTTTGTTAGAGTTAAATAGCTAGTTAGCTAATTGTTTTATTTTCTTTTTCCCTTTTTTCCTTGCTCTTTCCTTCCTTCCTTCCTGCCCTCCACCCATGCACCCTCCTTTCCTCCTGTGACAGTATAATCCCCAGAGAAAGGAGAGTTTCAGGTTCTCTGCCCACAGAAGGCAGGGTAGACCTGAGCATGGAGGAGAAGCTAAGAAAGGACTTGGGAGAGGACAGAGGAAGACCAAGGGAAGAGGAGACTGGAGGAGGCACATGGAGCACAGAGACATGTGAAGAAGCTGCTCATTTCTTGGCTTTGGACTTGTAACAGGGACTTGGGGATATGGAAGGAGATACCTCAAAGAGACAGAGACGTGGGTGAGAGACCTGTGGGGAGGTTGACCATGGCAGCCTTTATCTTGTATTTTATAATTATTATATTATTATTAAGATTTATTTTATTTATACAAGAGCTGGGGTACAGGCCAGAGGCATGGGAGGATGAGAGGATTCACCAGAGACAGAGTGGGGAGCAGAACAGGCAGACTGACCAAAGACACTGCTGAGGGTAGCAGCGGGTGAGACAGGAGAGGTCTGCTGCGCCATGTGGGTGTCTCCCTGGCTGGCTGGTAATCGAACCCACACTGCTGAGGCTGCGGACAGCTTCACAGTGCTGCCTGCTCAACCCGCTGTGCCACCAGGAAGGCCCTATCTTATATTATAATTTTGCTCTTTTCCTCTGTGCTTGCCTGGCCCCTTCTACCCCTTTCCTATGGTTCCCTGCCAGAAAGTGCTTTAGACTTGTGACAAGTTTTCATGCCTCCGTGGCCCTGCTTTGGGCTAACTCTGTTTGACTGGGCATTTACCCCTGAGGACAAGGATAAATTTTTGTGTTTCATGGAGAATCTATTATTTCTTGCCTCTTCTCTCTATTGCACACTACTTGTACTAAAGTTCTTTTAACTGAAAGTCTTATGCACTAACAATATGTTTTATCTTTATATGTCAATGGCAGAACCCATTTAGAGCAGGCAAATTTGGGGGTCTTGGGGTGACCCTCATCTTGCCCATTAAGACTCCATTTCCTTTCTCTCATTCTTTTAATGATAGGGAAGTGGTAAATAAAAAATGTGAATAGTCTTTTTCAACTCATCCAGTCAAAAGTAAGTTTTCTAATAAAGGGTGTGAAGAGTAAAACTTGTGAATGATTGGGCTGCTATTGGAAGCAAAGATTTCTCTGAAGAGACTTCCTTTTTATGGGATTTGTGTGTATTGGCATGGAGCTATGAAACAATTGAAGAGTACATGAAAGCATACCCACTGAGATGGGAAAATGACTTGCTTATGATTCAAGAAGAAAGACGGAGTAAGAAAGCAAATAGGAGGAGCAAATTATTGTCCCTTGTCTTGTTTCTTCCATACAATGAATGAGAAAGTACTTGCAAAGCCTGAAATAAATCATCATCATAACAACATTGCTGTGACCAAAAATACATTCCACTATGGAATACTTGCTTAGTTAATCACACTGAAACTTATATTCTTGCAAAGAAAATCTTACGGGCAGTATTTTTAGATAAGAAAACTGAATCCTAGATAAATTTTTATCTATTAAATGTACAAAACTCATCAATGGGAGAGCCATTTCTACCCTGCAATTATATATATATAATATGTACACACATATTATGTATGTATATATGTATAATATATACACACACAAAGAGTGATAGCATCATTTTTCTTTTTCTTTTTTTCACTATCTCCATTAACATCAGTCTTGTCTTAAATTACAATATATTTTTTTCCCAATTACAGTAGGGCGGAGATTTGGCTATAGAGTTTATTTCAACTTATCATTTGTTAAATTTAAGAATGTTTAAATCATTATAATTTAATTATAGCCAACAAGTATTTATTCCTTTACCCCTCAAGAGGAGGGAAAGATTAGCATTTTCAAACACACTGGACACATTTTATATTCTGCTTGATCAGAGTGGTCTTCTGCATCAACTCCTCCATACATTTGTAGGAATGCAAGTCTGTTATTATTAATTTTATGATATGGAAAGTAGTTCATTTGTATGGAAATAGCTGACTTGGGATGATGTGTTCCTTGTTCAGAATGAAACACAGATTTCTGATTAAAAGCCAAACCATTCTTTGAAAAGGTCGAAAAGGATGGCTTCAAATGAAATTATTTCATCTCTATTTTATGTGGGTCACTGATGAAATGTCCCACCAGCATATGATCTAGTTCTCTGGTGTTTCTATGTGATTGCAAATTAAGAATATCTCTTCCCACTTAGAAGTTTTAGAAGTAGATATATGGTGAATGCCTAAATACTTTTTTAATGCATAGATCTCACATTTAATAAATATAATCACACCTGGTATCCACAAGAGATGGGTTACAGGATACCCCAACTCATGACCTAGGATACCAAAATCAGATAATGCTCAAGTATGTTTGGTAAAATGGCATAGTAGTAATAGTGTTTACATGTAGCCTGTGAAATTACCCCATACACTTTAAATTGGTAGATTATTTATAATACCTAATGCAATGTAAATGTTATGTAAAGTTATTACATGCTATCATTTAGGGAATAATGACAAGGAAAAAAGTCTGTTCATGTTTAGTACAGAAACAACCATAAAAGGCTTCGCTTAGAACACATTTTTTTTCTGTTGTTGGTTGACTCGACAGAACAAAACCTGTGGATATGGAGGGCCAATGCTATATGCGTCAATATACAAAACTGATATGTTTTAAGTAATAAAAGAAGAAATACATACTAAGTTGTAATCACACACTATCAGTGCTACAGATAAATAGGTTGTGGAAAGTGGGCTCCTTGTGGCCATCACAAAATTATCTGGTAAGGTGAATGCAAATTATTTTATGTTCCAACAGTTATTTTCAAAATATATGTGTGTATATCTCTAGAAATGAGTATATGTAATCTCAAAACTATGTGTTCGAAAATGCTTGTAGAAACAATATTCATAACTAAGAACTGGAAACAGTTCCAATGCCCATTACCAGTAGGGGGGGAAATGAAAGTGGGTCTTGCAGATGAGGGATTGAACTTGTGCTGCAGTGGCTGCGGATAGATTCCTAGTGCTGAGGCTTAACCCCTTGTGCCGTCAGGGAGGCCCCTGTGCATGCTACTATTAATTGGATAGCTAATAAATATGAGTAAATCACTGTGATTTCACAATTCTGTATTTGACAAAAAACAAAAAGCAAACCTATACAATTGTCTTCCAAAATAAATCTTTAAAAAGCTTGTGAATGAGCAATCCTGGGCAGGCTGGTTTGTGTTTCCAGGCCTGGCTCAGTTGGGACTAGTAGTAACAGTTTCCAACTTCTCTGTAAATGTGATAACCAGCAGTAAATTTGAGACTTTTAGGCAGATGTATAATAATGAGCTATTTTTACATTTCACTACAATAGTTGTCTTATTAAATGAAAATATACATTCACCATTTTCTTTGTAGAAAGATGCTATCTAGTTATTTTGGTTAATCTATGTCTCCCACATCTGGAATGGACCTCTAAATCACAATTACACTGCAACAACAATAGTGAGTAAATCTCTTTAGATATAACTAATATTGCATTGTAGACTGCCTTTCTGAATTTTATAGAAAGAAAAATATGAAGTCCTTTATGAGTTCATTTATGAAAACACTGGTTTTATGTACATTATTTTGTATTCTTGGTTTGTCATGCACAGTGTTCAGTGTTTCACACTTTCCTTTAAATAGCTGTGTTTTTTGAGATAATGGTTTTATTTAGGGAGCTATTTTTAAATTACTACTTTTATTTTCTTACCAATGTCCTTAACTGTATTTTAATGATTCTGATTTTCAGATAATGATATTCATTCTCACACACCAGAGAGCTCCAATTTCAACCAAATATTTTATTCATTCACTCTTTCTCAATGCATTATCTTTTGATAGGGGATTTTTTTTCTTTCTTTTTTTAAATCAAAGAGCATTGCCTCTTGACTATCTAAGGATTGCTCTAGCCAAGTTCACTAATTGACCAGTGTGCATATTAATAAAGTCAGTTTTGAGTTTCCATATCTGAAAGGGAAACAGACTTCACTGAGACCTACTTACAAATATCTGATTTTTAGAATGTCAACAGTATTAATAATACATGACATGCATTACAACATATATTATTTGCTCTTTATTTTTTTTTAAGATTTATTTATTTATTTATACAAGCACTGGGTACAGTCAGAAGCACGGGAGAGTGAGAAAATTCACCAGAGACAGAGTGGGGAACAGAACAGGCAGACTGACAAAATACATTGCTGAGGGGAGCAGCGGGCACAGCAGGAGAGGTCTGCGCACCATGTGGGACTCTCACCCAGTGGCCAGGAATCGAACCGGCACTGCAGAGGCTGCGGGCAGCTTCACAACCCAGCGCTCAACTGGTGCGCCACCAGGGAGGCACTATTTGCTCTTTAATTTGTGATTCCAAAAGGAAAGCTCAAATTAAGTGCTAAAATATGGCAGTCACTGTAGCTGGTGCAAAGGGACAAATATGACACAGTATAATACCTTATGTAATTTGTAGTTGAGGGAGGGTATTGAATGTGAAGAGGCATTGACAACAAATTAGCATTTAGAATGCACTAGAGGGCCTCCCTGGTAGCGCAGTGGTTGAGCGCTGGGTTGCGAAGCTGCCCGCAGACTGTGCAGTGCCGGTTCGATCCCCAGCTGCTCCCCGGCCACTGGAGGAGGGTCTCACATGGCGCGCAGACCTCTCCTGCTGCCCGCTGCTCCCCTCAGCAGTGTACTTTGGTCCTTCTGCCTGCTCTGCTCCCCACTCTGGCTCTGGTGAATTCTCTCACCCTCCCGCGCTTCTGACTGTACCCAGTGCTTGTACAAATAAATAAATAAATCTTAAAAATAAATAAATAAATAAATAAATAAATAAACAAATCTTAAAAAAAAAATAGAATGCACTAGAAAAAAATAAGCAAGAAGAGAAGACCCTAAAGAGGAAGGGAACAACTTTATTGGAGTATTTATGGCTAGGTATAAAAATCAGTCAAAACTTTTTGAGAAAATGAAAGTTTTTATGTCAGAAAGTCTTCCAATTTATCTATCTATCATTTCTGTCTTTCTTTTCTTTCCATCCTGGTAAAATAAGCATTTCTTTTGTTTTCCCCGCTTCTTTAGTCCCCACTTTCTTTCTACATGCCTATATTCTCTCCCATACGTATTCTCTTTTTTTTGTATAGACTGATTTTTCCTTAATCCAGAAAATTCTCAGTTCCCTCATACTTGTGAAACAACAGCAACAACAGAGAAACACTTTACCCTTAATTAAATTTAAATAATTAAAAAAATTTTAAAAAATAATTAAGTTCTATGATATAAGATTTAAAAGATCAATTACAAGTTCAGTTTATTTTTATATAGTTTCTAATTATTGTCATATATGATAAATACCCTTCACCAAAGAACAATTTACCAAATACCCACTTAGGCAAACTTCTTGTTAATAATGGTAGTGTAGATCTCATTTTGTGTTATATCTGATTATGATTATATCCTCATTTTGATTTCCAATTCTGGAATTATTATTGTTACTTTAGCTTGCATTAATGTGATCTTTAATATACAGTTTCCTTGCAAGTATCTTTTGAAGTTATATGTATATTTTGTGAGTATTATTTTAGCTCAAATAGATTTTGCAACTTGCAAATTCATTTAGCCAGGCACATAAAAGTCACAGTACAGTGCAATCTACAAAAAGTAGACACATGAATGGGGACACCATTGACCTCTTTGCCCTTTGACCTTCTGATAGACCCCCCAAAAAACCAGGGTTTTTGAAGTACAATTTCACAATTTATGATGAAATTACTCTTCTACAAAAGGAAATAAATACTAGTCAAGGAAGTTATTAAATTGGTTAATTAATGATGTAATTAATAAGAAGGGAAAGGTGGATCCAAGAAAAGATTTGAGTATTTACAAGAAATTTAATAAATAATAAGATCATTTAGTCACATCCAACTGTTTTGTGAGGATAAACCGCATCCCTCAGGATTTCCTTCTCTGCTTGGCATTTGCACTTCTATTAAAAAAGTTAATAAACTAATATCCAAATGAGTTAAGTCTGGGATGTCTAATAAAAATAAATAGGGATTTCAGCAAAGTACATTACCCTAGATAATCAATCATATCAATCATTCTTAGGTACACCCGTGCCCCATTGGACCACCTTTAGTCCATTTTCCAAGTTGTAATTTTTTTTTTTTTTTGTATTTAAAGAACAGGTTTATTAGGAGAGGGACAGAAAAGTAAAGTACACTTGCATAGACACAGGCAGGCAGGAAGAGCTGCCCCGAAAGGGACAGATTTGCTGAGAGACGCCTGCATGGTTGCAGGCGGGCAGCCTTGAGGAGAGTGGCCTCTGCTGAGGGAGGTCAGGGAAGAGAAGCCCCGGCAGGTGCAGGTCACAGGCAGGCAGGAGGCTGCTGCCCTGGGGAGGGAGAGAGTTGGTGAAGAAGAACCTGCATAGGCACAGGTGGGCAGACGGGAGTGCTGCCAATAAATTGTTTTTCTTAACACTTTTACATGTACTATTTTCAACACTGTTCACAATAAAAATAAAATGTTTGAGCAACATCAATCTAATATAAGACACCAGCGTGTAGTATGGCATTAGTAGAACTACCAATGATCAGTGGTCTGCCGGTTTCTCTCAGGGTTGTTATCTGAATCAAAATGATAAATATATATACTGTAGGAAGTATCCTTTGAAAAGAGAGAAAAAAATTGCAATTGTCTTTATTATATTACAATACATCACAAGATTTGAATGTTGTGTGTCAATAATGCAGAGTACAAAGAAGAAAATTTGAGGAAATATATAGAAGTTTTTTTCAGATTTCTATTATCATATCAATAAGTTATTGTGGACTTATTGTATACTTGTTTGGGAAACAAATATTAAATTGTGTACTTAATATGTATCCCACTATTCTTATTTTTGTACCTATTTATATCATTTATATCAATATCTAGAATCATCTATATACCTTACACATATATATGAGAGAGGGAAAAAGAAACATCATGTAGTGTAGAACTAATAAAATTATATAAAGTCTATAAATCTTCAAGGCACATATGTTAGGAAGGGGTTCTTAGGGGATGGGTACTTAAGTTGTAATATTTTTAAAATTTTTTTTAAGATTTATTTAGTTATGCATACAAGAACTGGGGTATAGCCAGAAAGGCAGGGGTGTGTGTGAGGGGATTTACCAGAGAGAGTGGGGAGCAGAACAGCCAGATCTACTGAAATACACTGCTGAGGGGAGGAGTGGGCGAGTCAGGAGAGGTCTGCTGTGCCATGTGGGTAGCTTCCTGCCTGGGGATCGAATTTGTGCTGCAGAGGCTACAGATGGCTTCATAGGTTGTGTGGTAACCCCTGTGCCACCAGGGAGGCCGCAGTTGTAAATTTTTAAGATTAAAAAACATTTCCAGGTTGACAAGATAGATGGATACCAATTATACCTGGCATTTCAGACAGGTGTGAGGTTATAAACACCATAAGGAGTTTATGTAAGTAGATGTGGTGCTGGAATGAAGTGGTATATGAGGACAATGAGATGAAGAAATTCATAGAGGATAGAATACTGAGCGTCATCTAAACCATAAAAATAGTCTGTACATTATGAAAGACAAACCTGTTCTGACACACTTCAGGACTTGGTCAGGGGAGAATGGAGAAGTGAAAATATCTACTTCCCTGAGAATCACCAGTAGATTTCTATTATAGTGCCCTAACTGACCTTTGGCATACAAGTAACTGCCAGAGCTATTAGCTTGGTTCCTTCTATTTTACTATCGATTTCCTTCAGTAATTATCTTACTTATTACTATAAGTTAATGGACATGTTGAAAGCTGAGCTCAAAAAATTATTAATTTTTCCCCTTAATATATGAAAAGTGTTACTACCAAGGATTGCTATGCAACAGTGTGGGATCAGTGATTTAAAAACAGCATTTTTCTATCAAAACTGGATTCTTTCTACTCCATACTTAATCACTTTGGAGCCATCAGTTTTT
Source organism: Talpa occidentalis (assembly GCF_014898055.3). Taxonomy (NCBI): domain Eukaryota; kingdom Metazoa; phylum Chordata; class Mammalia; order Eulipotyphla; family Talpidae; genus Talpa; species Talpa occidentalis. The sequence goes on along the minus strand of NW_023603184.1, from coordinate 61,350,019 downwards.
TCATCAATGAAATGGTAGTTAATAATTATAAATAAAGAACACTATTCAAAATTCCTGATATTTGTTTGCCTGTAAGAGTTAAGCTTTAATGGCCACACATATGCAAAAGAACACCTGCTATAAAAGTAAGAATGGACTTTCAGTCAGTTGTTTAACTAAAAGCAAAAACATTTCTGAATAAAATAAACAAGTAAAGGGCAAATAGATTTTTAGTAGCCTCTCCAAAGATCGTGCAGGACAGTGGAGATTCCCAGAAACTTCTAGCCTGGATCCAGTAAATATTTTATTTTTTTAAAGATTTATTTTTTATTTATTTATGCATACAAGAACTGGGGTGTAGGCCAGAGGCATGGGCGAATGAGAGAATTTACCAGAGACAGAGTGGGGAGCAGAACAGGCAGATCTACTAAAATATACTGCTGAGGGGAGCAGCAGGTGAGATAGGAGAGGTCTGCTGCCATGTGAGTTAGCTCCCTGGTTGGTTTCGAATTGGAGCCACAGCTGAGGATAGCTTAATAGTACTGAGACTATCCCTGCACCACCAGGGAGGCCACTAAAAAGGTATTTTAAACAAAGGACTATTAACTTTTACCCAAAGTAATGCAAACTTTTGAACTGAACAATTTCTTAACTTATTTCTCCACAATGAGAGAGAAAGTACTAGTCAAAGGTAGATTTTTAAATTCCCAAACAGTGTCTTACATAACATGGAATGACAACTCTTGCAGCCCAAGCTTAAGTCTTAACCAGTTATAAGTCCAGTTATTTGTGCTTTCCTTTGAGTGTACCACTGTGAAACTACTATAGGGCAGGATGAGGGATACCCCAAGAACCCCAAACCTGCCTACTTTAAATAGGTTCTGCCATCTGCTGCATTAAGACATAACATACTCCAGCTCATAAGACCCTTAATGGAAAGGAACTTTAATTCAATTAGTGTGCAATAAAAAGAAGAGAAGCGGAGGAATAGTATTTACAAATCAAGCACATGCAGTTACCCACCCCTCATAGGTAAATGCGCAGCCAAACAGGTTGGCCCAAAGGCAGGGCCACTGAGGCCCAAGAGCCTGCTGCAAGTGTAAGGCACCTCCTTGTGGGGACCCCTAGAAAAGAAGCAGAAGGGTCTCGGCATGTATGGAACAAAAGGAGCAAAATCACGAAAAATGGTGTCATTGTTAACCTCCCCAAGGGTCTCTCACCCACATCTGTTTCAACCAACTGAAGTCCAAGAAACAAGAGCAGCTTCTTCACACGTCTCTCAGTTCCATGTCCTCCTCCAGGTCTCCTTCTGGCTCCATCCTGCTTCCTTCCCTCCCCAGTCTCCTCTCCAGCTTCTTCTCCTCCCTCCTCAGCTCCACCCTCCCTTGGGTGGGGCAGGAACCTGGACACTCCCTGTTTCCTGTTGTTACACAACTGAACTCATCTTGCTAGCCACATTACCAAATCTTGTGCCTATTAGCAAAGGATACACTATTCTTGGAGCTAATTGAAAACAAAATCTCAATGATAGCTAGAGAAAGCATTTATTAGATAAATAAAGTGAGGATTAGCACCCTGGAACCAGTCTGACAAATTTTGTTCTGTAAGAGCTGTTCCAATAAGCACACGTTTGAATTTAGTTTACATCGGTAAAAACAATAAGTCACTGATATTAAGAACATAATTTTCTTGGTAGGAAGGATTTCTGGTTCTCAGTTATCCCACCTAAAGATATAGAGGAAGAAGACACAGGATCTAATTTCTTTCTTCTAAAGTATGCGCTGCTGAGATGCAAAGTTTGGCTACCCATTGTTAAATCATCCACATCTGGCTCCTTGGCTATTAGTGGTTGTGAAAGACTGCATTTACCTTCTGGCAATAGATTTCTACCTAAGCAACAGTATGGAGCCTGTTTACATTTTAAGTCGGTGAAGATGACTTTGCTCTCTTGCCTGCTATGACTGTTAAGGGAAGTTAAGTAAACCACTAAGTTCTGCAGTGACTTATCTGGGGTGGCAGGATACCCCAGAGACTATATACATGCTTTCTCTCATATTTCAGGAATGATCACATTTTTTACCTGATTGATATGAGACAAATAAAATGAAAGTAAGTGGAATATCACTCTTGTATTCAAATTTCATGTAAGATTATAATTAGTTCAGTACAATTAGTGCAATGTGTAACCTCTAACATCTAAACCACCATCATTCACAGTTTTAATCAATGAACAATTAGTCTACCACTCAAATAAATATTTTTTTATTAAACAAATTATCTTCAAACTTATTTGCTAAAATTAAAATAAGCAAATCTACAAGTGTGGAGTTTTGCTCACCGTATTAGTGAACTTATATTAAAAAATATATCACCTGATGAGACAAGAATTTGATTTACTTACAAGGTAAATCCTGGTTCTGTCCATGTTTGCTGTCTTAAAGTTTTGGAGAATATATATGTCGAAGAAACTTGTAAGTAAATATATATCCCATCATCATTACTTTTGATAATTCTTGGGGAAAGCTACTCCAAATTTGGAAATAAGTTGGCAATGAATAGGAGCATATCTTTTAAATATGAGATGGTGAGACAACCTAGGTGTAAAATCAGGACTGGACCCAGTGCAGGTTTTCTGATCCCATGCAGACCGGGTAAAGGAGGAGTCAGTCCTCAGTGGTTTTTTGCAGGTCTTTTATTGGGGTTCAGCAGGTACGTGGCAGGCAGGGGTGCTGAGGGGCTGGGAGGCTGGCAGTCCTCCCAGCCCCCAGCAAATCTTCACTCTATCTGGGCAATCTGGCGTTCTCTGCTTCTGCTTGGGGCTTCTTCTCTTTCGACTGCTGCTGGCGTCCCTGTCACGCCGCCCTTAAAAGCACAGTCTTAGCCCAGGTGTACCCACTTCAGGTGCCCGCCATCAGGCATGCATTCAGGATCACAGGGTTCCCTCATCTATCCTGATGGCGGGAGGGCTGAAAAGCCTGATTTTTTACCTTACCCTACACTAGGTTAGAGAAATTGCAAGCCAGTAGTATGAGTTGTCCCAAGTCCTTTGGAACCTGTGTGCCAAAGCATGCACTGGATAGTACTGTCCAAACAATTTGGCCCACCACACTGATCATGAGGCACTATGATAGATAAAAGCTGTCAGATCCTAATTAATGATGATCTCACAATTTCCTGGAGGGAGAGAGCTGAGAACCCACAGCACAGTTGGACTGTAAATGTCTACACATGCCCTGGGGTAGTCCAGCCCAGAACAAGCTGTGATATTGCTCTTCTTTCTGCCTGGGAGAGCTTCCATTTAAATATCTCCTTCTCATTAAATATCTCTGTGCTCTTAGAGGAGCAAGGCTAAATTGTCTTTTCCTGCACTGCTTCTCTCATGCATGAATCTATTAAAACTTTATTTGGTTCAACTACAGCTAGTGCTCTCTGATGAAATCTTTCCCTAGGGGACAAAAAGGACCCACTCTTTTTTTTTTTTAATTTATTTATGCATACAAGAACTGGGGTACAGGCCAGACATATGGGGGAAGGAGAGGATTCACCAGAGACAGAGTGGGGGATAGAACAGGTGGATCTACTGAAACACACTGCTGAGGGGAGCAGTGGGCGAGACAGGAGAGGTCTGCTGTGCCATGTGGGTCACCTCCCTGGCGGGGGATCAAACTCATGCTGCAGTGGCTGAGGATAGCTTCACAGTCCTGACACCCAACACTTTGTGCCACCAGGGAGGCCCCAAGATCCATTCTTTTGGGTTGAGTCCCTGTAAAAATGGTAGTATTATCTTAGCAGTCCCAACAAAATATTATTTCTGTAGGAGTACACCATGTAGTTGGGACTGATTGTGTTATATACTATTTGATTAGAGCTCAACTCTGCAAAGTTGCATGCTAACTTAGAGATTTATTTTCAGTAGCAAATATAAGTCCCAAGATTATACTTTTATCACTTTATGTGGAATTAACCAGTTTTACTCTAATCTTAAAAAAGCATATTTTTTAAGTTGGCCTTTCTCAATGTAAATATGGAGCAACACAGTTGGTAGGAAGAAATTATGTTGTATGTATTCCTTGTATATGAGTTCATAAGTCTTGGAAAATTCTGCAATACCTGATCACAAGATGTGCAATTTTGAATTTAAAAACTTAAGTTTCCTGACAGGTATAATGTGAATTTAATGTTAATGTACTTCCTCTGCTAGAAACAGTGCTAACTATACTTCAAGTATTAACTCATTTCATGTTCACTGCTGGCATCAGAGGTAGGTAGCTATTTTCTCCAAGAGGAAATTGAAGGTCAGACATGTGTGCCAGTGTCTGTGCAGCCACCTCAGCCAGGATAGGTTCATGTCAGTTCTCACAGATGGAAAGGATTTTGGAGCCTTCGGTGGATTTTTGTAAGCTTTTATTGCTGAGACAGGGACCATGCACAGGCAGACAGACAGAGCAAGAAAGACTCCAACGCTGAGAGAGGCAGAACAGCAACTCCACTGCCACCCCCTTACATTGTTCAGTGCCCATAGCCACACAGCTGATACATGGTTGCAATGCAAGGTCCACCTGTTGTTTGCTAGATGTCTGAATGGTGGAAAGCAGCATTTCAGGTATGGGCTGTCTGTTGTGTAGAAGGAGAAAAATATAATAACCTGTTTTTAACTCATTTTCCTTACAGCCGTATTCTGGTGTTGCATATCTCTGGCTAACAGTGAGCAGGGGGTACAAGATTTTGCATTCAACTAGTCCCATCACAGAGCCTTTGTGAACATTGTGTGATGACAATGCAAACTCTGTTCCCATTCTGTGGGTGAAACTGCTATGGCCCAGTGGGTATTCTTTTACAACTGCTGCCTGCCCTCTCCCAAGATGTCGCCTATTACCTTCCACCAGTGTCCTCTTGTGACTATGAATTTTTGAAATCCCTTTAGTCCATGAAATAACTGTGTTTATTTGGGGCATTAAAAAACAAATCAATATGTATGACAATATGTATGCCCTCCCTCTTTACATTGACTACATCAACTTTTTTTTTTTTTAAGATTTTATTCATTTATTTTTGCATAGAAGATCTAGGGTGCAAGCCAGAAGTTCGAGTGAGTGGCTGGTGAGAGGATTCACCAGAGATAGAACAGGCAGATCTACTGAAATACACTGCTGAGGGGAACAGCTGATGAGACAAGAGAGGGCTGCTGTGCCATGTGCTTTAGCTCCCTGTCCAGGGACCAAACTCAGAGGTGATAGCTGCAGAGGCGATAGCTCTGAGACCTAACCCTTAAGCTGCCATGGAAGTCCAGTATCAACAAATTGATGGCACTGCCACCAAAAGCTTCAGGGCCTGCATTTGTGTGCCAACTTCACTATGGTTCAATCCTTCATTCCTACTTATAATTTTCCTTTTACTCCCTTTATAAATTTTCCTTTTAATTTCATATTCCTAACAATTTTTGATGTTGTAAGTCACTAATTCTTCCTCAAATGGTTTTGGGACTAGTTTCTGACTAGTTCTTTCTGATGGTTTGAGTAAATCATTCACCGATGCATTCATTCTGCTATTGAAAATTGTTTTTAAAGTTTATTCAAATTATGAGTGTTCATGTATATATATATATATATATATATATATACTCATAATTTGAAAAAAAAAACAGTGTTTAGCACACAAAAATGCAACAGTGTCTGGCACACAAAAATGTTAGCTATTATTACTATCTCTTTGGTAATATAATTTAGGGATTAAGGATACGATATTGGACTAAAATCCAAGCTTGGAGTGATATTAATTTCTTGAATTTGGACAGATTCTTTAACTTCTTCAAATTCCTATAACTATTCATTGCACATAATGATGACAACTACCTCCTTTGGTTATTATAAAGACTGAAAAACATAAAGCATTTTGAAGTTATTGGCAGAGGCCTGACACCTCTACTTAAAAGGCACTGGCTACTGTTATTCAACTGAAAGAAACTTGTTCTTGGAATGTGGATGTAATAAACAAAGGCCATGATAAATTTTGCAGTTCCATAATTGCAAGAGGGTGAGAGAGTCCAAAACGCCCACTTATACAACTACTGCTATAATAACTAGAGTAAAATTGCCTTTGTTGTACTGGAGGATTCCCCCATCAAATGCCAATGAAATTGGTAAAGAAACATTTCCCGTTTCCTTAATGTGTGAATTGCTGAAATGGATTTTCTTAAGTGAAAGATTTCTACTCCTAAATCCTTTTAAGTGTGTCCTAGTTCCCAGAAGACAGGTCGGAAATTGCTCCCAGGCACCAGACACACATTTAAAAGTGCAATATTCAGTGAACCCTTCAGAATCTGCTTAATAATGGACCCTTGTGTGTTGACAGGAGGCTAATATAGATGATGCATTGATTATAGTCCTGCTGAAATATGAACTTTTTCTGCATAACCAAGTGTCCTCAAGTAAGAAATGTAGACTCTCTGCCTGGACCAATTAGCAGATGCATGAATTTGGCTTGTCTTATTACCTCCCAAAATTAATAATAATAAAAGAACCAAAGACGCTCATTGAATTTTCTTTTTTCTTCTCTTCTCTTCTCTTGTCTTTTTTCTTTTCTTTGCTTTGCTTTGCTTTACTTTGCTTTTCCTTTCTTTTTTGCTTTGCCCTGTGTAAAGCAAGTAAAGAAAGAGTGGCAGAGGACCACTAACCTAGCCTGTTATTAATGAGAGGCCAACACTAACAAGGGCTGTGCTAATTAAAGTGGGGGGGGTGAGAGGGGCAAAATTCAAATAAATAGTTTTTAATCTAGGCTACAAAGAGTGTCCAGAAAGTAAGGCGAAAGAAAGTAAATTCCTCACTAGAACAAACCACCCTTGCCACGCTTGGAGAATTTTTTCAACCTAAAATGGTTTTCATTTACCACCCAGCTTATTGCCAGAATTCCTCCTTCTATTGCCAGTTGGTTTATTTGCACCCAAAATTCAAGTCTAATATGACCCTAACACAAGAGCAATGAGGAAGGTGACAACCGCCCAACACTTACATAGGTTTTTGAGATTGAGATCACACACAATTGAAGATACTCCAATCAAACAAGTCAATGGGATTTTGAAATGACTGGTCTAATTTGAAACCATTGTGCTGTCACATATATTCTAAGTGACCCTGAGCTCTTCAAACTATCCTGGCTCAGTTTTTCCTTCTGTAAAATGTGAATCATGCTTGCAAATATGTTTTTGCAGACATGCTGTTGAAACTAAACTAAGCTAGAGCATCAAGTGTGGAGATGATTAAATGGGGTAATGAATATGAACGTACAGTCCTTGACAGCTAATATATAGCTAATGTTAGTTTCCTTTCTGAATATATGTTGGTGCTCTCTACTAATTAATCTTAAATTAAATCACATTATTGTTCCCTAGTAATTAGCACTGACCTTAATACAGTCTTTTTGCATATTTGCTCCTTGAAGGGAATTTCTCAAAGTGTTTAGTCACATAAAACATCTAATTCCAGGCCTCCCTGGTGGCGCAGTGGTTGAGCACTGGGTTGCGAAGCTGCCAGCAGCCTCTGCAGTGCCGGTTCGATCCCCAGCTGCTCCCCGGCCACCGGAGGAGGGTCCCACATGGCGTGCAGACCTCTCCTGCCACCCACTGCTCCCCTCAGCAGTGTACTTGGGTCCTTCTGCCTGTTCTGCTCCCCGCTCTGGCTCTGGTGAATTCTCTCACCCTCCCGCTCTTCTGACTGTACCTAGTGCTTGTATAAATAAATAAATAAATAAATCTTTAAAAAAAAAATTAAAAAAAAAAACATCTAATTCCAACTTCCTTAAAAGACCCTCAACAAAAATATTTCTTTTTTTAAAAAAGATTTATTTATTTATGCATACAAGAGCTGGGGTATAGGGCAGAGATGCTGGGGATGAGAGGATCCACCAGAGAGAGAGTGGGGAATAGAACAGGCAGATTGACTGAAATACACTGTTGAGGGGAGCAGCAGGCGAGGCAGGAGAGGTCTGCCACGCCATGAGGGTAGCTCTCTGGCCGGCCAGGGATCGAACTCATGCTGCAGAGGCTGTGGATTGCCTCACAGTGTGGTGCTTAACCCCTTGCACCACTGGGGAGGCCCACAAAAAATATTTCTTGAGTCAGTAATCTCTATGTTGAAGAACATTCAACTTATATAGAGCAGAAATATTTCTGGAAACATTATCAAATCCTTATAAAAGATACAGTTTCTAATCACTTGGTAAAACTGTCCTGACTCAGAGTAAAAGGTTTAAACTGTGATGCATTTGACAGACAAATAGCAATATTTGGCCTATGTACTGAAAAAAATATGCAAGGATGTTTAAATAAAAAAGAAAACAAAAAGCAATAAAATTATTTGAGTAAATAAAAAAAAGATAGCAAATGTTGGAGAGAATAAGGTTTGAGAGAGTAGTTACTGTAAACAAATTAATGAAACAATGATATGATTTCATATACTTACTTTTGGATGTTTTCATGCAGAGGCACTCACCATATGCCAACCCACTGGTCCATGAATCACCTTCGCTCTAATACGCTTTTATGTCTTCTTTATCCTATATACATCCTTGAGTCTTTGAGTTAATCTTAACATTGCCCTCGGCCATCTTACTTATCCCAATGAAGTAATAATATATTTGCATTACTGCCTTAATGATCCTACGCTAAATCCGATTCAGTTTATACCTACAAACCTTGATGTACCATATGGTCTATTTTATATTATTTTCACTTTATTATTCTTCTAATTAATACTTTTATTTATTTTCATTTTTCCCCATCACCATCCATTATGACCATTATTTATTCTGGTGATCATAAAACAATGTTGAAGTCTTTCTTTCATGTTCTGCTTTAGTTGGAAGTCTTTTTTACTTGTGATGAGTGTAGCTATTCCTGACTATCTCTGATTATCATTTGCCTGCGGGATTGTGTCCCAGCATTTCTTTTATTTTAAATTTATTTACTTATGCATACAAGAACTGGGGTACAGGCCAGAGGTGTGGGGGTGAGAGGAGTCACTAGAGACAGAGAATGGAACAGGCAGATTGACTGAAATACACTGCTGAGGGGAGCAGTGAGTGAGATAGGAAAGGTCTGTGGCTAGCTCCCTGGCAGGGGATCGAACTCATGCTGCAGTGGCTTTCAATAGCTTCATAGGTTGTCTTAACCCCTTGTGCCACCAGTGAGGCTGAATTTAAAATAGGATGGACTGTTTGTGTGAATCATTAGATGACCTGGTCTCATAGTCATTCTGATGGAACACCTTGTTACTCTTCCTCCAGGATATATAATTTAGGCCTTTGTTAACATTATATTTGTTTTTCTGTTCCTTTCAAACTTTTTTTATTTGAAGTTTTGCACTGATAAATTCTTCTAGTTTTTGCTTTTTAGCAAAGCCTCTTACTCCTCCTTGTCTTAAATGTTAGTCTTGCAGGATAAAAGATGCTAGTTTGGAAATATTTTTCTTTAAGTATGTTTAATGTCTTCTGTCATTGTCTTCTTGTTTGTAGTTTCTACTGAAAAAATACAGTGACTGCATAATTTATGATTCCTGATCTGTTCCCCATTTTTCTCTTAAAGCTTTTACTGTTATGTAATTGTCACAGGCTTCTAAGTTTACCTTAATGTGTCTCTGTCTATCTGGTGTTAATTTGTTTGGACTTGTTGGGCCTGTTGGATCAAGATAACTGGTTCATTTCCAAAATTTAAGTGTTTCTTAGCAATAATTTCTTAAATAAATTTTCTAAGGCTTTTCTCTCTCTTCCTTCTGGAATACTCATGATAAGGATGGTCTATCTCTTTAGTTCTTTCCAAAGTATTCTTTTTACTGCTTTCACTTCTTCTCTTTGTAGTTCTATTTATGGTTTTCTGACATTGTGACTTTGAGTGCACTAATTCTCTCCATTGCTGGTTTTTCTGCTCTTGAGGCACTACGTTATGTTTCTTAATTCAGTTATAGAATGTTTTAGATTCATTAGTTCTGTTTGTAATTTTTATATATTCTTGATCTTTAATCAGTTTCTATTTTATAGCATCCATTTTTTTTTTAAATTCCATGAGCACTGTAATAATTGTTACCTTAAACTCTTCTTCAGGCATGTTCTCTAGTTCTACTGATAGAGACTTTTCTCAGGGTATTTTTACTCCAGAATTTATGATGTATTATTTTATCTCTTCATTTTAAGATTTATAAATTATAATAAGGTTAGAATTTCAGTTGTTGAGTTTCCCCCTGATGAAGTGGTCAGAGGAATGCTACAGGCCAGGGGTTATAGGTTGAAAGAAACAAGGAGAATAGGGCACTGACAGGTCACCTCCAGTGAATATCAGGGATTCAAGCTTCCCATTATGTTGTGATACCAGTGTTGTGTATTGTGGATCTATACTGAGCTCTTCCTCTAGGACCGCTCCTCAGTCTAAGTGCCTCATCTAGACCAGTGTCAGCTTCCACTTCTTTTTTTTTTTTAAAGATTTATTTATTTATCCATACAAGAATGAGGGTGTAAGCCAGAGGTGCGGGGGCTGGGGGATGAGAAGATTCACCAGAAAGAGAGTGGGGAGCAGAACAGTAGGACTGACTGAAATACACTGCTGAGGGTAGCGGCAGGAGGGACAGGAGAGGTCTGCTGTGCCATGTGGGTTGCTCCCTGCCGGGGGGATCAAACTCGTGTTGCAGTGGCTGGTGATAACTTGGTAGCACTGTATTTTACCCCTGTACCACCAGGGAGGTCCTCAGCTTCCACTTCTAAGCGGTGCTTGGATTATAGTTGAGACAGAATCACAAACCAGGAGATAACTTTATTTTTCAATATAGAGCCCTCCCCTGGGGTGTTTGCTCCTATTCTTAACAGTTACTTAAATTCTGCTTAGTGAATGTTAAATTGTTGTTGGTTTCCATCTTACATGGGTGCTGGTGGTTTTGTTGTAATTTTTTTAATATCTCAGCTTCAGGCTGCAACCTCAGTATCATCCATTAGGATACAGGGATTATCTGACCTGGTTTGGGGCACCAGCTGGTTTCGGACACTAGCTGTTCTACATTGGAGCTTCTGTCTCAAACCAGTTAAAGTCACTTTGTACTCCTTCTCCTATGGTTCTCCAATTGAGCATCTTCTCCTGGGGGCCAACTATGTGACACCCTTATTCAGGGGACCACTGGTCTCCAAAGTTCCTAATAGGGACACGTGCCCCTGAATGAACAGTTGTAGGAATGTTCCATACAGCAGTTTCATATGTAGTTATCTTTGCCTCCTGTTTGTTTTATTGCCCTGGTATTGCTGTCAACACAGTTCTATGAAATATTTTCTCACCCCTTTCATTTGGACTGATATTTCTGATGTGTGTTTTAGTTATCTGTTTATCTTTTGGGTGTTATTTGTTTTAGTCTGCTTCAATTTAGCTGTGGTATATGGAAGAGATGAGCCTGGCATTGTCACTAACCTGTCATATCACCAGATTCAGATTATTCAAATTTTCAAATCCAAATCCAAATTTTGTAATTATTGTTTGCTTTAATATTTTGGATTTCTTTAATCTTCCTTCTGGTCATCGGAAGACAGACCAGAAGGAAGATTAAAGCAAACAATAATTACAAAAGTTTTACTCCAAATCATAGATGATTGAGTTGTAAAATCTCTGCACATTTCATTTTTACCATTCAAAAGTTTCCATTATTTCTGATGAAAAGGAAAAAAATCCTCTACTAGACTCATCAAGGTAAGTAAAAATATGAGTTCTGCTGAAAGAGAAGATACCCAGTGTGAATTGTGAAAAAGATCCCTTTCCTTTAGTAATAATAATCAGACCCATACCAGGGCACTGAACTCTTAAGTGAGTAATTTATTGGTTGATGTAACACTGGTAGATTTTTTTTGTTTATTTGTTGAACAGTTTCAATAAAGGAAACTCTGTCTAATATGCTAGTCATTTTATAGATGTTTGTCCATCACAAAGATAGTGATGGAAGAGGCTTTACCAAGCATGCTGTATTTCAGGAAATACATCTGTTTGTCTACTTTCTGTGGGAGAAGGTATAATCTGTGTTAATAGATCTAAATTGATTCATAGTTGTCGATTAACTCAGTTAAAGCAATATCGGAAGATAATAGAAAATGATTTCTGAGGAATAAGTATTTGAACATACTGGTTAGACAGGAATTAGATTGTGAAGATATGTATGTTCCATATAAATGTTCATCAGAGAGTTTCTACAACAGTGAGGGTCTCAATAATTAGATGGAGATGATGATCTAGCTCATAAATGTGCATCGATCCTTATTTATATTTCAACTTTATTGATATAAATGGTATATAATATCATGTACATTGAAGGTATATAAATTTTTATTTGATAGGCCCTCCCCAGTGGCGCAGCGGTTGAGCGCTGGGTTGCGAAGCTGCCCGCGGCCTCTGCAGCGCCGATTCGATCCCCGGCTGCTCCCCGGCCACCAGAGGAGGGTCCCACATGGCGCGCAGACCTCTCCTGCCGCCCGCTGCTCCCCTCAGCAGTGTACTTCGGTCCTTCTGCCTGCTCTGCTCCCCGCTCTGGCTCTGGTGAATTCTCTCACCCTCCCGCGCTTCTGACTGTACCCAGTGCTTGTATAAACAAAACAAACAAACAAACCAGCAAACAAATAAATAAAGCATGCCTCTATTAAAAAAAAAAATTTTTATTTGATAATTTATATATTGCAAAATGATTATCACCATAGTGTTAGAGAACACCTCTATCATGTGATGTAATTGCCATTCTTCATTTTAGTGAGAAAACTAAATAATCACAAATAAAAACTTTTAAGTATATAATACAGTATTATTGACTATAATAAATCTGTAACTTGTTGACATGGTCCACACACACACACAAAAAAAAAGTGGTTAAGACATATGAATGGAGTCTTGAGTGAGCTCAACAACTTGGAATTTCATGCTCTTATGTTGATTTGGCAGAAATCATTACAGAGTGCTTGAACTTCCAACAACAAGAATCAACATTGAACTCTGATTGATCTCATCCTACTAGGAAAAAAAAAATGAGCCATTAGATATGAGGTTGATAGTTTTAGTTCTTTTAAGGAAAAATAATTAATTTATCCTTAGAGGAATGTAAAATTATTTTAAAAGTGATTTATATTTCCAATCCTCAGGACTTCTGCCAGCACCAACATTTTACCTCATGAATTTTAATGGAATCCCACATGTCATCACTTCTTCCTAAAGTATTCATTTTATCAATAAGGAGATCTAACAATGGGCTTAAACTTCTGGTATTTTCTTGTCATGAATTTATCAGTGAAAAGGAAAATCACCCTGAGATATTAGGAAGATTTCCTCCCTGATATATAATAAATCTTAGGCCAAAATTCACTATTTGTACTATTTCTCCAGAACTAGGACTACAGGGATAATAGGTAGGAATTCTGTCTCTCATTATTATATCTGATATACATGTTAGAAACTATTGGTTTCTGCTCCCCTCAACCACTGACTTGATAAAAGGCCTAGTGATTAAAAGAAAATTTTGTCACCATTGAAACCATCCACGATCACAATAAATTGAATTTGGAGACTATCTGGTCCTTTGTTGTCACTCATATCCCTGAATTTAGAGGCAGAGGAAGACATCTAACATAGCTGGGTGATTGTTCATGACTATTATGAAAAAACTGGTTGATCCTTCTCATAGGTACAAGAAGAGTATGTGTATACCCTGTGGAATTTGTTTTAGCATCTCTGCATCCATAATCAGCTATAAAGGTAAAATGTAATAAAGCTCAATTGTGTAAAACTAAGAAAAGGCAGCACTTTTATGGTTCCTCTGAATGGCATTATTAGGAAAAACTTCTGAGGAAACAAGAATTTAGAAGAGGATAATAGGAACATGGAATGATGATGATGATGAGAGAGAGAGAAAGAGAAAGAGAGAGACAGCAGCATTGGACTTCCTGGCCATGTCCACAAACAAGGATTGCACTGTGTTAAATATTTTCTCCTCCCTCTTTTTTTTTTCCTGTTGTTTTATATGAAAATTTCTTGTGATAGTTAACATTGCCATGCAAAAATTAATGTCATTTAGAAAATATAGAATTAATGCTACCCTATCATGATACAATAATTGATGGGTGTCAATGGTATTTGTTTTACATGCATTTGAGATGTGTTTCCTCATCTAAAGAAAGGATAATGCACAATGGAATATTACTGACATCTATAAAAAATATAACCATTATTTGTAACAACATGGATGAAATGGAGGAAATTATGCCAAGCAAAATAAACCAAGAAAAAGACAAATACAATGGTTTCACTTAGATGTAGAGTATAGAGAAACACAACAAGGGGTCAGGTAAAACCAAACCAGTCACAAATTCTAGAAATCTGGCTGTAAAACTGAGACTACCAGAGGGGGTAAGAGGGAGGAAAGCAAGTGCACTATGGTGGTCTGTGGGTGTCTTGGTGGTAGGTGTAGTGTGGTAACAACTGAAGGGGGTGATGCTATTGCTCTATATCATATGCCAGGTTGTAAACCAATACTATCACAATTTAAAAAAAAAAAAGGACTATAACAATGCTGACAGACAAAAGAGTTGGGCTACAGTTTCTTGTCCATTTATGCTTACAGATGGAGTCTCCATCTTCTGTTCTTTGTGTCTTGGGAGACTGAGTGGGTTTACTGGGGTTCTTGTCTTGGTTTCCACACCCACAGGAAATCAGAGAATAGCATTATCTTCTTCTCTGCAGATTTGTGTCCACAATTCTCAACTCCTATAAATCTTGTTGGACAGTCTTTATATCATAGCTACTATCTTATGGATTTTCAATAAGATTTAGGAGTTTTAAAAGCTTCCTACTTTTTATGAGATCCTACTTGCTAAATACACATTCTTGACATTTTTAACATTCCCAGGCCTTTGGAACTAGTCCACTTATTAAGTTCCAGTCAAGTAAATTCTCTGAATGTATTGTCGATATTCTGCAGGTATCCTGTGGAGATCCAAAGTGCTTTTTGGATTTTGTCTGTTAATGTTTTAATATATTTGCACCTGTAGCAATAAATGAGGGAGGTCTGTTGTTGATTTTGTGTGCAATTGTATAGATTTTGCTACTAGTAAGCTACCATATCACATTAAACTGATTAATCTATTTTGTAACTTCATGTTTTAGATTTAAGATCCACAAGAAGCTGCAAAAGTAGACCAAAGATACTAATATACACTTTACCCAGATTTTTTCATTTTGTTAATTTTTTTAAAGATTTATTTATGCATATAAGAACTGGGGTACAGGCCAGAGGTGCAGAGGGTGAGAGGGTTCCCCAGAGACAGAGTATGGAGCAGAACAGGTAGATTGAGTGAAATACACTGCAGAGGGGAGCACGGGGTAAGACAGGAGAGGTCTTCTGTGCCATGTGAGTTGCTCCCTGGCAGGTTGGCGATAGAACTCGTGCTGCAGAAGCTGTGGATACTTTCACAGTGCTTTGCTTAACCCCTTGTGCCACCAGGGAGGCCCCTCATTTTGTTAATGTTTAAGTTTAATGACAATAGAAGAATCAACTTCTATCATTTTCATTTGCAAATCCACCTACTTTTCCATGTAGTTCTGCTCTTCCATTATGCTTTATATCATTTATTTCTCTATCCGTTATATCATGTATGTTTATTTGACAGTGTTTTACTTTTTAAAGGTACATGTTTTTTTAAAAAACGGTTTCCATCTCAAAGATTGGTGTGCTTTGTGGTTCTCACTCCTGATGGGTTACTCAGCCATCTAGTGACTTCATCTAATTTTCTAAAAGTAATTAATTAATTATTTATTAAAGATTTATTTATTTATTTATTTATTTATGCATAGAAGAAGTGGGGTGTAGACCAGAGTTTAGGTGGTGGGACAAAAGAGTATTCACCAAAGACAGAGTGGGGAACAGAGCAGGCAGATCTACTGAAATATATTGTTGAGGGGAACAGTGGGTGATGCAGGAAAGGTCTGTTGCGCCATGTGGGTTAGCTCCCTGGCCAGCGATGGAACTTAGGCTGAAGCAGTGACAGTGCTGACACTTAAACCCTATGCCCACATGGAGGCCCCCTCATCTAATTTTTATATTTGGGTATAAAATCATATTTACCCATGATTTCCATTTGACTGGGAAAGTGTTTCTACGGCATAGATGTACATTGTCTCTGAAGGGTGCAATGCGGAATCACTGGTTTGGGTGTACTTTTCAGAATAATATTCTATACCGGAGATTCCAAACATGTGAGTAATTCAACTTTCATTTTTATCTACTGAGAATTTACATTTCCCAAGAGAACTTTCTTTTACCACTCATTACCTGAGGCAGGGAAAAGCTTCCTTGTGGTTCCCCAAAGTAGTGAATTCCTCTTCAAGTCTTTCCCCACCAGAGGACCCTTCTTGTTTTTTATTCCAGGAATTCAGTTTCGAATCCCCACTTTGGGATCCCCACTAAAGCAAAATTTCTTCCCCTTGTTTGAATATAATTTTGTTAGACAAAGAAACATTTTTTTCAATTCATTTCCTGTCTTCCTCTACATTAGTTTGGAAAGCTCACTGTGATGCCATCAAAATTTTAACTTTCTTGAATGCTTTGTGATGAGTTTCACTCTTAAACTCACATACAAACTAAATTTTAAAAGTGTGATCTAACATTCGCATGTGTTTTGAGTATTCATACATTTTGTTAAATTCAGTCTAATTGGAGAATATACAGAGTTGTGGGGGAGGTGAGAAGATTCACCAGAGACAGAGTTTGGGGAGCAAAACAGGCAGACTGACTGAAATACACTGCTGAGGGGAGCAGTGGGTGAAAAAGGAGAGGTCTGCTGTGCCATGTGGGTAGCTCCCTACCCACAGGGGAACAAACTCGTGCTGCAGTGGCTGACAATAGCTTGATAACCCAGTGTCTTTAACCCCTGGGCCACCGGGAAGCACCAACTGATATTTTTCTTTGAAAATAAAAAAATTCTTTCTTTCTGACTATTTCTAGAAGTCTTGGAAACAATCTCTCAACTCACATTTAAAGAAAAGACAAATTCCTTCCCACATCTCCCCAAGATAGAATCTTAGGTTACTCTAAATTGTTAACACATTTGGGCTTCTCTCCATGCTAACTACTGTACTAAGAAATACAATGGAAAAAAAAAAAAAAAGGTAGCATTCTCCTCTCAAGTTGTTAGGACAAAGAAGTATTTGTATGATCAGTCATGATAGAAGATACACTTTGGTGAGAAGTCTAATAGAGACAAGTTTCTACATTGGCAAAGATAATATATTCCTACTAATGAATCTACATCCAAAGACTCCATGGTAGTATCTAAGAAACATTAAGGGAGAGGAAATCTAGGATGTCCGGGAGGGAGAAGGGCAACAACAGCTCAGAGGAAGGAAAAGGCAATCCTTTCCTTAGGAATGAGGAAGGAGTCCTAATCCTGAGCCTGAGAGAATGTGTGCAGCTGATTGGACAAGACAAGTGATTGCAGGTCTTGCTGAAATTTCATTTATCAAAGAATGGTTTGGGATGACATATTTGAGTTAGAGAAGCTAGGAAAAGATAGAAGTCCCAGTAGAAGTAGAAAGTCATCTAAGTAAGAGCTAGAGGTTGAGAGACTCATTTCTGTTGGTCTTTTTCAATTAACTTGTGTATTGTAATAAATAGTTGGTTCCCCACTATTCCAATTGACTGTTATCCGGCCAGGGAAAACATGACTCTCTCTTCTATGAATGTGAATTTGTAAGGAGAAGAGGTGTTTACCAACACCTGTATTCTGAAATACTAGTGTTCAAAAACAATTATAATTATTGTTAATTTGCATTTCTATAGCTGTATTTTATTTGCAAAAGTTTTACAATTGTGTTTGCATGTATTTTGTATTTGCTTTTTCTTTCCACAGTCCTGTGAATTGAATCAGGGTTATTGGTCTTATTGTGTAGATTAAACATCTGAAGCAATTACGATTTGAAGGGAGTTTCAATTTATTTTTGGTTTTGGAAGAACAGTTCACAGGTAACAAGAGGTTCATTTAAAAGTGCAAATGATGGGTTTACAGAAGATAGAAATAAAAGAAAAACAAATATATTTTACTTCTAGAAAATTAAGATAAGCCCCATTTCACATTAAAAGCATTTTTAAACTCTGAAGCTTCTTTTTTCATTAATCAGGAGAATGCAATGCACCTATTTAAAGAAAAAGCTTTTAATGGTAAGAGTCTTGTGCTCAAATTCTAACTCAGTCATTTTACTCATTGTGAAGTTCTGGTAAATTCCTTAGTCTCATTGTGTTTCAAAGTACAACACATAAATAATAATATGATCTTAATTGGCTTTTCATGAATATTAACATCTTGTTTGCACAATAACTAACAGGTGTATGGAATATTAGAAAGAATGAATAGCATTCATCATTAACATAATTATCACCACAGCCAAATACTTATTAAAAACACAGCTTTAGGGGCCTCCCCAGTGGTGCAGCGGTTGAGCGCTGGGTTGCGAAGCAGCCCGCAGCCTCTGCAGCGCCGAAATGAACCCCGGCTGCTCTCTGGCCACCGGAGGAGGTGCACAGACCTCTCCTGCCGTCCGCTGCTCCCCTCAGCAGTGTACTTGGGTCCTTCTGCCTGCTCTGCTCCCTGCTCTGGCTCTGGTGAATTCTCTCACCCTCCTGCGCTTCTGACTGTACCCAGTGCTTGTATAAATAAATAAATAAATAAACAAATAAACAAATAAATAAATAAATAAATAAATAAATAAATAAATAAATAAATCTTTAAAAAAAAGATAATATGGGGGGCCTTCCTGGTAGCGCAAGGGGTTAAGAACTGCACTATGAAGCAATCCGCAGCCTCTGCAGCAGGAGTTCCATTCCAGGCTGGCCAGGAAGCAACCCACATGGCGCAGCAGACCTCTCCTATCTCACCTGCTGCTCCCCTCAGCAGTGTATTGCAGTCAGTCTGCCTGTTCTGTTCCTCACGCTGTCTCTGGTGAATCCTCTCACCCCCCATATCACTGGCCTGTACCCCAAATCCTTTTTTTTAAGATTTATTTATTAGAGGTGTGTGGAGATTTCTGGACCTACTAAACATAGAGCTTCCATATGATCCAGCAATTCCACTCCTAGATATTTACCCAAAGGACACAGAAACATCAATTCCAAAGAGCACCTGCACCCCTATGTTTGTAGCAGAACTATTTACAATAGCTAAGCTTTGGAAACAGCCCAAATGCCCAAAAATAGATGACTGGATCAAGAAGATGTGGTACATATATACCATGGAATATTACTCAGCATTCAAAAAAGATAAACACATGCAATTTGCAGCAACATGGATGGCACTGGAAGGGATCATGCTCAGCGAAATAAGCCAAAAAGAAAAAGAAAAATACCGGATGGTCTCACTCATAGCAGGAATCTAGAAAACTTAAATAAGGGACCAGGAAAATGAATAACTATAAGAAGGTGAAAATCAAAATCAACAAAAAATTATGAACCAGAGCACTTTTTGGGGGTGGGGGGCGGGAGGGGAGGGATTGGGGTCAGAATGGGGGGTTTGCAATTGTATGGGGGAATATAAAAATAAAATTTATTATTTAAATAAAAAAGATTTATTTATTGATTGATTGATTGATACATACATACATACATACAAGCACTGGGTACAGTCAGAAGCGCGGGAGGGTGAGAGAATTCACCAGAGCCAGAGCGGGGAGCAGAGCAGGCAGAAGGACCGAAGTACACTGCCAAGGGGAGCAGCGGGTGGCAGGAGAGGTCTGCAGGATCCTCCTCCAGTGGCCGGGAAGCAGCTGGGGATGGAACTGTGCAGTAGAGGCTGCAGGCAGCTTCACAACCCAGCGCTCAACCGCTGCGCCACTGGGGAGGCCCCTGTACCCCAACTCTTATATGCATAAATAAATACTTATTTTTAAAAAAGGAAGAAGTCCTTTAAAAAAAAGATAATAGTATTTTGGTGCAATTATGCACCAAAATACTGTAAGCCATTTAAAAAAAATATTGCGTGATGTCTTTTTATTTAAAGATTTGTCATGACATCCAAAAATGTCTCGATAATGTATATATGTGTATATATGCATATACATATAGTTGTGTTCTTTTCATAATTGATTCATTAAAATTTTGAAACACAATTTAATAATATACACCAGATTATTCAAATATGTACAACAAATACAAGAATAATTTTTTTAAAAAGATTCATTCATTCTTTCATCCACCCATGCATACAAGAACTGGGGTACAGGCTAGAGGTGTAGGGGGTGAGAGGACTCACTAGAGGCAGAGTGGGGAACAGAACAGGCAGACCAACTGAAACATACTGCCGAGGGGAGTAGTAGGGGAGATAGGAGAGGTCTGCTGCGCCATGTGTGCAGCACCCTGGCCTGCTGGGGATCGAACCTGTGCTCCAGAGGCTGCAGATAGCTTCACGGTACTGTGCTCAAACCCCTGCACCACCAGGGAGGCCCTACAAGAATAATTTTATAAGCAATTACTTTTGACTTATCAATATAAATCTCAAGGGCCCTAATTTTAGGAAAATAGTTTTTATAAAGCTAATTCCCAGAAGAGATGCAAATATCAACAACCTAAATAATTCTTTGCAAAATAGAACTACAAATTGAGTGTTTAAGTATAAGAATTTGTCATGCATACTGTACAGTGAGAGGATGGAAGTGGAGATAACATAGCCAGTTACCACAGACATCACATTGACCCTAATACCAAGATTCAAGGGTTTCTTTAATACCTGAGTGCATTCTCCATTGCATTCCCAAACTGGCTTGTAGTCAGCACAGAAGGAGCAGATCAGACAGATCACTTGGAGGAAACAAGACCTCATGACACTATTGAGGGATTAATAGACTTCATTTTGACTACCTAAATCCTATGACCAAACACATTCTGTACAAAACAAACATATAAAGAAAAAATAAAACTCCATGTAACTCATTCCTAACATAGAACTAGAAGAAACAGAATGTTACAAACTTTAATTCACATGTGAATGGACAAATAAAAATCTGAAATTAAACCAGGTCAGGAACATGGCCGAAGGAAAGTCAAGATGGAACTTAATGAAAAAGGAAAGTGCTGTGGGCCCTGCAGTGGCCTTGACACTGATAACCTTACACACAGGAGAATATCCACTCAGTCTGGGGAAATAATTCAAACCATCTGTGTCTGTGATACCTTAGACATCTCCACACCATCTGCTGAGACCTAGAAAATATGAGGGATAGCAAGATCTTTTTGGAAGGCATAGTTTTCAAAGAAGGGTGTGTTAAGCAAAGGAGAAAGTTGCATCTACAGGTTTGACAAGAAAGGGAAAGAAGAAAGTGAAAGGTAGATATTAAAGTATCAATATCCAAAATCAACCCCCCCCCAAAAAAGCTACCTCATCTGTTAAAATCAGGGACCCTCATTTTTCCAAAAGAAAATAAAGTAACTCAATAATTCAAGTGAACTTCATAAAGCCAACACAAAAATATGGCTTTTAGCTAAGAAAAAAGTAAGTCAAATCATATTTTTACCAGTTTCAATAGCAACATCAGATGTTGCTGGCATACTAAATACCTATGAAAACAAATAAAAGATAAGCACAATCCTTAGATAGTCTATCCTAATGAAAGGAAGAACCACCAAAGTTTATACTAATGAAAAGAATAATCCCAGAGCCTCCCTGGTGACGCAAAGGGTTAAGTACAGCACTTTGAAGCTATCTATAGCCTCTGCAGCATCAGTTCGAATCCCCGGCTGGCCAGGGAGCAACCCACATGGCACAGCAGACCTCTCCCATTTGACCCGCTGCTCCCCTCATCGTATATTTCAGTCGGTCTGCCTGTCCTTTTCCCCACTCTGTCTCTGGTGAATCCTCTCAACCCTCCCAGCACCTCTGGCCTGTACCCAGTACTTGTATGCATAAATAAATAAATCTTAAAAAAAAAAAGTTTTAGAAAACAGTAATACCAAATATCAACCAAAAAATGGACAACAGATAACAAAACAATGCTATCAAACAACCTATTGATGATATTAAGAAATACCAAATTTTAGAAATTCAAAAATCTCAGAATAAAATGGGAAAATAGAAAGGAAATAAGAGGTAGAATTTAATGAAAATAAGAAAAGTTGATGAAAAGGAGTAAATCATTTGAGACTTAAAAAATGTATTTCAAGTTGCTTAAGAAAGAATAAACTTGATCAAAGTATAATTTGAGATTGAAAGTATAAATGAAAACATCTAGAGAATTCTGCTACCCTCTCCCACCCACAAAGCCGGTACACTCAGAACAACAGAATGAAAAACAACAACAGTGAGAACAGACTACAGATCAAGCAGGTCTGTGAGTGGAAAGGAACTATTGCAGGCACTGCAACCCAAGAACAAACAAAATGGCAAATACAGATGCCAACATATCAATATTAACTCTAAATGTAAATGGAGTTAATATTGGAGGCTGCAGTCCTGTGTAATTGACACAGATGTTGCGTTGGAGCTTTGGGCTCTGGCAAGAGTCCTGCAGAAGGGAGAGAGAAACCCTGTGGTTTTGACACTATTGACCAAGGGAAACACATATAGAGGAGTTGGGGTCCTTCCAACAGACTAGGTCCCTGGTAACAAAATAAGAAAGGCTGTGCAGGATTGTATTGTCCATCTTCCACTCTGAGGGAGTGGAAGCATAATTCCTTCTAGCTCCATCTATGTTGCTGTGAATGGCATGATTTTTTTCATTTTTGGTTGCTGAATAGTATTCCTTTGTGTATATGTACCATATCTTCTTGACCCAATTATCTATTTTGGGGTATTTGGGTTGCTTCCAGGTTTTACCTATTACAGATAGTGCTGCAATAAACATAGGGGTACTGGTATTTTTTTGAATCAATGTTTTTGTGTCTTTTGTGTGGAATTGCTGGGTCATATGGTAGCTCCATTTTTAGTAGACTGAGGAACCTCCAGACAGATTTCCATAGTGGTTAGACCAGTTTCTACTCCGACCACCAATGTAGGAGAGTTCTTCTTTCTCCACATCCTCGCCAATATCTGTTGTTACTAGCTTTTTTTGATATGTGCCATTCTTACTGGTGTAAGGTAGTATCTCATTGTGGTTTTGATTTGCATTTCCCTGATGATAAGGGATGTTGAACATTTTTTTAATATGCCTGTTGGCCATTTGCATTTCCTCTTTGAAGAAGTGTCTTTTAAGTTCTTCTGCCTATTTATTGACTGGATTGTTTACTTTGCTTTTGTTGAGTCATGTGAGAATAGTGCCCAATTTTAAAGGTAAATTCATAAAACATCATGGCATTACAAATGTACATGTATGTTATTGCCTGAATACTTCTACTGTTCAATTTTCAGATGGTGATTTTCTCCTGGATATTCTTCTCCAGTGCTCATGGAACATTCTCTAGGACATATACAAGTTGTCCACAAAACATGTGAAAATAAACTTATGAAGTCTGAAATCATATCAAGTATCTTTTTTGATCATAGTGATATCAAACTAGAAATCAGTCACAAAAAAATGATAAAACCATCAGATGTGTGGATGACTCTAGAGATAATAATGATATCAAAGGAAATATAAAAATAAATACTCCAGATAAATGAAAATGAAGACATGAGTTATCAGAACCTTTGAAACACAGCAAAAGTAGTATTAAAAGTCAAGTATATAGCAAGCCAGGCATACATACATAAAGAACGAAGAAAGATGATAAATAAATTATGTAACTTTACATTTTGAGAAGCTAGTAAAAGGAATAAACAAAAGCAAAATCCACTAGAAGAAAGTTATAAAAAATAGGGCTGAAATTAATTAAATAAACATTTAAAAATATAAAAATTCAATAAAATCAGAAGCTGATTTGTCAAAAATATATGCAAAATAAATATACCTTTAGCTAGTCTGAATAAGAAAAAAATAGGAAAACTAAATATATTTATATAAATAAATATAATAAAAATGAACAAAAACTTAAAACAGACATCTTAGAAATATAGAAGATCGTAATAGACAACCATGAACATCTTTATGCCTATAAATGCATAATGTAGAACAAATTGGATACATTTTTAGAAGTTTACAATCTCTCAGACTCAATCAGAAATAAATAGAAAAACATAATAAGCTAAAACAAGCAATGAAATTGAAATAGCAGTCAAAAGTCTCCAAAAAAGAAAAGTCCAGGCAGGACCAGGTGGTTTTACTATTGAGTTCTACCACACCTACAAAAAAAAAGAAATATAACATACCTTTCTCAAGATCTTCTAAAAAAATGAGAAAGAGGGAATGCTTCCAAATACATTGTATAAGGCCAGCATTACACTGACAACAAAGGTAGACAATGTACTCACAAAAAAAGAAAATTAATAAACAGTATTCCTAAATAAAAGTGATGCTGGGCCTCCCTGGTAGTGCAGAGGTTAAAGTCTCAGTACTATAAAGCCATCGCCCATCACGGTAGCATGAGTTCGATCCCTGGCCAGGGAGTTAACCAACATGGCACAGCAGACCTCTCCTATCTTTCCTGCTGCTCCTCTCAGCAATGTATTTAAGTAGATCCACCCATTCTGCTCCCTATTCTGTCTCTGGTGAATCCTCTCACCCTCACACCTCTGGCCTATACCCCAGTTCTTGTATGCATAAATAAATAAAATAAATCTTTAAAAGAAAAGAAAATAGATGCAAAAACCCTCATCTGTATTCTTGCAAACCAAGTTTAACAATGTATTAAAAGGTTCATACATCACGAGGAAGAGGGATTTATTCCATGGATGCAAGGATTGTTCAACACCAACGAATTAATAATGTAATTTACCACATCAGCAAAAGGAAAGGTAAAAGTTATATGGTGATTTTAGTAGAAGCAGAGAAATCACTTGATAAGATTTGACATCTGTTTATGATAAAAACTCACAAAAATGAGAATAGAAGGAACATACTTTAGAAAACAGAGGTCATAAATGGCAAACCCACATCTAATCTCACATTCAGTTATAAAAAACTGAAAGCTTTTCCTCTAATATTACATACAAGACAAGGATGTCTACTTTCACTATTGCCATTAGGCAAAAAAAGATTTGGAAAGAATTCAAGCAAAACTTGAATTTTAAAATTGCCACTATTTGCAGAAGACATGTTAATTTACATAGAAAACCTTACAGAATCCACTAAAACATTTTCAAAACAGTAAATTGGTACAGTGAATTCACAAGCTAAAAAATCAATATCTGTAAGTAGGTTGTATTCTTACATGCAGACAACAAAATAAAGAGGGAAACCCATTTACGATCACATAAAAAAATAATTAAAGATCTAGGAATAATGTTAACAAGGGAGGTGACAGACCTGTATAACAAATACTGTAAGATATAAGTAGCATAAGATTCTACTCAGCTACAAGAACAGATGTACTCTTGCCATTTGTAATAACATGGATGAAACTGGAATAAAATAATTAAAAATGCTAAGTAAAATAAGTAAGAAGGAGAAAGACTAATTCCTGATCATTTCTCTTATGCAGAATACAGAGAAACAAAACAAAGGAACAGATAAAACCAAAACAAACACTAGAAACTTGACTATAGAACTGGGTCAACCAGAGAGGGAGGATGGGGTATGGGGAGTAAAGGGACAAAAGGAGGTCCAATGGGCTGTGTTGAAGAATTGTGGGTGCTTTGGTAGTGGGTGCAGTGTAGGAACATACATCTGTGGAGGTATGAACCTATAACTCTAAGGTGTATGAAGTGTTGTAAACTAATGTCGCCTCAATAAAAAATTCAATATAAAATATATGGAACGTACCAGGATATTTCCTGCTCATGGATTTTAAGAATTAACATTGTTAAAATGACCACCTTACCCAAAACAATATACACTTACAATGCAATTTACATGAAAGTTGCAATGTCATTCTTTACAGAAATAGAGCAAACATTGTTAACATTTATATGTAACCACAAAGATCCTGAAAGGTCAAAGCAATCCCAATAAAGAATGAAGGTATCATACTCAGATTTCAAACTGCTATAGTATTACTATAGTTATATAAAGCTATTGTAATCACAACATGCAGTTATTGGAATAAAAATAGCCATTAGACTAATGGACAGAAATGAAAGCCCAGAAATAAACTCACACTTACATGTGTAGTTAATATGTACAATGAGTATACAGTCGAGAAAGGAATGTCTCTACCTAAATGGTTTTGGGAATGGACATTCATATGCAAAAGAAAGAAACGAGTCCAATATCTCCTATCACATACAAAAAATAACTCAAAATTAGATATAAGATTTGAAAACGTAAAATACATAGAAGAGAACAAGCAAAACTCAGACATTGATCAGAGTTGATTTTGGTGAATAGATTCTATCGGAATTGAAAACAAAAGTAATAATAAACAATGGAAATTTATCCAATTTGAATTGTTGTTAATCAATACATTGTCACCAAATTAGCCCCATGTTTTCCATGGCAAAGCATCGAGAAAGCAATTTCTTTCACTTTGTTCACTCTTGAACTAAATAAATTTTAAAAATTGAACTTTTCGTATGATGATTGTCATGAGATCACATCTCCAAGAACCCTCAGCAGAAAGAATTTCAACTCTGAAATTCTAATGTATTTCACCTGCCAAATGGAGAGGACAATACCCATCATAATGAAAAGCAAAATTACCTGAATGAAAGTGGTAGAATTATTGATGTGGATGAACTTTCAAGTTTATTAAAGCATTAAAGGAATTTGATGCTTTATAAACCATGTATTGATTATATTTTGGGGCTGCATTTACGTAGGTGATGGCGCTATAATAATTGAAAAATTAATTATCATATTTGCACCTGAACCTATTTTATTTGACATTACTGTGACAATTGAGAGAAAATTGTATTGACAGGCCTTTTTTAAACACAATTATGCAAAAACAACCATCCAGAATCAATTAATGTTGGATATCATATTCAATTTTATGGAAATACAGAACTCAGTAAAACATGTTTCTAGAGGATAAGACAAGTAGAAGTAATAGGCAATGCTTTCTTGCATGTTCATATTTATATTTTAAGGGTAGAAAGGTGGTGAAGATTTGAAAATTGCCCATTGAGTATCATAGAATCATTAATTATAACTCTGTGTGTGTGTGTGTGTGTGTGTGTGTGTGTGTGAGAGAGAGAGAGAGAGAGAGAGAGAAGAGAGTTTGAGTAGGAATTGCATTCCAGTATTTTATTCAAAATTCATATTGGTGCATAGGTGTGTGTTCACTTATGTACATTTACATTGTTGGTTGCCATATTAGCATGATATTGGGGAATGCATGGTTTTAAATAATGATATATGGATAATTCTTCTTTGAATATATTAACAGCAATGTATAGTTATATGGATTTTGAGAAATCAAATGTCTGTTCTCAGTACCAAATTGAAATACTGACAGAACAAGATCTAAATTTTTCATTATGAACACATGTAAACCTTTCACAAAAATACTCTTTTAACAATATCAGATAAGGAAAACATGGCATGAAACACCAAAGCTAAAGCACTAACAGTCCCTGGAGTAAATCTAAATGTTGTGTATGTATGTGTGTGGGTATTAATTAACTCAGGTGTGTAAAGTCCTAAATTTGATTCTAGTGTTTCAAATTCCACATTAGTAAGTCCCGGAAACTTATCTGTATTTGCTTTAAATATTTTTATTTAAATATACAATAAATACTTACTATTTATTGTAACTTTACAATAATTTGCTTCTATTAATATTTTGAGTTGTTGGATCTATACCTTTAACTCTAATCCTCTGCATCCTAAACTTCATGTTTCTACACAGTTGAAAAGTCATGTATTCTTAAAAAAAATCATCTTTTTTTTGGGCCTCCCCGGTGGCGCAGTGGTTGAGCGCTGGGTTGCGAATCTGCCCGCGGCCTCTGCTGCGCCGGTTCGATCCCCGGCTGCTCCCAGGCCACCGGAGGAGGGTCCCACATGGCGCGCAGACCTCTCCTGCCGCCCGCTGCTCCCCTCAGCAGTGTACTTCGGTCCTTCTGCCTGCTCTGCTCCCTGCTCTGGCTCTGGTGAATTCTCTCACCCTCCTGTGCTTCTGACTGTACCCAGTGCATCATGTATAAACAAAACAAACAAACAAACAAATAAATAAATAAAATAAACATGCCTCTATAAAAAAATTAAAAAAAAACATCTTTTTATCAGATTAGCATGTTAGAGTTTTCTACTTTATATTCTTTATCTTTCTAAATGAATATTAGGAAGTATGTGTTTTGTTTAATTATTGGGATTTTTGTTATGCGCTCATATAACATTATAATGTGTACATAATTATTTGACTAGGTATATTCATGAGAATGAGGAATGATACACTTTAACACATAGTTCTCCAATTCCTTTTTCTGAACTATAAAAGGCACAGAAGACATTTTAATTATATGTTTACCACATTGAAATCTAGCTCCTGGCCTTGCCTTCAGTCTCCTAAAGTTTCTGATAAAGTCTTTTTCCATCTTCTTTACATCATCTTCAAATTGACAGTGCATGTCTAAAGCACCTTAATATTTACACTACCTAAAAATATCCTCAAATTCTAACCCACAAATCAGTCCCATTTTCCATGACATTTAAGTAATTAATATGGAGGAAAGGTTTATTAATCCATAGATTTATATCATGTTTTTAAAGATTATCATTGGTGAAATTTATAGTAAATATTTATCTAATATTTGCTGAACTAATTTTCAACTTAACTGGAATTCAAGTTCTAGCTCAAATAAAATTTCCCTTAAGACTTTTGTCTCTGTTTCAAGTAATCACTATCTTACCTACTCTGTCATTTCTCTTTGTATTTTCATTATTATAGTGTTAAAACCAACATTGTGTTCTATCAGTATATATACTTTCTTCCTCTCTTTTTATGCTATCCATCTCTGAGAGGCAGGGGTAATGTGACTCACTGAGATAACTTTTAAAATAGCAATAAAGGCTAATATATTTGAATCTGCCTTACTTGGTTCAAATCCCCAAGTCCAAAATGTACCAGAGAGATCTCAGGTCATTCTTGCTTGCCCCTTTGCAAGGAAAGTGGAGCAATTCCCATTTGGAAGGAGAAGCATCAAATCAGCTCTAGAGAAAAAGGAACTACCACAGAGAAAACTATAGGTTGGAAAAATATAGGATATGGAAAGTCAGCTACTGTAACTTGCAGTCTACATTGCCAGCCTCAGTGGCATACACAAAGGCATATGTGTATATATGCAGGTGGGAGGTATGCATGCATTAGTGACTGTATTGGTTTCATTAGACACATTTTAAGCATATTAGGCTGGTTGTAAATCCCATGTGCTTGGAACCAGGTAGAACCAGCCTATTGTAGTTGGAAGACATCAAAAATAATATATCCCCCATGAGTAGTTTTCTGTATAATTTTTTAAAGATTTATTTATTTATGCATATAAGAACTGGGGTACAGGTCAGAGGTGTGGGGGGTGAGAGGATTACCAGAGACAGAGTGGGGAGCAGAATGGACAGACTGACTGAAATACACTGGTGAGGGGTGTATTTCAGTCTGACTGAAATACACTGGTGGGCAAGACAGGAGAGGTCTGCTGCGCCATATGGGTAGCTCCCTGGCCGGTCAGGGATCGAACTCATGCTTCAGAGGCTGGGATAGCTTCACAGTGCTGTGCTTAACCTCTTATGCCACCAGAGAGTCCCTTTCTGTGTAATCTTCATTGATAATCTGAAATAGTGAATTCAATAAGATTGTACTAAATAAAGTTGTTATGGTCCCACAGACACAGGAGAAGCCCTACCATACCTCCCTGAGTAAAGAGTCACAGACAATAGGTTCTCAGAAATACTAAATTTAATTAATGTTTGAATTTCCAATATAAGAGAAAAAGTGTTCGCTTTTACTCCAACTTGCTATTTAGAGAAATTTAGAAAATATAGGTAACGCTACAGAAACTACAAAAAATTTAAGAATTTTTCCTGTATTGGCTATTAACAATTTAACATCTCATTTTCTTTCTTTCTTTCTTTCTTTTTTTTTTTTTAAGATTTATTTATTTATGCATACAAGAGCTGGGGTACAGGCCAGAGATGCCGAGGGTGAGAGGATTCACCAGAGACAGAGTGGGGAAGAGAACAGGCAGATCTACTGAAATACACTGCTGAGGGGAGCAGGGGGCAAGACAGGAGAGGTCTTCCTCGCCAAGTGGGTAGCTCCCTGGCCAGCTAGAAATTGAACTTGTGCTGCAGAGGCTGTGGATTGCTTCATAGTGCTGTGCTTAAACTTTTGCACCACCAGGCAGGCCCTTACATCTCATTTTCAATGTTTCAAAGTGTTCTTTGGTTCTACAGTATATTATAATGCAGACATGAAATTTGAGCTAATTATTTTGGGAATGCAAGTTATCCTCATTTTCAAATGAACAACCTAACTCAGTGTCCTATATTTTCTATTGCCAGTGACAAGACAGTAAAATGGTTTTCTCATTCTGAATTTTTCCTTTTTCCTCACTGAGTTATTTTCAAAAAGTTGGGGATTTAGAAGAAGCTTTAACAATATTCCAAATACATAACATTATTGTTTTGAAAAAAATTCTATTTATTTGAACTTTATACTATTTTTGAAAAATTAGAATCAAGTCTTATATAAGAATAATGAATTACTGCCTTTATATCATAATGTAATAATGAGGGTTTCTAACTTTTCAAATAAAAATGCATAGAGAAATCAAATTAATATATAACTTGAAGTAAATGTGCTTTCTCTAAAGCATATTACCTCTAACAAAGCAAAACCTATTTATAAGACTTGGGAAATTGTGACATTTTAT
The DNA here is from genome assembly GCF_014898055.3 of Talpa occidentalis. NCBI lineage: Eukaryota > Metazoa > Chordata > Mammalia > Eulipotyphla > Talpidae > Talpa > Talpa occidentalis. The sequence continues at coordinate 61,319,167 of NW_023603184.1, read as the reverse complement.
AAAGTAAAGGATAACAAATGGAAAGTTATTTATACTTTTCCTTGTTACCAATCCAGATTTGTAAATGTCTATGAAATTTGTATATGATGTTGCCTTGATTTTTTTAAAGAGTAGTAAAGAAAAATGAAACATTTGTATAATGACCAGTGACCATTTCACTCTTATTTCTCTTATAAGTTATGAAGTATCTCTCTCTTTTTTTAAAAGATTTACTTATTTGTACAAGAACTGGGGTACAGGCCAGATGTGCAGGAGGGTGAGAGGATTCACCAGAGACAGAGCAGGGAGCAGAACAAGCAGACTGACAAAATGCACTGCTGAGGGGAGCAGCAGGCGAGACAGGAGAGGTCTGCTGTGCCATATGGGATTCTCACTGGCCTGCCGGGATCGAACCCACGATGCAGAGGCTGCGGACAGCTTCACAGTGTGTTGCTCAACCGCCTGTGCCACCAGGGAGGCCCATGAAGCATCTCTTTTGTTAGAGGACACAGTACACTTCAAGTATGAATATCATTCTTGCAAAATAAAATATATGCCTTGATGAAAACATGGAACATTTTGTGTAACTGCTTTCAAAGTTTGGCAACATATTTGAATTTTCTTTGATAATGATTTCATAATCACGAACCTTCCTCTATCTCTCAAAATATATATATATTCTTTGGAAAAATGTTAGTAGTAATCAGCCTTCTAAGGTTTAGCAATAGGTTTATTTGTTTCATCTTGTATAATTAGTCCTCCTATATTCATCTTTATTATGTAAAAAGTCTGTTTTCTCAATTCATGTCAGCATGGAGGTAAGGCTACCTTCGCAAGAACAGTTTCTTAAAAATAGTTTCATAATAAAATAAGTTATGTAAAATATAAATGACTCTTAACAAGTAGTAGAAATAAGAATATCTTTGAAATGGGCCTCCCCTGGTGGTGCAGCAGTTGAGCACTGGGCTACAAGGCTGCCCGCAGCCTCTACAGCGCCGGTTCGTTCCCCGGCCACCAGCGAGGGTCCCATAAAAAAAAAAAAAAGAATATCTTTGAAAACTGGGCAGAAGGTACATGTATTTGATTCATAAAAGCTAATGTAAATGTCCATTAAATATATTTAAATTATTTCCAATCTCATTGATAATTATATAAATAAAAATTAAGTAGAAGGCTGTCATAAAGCAAGGAGAAGAGTTCTATAAACTAAATTTCATACATGAGTGGTGACATTTAGAAAACATCAATTAAAGGACTGAACTTTGCATTCTTTATGAATTAGTAATTGCATTTTGATATTTATAATAAGGAAACAATCAAGGATGTGCACAAGGATTGACTTAAAATCGTAAATATACTTACTTTAGGTAATGAAATCTTGAGGAAAAAATACCCCTAAATTTCCATGAGAAGACATTGTTATGGAATATCTATGTTATCTGATTGCTGTATTTGTGAGCAAGGTAATATTTATTGGCATGTTAAAATATTTTCCATATATCACAAATTAGATCTCATATGTAGTATGTTCTATTAGGATGATTGAGTTAGTGAAGCTTAAGAAAGTAACTAGCAAAAGTCAATTCTATGTTTAACAAAGGGAAACAAGATACTGCCGGGGACCAGCCTCCGGCAAAATGTCCTGTCAGGGGTTCCTGAAAGGATGAGATGAGACAGCCTCGGAGACTTGTAAGGGGCTGAAACTTAAGGGCTGAGGGGAAGGGGATGAGGTAGAATGAGGAGACACTGACACTTGGTGAGGTGTTAGTATCTTCTGCCAAGAGACTCAGCAGGTCTTTATTTATTCATTATTAGTAATCAAAAAATACATTATCATGTGTAAAGCAGAAACAATTAGTGTATTATGTTCCCATAGACTACTGGCTCCTACAGGTCTCAGCTAGACGGTAGCCTTCAAGTTTAATAGATAAAAAACCAAACCTAACAGTAAAACTTATTATTTCAGCTAGACAATTAGCTAAGACAGTGGATAGCTGCCAGTGCATCCCTATCAGCTAAAGTCTAAGCATCAAAAGACTCTTCTATTCACATGGCCTTCAGCCGGAGACCAGCTGCTGCTCAGCTATCAGAACTTTTTCTACCTACAAACTTCTTAACACAGTCAACTTCATTTAAAAACTTTCCTAAGAAACTTCTAAATAAAAAGGAAACTTCTAAAAAAGCAAAAGAAGGACTTACTATAATCGTTGTGCTGGTTTGCTTGTCAGATATGTACAATAAATCATCTCCCATTGTGAAGTGGGCCAAATTGTTGTTTTTTTTTTAATATTTTATTTTATTCTTTTTTTAAAATATTTATTTATTTATTTATTTATTTATTTATTTATTTATTTATACAAGCACTGGGTACAGTCAGAAGCACGTGAGGGTGAGAGAATTCACCAGAGCCAGAGCGGGGAGCAGAGCAGGCAGAAGGACCAAAGTACACTGCTGAGGGGAGCAGCAGGCGGCAGGAGAGGTCTGCGCGCCATGCGGGACCCTCCTCCGGTGGCCAGGGAGCAGCCGGGGATTGAACCAGCGCCAGGGAGGCTTTCAGGCAGCTTCGCAACCCAGCGCTCAACCGCTGTGCTACCGGGGAGGCCCCAAATTATTTAATAACTAATATCTAAACAGATAATTTTCCATGCCAATTGCTTGCAGTCTACTGATACATATAATTTATTGCCGAAAGTGCTTTTCTGATAAATTTTTCTCTTTTTATGACCAAGAACAAAAAATGAAGGAATGTTAGATCTTCAGTACAACGGTGTGAGGCTCTTTAGCTTTGGCCCCACGTTGTGAGGCTCTTTGCCTTCACTTCTTGCCAGTGTCTTATCTGGCTGGGGTATCAAGACCTCCTGCAGCAACATACCATTTTCAAAATTTTAAAATACGCATTTTGTTTTAGATATCTTAGGTTATAAAATAGTACAGTTAAAATGGCAAAAAAAAGTGGAATTCAAATAAAACCCACACCCAGTTTCTATACTATTAAAATTGCTGTAGTGAGATATATCAGTTATGAATAATAAAACAATATATATATAATTATGTTCTTCATGACTGAAAATATTATATTAATTTCTTTGTTTGATGGCCTTATTCATCTTAAGGACTACCTGCCATGTATTTTGTAGAATGCACCTGAAATTGGGATCTCCTGATTTTTTTTCCTACTATTAGACAGGACATTCATTGCCTTTTGGAGGAAAATTAGACATAAAGTGCTATTTTCAGCAGATTATAGCAAAGGCACATAGTTTTGTCCATGATTTATGACTGTTGATCTGACCTTCATCAGCTGCCTAAAGTAATATTAGTTAGGTATGGTGAAGCACCTCGGTTTTCTTGCTTTCCATAGTGCACCTTTTGAAAGGAAGTCACTGGGTTCAGCCTATATTGAAAGAATGAGGGTTATGTCTCCAATATCCCATTTATTTATTCAATCATTTACACCAGTAGGAAATCATAAGTATTATAATTGGATTATTATATAATAAAACATTTATTATATTGCTCAAATTGCTCCAGTTTTGACCTTTTATAGCCTCTGTACTTTTGCATACCCTGATTAGTTTTTATCCATATTAAAATCTCATATCACATGACCTGTCATTTGTGTCTTTTAACTTTTTTAATGGTCAGTTTCATTGAGGTTCCATTGACAAATTATGCCTTTCAAGTATACTCTGTGATTATTTAATCTCTCATGATCATCATCATCTGTCATTATAATTATCACAATCACGGTAGTTTACAGATACATCACTTCACGTAGTTACCATTTTTGTTGTTGTTTTTGCAAGAACACATACATCATTTCTCTTAGCAAATTTCAAAGCATAAAATACAGTATTACAGGGCCTCCCTGGTGGTACAGCGGTTAAGCTCTGGGCTGCGAATCTGCCCGCAGCCTCTGCCAACGGGTGAGGGTCCCACATGGCGCGCAGACCTCTCCTGCCGCGCCTGCTGCTCCCCTCAGCAGTGTATTAATTTCATCGGTCTGCCTGCTCTGCTCTCCTCTCTGGCTCTGGTGAATTCTCTCACCTTCCAGCGCTCTGACTGTAACCAGTGCTTGTATAAATAAATAAATAAATCTTAAAAAAAAAAAAATCTTGGGCCTCCCCTGGTGGCGCAGTGGTTGAGCGCTGGGTTGCAAACCTGCCCACAGCCTTTGCAGCACTGGTTCGATCCCAGGCCGCTGGCGAGGGTCTCACATGGCGCGCAGACCTCTCCTGCGGCCCGCTGCTCCCCTCAGCAGTGTACTTGTCAGTCTGCCTGTTCTATTCCCTGCTCTGGCTCTGGTGAATCCTCTCACCCTCCCGCGCTTCTGACTGTACCCAGTGCTTGTATAAATGAATAAATAAATCTTTAAAAAAAATCTTAAAAAAAGACATACCTATAAAATAATTAAAAATAAAATAAAAAAATACAGTATTACAAATTATAGTCACTGTTCTGTACATTAAATTCCCAGAACTTATTCATCGCCCCATTTTGCTTTCCCACCAGCTCTATTCTGTTCCTGAGTTCCACTTTTATTAATAACACTATGTAAATTTCAGGTGTACATTATTTAAAATCATTCTCTGAACTCAATGTGAGTTTCTTTTTTTAAATATTTTCCAGCACTTCAAGATGCCCCGTGGTCATTTTTGATATTCCCTGTCCTAGTCCTGTCATCAGTCATTTCTCTAAGGAGCTTTTGTTCTTTTCATTGGAAAACAGTATATAAAACAAGATCTGGGTGTTTGGTGTGCTTGTAACTAGTGAGCTATCATTGCTTCTGGAACCTCCCAACTGACAGAACAAAGAAGTGTGTGGGCACACACATCGAGCACACACATCCATGCTGGAATTATTTCAGTAATATGGGATGGTGAGTAGTTTTAAATGGATGGTGGAGAAGTAGAAAGAGAAAATGGTGAAATTACTGAAATAGATAACAATTTAAAGATTGGAGGCATTTTACATATTTAAATTTGTTGGAAAGGATAAGTTGAGAAAAAACACTTCTGATACTATGGAAGAAGAATCTTGTCATTGGTAATTTTAGTGGTCACTGGTAAAGTGTATGTGAAATTAGCTTTTTGAAATCACATAATTAAGGGAGACATATATATCTGGAATAAATACCCCAAAATATTAGCAGTGGTTATTTCTGGTTGATAGCACTTACAGATTTTTTTCTCCAATGCTTTTCCCAATGCGTTTCTCTAATGTTTTTCCAATGCTTGTTCATTGTTAGAAGGAAATATTGGACAAAAGCAACAACAAAATACATAACAATAACTAAGACTCATCTTTCAGACTTCAAATTACATGAATAATGCCACATTCCTACTTTCAGCCAATTTAAATCCTGGGAGGAGAAATAGTGAAGTATACAGAAAATCTCAACATATAAGGTGATAAACACTATGAATGCTGTTTGAACACTTAATGAGAGAGTTATTGGTGTAATTTAAACATCCTAACTATGCCAAAATTACTATTATCATTACATTCATAGTTCTTATTTTGGTTAAATTTATTTTGTTATTTTCCAAGGAAGGAGACTGTTCTTAACTTGTATATTGACTTGTTCTCAGTCATAACAATAAGAATTCAAACACTATGAAGCAACTACTGTTTTTGTTTATTGTGAATTGAATTGATGGCTACAGAAATGCAGCTCTAATTCAAAGTCCAACACTTACATGGTCATTTACAGATAAGCTTTCCTTAACTGCTCTTTTTTCTCTTTTTATTCAAGACAAAGTATTTATATTTATTCAAAAGTGAAATTTATAAGGCTATGAGATGAGAGTCTCCTTTTATTAACAAAAGCATGAATGAATCCAATTTTGCCATAAATTATGTTTTTAACAAACATGATTTAAAATAAATGTTTGGCTGTCTTTCTTTGATACTTGTTTAACATTCATTTTTTCACAATGTATGTATTTTCATTTTGGTTATATTCCCCATACAATTCCCACCCCCCTTATTTTGACCCTAATCCCTCCTCATAGTGTATCTCTGCTTTATAATTGTTTGTTGATTTTGATTTTTTCTTTGTTATAATTAGTCTTTTTCCTTGTCCCTTATTTAGGTTTTCTAAATTCCTGCTATGAGTGAGACCATCTGGTATTTTTCTTTTTCTTTCTGGCTTATTTTGCTGAGCATGATCCCTTCCAGCTCCATCCATATTGCTACAAATTGCATGAGTTTATCTTTTTTGATTGCTGAGTAATATTCCATTGAGTATATGTACCACATCTTCTTGATCCAGTCATCTATTTTTGGGCATTTGGGTTGTTTCCATAGCTTACCTATTGTAAATAGTGCTGCTATAACCATGGGGTGCAGGTGCCCTTTTGAGTTAATGATTCTGTGTCCTTTGGGTAAATACCTAGGAGTGGCATTGTTGGGTCATATGGAAGCTCCATCTTTAGCAGGTTGAGGAATCTCCACACAGCTGTCCATAGTGATTGGACCAGTTTGCACTCCCACCAGCAGTGCAGGAGAGTTCCTTTTTCTCTGCAACCTTGCCAACAGTAAATTACCATTTTATAAAGCTTATGGAATGGTCAATTAAATGATAGTATCCAGACATTGCATGATTTTCTTATTTTTGGACTTTGTTATATTTGTAAGGATTGCATGGTTTTACTATTAAATTATTTTTTTTAAGATTTATTTGTTTATGCATACAAGAGCTGGGGTACAGGCCAGAGATGCGGGAGGGTGAGAGGATTCACCAGAGACAGAGTGGAGAACAGAACAGGCGGATTGACTGAAATACACTGCTGAGGGGAGCAGCAGGCAAGGCAGGAGAGGTCTGCGCCATGTGGGTTGCTCACTGGCCGGCCAGGGATCATACTTGTACTGCAGAGGCTGCATATTGCTTCATAGTGCGGTGCTTAACCCCTTGTGCCAACAGGGAGGCCCCACTATTAAATTATTTTTCAACACTTTTAAATATGTATTTCAGACACACTTAATTGGCACTAGTAGATATTGGAGTGTACACAAACTTTTCAAACATGAGTATCTTCCATTGGCAAATAAGAAAATAATATATCTAAGTTGACTTTATTGGCAGATTTCTATGCAAATATTTGAAAATAGTGATGGTCAAGGTCAAGGTCCTTTTGGTCATGGTCCATTCAATATGAACTCTCATTTCCAAAATAACTTTCTAACCTGGAATTAGAGATTCTCTGTAAGTTGAGAAGAAATATACAGCCAAGCACTGTTTATCACTATCTCCTTTCATGTGATATTAACATCAAATTGAACTCAATCTCAGACACTATGGGGATTATCACACATATTGTGATAATAAGTTACAATTGATGCAATTTTTGTGCATAATCAAAGGAATCTTGAATCTTGAGATTTGAGCCATGGCAGTCTTATTTCAAAAATAACATGTAAACAGAATGAGATTGCAGCAGGAAGCTCAAACAACTTTATTAATCAGTACCATCTCGTTTAATTCACTGTTAAGTGTCTCTGTTAAATAACATTGCCTCTCTGGTGCTCATCATGATCTTGGATGATTAAAAAGCATTTGGATAATATCTGTAATAAAATTAAGCTCACTGAACGATATATACCACTGAGTTCTAGGGACCAAATGAGACAAAAGTTTCCAACTGTCAAATTAAGTAGAGTAGTTAAAGGAAATTAAAAATGTGCTTCCCCAGAGATGTAATAGATACATTCTACTGTCATTTCTTTTCCTTATTTCATCTATGGAAGCAGATGCTGGCAACTGTTTGTTAACAAGCATTGAAAGGTGCCTTTGGAGTAGCGAGGTGGAAAAAAAATTAAAATAGAATGTTTTTCATTTTTGTCTTATATATTTCATTAAAAAATCAAGTCTCAAGCTGCTTGAATTAGAGTTGACTTAATATTTTTTATTATTTGTATGTTTCTCTTAGATTCAAAAAAAGAAGATTTTACCATGCTGGCATTCATATAAATTAAATGAAAGTATTGCATAAATATGTTTAAATATGCTGTATTGTCTTACTCAAAAGAAAAGGCATTAATTTCACTGGCCTCTACCCATAAGGCAACATCCTACTTTAACTTTGAAATTCAAAAAATTCACCCTCCAAGAACTTTATTAGTAGGACCAGAGATAAATCGCATCAAGCACTATTCTCCTATTTAAAAATGCATGAATAAGATGCATCTAAATGTTAAAATAAAAACTTAAATATAGTAATTACAATAACATTAATAATAATAATAGATGAAGACTTAAAGATATTGTAGAAAATTCTTTACATTTTAATATAATATTGCCCTAGGAGTAGAAATTAGGGAGAGCACAGTCCTGAAGCAAAGGATCTCAGGTCACAGGTGGAAATTCATTTTAAAGAGGGTCACTTGCCACGTGACTGGCTTGGGAAGCTGTCACACAGCAAAGACACCTGATGTTACTGCAAGAGCTCAAACTTGACATGTTTCTGTGTCTAACACATTACATATTAGTTAATTTCGATGACATTTAAAGACAGATTCACCCCTTGCACCTCCCTGTTGGTGCAAAGGGTTAAGTCTCGGCACTATAAGGCTGTTGCCAGCCACTGCAGCAAAAGTTTGATCCCCCTGGCCAGGCTGATGACCAACATGACACAGCAGACCTCTCCTGCCTCACCTGTTGCCTCAGCAGTGCATTTCAGTCAGTCTGCCTGTTCTGTATCCCACTCTTTTTGTGATGAATCCTCTCACCTCTCGCCCGCACCTCTAGTTTTTGTATGTGTAAATAAATAAATCTTTAAAAAAAAGGAACAAAAACAAATCCCAGAACGACCACGTGGTATTTTTCTGCAAATCACATTGTACAAAATGCCAAAACTCTCAGAGCTGAATTTTTTTTGTTTATGAAATACAGGTGGAGAAATAATCCTTCCCCACAAAATTATTGAGTTATTGTGAAGAGCAAATGAGCTAATGTGCTTAACATATCTAGGATACTCCCTAGTTAGGCTCTTAGCAGGCATTAATATTCTTTTCTATCACTTTTTCTTTCTTTCACTTCTTTTTAATTTTCGCATTATGACTCAAATGGAGATGAAATTACTATCTTCATAGAACTGCCTTCAGTATCAAAAATGTCAAGATTGCATGTGATACTCTTTTATATATAAGTGTTATATTGTAGAGGACTGTTTAAAAATCCTAATTTTACTGTATTATAATTAGTCTTTTTCCTGGTCCCTTATTTAGGTTTTCTAGATTTGTGCTATGAGTGAGACCATCCGGTATTTTTCTTTTTCTTTCTGGCTTATTTTGCTGGGCATGATCCCTTCCAGCTCCATCCATGTTGCTGCATATGGCATGAGTTTATCTTTTTTTGATTGCTGAGTAATATTCCATGGCGTATATGTACCACCTCTTCTTGATCCAGTCATCTATTTTTGGGCATTTGGGTTGTTTCCATAGCTTAGCTATTGTTACGTTATGGGGGGGGGGATGAGGAGGGAGTAGGATCAAAACAAGGGGGGTGGGAATTGTATGGGGACTATAACCAAGATGAAAATGCATGCATTGTGCAAACATGAAAAATGATGTAATAATATATATAAAATTTAAAAAGTAATGATAAAGAAATAAAAAAAAAAGAAAGTTAAAAAATCCTATTTTTTAACAGTCCATGTAGATAAAGAAAACACAAAAATCAACTACAATATTATATTTCCAGCTTTGAGAACAATTATTTGGGACATAGCATAATTGTGTGTATGGCAAATATCTGCATATTTTATTTAAATTTACTTTTACTCAATCTCCTGCCATATAACCCACAGTTCATCTGCCCTGACCATTGAGGAACCTAAAGCAACATTTTTTGTAATTACTCATTTTTGCCTTCAGCAACTTGGCCTGAGGAGACAGATCTCATTTTTGCTTTGGCAGAAGAGGTATATTCTTACCCAGAATTTCCCACTGGCCTTTCTAAGTATCAATGTTGCTATGTATTTTAAAAAATACCAGAATTTTTGAGTAAATCAGTAAACTGGCAATATTTCTTCATGGAATAAATCAATTTATTCAAAATAGAGTTCATTTGAAATAAATGGATTTAAAGTAGAGAGGAGAGGTTTATAACATGAGCCCTGCCATATATATAATTATACACACACATATAATTATTTTAGGTTTTATATATAATATCATAGGTCTTTGTACCTTTATATCATATACATAAATTATATTTGTGTATTATATAATATATATCTATCATATATTTAAATATAATCATAATGAGTATGCAGAGAGATAACTTTGTTAAAGCTTACACAAGTGGAACCAGCACAAAAGCAGTTTCTAACTCAGTTATATTTAGCTACAAATCCTGGATTTCATATAAAGAGATTTCTTTTCTGTCGTTTCCTTCTTTTTTGATAGAATACCCATCATTTTGGTACTTGGTGTATTTTAAGACCTCTATTTTTATAAGAAAGAGAAAGAAAAAGAGGTATTTAAAAATACCCAGGTGTGGTAATTTTTTCCCAACTTTCAAAAACAAGAAAGAAGAAGAAAACAGAAGTTTATTATTGCCAGAAGCTTTTTGTCTCCTCATACTTCTAGAAAATTTTTACTTTGAAATTGTTTAGCACTCTAAGGTAAACTCCATAAGACCGGGTTAATAGTTTTATTGAATATTCCCTTGAAATGAAGTTTTAGGTTTATTTATCCAAGATATCTCCATTTGGGACTCTTCAACTGTTTATGAACCAAAGAACATTGTGTTTCTGGACTTAAAAAAGAGAGAAGAAAATTGAAGTAACACTCAAAGAAAACTCTGCAGGACATATGCAACTCAACAGTTTCCTTATTTCTCAGCTAATGTATCTTGTCAATATAAGAGTTATGACACTATAAATGTAGTTATTTCAAAAAAGATCATAGTAAGATTTCAACCACTTGTACAAAATCATTTCTAACCTTATTACACACACACAAAAGATAAGGTAGTGAAGGAGAAAAACAAAACTGCCATTTTGCAAACATTTTTGTGGGTTAGTTCCAATGTTGTTTTCAGTTTTAGATTTAACCTTTTTTTTTTTTTTTTTTTAATTTATACAAGCACTGGGTACAGTCAGAAGCGTGGTGGGTGGGGATGGGGTGAGAGAATTCACCAGAGCCAGAGCAGGGAGCAGAACAGGCAGCCTGAAGAAATACACTGCTGAGGGGAGCAGCAGGCAAGACAGGAGAGGTCCGCGCGCCATGTGGGACCCTCGCCAGGCGGCCTTGGATCGAATTGGCGCTGCAGAGGCTGCGGGCAGCTTCGCAGCCCAGCGCTCAACCGCTGTGCCACCGGGGAGGCCCTAGATTTAGCTTTTAATGAAGACTGCAGGGTATACTGAGGTACAAAATAGAAGCCCTAAGGATTCAGTCCTGAATTTTATAAAGGCCTTAATTAAATCCAGCTTCCTTTACTTAGTGATTGTTCTTTAAGCTTCAGTTTTCCCAAAAACTCCTCCATATAATGCTGTTAACTAAAATTATGGGAATGTTCCCTAGGGAGATCTTTGCACAGCACCTGACACTTTAGCCAATACTTAACAAAATTTAGTGCTAATGGTGTTAATGATGATGAACATAATGATTATAAATTTTAGGTGAATAGTAATTATGTCAACGACTTTGAGGTGGCTGTAATATAGGACCAAAACTCAGGAAGGGGCCTCCCTTGTGGCACAAGGGGTTAAACACCGCACTATGAAGCAGTCCACAGCCTCTGCAGCATGAGTTCTATCCCTGGCCAGCCAGGGAGAAACCCACATGGCGGGCAGACCTCTCCTGACTCCCCCGCTGCTCCCCTCAGCAGTGTGTTTTGGTCAGTCTGTCTGTTCTTTTCCTCACTTTGTCTCTGTTGGATCATCTCACACCCCCCCCCCATCTCTGGCCTGTAATCCATCTCTTGTATGCATAAATAAATAAATCTTTAAAAAAAAAACAAAACAAAAACCGGGCCTCCCTGGTGGCACAGGCGGTTGAGTGCAGTGCTGTGAAGCTATCCGCAGCCTCTGCAGCACCGGTTCAATCCTGGCCGACCTGCAAGGGACCAACATGGCGCAGCAGACCTCTCCCGTGTTGCCTGCTGTTCCCCTCAGCCGTGTATTTCAGTTAGTCTCCCTGTTCTGTTCCCCACTCTGTCTCTGGTGGATCCTCTCACCCTCCTGCACATCTGGCCTGTACCCCGTTCTTGTATAAATAAATAAATGAATAAATAAATATTAAAAAAAAAACAGGAAGATGACAGTTCCTATATTTAAATGGACCCATGTTTTAAATTTCTTAAAAGAAGAAAATTCAAGTGTGATGTCCTCCTATAGTGTATTTCATCACGTCTGTTATGACACTCATCCATGAATGGAGATCAGAAAATCCATCACTTTTGACCAAGGAAATTGAACTGATCTTAATTCCCATTGTTTCAGTTAAATATGTATTCACAACAGTTTAAGGTCAATGAAAAGCAAAAGCTGGAAAAGTAAAGGGTTAAACTCAAGTAAGAGATTAGCATCAGAATGATTTATCATACCAGTAATGTGGAGATGAAAATAATGGCAGAGTGAAAAGTCTGAGTAGGAAAAAGAGAGCAAGATAAGACCTAAAACTCTGGAATCATAAGACATAGCACTATCTTATTTCCCTTGGAATAAAATCCAAGCTTAACTCTTTTCTTAATAGATTTTATATTCTTATTCCTCCTTCACTAGTACAAAAATGTAAGCTAAAATTATGGAGGTAGAGTTTTATTAGCCATTTCAAAACAATCTCAAAACAGAACATAGGGAACACTTCTCCTTAAGTATGTTGCTATTTTCATCCTGTGATACCAATAAAGCAATCACCCAGATATTAAATATACAATAAGGACAGTCAACTCTGATGGTTTTGGCATTTATCACAAATCTGTCTCCATGAACTGCCTCTGACTCAGGAACAAATAGCTCAGTTCCATCTGGCTCTGTTTTCCTCCACTGCAGAAAAAATACAATTAACCTCATTCTCATTGTTTTACCTGTAATGATAAAAACATTCTACATATTATGATTCTAAAACATGTGTTTAATTACTTAATTAGAGAATGGAAAACTGTAGTAGTTAGTTAACAGCAAGGCAAAGAGAGACAAAAAGCATAAGATGATGTTCAGGGAAATATCCCCACATTTGTGTGAGATTGTTAAGTGTGATCTTTTAGTGTCAAATAATTTATTTACACAGGAGAGAAATGAAATGTTGATTCTAGTTTAAATAGCAGATAAAGAAGCATTCCTGGAAGTGTAAAGCATGAGTTAATCTCTCATGGCTTATCTGAAATATCAGGTGAGATGCTTGGTACTCTAGTCTTGTAAGAAGCATCAAGGATAAATATAAAGTCAGGTTTGAGAAAGAAGTAATAATCAAATGCAGAAATACAAAACAGTGGCTTACAATTTTGTGAATAATCAGTTTGCAGTAATTGTTTTGTCATTTGTACAGCTTGTATTACTTCCTCCAGGAAGTATGCAAATAATTGCCACTCAACATAATCAGGGCAACAAGGGGTTTGAGGGAGATGCAGGGTTTTAGCTCCACCTAGAAATAATCAAATATATTTTTAACATGTTTTGTAAACATAATAATACTTGAGAAGAACTTCTGGTCCCTCACACCTCCTATTCCTCCTCTCTTTTTCTTCCTCCCGCCTCTCCCCCACCCCCACCTCCCCATCCCGCTTGCAGCCTCCTCCTCTTATATTTCTTGCATTATGATGCAGCACACATTACAAATGGTTAAATGATTAATACTGATGTACTATGAAATGATACAAATGCATATCATGTAACATTTATGATATTTTTCTTCCCAATGGAAATCTATTCCCACAAACTAATTCATTTCTCATTGCAGAAGATAAGCAAACGCCATTGAACAAAATCATCTAGATGAATGTTCCTAAGCTAGATATTACAGAGTAGGTGGAAAGAAGAAAAAATTATTTAAATCAATTGACTACAGTTTTTGTTCAGAATATATATTTTATTTGATACATTTTTGTATTTAATTTTTACTCCTATGTATGTTTTGGTAAATCTCAGCATAAATTTGGTTACTTTCATGCTTTGTTTGCAAAGACTCATTCTTAATGTTGAAAGATAGTTTAATCAGTTATATTTTCCTTACTACTTAAAAACTCCATTTCCATTGTCTATAGAGCACATTGGAGTTGCTGAAAGAGCACACTGTGCTTTGTGAGAAATAACTTCCATCTCTCTTTTTTCTTAGCTCACTCTCATGTTTTTGTTTTTGTAATATATTCTGTTTCAGATGTATGTCTTTAGTAGATTCTTTTAAAAATATGAGACATTATCTTACCAAGTATTGTTTGTAATAAAACATATTATCTAATTTTCTTCTAGAAATTTTTTAGACTAAGTTGACTATCTCATGTTCTCTTCCATACATTATACTTACCTCTTATGGTCTGAATCTATTTAACTCTTAGAATTGAATTTCTGGCTGATTTCCTCACATTTGCTTTAGAGTTTAAAAATCCTTTTTCTATTTGCACAAACGATTGATTTATATATTCTGTAGTTTAATACATTACTTTAAAAAATGTCTTTTTTATAGTATTTTTCTGGCCTATATCATTAGGCTGGTTAACAAATTAGGCTATTTGATTATGACACGTTGTTGCATGTTTTCTGTTTTTGACATGTTAATCATTGTCATATGTTTCTGATTCATTTATGATGAATTTATTTTTTTTCTCATATGTTCTGTCTGCTTTCAATGTGAGCTTATATCAGTGTGGGGAAAAACCCTGATACTTCTGTGGAAATGGTGTAGTAATGGACATGTTTTTTATAGCATTTTTTAAATGTTGCTTTCATCAACTGAGGCATTGTTGAAAGAAATTTTATGTTAACATACAAAATTTATGAATATTTTGCTATATAAGTAATTTTATTTTTTTAATATTTATTTATTTATGCATACAAGAGCTGGGGTTAAGCCAGAGGTGAGGGGTAGTGGTGAAAGGATTCACCACAGACAGAGTGGGGAGCACAGTGGATTGCCTGAAATACACTGCTGAGAGGAGCAGCGGGTGAGACAGAAAAGGTCTGCTGCACCATGTGGGCCAGCTCCCTGGCCGGAGATCAAACTGGTGCTGTAGTGGCTGCAGATACCTTCATAGTGCTGAGACACAAACCCTTGCACCACCAGGGAGGCCCTATTTAAACTTACATCTTCTTGTATAGTTTCCCCAACCATGGTGTGGAAAAACATTCTTCCCCACTAAAAGGAAAGATGAGCATTGTCTTTGTTTAGTCTCTATATCATCCAGGGGCATGGTAGAGAACATGCCAGACCCAGGTGTACACGTGGCACATCTTATTGGGATATTTAAGAAGAATTAATAAAAATTATTAGAAGATATAAACAATCCATTGAATATAAAAAGAGGCATATTAACTCAAAAATGGCAATAGAGGAATCAGATACTGAAGTAGTGAGAAGACAAAAACATTAAGAAGAACCTTAAAGATACCATTACTGTATTGGAAAACCATGTGACCTGAAGTCGAGGGAAGCACCTGCATGTGGCAAAGCTGAAAATAAAAAGCTAAAGAAATAGGGCCTTCCTGGTGGCGCAGCAGGTTGAACGCAGTGCTGTGAAGCTGTCTGCAGCCTCTGTAGTGCTGGTTCAATCCCGGACAGCCAGGGAGATACCCACATGACACAGCAGACCTCTATGTCTTGCCCACTGCTCCCTTCAGCAGTGTGATTTGGTCAGTCTGCCTGTTCTGCTCCCCACTCTGTCTCTGGTGAATCCTCTCACCCTCTCATGCCTCTGGCCTGTACCCCAGGTCTTGTATAAAAAAATAAATCCTTAAAAAAAAAAGCTAAAGAAATAAATGTCTGCAACTCACCTCCATTTCTTCATTTTTATGCTTGGATTTACCAGTGGTAAGCCCCAATCCAAACCGAGCAGGAAAGTGAGCCAATTGGCATGCCCACCATGGGTAAGGGTGCTGGAACACAGCAGGAAAGGGAAAGAAGAGAGGTCTGGGGAATTGCTTTTTTTTTTTTTTTTAATTACTTTCTTTCACTAGCAGTGCCTAACCCTTTAAAGTCACATAACTTTATTATCTCTTCTTTCCATGCTATTAAACACTTCTTCTCTAATCACTGCATGAACATTAACATCTTAGCCTAAATGTGTAGCTACATAATTAAAATTTTAAATATGTTCTTCCTCAATGCACACATTCACAAACATGAAAAGTCACATCGAGTAGGTCCTACACTTTCTTCTCTTTGTTTCTGGAATTCAGGTATTCTCTTTCTTTCTTAGTTGCTTTGCCATGAATAAAAATGTTGTAATATATCCAACCCTTTAGGATTAATTCCAGTTTAGCTCAGATTACCTATTCTTAGAATGTAAAAACCAGAAAAAAATAATCATGGGTTTGATTCTTAACTATCTTAAAAGCTACAAATGATTAACAGCATTGTTGTTTGCTATTGTGTGCATTGGTGCATGTTTAAATTGGGATTAGTTGGGAAAGAGCAATGAGGACAGATGATATGCTTTGTTGCTTTTCAGCTTTGACTTTATTCATGAATTGTGCAAAAGATTATTTCCATTAAAATACATTTGAATGATTTTTCTGCATACTCTTCCCCTCCTCTACAAATCTGCTCATTCATGGCACCATCAGTATAGGTAATCACACATTGAAAAAAGACCCATATGATAGGGTAACTCACAATTGTCATTTCAGAAAAGTTAACAAATAGGATGAACACTTGTTCATCCTATGTTATAGACTCTGTAAGAGAAGTTGGATTTTAAAAAAAGAGAGAGAGAGAAGACCTCTTACATCTCAGAATGTAAAGTTCAATGGGAGACAATAACCAAACAAATATATGGTTCTAAAACTTCATAGTTGCTGTGAAGAAAACAGATATGACCCTATAACCTCATAATGGGGGATTGGTTGGTGATAGGATTCAACATTTAATTGACTCAGGTTATTTAAAATGTTCTCCTGGGTATGAACTTTTTCTTATGACTAAAAGAGAGCTAGGTAGTAAGCAAATAAAGAACTAAGTAGTTGTATGCATGATTGCCAAGTATGCACCTTTATATATTTAAATAATGCTTATGATGCTAAGCCCTTCGGCTTTTAGGTTTGCCTCCAGTGATAACCTAGAGATGATAAACTCGTATTCAAATTTGTATCATTGCATCTAGCTGTCCCTCTGAGAGAATTCTAGATAAATAACTGATATTTGGTACTGCTACAACAGACACCCCACAATCCAGATCATAAATTGTGACACAAAAAAGTTCGGGTGAACCACAAAGAACTATGCAGGGGTTACAAAAAAAATATTTAGAATAAAAGAAGTATCTCTCCTTAAAAAACTGTTGATACAGTGTAAGTGTTTTCTTTTTTTACAGATTTATTTATTTATGCATACAAGAGCTGGGGTACAGGCCAGAGGTGTGGGTGGTGAGAGTGCAGTGGCTGGGGATAGCTTCACAGTGCTGCGACTTAACTCCTTGAGCCATCAGGGAGACCAAACAGTAAAAATGTTTTCAACTTAGATTGCTACATGGTGTCTATAATTAGGTTACTATAGGTTGCCAGATCATGTTGCAAAGTAAAACAAACTCAGATTCTTTGACCTATTAGATGAACATCACCTATGTCACAAGAAAGTATATGGGTTTTCACATTGATGGGTTATCAAGTAGTTTTCAAATTTAGGGGGAAAGTACACAAAAGCAGAGCTGCCAATTTCATTCAATAAAATGCTACTACTTTTCTAAACAGCAACCTCTGTGTTCTTTTTATTAACTACTGATGGAAAAATGCCTCTGTATGTTGTCATTGAAGAACTATAGGAAAGGTGGCTCTTAATTATTCAGGAACTCTATGGACACCTCCAATGTTAAGATAAAAATAACCTTCTATCAACTCTAAGACTGAATTCAGCAGAATACAGGAACGCATCATACATTTATTTCATTTGTTTGTTGCAAAATGTGGGAAACAATCTAAGAAAATGACCGAAAGAAAAACAATTACCATCAGAACCTTGCTGTAGGGTGATTTTCCATGAAGTGACAAATTACACTGTAATGTATCACGTGCTATTGTAGTAAGGTGTAAAAGTGGGAATGCCACTGAGAACTCGGTTCTTTCATTCAGTCTGTTTTAGGTGATTTCTTAGCACAGGTTCTAAATAAGAATCAATATAAGCCATAGATGTGTAGATCTTACTGCCAGAATCCCCTAGTGAAAAGCAATTCCATTGCTGTTGTCCTTCATCATGAGGATGGAAATTCATGAAATTATTCAAGGCAGAGATGGTGGTTCTACTACAGAACCTCTGCAATAAAGAAAAGCATTGTGTTCACCTGATTGTCAGGGATCTGCTTTCTTCTCAAGCCTGATGTACAGATGTAGTCAACATGGATTGAAAGTCAGAGATACTGAGTTCTAGTTCATTCTTATTTAGGTATGTGGATTTGGGATGATGTTGTCATGATGACAAAATATATTATTGAGCAAATGAATAGAATAATAACAAGTATATAAGAAAAAATTAATAATAAATAAATCAATAAAAATGGTAACAAGACATTTGTTTTCCCTTTCAAGCAACTATCAATATGTCTGAGAGGTTAAGAAGAAAATGAACATTTTTTTTTTTAAAAGAAATCTTTTTTTTTTTTTTTAAGATTTATTTATTTATTTATACAAGCACTGGGTACAGTCAGAAGCGCAGGAGGGTGAGAGCATTCACCAGAGCCAGAGCGGGGAGCAGAGCAGGCAGAAGGACCGAAGTACACTGCTGAGGGGAGCAGCGGGCGGCAGGAGAGGTCTGCGCGCCATGTGGGACCCTCCTCCGGTGGCCAGGGAGCAGCCGGGGATGGAACCGGCGCTGCAGAGGCTGCGGGCAGCTTCGCAACCCAGCGCTCAACAGCTGCACCACCAGGGAGGCCCAGAAAATGAACATTTTAAGCATATAGTTAATTAAGAGCATATACATATTTTCTTAATGTATAGAGATCAAATATAAAAATAAAACCCAACAGCACATTGAATGGAAAACATTTTTATTATTCTTGGTGATAATCATTTCCTGATTTTATTTTTTTAATAAAAAGATATAAACTTATATAAATTTGCATTAGTTTTTTTTAATTTTTAATTTTTTTAAACAATATTTTCTTCCCCCTACCCCCTCAGGTTGAGTCCCCATAGAATTTCCTTCCCCAAGGCACCTGTGCACCATCACCACACACATTTGCATGAGTTTTAGGTATGACACATACTGACTCTATGTATGTGTATATTACAAAATCATTACCTCAATAAGCTTAGTTAGCATCTATCACCTCACAAAGTTATAATTTTTCTGTTGTGATGTGAACTTTCAAGATCTATCTCTAAGCAAGTTTAAAATATACAATACTATATTAACTGCATCATCATGCTGTGCATTGTGAACCCAGGATTTATCATATAACTTGACTTTTGTGCATTTTAATAACCAATTTTCCCCATCCTACTACCCCATCACTCATTTCCGACAACAAAAAATCAAGTCCTGTTTATTTTTTATGAGGTCAGTTTTCTCAGATTCCATAGATGAAAGATCATAGCGCATTTGTCATTGACTGATTTGGGTAATATCACACAATGCTCTCAAAATACATACAAAGTTGCAAATGGTGGGATATCATTCTTTATATGATTTACATTATATGAAATCCATTCTATTGTATATATGTACATTGTATATATGGCAATATTAATCCATGAGCATAGGATTTTTTTTCATTTATTTTGTTTTTCAGATTCTCTCATCAATATTTTATAATTTTCAATGTGTAAGTCTTTCACTTATCTGGTTGCATTTATTTCTAGGCATTTTTTATGCAGTTATGAATGGGATTATTTTCTTAATTTCTCCTTGAGGTATTCTTAGTGTATAGAAAAATGATTTCTCTTGGATATACATTTTGTAACCTACAACTTTTTTGAATCTGTTTTTAGTTACAATAGTTTTACTGGAGTCTTTAGGAATTTCCAAACAGAATATGGCATCATCTATAAACTATTTTACTTCTTCCTTTGATGTCTTTTTTTCTCTTTATCCTCTCTGTGCCTGGTTTGTGGATGCTGTCTGTCTTGGATGGATGTAGAATTT
Source organism: Talpa occidentalis (assembly GCF_014898055.3). Lineage (NCBI taxonomy): Eukaryota > Metazoa > Chordata > Mammalia > Eulipotyphla > Talpidae > Talpa > Talpa occidentalis. The sequence goes on along the minus strand of NW_023603184.1, from coordinate 61,298,953 downwards.
TGTCAAATATTTTTCTACACCTATTGAAATGATCCTATAAGTTTTACTCTTTTTTAATTTTTATTTTATACATTTTTTACATCATTTTTCATTTTTGTACAATGTATGCATTTTCTTTTTTTTTTAAGATTTATTTATTTTTTTTTTATATACAAGAACCGGGATACTGGCCAGATCCGTGGGAGGGTGAGAGGATTCACCAGAGACAGAGCTGGGAACGGAACAGGCAGACTGACTGAAATACACTGCTGAAGGGAGCAGCGGGCGAGTCAGGAGAGGTCTGCCACACCATGTGGGACCCTCATCCACTGGCCAGGGATCGAACCCACGCTGCAGAGGCTACAAACAGCTTCACAGTGTGGCACTCAACCGCCTGTGCCACCAGGGAGGCCCAATGTATGCATTTTCCTCTTCGTTATCATTCCCATAAAATTCTCACACCCCCTTGTTTTGATCCTACTCCCTTCTCCTCCCACCCCCATAGTGTGTCTCTGGTTTTTGGTTGCCTGTTGATTTTGATTTTTTCTTTATTATAATTTGTCTTTTTCCTGATCCCTTATTTAGGTTTTCTAAATTCTTGCTATGAGTGAGACCATCCGGTATTTTTCTTTTTCTTTCTGGCATATTTCGCTGAGCATGATCCCTTCCAGCTCCATCCATGTTGCTGCAAACTGCATGTGTTTATCTTTTTTGATTGCTGTGTATATTCCATGGTGTATATGTACCACATCTTCTTGATCCAGTTATCTATTTTTGGGCATTTGGGTTATTTCCAAAGCTTAGCTATTGCAAATAGTGCTGCTATAAACATAGGGGTGCAGGTGCTCTTTGGAATCGATGTTTCTGTGTCATTTGGGTAAATACCTAGGAGTGGAATTGCTGGATCATATGGATGCTCCATGTTTAGCAGGTTGAGAAAACTTATGGTATACCACATTGTCTCATGAATGGATTTGAAGCCTCTTAGGATCTGTGGAATAAATCCCATTTCATGAAGTTCATGATCCTTTGATGTATTATTGAATTCATTTTGTTGATTTTTGAAGATTTTACACCTTATGATCATGAGGAATGTTTAGTGTCCTTTTCTGATTTTGGTATTAGGGTATTTTGACTTCATAAAATTTGGAAGTATCCATTTTGTTTTATTTTGGAGAAACTTGAGAAGTTCAGTATTAATTCTTTCTTTAATTTTTGATAGAATTCACTGGTAATGCCATCTGGTTTTAGATTTTTCATTTTGTGAGGTTTTAGTCTAGTGATTCAACTTTCTTGCTAGCAATTTTCTATTCAAATTTTCTACTTCTTTATACACTCTTTATATGTTTTATTTTTCTAGGAATCTATAACTTTCTTATGGATTGTCCGATTTGTTGACATATAATTTTTAATAGTTACCTATTATGATCCTTTGTATTTGTGTGGGGTCAGTTGTAATAACTCCTGTTTTGTTTTTTTGTTTTTTTTTCTAATTTTAGTTATTTGAGTCCTCTTTTTTATTGGTATATCTTAGTTTGCTTTTCTTTCCCTAGTTCATTCAGGTATAAAGTTAGATTGTTCATTTGAACACTTGTTGAGTATGTAGCCATATGTTGCTAGGAAATTCCCTTTTAGAACTGTCTGCACATCCCGGGTATTTGGTACACTTTATTTCCATTGTCATTTATTTCACATGCTTTTTTAAAAATATTTTGATTTCTTCTTACCACTTTGTTTCATGAGTATGGGATTTAATTTCCACATATTTGAGAATTTTCCAGTTTTCATCCTGTAATTGATTTGTAATCTCATATGATTGTTGCTGCCAATGATGCTTGATATGATTTCAATATTCTTAAATTTATTAAGACTTGTTTTGTGATGACATATGGTTTATTCTGGAGACTGTCCATGTGCAAGTGAGGGGAATGTGTATTCTGCTGCTGTTAGACAGAATGCACTAAAATGTCTGTTAAGTCCATCTGGTCTAACATGTAGTTTAAAGCTAATGTTTCCTATTTATTTTCTGTCTAAATAAATAAAGTTGAAAGAGGGGTACTGAAGTTTCCTACAGGTATGCTAATATTTGTCTTATATACTGAGATGCCTATACTGAGTATGTAAACATTGCAAATGTTTTATCTATTGATGCATTGGCTACTTTATCACTATATAATGACATTCTTTGACTATTATTTTAATCTTTGGAGAACAATCTATTTTGTCAGAAAAAACGCAACCTTTCCTCCTTTTGGTTTCCATTTACATGGAATACCTTATTGAATCCATTCCACTATGAGTACTTGTCCTTGAAGTAATTATCTTTTAGAGAAAATATATCTGGATTTTGTTTTCTATTCATTCAGCCCCTATATCTTTTTTTTCATTTTTTTATATATATATTTTTTACATCATTTTTCATTTTTTCACAATGTATGCATTTTCATCGTGGGTATAGTCACCACACAATTCCCACCCCCCTTGTTTTGATCCTTTTCCCTTCTCCAGCATCCCCCCCCATAGTGTGTCTCTTGTTTATAGTTGCTTGTTTGTTGATTTTTGATTTTTACTTTATTATAATTAGTCTTTTTCTGGTCCCTTATTTAGGTTTTATAAATTCCTGCTATGAGTGAGACCATCAGGTATTTTTCTTTTTCTTTCTGGCTTATTACCCTGAACATGATCCCTTCTAGCTCCATCCATGTTGCTGCAAATAGCATGACTTTATAATTTTTTTAAAGATTTTATTTATTTATGCATACAAGAGCTGGGATACAGGCCAGAGGTGTGGGGAGTAAGAGGATTCACTAGAGACATGGGGAACAGAACAGGCAGACTGACTGAAATACTCTGCTGAGAGGAGCAGCAGGCAAGACAGGAGAATTCTGCTGCACCATGTGGGTTTCTCCCTGGCTAGCCGGCAATTGAGCTCATGCCACAGAGGCTGCAAATTGCTTCGTAGTGTGGTGCTTAACCCCTTGTGCCATCAGGGAGGCCCAACTTTATCATTTTTGATTGCTGAGTAATATTCCATTGTGTATATGTACCGCATCTTCTTAGTCCAGTCATGTATTTTTGGTCATTTGAGTTGTTTCCATCACTTAGCTATTGTAAATAGTGTTGCTATAAACATAAGGATGCAGGTGTCCAACCACTATGGAGAGCTGTGTGGAGATTCCTCAATCTGCTAAAGATGGAGCTACCATATGATCCAGCAATTCCACTCCTAGGTATTTACCCAAAGGACACAGAAACATTAATTCAAAAGGACACCTTTCATTGCTTTTTCCAAATTTCTTTAGCTCCTCCATTAATTTGCCCCTATTTGGATTCCTTGTAGGTCTTTTTCTTGTCTTATTGCTCTGGCTAGGACTTCCAGTATTATACTGAAAAAGTGGTGGTGAGAGTGGACATCCTTGTCTTGTTCCAGGTCTTAATGGAATTTCTTTCAGCTTTTCACCATTGAGAATGATATTGGCTGTGGGCTTGTCATATATGCCCTTTATGATATCGAGCTATGTTCCTTGTATCCCAAAAATTTCAAGGGAGGGCCTTTATCATAAATGGGTGCTGCACTTTGTCGAAAGCTTTCTGAGCATCTATTGATATTATCGTATGCTTTTTATATTTATTTTTGTTGATGTGTTGGATTACATTGATGGATTTTTAGATGTTGAACCATCCTTGTTTCCCTGGAATAAATTCTACTTGGTCGTGGTGAATTATCTTATGGATACATTGTCAGATTCTGATAGCTACAATTTTATTGAGAGTTTTTGCATTAGTGTTCATTATAGAGATGGACCTGTAGTTTTCTTTTTTAGTGTTGTCCTTCTTCGGTTTTGGTATTAGTGTAATGTTGGCTTCATAGAAGGTATTATCCCTTCCTTCTCAATTTTTTTGAAAGAGTTTGTGAAGGATAGGCACTAGCTCATTTCTGAATGTTTGGTAGAATTCATTTGTAAATCCATCTGGTCCTGGGTTTTTGTTTTTGGGGAGGGTTTTGATTACCATTTCAATTTCACTGCTTGTAATTGGTCTGTTTAGGTGTTCTATTTCTTCGTTATCTAGTTTTGGGAGATTGTAGAGTTGTAGGAATTTGTCCATTTCTTCTAGATTGTTGAACTTGTCTGCATATAACTCTTCATAGTAGTTTCTGATTATTCTTTTGATCTCTATGTCTCTCTCCTCTCCTTCTGGGATTTCTATAACTCATATTTCCTTTCCACATGGACTCAGATAGTTCTCGAAGTCTTTCTTCATTCTTTTTCCTTCATACTTCTCTTTCCTTTCCTGTTTTGATTCTTTTTATTTCTGTGTCTTCAAGAGTAATTATTTGTTTTTCCATTTCATCTATTCTGCTTTCATTGTTTTTTCCAGAGTTCTTTAGCTCCTCCTTTAATTCTTTGATCTGCATTTCTTTCATTTCCCTCTTTAGGGACTCAATTTCATTCTTCTGATCATTGATTATTTTTCCCATATCATTTTTGACTTCTTTTAGTTTTTTATTCATGGTGCTTTTAAATTCTCTATCAGGAAGGCCCAGAAGTTCTTCCAAGTCACTGTGGTTGCAGTCTGGTGGTTGATTTTCTTTTTGTGGTGTGTCCTTTCCCTGAGGACTTGCTTGGTTGCTTGTAGTTTTTCTTCTCCCTGTGCTTGTTTTCTGATTTGTCCTATGCGTTGGGGCACTGTGTCACTGGTACTGGCCGGCCTCTCTTTGGTGAGCTCCTTCTCGGATTTCAGAAGCTCTGAAAGTGGGGACAGCCCTTTCTCACATCAACAAAGTTTTGGTGAGGTCCAGACAGGAAGCTCCCTGTCTTAAAGATGGGGTGTCTGGGAGGCACTCCCTTGTACCCTCAGTCGGCCCCAGCGATGGCTGGATCCCCTTCTGGGGTCCAACTTGTGGCCAGTCACAGGGCCTGGCTTGTGCAGGGTTTCAGATCACCTCTGAATGTGGGGACATCCCTTTCTCAGTTCCACACAGTTTTGGTGAGGTCCAGATGCGAAGCTCCCTGCCTTAAATATGATGCATCTTGTGCCTGGTTTTTGATTACTCAGTGAGGGTCATTCACCTCAGTGATGGTTCCTGCACGTCTCTCCATGCTAGGACACAGGTGTGGGGACCTGCGCAGCCACGATCCATCTGCGTGTGCTTTTTGAGTGCACACTTTTCTGCACAAGCTGATTGGCTGGCCTCAGGCTATTTGCAGGTGTCTCTGCGAGTCCGTATCTTCCTCTAATGGCTCCCAGGGCAGTTCGCTCACATCGGTGGCGATTCCTGCATGGTTCTCCACAGTTCCTGTTGGCCTTCCTGTTTGTGGGGTGCGGTGCCTGCAGTGGTTCCTTTCCACTCATAGTCCCACTGGATCTGTAGTTTGTTCTCGCTTTTTTTTTTGTTTTTGTTTTTTTTTTCCCTCCTTTCCATTTGTTGGACAGTGCTGGCTTTTAGATGTGGGAGGGTAGCAGGGTTCTGAGCTTTCCTCTCTTTTTGTCCTCTTTTGTGGCCACTTTCCTCTTCGGGCAGTTTGCCTGAGTTGCCCATTTATCCTCCGTGTCTTGGTTCTCACAGGACCTGGCGCTTTTCCTCCCTATTCCCCTGTATCTTTTGATTAAAGAATTAATTCCATTTTTTTTTTTCAGTAACAATCCAAGAAAACTTAGTTTCTCATATACATAAAATCCTCATGGCAAAGGGTAATTCTCCTTATTGAACAAGATTGTAATTGTCTATATGTTTGTTTTTCTTCTGGGAGGTTTTCAAATTGTCTTCATTCGCCAATTGTTTACATAATTATGTAATATGTGGAGCACAGCTTCACACCTAAGCACCTGCACATGCTTCACTCCCCACCGCCACAGACCCTTCTCCTACCTCACTCCCTATAGTCTGGTAACACGTGTATTATTTTATATAGACTAAGAATTACTTTTGCTACACTTTCCCAATTCATTTTATTTCTTTATTATCCTCTAATGAGTTAAGCTATGTGGTAACTGCCTCTTCTTTTTGCCCTTCATAGCTTCAAATGAGAAATAGGTCATCTGTTGACTTAATGTTCCTCAACAGATAATACATCATCTATCTCTCTTTTACTACTTTAAGAATTTCATCTTTTTGTATAGTTTTCAAGATTTTCATTTTGATAAGCCTTGGCATGAATCTCTGTAAGTTTACTCTTAAATCGGTTGTTTTAAGTCTTTTATGCAATTTTGCTTTTGTCCAGATTTCTTTAGAAATTTTAAATTCCACCCAAGTCCTCTTATGCGATTCCAGTGGCATCGTTTGGATAATTTCTAATTGTTCTCTAATATTTTTTTTATTTTTTTCTTTAGCTTAGCTTACTTCCATTTTTAATTGGGTAAATGCTTTTGATCTATCCTCAAGTTCACTGATTCTATCTTCTGTTGTCTCCACTCTACTATTGAGCAATTTCACAGGTTTTTTTTTTTTTTTTAATTGTTGTTTTCTCACTTTACCATTCTATAGTTTTTATTTGGTTCTTCATTAGTGACTTTCTTGCTTTTCTGATATTATTTTTATGTTTCTTGAGGTTTCCTAAATATATATTGAATCATTTGGGGGATCATTGCTTAATAAAAGTGTTAGAGGATTGAAACATTGGATTCACCTTTTTTGTTTGAGTGTGAGATGATTGTCCTTTCACATTCATGTTGTGATTTTATATCTTATTTAGTAATAGATGATTGTTTCTTCCAAATTTTAAAAAAATCATATTAGGAAACCCCATATTCCGTTGTTTGATTTATTGGTTATTTTATCATGCAATCACTCTGAGCACAGGTTCTGGACAATTTTCGTTGGTTGTGTTTCCTATGACACAATTTCATAGCGTTTACATGGTATTTGGTGTGCTTAAGTGCTTAATTATTCATATGCTCCTGGAGCTCCTAATGTCCTCTAGTGATGTGATTTGGTTAAGGTTGGGGGATTAATGGAGTTTCTTCAGACTGTGTTACCTTGTGTCCTCTTAAGGGTGTAATGGATTCTCTAGTCCAAAATGCCAATGACAGCTTACTCTTACAGGGTAGGGTTTTTTTTTTTATGATGCAAAAATCTTTCTTGGAAACATTTTATTGGTGTATCTTTGTTGCATAGAGGAGTTTTAAATCTACAGTGACAGAATCCCTGGACTTGATGATTATGGTAGTGACGTTCCCATTGCACACACTTCATTTTGTCAATTAAGAAACTGTCAATCCACATTTTGTGAATAACAAACCACGCTTATAGTCAATATGGTTTCCAGTACATAACCCTTGATTCATCTGTAGGATTCACTTGTGTCAGTGGGAGTTCTATTGAGTTTCATGTAAAAATGAGCTCAGATGGGTTGCCATGATTGTCCAATTGAGAATCATCAAACCTTAGACCTGGGTCATCTTTTTGATTAATGTAGGGGTTAAAACTGCTGTTACTTCAGTCTGAAGTGACATATTTAAGGTTTACTTTTCAGGAATTTAATTAAAAAAATTAGAATGAATCAATTATTGCCTCAAACACTTGACATGCATTTTAACCCAGCTCTCAAAGGACTGGGTAGTTTTGTAATCATAGCCCTGTTTTCCTGCATGTGGGTGAATGGATATTTAAATTGCCTGAGAAAATATCACTGCTTGTTTTAAATGCACCAATTTAATCATTCTTATCTTGAACTCACACACATTCCAATTACCTGAACCTATTTTGATATATTTTCAAAACTTAAGAATATGCATTTTTCCACTTTCATGAACCTTTAGAGATGATAAAAATGTAAAGTATTTCTTCTGTCCAAAGAGGTCATATTTTGGTTTTATTACTTGTTTTCTTTTTTTCCATTTAAAATGAATAAAGTGATTGTGTCAAGTATCAAGAACCATTTGATATATGCATGCATACATTTTAATAATGGTATAACAATAAATATAATATGCTTATTTTTTCATATAACTATAACATATTAAAATAAAAGTATCACATAAGAATATTTTAATTCACAAACAGGAAAAGAAGATATGCACATTATTATTACATTGGATTAGGATTATTGTAAACTTCAACTTTTCTACATTCTGTCTTTAAAATTTTAATTAGGCAGTAATGGAGAAATCATAAAAATGAGAACTTTTGAATTGTCAAGCAATTACATACACTTTTTATATTAAAAAAACAGTAGAAATAATCTATATTACAATGATAAGAACTGAAAAGTAGAAACCAGGTGTCCTAATTGATGTACTGAATATTTAAATCACTGAATGAATTTAGACATATCACTGATATTCAAACTATAAATAAAAACTGGAATAGAGTTTAGTTACCATATCTTTCAGTAATTAATTAGAATTAATTACTAGAATTAATTAGTTATTAATTAGAATTAATAAAAGTCATGAAAGATACTATACATGAAAGAAAATACAAATAAAAGACTCACAAAAAGTTTATAAAATAAGAATACCAAGTGGTTGACTAAACCAAATAACATGTATGATGAACAAAAAGCTTTAAAATCAATAAATCGTATCAATGACCCCAAATGAGAAAATATATGTTTTATTGTCAAAATCTAGGTTGCCTTTTCCTTTAATACTTAAAACATTTGACTCCACTCATTTCTTATATATCTGGGTTCTGTTATATACATACATATATATATATATATATATCTATATATCTTATATATTTGAGAAGTTTCTTATAATATTTATTTCCTATCATATCTAATTCCTACATACTTATTTTTTTTCCTTTGTCCACTCATTTCTTATATATTTGATTTTTGTTGAGAAGTTTCTTGTGATACTCATCTAGTTCCTACCATGTTAATTATTTTTCTTTTTTCTTCCAGTATTTTGTCTGGGAATATTATTATTGAATATGGCCTGTAGAATTTTCATTCTCTTTCTGTACTTTGTTATGTGGTGTTATCTGAACTTTCAGGATATGTCATTGTTGACATTCATTATTTCAGAATGTCTAAGCCACTATTATTTCAATTTTTTTTTTAAATAAGCTTTCCTTTTTTTTTTAAATAGAGGCATGTTTTATTTATTTATTTGTTTATTTGTTTGCTTGGTTTTTTTTGTTTGTACATGCACTGGGTACAGTCAGAAGTGCGGGAGGGTAAGAGAATTCACCAGATCCAGAGCGGGGAGCAGAGCAGGCAGAAGGACCGAAGTACACTGCTGAGGGGAGTAGCGGGCGGCAGGAAAGGTCTGCGCGCCATGTGGGACCCTCCTCAGGTGGCCAGGGAGCAGCCGGGGATCGAACCGGCGCCGCAGAGGCCGCGGGCAGCTTCGCAACCCAGCGCTCAACCGCTGCACCACCAGGGAGGCCCCTATTACTTCAATTTTTTTTTTATAATGTGTCCATGTGCTTTCTTTCCAGTATTCTAAATACTTATATATTTCATCATTTGAAATCTGACATTTTATTTATCTTTTTTTTCAATTTAGAGAATCTCTATAATTATCTTCAAACTCACTGTTTTTTCCTTATTTGCATCCATTTTATTGTTGAGCCCATCAAAGATATTCTTTGTTTCTATTTCCATTTTTTATTTCTAGCATTTTAAAATTCTTTTTATTTTAGCTTTCCATTTTCTATTCACATTATCCTCTTTATTTTTTCTCTTGGAATCTTAATGTAATGATTATATTTGTTTCAATGCCTTGTAATTTAATGTTGTTAATGATAGTTGATGTATTTTATAGTGTTTTAGGAATTAAGTAAGTTCCACACTGTTTCCCCAGAATTTACCTTTGTACCTCTTCAATCTGGCCTCCTAAATTATATACTTAATAACAAAATTGTAATTCCAAAATGAAACATTTCTCTGAGTTCTTTAGCCAGTTTTCAAAATTAATAAACCCAAAGAAGGGGGAGTCCTTGGAACCTCCCATCTCTACCTGGTGGTCAGAGATCCAGGTGATAGCCAAAGTTGCAATTGTTTTCTGAATTAGTGAGGTCAAGGGGACTGAGATGCTATTTTGGAAGATTGAGGCCTTGATTTGTAGGATCTCAGGCTATCTTTAGTTAATGTCAGAATTGCGTTGAATGGTAGGATACCAAGCTCATATAACAGAGAGTTGTTTAGTGATGTGGATAAAAAAAAAAATAAATAAATAAATGAAATTGATTGGGGTGAGAATGCTTGCATATAACATAAGCAATGTGGAGGAAACTATGATTTCTTGAGAAAATTTTAAAAATCTGAATGGATAAAATTTAAATTTATTTAGATTTGTATTGTTCTATTATTATAGTCATACATTTATAATTTAACTATTCCTGCCCTATGATTCTGCTCTTATAGAACATCATCAACAAGAATTTAGAGGTTTTAGAAGTTTCCTTGCCTCCCTTGACATTAATACTAACATATCTGAGGTGGAAAAGGATTATATACCATTGCCGACAAAAGCGCTCATAGGACTTAGAAGATAAGGATAGACGGGGGAAACTTGCAGAGAAAGAATGCTCACAAGTATGTTTGTGTCATGGTCCATTGCGTCCTAGGACATTGTGCAGAGTTTCAACAGGATTTTAGAACAGCCATCAGGGTACAAACCACAGCCCTGGGACTATGATATCTGTAATCTGTATGGTGATGAAAACATAAATTTTTTCCATACTCTGATCAGGGGCTGGGGTGCAGTGGCAAAATCATGTGGCACTAACATGACTACAGCCTTATCTTTTCAGCTTGACTTTATTGTTGCTTTAAATATTAGGTCATAAATGACTTCCAGGTACTTTTGTACAAGAACCAGTCCTTTGTAGAAGAAATATTCAGGATGTAATGAAAAGTTAACTCTTATCTCCTTATAGTACTATTTGGAATTTTATTGCCAATTGACTGAACCGCTTGTGGTAAAAAGCTTAACCTCTGCTTTTCATTTTATCTAAATAATGCTGATATGAAAACTTTCTACATACCTAGCATACAAAGATTATGTTATGCCACTTAACTAGAAAATATTTTGAAAATAACCATTTCTCAAAAACATGTGGTATCTCTCTTCATAATATTACTAAAGTCACAGTGAAATGCATTCTAAAGTTATTTATTTTTGTTGTTTAATGTAGGTATCACCTGTGTCAATGGATTCCCATCTAAAGGATGTGCATCCAGTGCCCATGATGTTCATTTAAGGTTACTTCTCTGGATATGGATGGTTGATCCAGGTTGGGTCAATTATATTCTTTCATCTTAGAAAATGGGATGCAGAGTAATTAACTGTAGTAGAGGCTGAGGGTCACTGAAAATCACTGTGCATAATCTAAACAGAGCTTTCATATTCACTGCCCTGCTGGGAATTGATCATAGATTCCTTCATTCTTTTCCCCTGAGTTCATCTCGTTCTTTGAGACCAATAATCATCCTCCGTGTTGTCTATTTTATTTTCCTTTTCTTATAGAGTTGGTCTGAGTCAGAATCAGAAACCTATTTTTTTTTTTAAAGATTTATTTATTTATGCATAAAAGACCTGGGGTACAGGCCAGAAGTGTGGGGACTGAGAGGATTCACTAGAGACAGAGTGGGGAGCAGAACTGGCAAAATGACTGAAATACACTGCTGAGAGGAGCAGCAGGTGAGAAAAGAGAGATATGCTGCGCCATTTGCTTAGCTCCCTGGCCAGTGGGGGTCCAACTCCTGCTGCAGAGGCTGCAGATAGCTTCACAGTGCTATGCTTAACTCCTTGCGCCACCAAGGGGGCCCAGAATCAGAAACTTGTGCAAATAAGAGAATAATTATTATGGCATGTATTGTTACTACTTTTATTAATAATATTGAGCCTTAAGAGACATGTAGGAACAATCAAGTTTACATTACTTGATAATGCCTTTGAAGAAAAATTTATTTGATTTATAAGGTCTTCATGCTATACGTTTTTACATACTTTTCCCACTTTTATAGTTTTTTATTCTTAGAATTATGTTTACTTTGTAATTATATTTGAATGACTTTATTCTTATTTTACTTCAGTGATTTTACTTTTAAAACATTAGCAAAAAACGACTTACATACTCTTCATTTTTTATAATTTTTTATTCAAATTATTTTTAAATTAGATGAGGAACTGGAGCTTGAAGGTACTAAATACTTTACTATTCAAACAAGTATTAAATTGTGGACAAAATAGTCTAACTAATATCTAAGAAAACTCTTTTACCACTGATCACTGCACTTTAATTTTATAAACTGATAAAATCCCTTAGATTACAAAGAGTTGTATGTTGATTTCCTAAGCAACAGAATTGAAATAGAAATAGTGTTCAGTAATTTTACTAGGACATGCTTTTTGAAATAGCCTTGCATAGATTGAACAAAATAAGACTGGACAAAGGAAGAAATAGAAGACTACATCAAAGTCAAAATTATTTTATTTATTTATTTATTTTTGGTTTTTAAGAAGTGGGGTACAGGCCAGAGTCACGGTGGGTGTATGTGCACATGTGAGAAGATTCACCAGAGAGGGGAGCACAACAGGCAGACGTGCTAAAACACACTGCTGAGAGGAGCAGTGGGTGAGACAGGAGTGGTCTGCTGCGCCATGTGTGTTGCTCCCGGTCTGCCGAGGATCGAACTCATGCTACAAAGGCCACAGACAGCCTTCACAGTGCTGTGCTCAATCCCCTGTGCCACCAGGGAGGCCCTCGAAGTCAAAATTAAAACATCAAAAGATTCCACTGGAAATCCAGGAGCTGAAATGGTCCTGGGACTTTACCCCGTTTATGTAGCAGAAGAGGTCTTATAGCCTGTATAAACTGGATATCAGGCACAGCGTGATGACAGGGGGAGGGAACAATCTTAAGTGAGACAACACATATTAATTGAGGAAATTCTCTCTCTGGATAACCCAACATTACATCAACATGATTCATTATTTGTGTCATTTGGATATACTTGTTTGCATAATAAAGGTTAGGGACACCTCCTGCAGAATTATGGTGGGGTCATTTCATGGGAGAAGTTATAAAAAAGTAATTGAATATGTTATATATTTGTCATGGGCTGAATTTTTTCTCTCTAAAATTCATATGTTGAATATCCTAACCCTTCTTATCTTAGAATGGATCCATACTAGGATATTTAGAATTTTAATATGTGGATCCTGATCCAATATTATTGGATCTTTATAAGAAGAGGAAGAAACACCACAGTTATGCAGACACATAAAGAACAGCCCTTACGAAGTCTCTGTGAGGCAACCATAGCAGGCCAAGAAAAGTCATCAGAATTACTGACACCTTGGAATTCTAGCTTCCAGCACTACAAAAAAAATATTTTGTCATGTAAAGAAATCATTCTGTGATTTTTTTTTTTTAATATAACCTTAGCAAACTAATTCAGACCACTTGGTTACTGCTGGTTCACAGTTGTGTTTTGCATTTATTTCCTGCAGCTCTACTACAGATTCCAGATGCCCTTCCTTTAAGGGCAATTTATTAAAGCGATAATGCCGGAAGAGTTGACTTACTAGGTAATGTTACTACCATGCCTCAGCTGACATATTGTTGAAAACCACAATATAACTGCTCAGCACAGTATTTAATATGGGATACACATATTATTTTTTTCAAGATTTATTTATTTGTTTATGCGTACAAGATTTGGGGTGTAGGCTTGAGGTGTGGGGGCTGAGAAGACTCACCAAGACAGAGTGGGGAGCACAGCAGGTGAATCTACTGAAATACACTGCTGAGGGGAGCAGCAGGAGAGACAGGAGAGGTCTGCTGCGCCATGTGGGTCAGCTCCCTGGCTGGGGATCAAACTCATGCTGCAGTGGCTGGTAATAGCTTGATAGTGCTGAGACTTAACCTCTATGCCAGCAGGGAGGCCCCAGCAACATTATTTTTAAAGGAAATAAACAACAAAACTAATAAAATATAACATATGGTCTCTCACCATGACTATTTTTTCACCTCCTTAGTGGTGAGTTGACCGAAATCAATACATAGGAGCGAGTTATGTGGAATATTTTTAAATTTCTTTAAAAAATGACTTATGGGCAAAGCATAATTACAAGATGGGTTCTATGCAGGATTTCAACATCTCTAAAAGCAACATTCTGTTTTTGAGTATTGTAATTATAACTCAGTTTGGTTTTGTTTATACTACATTTTGTATTGTTGCATTTGTTTACAAAAATAGAAGCACCAATAGACTATCCTCAAGAAGTAAAAAAGTCTCATAGAGATGTAATTGTCTCTGCCTAAAAATTAAGATTATTTCAGATATTTTAGTGTCTCCTGTAAAACACTAATTAAAATGAGAGATAAAGGGGAAAAAAGAGCAGAAATTAAAAAGATTTATTTTTAAAGATTTATTTTTATTTACATAAGAGCCAGGGTACAGGCCAGATGCGTGGGAGGGTGAGAAGATTTACCAGAGACAGAGTGAGGAGCACAACAGGCAGATCTACTGAAATAAACTGCTAAGGGGAGCAGTGGGCGAGACAGGAGAGGTCTTCTGGCCATGTGGGTTGCTCCAAGGCTGGCGGGGATCGAACCAGCACTGCAGAGGCTGTGGACAGCTTCACAGTGCTGCACTCAACCACCTGCAACACCAGGGAGTCCCTTAAAATAGTTTTCACAGAGATCCATCACATGGACTATTGACAGCCATGGCGAACAGTCTATATGATGTAGGAGTGAAGAACACTAAGGATGGGATCATCAGTTTTTGTTCAAAATAATTAAATCAGAGGTTACAATGGGACAAAAGTTTCTTTTTTCTACATAGTAGCTAATTGTTGATTAATGGAGATAGGAGAGTTAAAATGATTGAATATCTGCTATTGATACATTCACTCATTTAATGTTTATTTTTTATATTCAAATGCATTCCAGATATTGGTGTTACAATTGTATTTGATTGAATCATGAGACAGTGTTGAATTCCAAAGAACAAAGAAAAGTGGTACCATTTGTACTATTGCACTGCAACAAATGCATCAGGAGAGGTATTAGCCTCTAGGAGGATGAACTAATATTTGGAGTATATAAAGGAGAGTGTCACTTGTCATAGCCAGCTGATACGTTTATTTCAAGTTTTATTTTCAATTAAACACCAACTCTAATTGAAATATTTAACAATTTACAAAAGTGAATTTAATTTAATGTCTGCAGTCTAAATAAACCTTTTTATGTGCACATTTGTAAAATTCTAAGGCATAAAACCTGTCAGATATGTGTTAGGAAATTCAAACAAATTTTTACATGCTATAAATTAGTCTCTGGAGTCTAGACGGACAGAATGTCTGTCTATTACCCCTGATATGGGAGTGATAATACTCTCCTTGCAGGCCTGAATAGAATATTAAACATGATGTGTAGGCAAGTCTTTTCTGGCTCCTCTGCATTTGCCTGCTCATTAAATATTGGCATTTCTCAGAGCTGCATTCTTAATCTCGTCCTCACTATTAACTTATTCCTTCAGCCACTGTCAGTTTTAACCAATATTGTAGAATGAATGGTGTCTTTAAAGTTAAAATAATTGTTAAAATGGAAAAAAAATCAACTTTGCTAGGGCTGCTGATAATTAAAATATGGTAGAATTTGAAAACTTACCATTGAATTTAGCAATGTATAGACCATTGGACCTTTTAAAATGATTGCATCGTAGGTTGCTTAGGAAAAAAAAAATGGTTGAATTTGTTTCTCAAGAAATAGGAAAGATTGAAGAAAAGTTTAGGCAATTTTGGACAAAATTTTGTTCTAAATGTTATCTAAAAAAATGCGAGCTGTGGGCCTCCCTGGTGGTGCAGGCAGTGGAGTGCGGCACAGTGAAGCTGTTCGCAGCCTCTGTAGCGCAGGTTCAATCCTGGCCCGACATGGCTAGCAGACCTCTCCTGTCTCACCCGCTGCTCCCCTCAACAGTGTATTTCATCATTCTGCCTGTTCTGTTCCCCACTCTGTCTCTGGTGAATCCTCTCACCCTCTTGTTCATCTGGCCTGTACCCCAATTCTTGAATAAATAAATAAATATTAAAAAAAAGGGAGCAGTAGCTAGCGTTGAATATACAGAGTACATTCTCTGCACATAGAGTGTTGTGAAAGGTATTTGTAGGGGCAGGATGGGCACTGAGCAGATTTTCTGATCCAGCAGATAGGTAAAGAAAGAGGCCTGGAGCCTGGAGCCATGAGTGGGTTTCTCAGGCTTTTACTGAGCTTTACATATAGTGTGGCAAATAGGTGCACGGCAGGCAAGGGTGGAGCTGGGGGTGTGGGGAGGGGCAGGAGGCCAGGAGGCCTCCAGGCCCCGAGCAAGTCTTCACTCTGGGCTTCTCTGGCCTCTTTAGCCCCTTCTCTCTCCTGCCTCTCTCCTGCTTCTGCTTCTCTTGGTGACTCTCTCAATGCCCCTCCCATGGCCCACAGAAGTAAACAAGTCAGCTCACAACAATGTAACAACTGCAGGTGCCCCATCAGGGCAATCCTAATGGTGGGAGGACTGAAAAGCCTGACAACCGGGTACCTTACACTATTACAGTATAGCATTTTTTGCTGCTGGGAATGATCTAGCAGAAAAACAATGGGAAAGGTTTGCCAATGCAGAGAAGGGACAATTTGTGGGAACAATGTCATCATTAGACAAAAATGGTTACTATTTTTATACAAGTTAAAATTTTGACTTTTTAGCACATGCAAACTCCATCCTAGGAAATGGAAGAAATTCAGAGTACAAGTGGAGTTATGGATTCTGAGCAGGGATATGAAATATTTAGGGACAATGAGGGTAGGTGGGCATATGTAATGGTGAGTCTACATGGACATCCTCTTCATTCCTAGGTAGCAGCACTATCAGAGTAAGGATGCTGGAGATTTGAGTGAGAAGATGTGATTGAGTTATCTAGATATGTAAAAGCATATCTGTATTGTCAGGATAATGAATCTTGAATTAAAGTCAGAATGATCATCATAGTTGCATTTTTTTTGGATCAAATTCAGTTATCGATTATGGATGGCAGAATAAACGTAAGATAAAGGCAGAGAGATAAATGCAGCCAGGGTTTTTGTAGTATCACATGGATTATGAAGAGCAAAGGAATCAAGGGAAAGCATATGCAAGACAGTTATGGCATCTGACCGGGATAAATAGGAAAGAGGGTTGAAACTGTGAAAGAAAATGAAAATGTGTGGGATCAACTGCAAATGAATTGTTCAAATATTTTCAATAGAGGTAGCAAAGAGAGAATTTAGTAGTTGATCATCTGGCAGCTAGAGAAGGAATAGTAGTCATTTTTTTAAAATTGTTCTTACAAAAAATTGTTACTATTGATAGTGGAAAAGCAGAGACTTTGAGTCAGTGAAACATCACTGAAGACTTGCTCAGCATTCACAAACCCCTGCTGAAGAGGGAAATACCACAAGTGTTAAATATATCATGATCACTCAGTCCTGTAGTTAACAGTTCTTATGGACTATTTGCCTCCACAATTCCTCAATTCAGTTCTCATTTTGTGAAAGTGATTGCTCTTGGTAACAGAATAGAAAGCCTTAGGGAAAGAAAATAATCTTTTCCATGCCTATTTAATTCTAGTCTATGTATGTTTAAAGAGAAACAAACCAATACACACACAATGGCTATTTAAATTAATGAGCCCTGCCAACTATGGTCTAAATACTTTTAACTACATATAGATTCTTTTATTTATAAAATCTTGAAATAATTATACTCAGAAACACTTAAAAATAAATTGCTAATTTCAAATATAGATATAATTTCCCTTGACATCTTGTCATTTCAATTGTGAGATATTTCGGCATTTATACAAATTTACTTGCATAGATTTGCAAGACAGTGTTAAAGAGAAGACAGATCCTGATGAGAACATTTAGCACAGACTGAAATATAAAGCTGAGTGAAGTAGAAGAAGATGAATGTATTTACTGTGTGGACAATTACGCTCACTGTTTTCCTTTCCGTCATACAAAATATTTGAGTAAACTTCTAAATGAAAACCAAATTAATAGTGACTACAATGAAAGGAATTTGTATAAAATTGTATTTTCAACCATTTTTATGGGTAATACTCTATCTTAATTTTACCATATATAAGATAAGAAAATTACTCTCTCTTGATGAAAGGGCTTGTGGAAAGAGACTAAATACACTTATGTACAATTGTATTTATTATTAAATAGGTTTTTAATAAGGATTTTATGAATATCCAGTATTTAACTTACTCTATAGTTATTTTTTTCTTTAAATTAGTTCTCATTCTGCTAACTCTAAAACATTTTGCTAAAAGTTTCAATTTTCAAATAATCTCAAGAAAGAATAGCTTTAGTAGATATATCATATTGTATTAAAAAAATACACTAAAAGTGCACTTGTAGGTGAATTTCCTCTTTACCGTGTTTCAGAATCCAGAAGCCCTCAGAACACCCCGCCCACCTTACACACTAAATAACCTCTAATAGTGATTCAGATTGATTTGTCTGTTTTGGAAATTTGCATAAATGGAGTCTTATTACTCTGTGGACCTCTGTTTCTGGGTTTTTATTTCAACTCAATATTTTGTTTGTGAGTTTCATGCATATTGTTGTTTATGGTCTAATTCATTTATTCTTTTGATTCATATTACTTCATTGAATGTGTATGCCAAATATGAATTATCTTCTAATCAATAGTTTCAGAGGATTTTTCAAATGGTTAGGTATTCTATATTACCATTCACATTTAGATCTACTATTGCTTAATCACATTTTATTTACACAATTACTGAGATAGGAATTGTTGCTGAAGGTTCTGGAGATGGCTGAACAATATTCAACAATGGACTAAAGGGTCGACAGGGGTAGGAGGACATGCCACTGAGTTCCACATGGAAGTTTTACTTGGGAACAGAGTGAACAACCAAGGGTTGTGGGAAGCAGGCTGTATAGTAACAATAGGGTGAGTTGGCCTCTGGTTCCCTTGGGAGGATGTAATTGACTGCTGCACTGGTGTGGGTAACTTCCTGGCTGGGGATCAAACTCGTGCTGCAGTGGCTGTGGATAGCTTCACAGGTTGCATCATAACCCCTTGCACCACCAAGGAGGCCACAGTCTTAATTTCTTATTAAATCCCCTGTGTTTGTTTTCTTACTCAAGATTACCTTCATTATACTTGGCCATATATATTTGTATATAAATTTGATAAATGTTATTTAATTTCAAACACATAGATTGCTATGACTTTTATTGTAATCATATTCAATTTGTAGATCAATTGTTAAAAAAACTTACATTTTTAGGGCCTCCCCGGTGGCGCAGCGGTTGAGAGCTGGGTTGTGAAGCTGCCCACAGCCTCTGCAGAGCCAGTTCAATCCCCGGCTGCTCCCCGCCACCGGAGGAGGGTCCCGCATGGCACGCAGACCTCTCCTGCCGCCTGCTGCTCCCCTCAGCAGTGTACTTGGGTCCTTCTGCCTGCTCTGCTCCCCGCTCTGGCTCTGGTGAATTCTCTCACCCTCCCGCGCTTCTGACTGTACCCAGTGCATGTATAAGCAAAACAAACAAACAAACAAATAAATAAATAAAACATGCCTCTATTTAAAAAAAAAAACTTACATTTTTACAATACCAGCCTTCTAACTCATGATTTTGGTACATGACGTCAACATTCACTTTAATTTTTTTCAAAAATGTGTGTGTATGTTTCTGGGAATACATATCACATATCACATTTGATTTATTCCTTGGTATTTACAATTTCAAATATTTTTAACATATATTTGGTTTATTGCATTTGATATGATCACACCTCTTCAGGTGTATGTTACCACACCACACACACACAACCAAGCCGCCCAAAATTAGACCTCAACTATATCCATTGTGTTCCCTCCAACCCTTTTCTTTTACTCTCCCTTCCCCTATTCGTAGTCTCAGAGATATTTCTATTTCCTGATATGTGATAATAAACAGTGTTTCATGCGCCTGTAAGCCATCTGTATGTTTTCTTTGAATTGTGTAATTTGGTCTTCTGCCCATTTTATCATTGGATTTCTTGTTTTCTCTTTGTTGAGTTGTATGAGCTCTTTAAGGCCTTTTGGGTATTAGCCCCTTATCAGATGTATAATGTGCAAATATTTTTTCCCATTCAGTAGGGTGCCTTTTCATTTTAATGATAGTTTCTTTACCTGTGGAGAATTTTTTTTTTAAAGATTTATTTATTTATACAAGCACTGGGTACAGTCGGAAGTGCGGGAGGGTGAGAGAAACCACCAGAGCCAGAGCGAGGAACAGAACAGGCAGACAGACGAAATACACTGCTGAGGGGAGCCGCAGGAGAGACAGGAGAGGTCTGCGCACCATGTGGGACCCTCGCCAGTGGCCGGGGATCGAACAGGCACTGCAGAGGCTGCGGGCAACTTTGCAGCCCAGCGCTCAACCACTGCACCACCAGGGGAGGCCCTACCTGTGGAGAAATTTTTAAGAATCTGTGATACCATCTTTGATCGAAACTCTGTGCTTCCATTTTTTGATGAAAATATGTCTGTGCTCTTATTTATTCAAGTGCAATTCATAATTCAAGTGTTCAGTTCAGTGGCATTTAGTACATTCATGATGTATGCAACCACTAAAATTCTCCGTAGATTAAATTTTTTTTCATTACCCCAAAATGCACTCCTATTTATCTTTCCCTCCATCTTTTGGTAGACACTAATGTGCTGACACTGCGTAGTCTGGATATTTCATATAAAAAGACTCATACAGGATGTAACTTTCTTGTCTCCAGTTTCTTTGAATTAGCACAGTGTTTCCATAAATATATATATATATATTTATATATGCCATACTTTGTTTCTCTGTTTTTTCCATTGATGGTCATGTGGTTGTTTCCAAGTTTTGGCTATTACGAATAATGCTGCTATAAACATTCAGATTCGAGTTTCTGTGTGTACACAATTTTTTGCCATTTATCTTTGATATACACCTAGGGATAGAATTGCTGAATCACATAATACTAGTTTAATTTTCTTTTGAAACTACCAAATTGCTTTGCATGGGAGATATGCCTTGTTAAATTTCTTCTTGCCATGCATAGGCATTCTAGTTTCTCTATATTGTTACTGACACTAGGTATTTTCCTGTATTTTTAAAATTAATTATTCTAGAGATCCTAGTGTACGGTAGTGCATTGTGGTTTGATTTGCATTTATTTAATGACTATTGACATCAAACAGCTTGTCTTGTGCTAGCTGGCCACTTGTATATCTCCTTTGCAGAAATATCTATTAAAATCATTCACTCATTATTAATACTATTGTCTTGTCATTGAATTGTAGAAGTTCTGTCTATATCCTGTCTATTACCTTTCAAGATATATTTTTAATAGAACAGTGCATTAGTCTGTTAGTCTAGTTACTTTCATTAGTATAGTATATGAGACAAATGTTCTCTGTGGTCAAGTACCTATGGTCAATTACCTATAATCCAACAATCTCTTGGGATGGGAGTATTTCATATAATATCTCATATTGTCATATTGGTGAGCCTGTAGATCTTCATATATTTGCACTAGCAGACACACTGTAACAAGTTAGACAAAGAGTAGATATCAACTTGATAAGAATAAAAGAAATGACTCCTTAAAATGTCTGGCTGGATTCTTAAGCACTCCTAAGGGCAGGGTAAAATAATGAGAACTCATTTTTGGTTTCTGGTAATGGCATACTGTGCTGTCAGCAAAGACATTGCCTGTATTGGCCTTATTGAAAAGGGCTTGTTTGAGGGGCCCGTGTTCTAGGTTGATGAACATAGTATTGATGGATTCATTTGCCTTATGAATTGACAATTATCACTAGATGAATCATTCCATTTATAAATGATCACATTACATTTAAGAATTCATAAACAGCTATATAGATTAAATTTTACTTTTGTGTGTTAAAATGAAATATTGCTACTTGAATTTAAACAATCTAATATAAGTGGATTTTTTAACTAAAATAACAGTGGAGTAAATCTGTTAGTGTATATTTAGGTTTACTTAAATGAAGTATATTTAGAATGTATTTAAAATATTTCTCACATAAAGATAAATGGTTCAATGAGACTTCCATATGAAAATTATAAAGAAATCCATATTTTCAAAAGTAAGTTTCATAGAATCAGGATACATGGTATAACTATAGAAAAAGTTATTGTTAGTTCAGATGTTTAGAAACTACTAGTTTTTAAGATATACAAAATGCTGAGAGACTGATCAAAACAAACTCAAATCAGTATTGAGTAGTGTGTTCATGGACAGATGGTGAAAGGTGGTTTCAAATTGGAAGGGAAATGAAAAGCCTTTTGCACTAAATCATGTTCTTCATGTCAAATAAAATACCTTTACTGTTGACAAAGGGTGACTTTGACTGATGAATTCTGTCATGGTTTACATTTCACTACCTAAGACTGTCAATCAGCTAATACTCATCAACGATCAGCAAAATTGGAATTTCTGCACTATTGACACTTCTTTTCTAAATATAGTGGTTTATTGTATCATTGATAACTGCCATTCCCATGAAACAGCATGTTTCCATGAAGGGCAATTTGCTAAGTCTGAAAAAAAAAAAAATGATAGATTTTTCTTTATGTTTCCTCATTAATCTTAAAATCAATCTTTAATTTCTGTTTTCTTATTTGTTTCCCCACCTTTGTTAGGTTTATTCCCAGATATTTAAGCTTTTTGGTACAATTGTAAATAGGATGATTTTCTTAGTTTCTTAATCTTCAGACTGAATTTCAGTAGGAAGCCTACTATTTTTTGTGTATTGACTTTGTAGCCTGCTAATTTACTGAGCTGGCTTATTGTTTTAGTTTTTCCGTACAATTTTTAGGGTTCTCTTATATATTATCAAACCATCTGCAAATAATTATAGTTTTGCTTTTTCCTTCCCAATTTGGATTCCTTTTATGTGTTTCTCTTACCTAGTTACTCTAGGTAGGCCTTCCAGTATTATATTGGAAAGTAGTAGTGAGAGTGGATACCCTTGTCTTATTAATGGGAAGGTTTTCAGTTTTTCACCATTGAGAATGATGTTATTTGTGGGTTTGTCATATATGGCTTTTATTATGTTGATATGTTTTTTTTTTTAAGATTTATTTTTTACTATGCATACAAGAACTGGGGTACAGGCCAGAGGGGTGGGGGCATGAGAGGACTCACCAAAGACAGAGTGGAAAACAGAATAGGTGGATTTGACTGAAATACACTGCTGAAGAGAGCAGCGGGCGAGCCAGGAGAGGTCTGATGCACCATGTGGGTAGCTCCCTGGCTGGGGATTGAACTCGTGCTGCAGTGGCTGCTTTACCCCTTGTGCCACCAGTGAGGCCCAAGATATGTTCTTTTCATGCCAAGTTTTTCAAGGGTCTTCATCATAAATGGATGTTGAATTTTATCCATTGTCTTATCAGCATCTATTATGTTATTTTTATTTATTTATTTTTTTAAGATTTATTTATTTATTTATACAAGCACTGGGTACAGTCAGAAGCGCAGGCAGGTAAGAGAATTCACCAGAGCCAGAGCGGGGAGCAGAGCAGGCAGAAGGACCGAAGTACACTGCTGAGGGTTGCAGCGGGCGGCAGGAGAGGTCTGCGCGCCATGTGGGACCCTTGCCGGTTGCTAGGGATCGAACCAGCGCTGCAGAGGCTACGGGCAGCTTCACAACCCAGCGCTCAACTGCTGCGCCACTGGGGAGGCCCTGTTATGTTATTTTCAAATAGAGAAACCTGAATGTATATTTCCAAGTGTTTATAGGGATTCTGTATTGATTATATACTGTGTGGTAGAAACTGCTAAATGTCAAAACAAAGACAGAGTAATTTGGATTTTATAATGCGTGACAAGTTCCACAAGAACAAGAGAAAATCAAAATGTAGTACAGTGTAAAGGATATGTGGAGTTTGGGGAGGAGAAAGATTTGCAAATTTAGATAGGTAAATAAGGTAAGTCTTATTTACAAGGTGATATTTGAGTGAATGTTTGAAGAGTTATGAGATTTATCCTCTTACAAGCATACAGAATAATTTAGGAAAAGATTGTGAGGCAGAATTATGTCTGGCATATTTGAGAAACAACAAAGTTGGTAGGAGATCAACTGAGACAGTCGTAAAATGTGAGTGAAGGAAAAAGTATTGGACTTGTATTATTCATAGCAAGTTTCCATGCTCATGGGAGATCTCTATGTCCTGATAAATGGAAAAAAATACTCCCACAGATTACTATGAAATTGTAAGTAATCACCCCATTTCCAAAGGGAAATGCTTATGTGAGGAATATATATATATATATATATATATATATATATATACACACACACACACATATTATATATGTTATATATAATATATATAGCATATGACACTGAAGACTTCTGTTATTTTTAATAATAATATATCAGAAAAGAAACAAACACTACACTGCAGCAACATAAACACAAATGTAAATTGTTATCTGCCCATTAAACGAAACAAACTCAAGCCATTATCATGTAGGAGAGTATAAATGTACAGTGGTAGTAGGCAAAGAGTAAATATTGGGTGGCATCAAAAGATTATTATAACTCAAGCCTAAGAAGATAGTGGGACTTCTGAAGAATTTAAGTGTGTGGTGTGTAGGCAGAAAATTGTATGTGCCTTTTCAAAGCTATAACCAGAGACACCACTAAGGTAAAAAGATAAAGAACATGTTTTACAAGTAGCAGAAATATTTTAATTCACAAAATAGCAGTATTAGGTTTGGAATTATAAATCCAGTATAAAATGAGGGGTTGTAGGGAAATAGAAAGTTTGAGATCATTTTACAGAAAGATTTATTCATATATTATTTTAATTGAAACAACATTGGCTTATAAAATGGAATATGATTCAGGAGAATAGATCTATACAGATGTAGCCACACTACACTCCTGTGGAAGCAACCACAGTCCCTTACATAAAACCATAAAACCCCTTCCCTATGTCGTTCTCACTCCCACCTCTCTCCCCCTCTAGTAGCCTTAATTCTGTGCTCATAATCCCAGGGTTGTTTTGTTTTCGTTTTTCTATATTCCACATCCTCTCCAGTTCTATCTATGATTGCAAATAGCCATAGTTCATTTTTTATAACTGAGTAATAGTCCATATATATGTATATATACATATATAAATGAGCAAATATTATTCAGTTATTAAAAAAAGAAATACACACATATTTGTGTCTTTAATCCACTAAAAATGTTTTTGGGCATTTAGGTTGTTTTTATAACTTGATTATTGTAAATAGAGTTGTGATGAACATAGGTATTAATAAATACCTTCAAATTAGTATTTTTTTATTTTTATGCCAATGTTTTTTTAAAATTTATTTATTTTTATATTCCTCATATAATTGCACCCCCCTTATTTTGACCCCAAGCCTTCCTTTCTCCGCCCCCCCCATAGTGCCTCTGGTTTATAGTTGTTTGTCGATTTTGATATTTTCTTTCTTATAGTTATTCTTTTTCCTGGTCCCTTATTTAGGCTTTCTAGATTCCTGCTATGAGTGAGACCATCGGTATTTTTCTTTTTCTTTCTGGCTTATTTCGCTGAGCATGATCCCTTCCAGCTCCATCCATGTTGCTGCAAATTGCATGTGTTTATCTTTTTGATTGCTGAGTAATATTCCATTGTGTATATTTACCACAACCCAAATGCCCAAAAATAGATGACTGGATCAAATTAGTATTTTTGCCTAAGAGTGGAATTGCTGGATCATATTGATACAGGGTATTAAAACTGGCCAAGGACACTGCCCAAATAATTTATCAATCACCATCTGAGTTCTTCACCTGTGCGCACAATTGCAAGAATACTCAGCTTAAGAGAACAGCGCCAGATGAGTGACACTCAAATCAGCAGCTGCAGTGGCTGAATGACCTGACAAAAGGTCATACTCACCAGCTCAGTGAGGTGTCCAGCTTTGGGTCTTCGCCTTCTCTGCCAGTCTGTAACAGCAGCAAAACTGGGGACAGTTTTAGTCACTCGGCTACTTACAAAGCCTCTTAGCTTTTCCTCTCTGAGGTTGGCTGCTAGAAGCCTCTCCACATCCTTCAGAGGCCCTCAACATCCTTCTGGAAGATGGGTGTGATGGGGGCCGAAATCGCTGATCCTGAAATAGCTGAAGATCCGAAATGCTGAATCCTGAATGCTGAATGCTCAGATGCTGAATCCTGAACACTGAATTCTGGGGGTTCCTTCTGCAGTCTTTTATATTTCTTATCAGAGTCCCTACCCCCAAATGTGTTCATCAGGAATATTGGTCCATAAGTGTGTGTGTGTGTGTGTGTGTGTGTGTGTGTGAGAGAGAGAGAGAGAGAGAGAGATCTGAGAGATCCAGAGATCCTCACCTGGTTTTGATATCAGAGTAATGCTGACCTCATAAAATGTGTAAATGTGTTTGGGAGCATTCACTTGCCCTCTATTGTTGGGAAGAGTGTGAGAAGGATAGGTACCAGTTTCTCTTTGAAAATTTGTAGAACTCACCTGTAAAATCATATGGCTTTTATTTTTTGGAAACCTTTAGTTATTGTCTCAATTTTCTTGCTTGTAATTTTTTCAGGTTTTCCATTTCTTCCTGATTCAGTCTTTGAAGGTTGTATGCTTCCATAAATTTGTCCATTTCTTCTGTATTTCCCAATTGCTTGGCACAAAGACATTCATAGTTGTCTCATGAATTTATTTCTGAGATGTCTCTTGTAACTTCTCTTCCTTCATTCTGAATTCTGTTAATAGTTTTGCCCATTATTTCCTTAGTGAGTGTATATAAAGCTTTGTCTATTCTTTTATATTTTTTCAAAGAAACACATTTTGGGTTCAATGATCTTTTGAATTTCCATTTAACTTCCACTTCATTTTTTTTATGTCCTAATTTTGATTATGGACATCCTCTTACTGGCTTTTAATTTCATTTGCTCATGTTTCCCCACAGTATTTTTTTTTTAAGATTTATTTATTTATTTATTTATACAAGCACTGGGTACAGTCAGAAGGGCGGAAGGGTGAGAGGATTCGCCAGAGCCAGAGCAGGGAATAGAACAGGCAGACTGACAAAGTACACTGCTGAGGGGAGCAGTGGGGGCATGGCAGGAGAGGTCTGCAGGCCATGTGGGACCTTCGCAGGCAGCCGGGGATCGAACCAGCACTGTGGATACTGCAGGCAGTCTTGCAACCCAGCGTTTAACCGCTGAGCCACCGGGGGAAGGCCCTCCCCCTAGTATTTTAAGTTATAATTTTAGATTGTTTATTTAAGCTATTTCTGACTTTTGCTGTAGCACATACGTTTTGCTAGGATAAGTCTTCACACACATTTGTCTTGACGTGTTTTTACAATTCTTCTTTGATTTCCTTCCTAGCCAAATTTAAATAAATAAACCTCTAACAGATACAGCAGATACAATAATGTAAATCAACCTTACTTCAATATGCATACTTTGAAAAAGTTCTTAAATTTTAATTTAATCTGAGATTTCTTTAATTTTTAGAATTATTTTCACTCTTAGAAAAAGTGAGCAGAAGGTACAGGGATTTCCCATGTATTTTTTTTCCCCACACAATACATGGATCCCTCCATTATCAATATCACCCACCAGAGTGGTGCATTTGGTTACAACTGAACTATATGGGTTCATTATTGTAACCCAAATGAGCTGAAAACTTGCAGTCCATAGACTGCATTAGGAATCACATTTGGTGTTACATGTTACTAGTTTGGTCAATGTATAATGGTATGCATCTGTTATTATAGCGTCATACAGAGTCATTTCACAGCCTTGTAGCTTTCCATTTTCCAGAATATCAAGTAGTTGGAATCATTCAGTATGTAATCTTTCAGGTTGGTTTCATTTCCTTAGTATATACATTAAAGTTTCTTCCATGCTTTTTGATGACTTAACTAATTTTATATTGGGGTGAGAAAATATTTCATTGTCTGAATGTACCAAAATTCATTTACTTATTCAACTATTATAAGATACCTTGGCTGCTTCCTGGTTTTGGAAATTATGAACAGAGCTACTATAGTTATGTGTGTAGGCCTTTTTTGTGGACATTGTTTTCAGCTCATTT
The DNA here is from genome assembly GCF_014898055.3 of Talpa occidentalis. Taxonomy (NCBI): domain Eukaryota; kingdom Metazoa; phylum Chordata; class Mammalia; order Eulipotyphla; family Talpidae; genus Talpa; species Talpa occidentalis. The sequence continues at coordinate 61,270,902 of NW_023603184.1, read as the reverse complement.
GAGTAAAATCAAGAAGAGTGATTGTCAGATCTTATGATAAAAATATGTCTAATTTTATAAGAAATAGTAAAATTTTCTTTTAAATCAATTATACCATTTGCACTTCACCACAATGGATTAGAATTACAGTTGTTTCACATTTTTATAAGCATGTGGCTTCATTGTTCAGAATTTTGACTATTTTAATATGCATGTACTGATACTGCATTACTTTATTAACATATTCTTGTTGACCTATTATGTGGAAATCTTTTAATTTATTTATTTGCCATTTTCATTTCTTTATTGCTGAAATATTTGTTAAGATATTTATCTAAATATAGATCAAATTAGTCTCATTTTTAAAATTTTATATGCATATATACAAATACATAAATTATCTTTCATGTACACATGTATATAAATTGTGCTTTATTGTATCTATATATGTTAGGTTATAATTATATATACATTTTTATGAGGCAATAGAAAGATACACACTAAAATATGCTAGTAAATTTGCTAGTGAAGATATTGGGGACTGAATAATCTATTTTTATTTTATCTTTCTCTTTGAATTGCTGCACAATAAACTCATATAACTATGTGAGCAAAATAAAAGAACTCAAAATTCTATTTATTGATGGTAATTAATGATCTAATCATCTATTTACCAAGGTAAAATTTGTTCTATTTTTAATCTACTTGTTTATGTTCATATTTTTCAGTTTTAAGAATTATTTGTATATTTTGGATAAGTTTGGTTTTGAAATATTTCCTCCTAAAATATGGCTTTTTTCACATTCTCTTGACAGTGTCTTTGAAAGAGCATTTTTTAAGAACTTTAATTTATTAATTTTTTCTTTCCTAGATCATGCTATCTAAAAAAGTTACCACCAAACCCAAAGTCATTTATATTTTTTCTTACATTTTCTTCTAGGAATTTTATGGTTTGTGATTTATATTTATATCTGTGATCAAACTTGAGTTAAATTTGTAAAACACATAAAGACTGTGTCTAAAGTAAGCAAATAATCCTTGGAATCTCACTACAGGGCTGAAGCATCCTGAGTGGTGTTGGGGGCAGGGTAATACCAAAGAGGGAAGGAATCAGAGTAGGCGATGTTGGTAGACTATGGAGAATTTGGGGGCCTCTTGGTGTCTGTAACTGATGGGATTTCCAAATATTACATCAGTTCAAAATTTATTAATTAAATTCTGTTTCCAGTTTCTTGCACATATTTTTCAATTGAAAGTTCTGGTCTTCTAATATCATTTGTAGGAATGACTTTTGTTTTTTCTATTGCAAGCCCTTGTCCTTTTGTCAAAGATTGACTGTAACTATTAGAGTCAATGTCTTAGCTCCTCATTCTGTTCCATTGAAGTATTTACTTAAACTTTCCCTAATAGTCCTGATTAATTAGTTTTATAATAATCTGTAAAGTTGGGCCGTCTCAATCCTCCTAATTTTTTTTTTCTTCATTATTGTGTTGACTTCTCAGGGTCTTTTGCGTCTCCCTATAAATTTTGGAATCCTATAAAGTTGTTTTGTGTCTATTGACCAGTGCTGGGTATTTTTTGAAATTGCCTTGAATCTATAGATCATGTTGAGAACTGACATCTTGATTACAGTGAGTTGTCCTATTCATGCATATGAAATAGCTCTCCATTTATTCAGTTCTTCTTTGATTCATATAGACGTTTTAATTTAACCTAAGATTTTTTTCCATTACATTACCAATAACACTTAAACAGTCTTTTATTAAAAAATGAATCATTTTAGAAGGGTAGAAATGATGAGGTTATAACATTTATTTTAGCTATAGAAAATTGAATTACCAACTATTTGTCATGTAAAAGATAAAAAAATAAATCTAAATCTAAAAAATGCATTAAGAACATATGACAGATGTACATAAGGGAGTTAAATAAAAATAATGTCTCTGTACATTGCAAAAATTTTTTCTGTTTTCTTATTTAGACAAATTTTAAGTATAATATTTATTTTTAATCTCTAAATAAGTACCCACTTGTTTAACTAATTTTATTTATTTTTATCATAGAAAGTTCCTAAACATAACATAAATTCAAACCTAGCAAGACTTGGATCTATCTCTATTAAACATGTAGAATTCAAGAAACTGACTCACTACATATGGAGGAGTCACTCAATCTTCATCTGTGTAACAAAATAATGATTAAGTGGGTATTTCATGGTCTGTTTGCACACTGTATATGCAATTTTACATCAAATTTTAAGTCATTATATACATTTTTCAGAATTTCTTTAATATACAGATATTATCAAGATAATAAGACTTGGCAGATATTGGGTCACTAGAACACAGGATTTTCAAAGTTTAAACAAATGATTTGCATTTGACTGGGCATGCAATTATCCACAGGCCATGCCTTGTCCTGATTTACAGACACTTCTAATACTTCAATCTCCCTTAAAGTAATCAATCAAAGACTTTTAAATCTCTATATTGGTAGATAAAACCTACAGGGTAATTATAATTGAAAATCTAAAAGTAATGAGGTTTCTAGTTAAAAAATAGTAAGAGGTTATTATGAGGTGAATTTTAAAACTCCGGATTTTTCTCATTTTCCCCCAAATTCAAAGAATTAACTCTTCTGCAACTGCTATACTAGCAAGTTAAAATACTAAATTTTTCACTTTACTTTTATTTTTTTCTTTGTTGTGATAATTTACCGTGTGTCAAACCTAGTTATTAAAAAGCATAAGCATTAGGGCCTCCCCGGTGGCTCAGCGGTTGAGCGCTGGGTTGCGAAGCTGCCCGCAGCCTCTGCGGCTTCGGTTCAATCCCTGGCTGCTCCCTGGCCACCAGAGGAGGGTCCCACATGGCGCGCAGACCTCTCCTGCCTCCCGCTGCTCCCCTCAGCAGTGTACTTCGGTCCTTCTGCCTGCTCTGCTCCCCGCTCTGGCTCTGGTGAATTCTCTCACCCTCCCGTGCTTCTGACTGTGCCCAGTGCATGTACAAACAAACAAATAAACAAACAAATAAATAAAAATACATGCCTCTTTAAAAAAAAAAAGCATAAGCATTACAGTTGGTTGACTTGACTTTAACTCTGTATTATAACTAAGATATAGAAAGGTAGTTAATAGTTATAGATATGAATAACTATTCTGAAGTTAATTAATTGTTGATTCTATTTGCAGGTCCCTAGAAAAGACTTTTTCTATTTTCAGTAATTTTATATCCTTGAATTTGAAATTAATTTGCAGAAACTAGTAACCTAATGTGGTCAACCTAAATTTGTACAATTATAGTTAGTTTAATGCGGGATCCCCAGCCCCTCTTGTTCTCGGGAATATTGGCTTGGAACACAGAGTTCCTGCTGGTCAAGCGAAAATGTAGAGTCAGGAAGGGGGCCTCCCACCAGGACAAAAGTCGTGGTATGAGGAACCAGTATTGGAGAACCAGTATTGGGAAACCAGTATCTGCTGAAATCAGCAGTCTGACATGATGGCCAGATTAGCATAACCAGCTAGACTACCTTAACAGAAAGTTAAGTGAGAACAGTAACTAGAGATATGATGCCTTGATCAGCTAGATCAAGGGTGCCCCACAGGAACCAACCCCCACTGACTCTCCCATAGCTTGTGTCAGACTTTTATACATTCCCACCATGTACATTCCTCCACATACTTGCCCACCTTCCCTGAACCTGATCCTCAATAAATATGAGACTGCCCTTGAAAAGGGGCTACCTTTCATGATGTGGAAGTCCCTCTAGCGCTGCCCCTCTAGGTTGCTCTCTCTTTACTTAAGACTTTGAGTTATCTTTTCCCTTCCCCATACCACTCCCAATGCTGACACTCCACAAGGTGACAGCTATATGAGATATGAATAATAATATATAAAATCTAATTAGACATTGTTATAAATTGAAAATGATCTCACTGAATGTGTACTGAATCAGATATATTTATCCATAATATTCTAAGCTATTTAATCATACATAATAGTAGTGAATAGTAATGATAAATTAGTTAATTTGTTAAGGGTAATGTTAGCATTTAAAGTTTAATTTTAGAATCTCAAAATATTTTATAGTTGAATAATATATCATATATCGTTAATATCCCTAGTATTTCTGTTTCCAATTTGTTTCAAGTAAATCAGCTTTGACTGAACATCAACTTTGGCCCAAGATGATGAGTAGATCTTTTGTCTAGAAGTTTGTGAATAATGGTTCAAGAATTATACATGCATACAGCACTAAAAGTTTGGAGTACATTAAGAAGCAAAGATTGTATAAATGTGTATGAATAAGCTTGACTTTGGGATTCACCCAGGACTGAATTCATAAGTCAAGAACAATTTTTTTTTTTTAAATTAGATGTATGCCTTCTCAGGAAAGAAAGACTGTTTCTTTGAAATAATTGAACAACTGAAATTTTGAATTCTGAGTATTTATTTATTTATATTTGCTTTTCACCTTAAAAAGAAGCAAGGGAAGACTATGAGGGGAATTTTTTTTTTGCAATAATAATGCTTTCCTTAAAGTCTATTTCATTTGATACTTCATTTCCAACTTTAATTTCTATTATACCTGAGTGTTACCCATTAGTAGCATGTATTTTAAATTTATTTATTATCCAATTAAAATACCTTTTTTTCATTTCTACTGCATTTCATTTAACTCAGTGAATATTGAAATACTTGGATTTGTATGAGACATCATATAATAGTGCTTTGTTTTATTCCAAATTTTATAATACTCTTTCTCCTTCTTTCCTCTTTTCATTCTATCCATGGCAGTTTCTTTAGTTTTTCCTTTCTTCATTCTACTGAATTAATATGGTAATATAAATAGTAGAATTGATGATAGGTAACAGTGGATCACATTATGTACCAAGATCTGGCCTAAGATATTACATGGATCACATAATCTAATTACCAGAATACTCTATTTTATTATTTTTCCTTTATTGAGGTAACAGTGGTTTGCAGCACTATATATGAGAATAATCCTTTAAAGTAGGATCCATTGCTATCCTACCCACATTTTTCAGATGAGAAGATGAGAAAGCAAACACAGTTTGTAAGGCTGTTATCCCTACAAAAAAGATTGCTGTCTATTTGGCACATGTAGGGTAAATGGTTTTTCAGGCTTTCCTGCCCTCCCACCATTAGGATTGCCCTACCTAATGGGGCACCTGTAGTTGTTATATTGTTGCAAACATCTTGTTTACTTCTGTGGGCCATGGGAGGAGTATTTGAGGTAGTCACCAAGAGAAGCAGAAGCAGGAGAGAGGCAGGAGAGAGTAGGGGTGAAAGAAACCAGAGAAGCCCAGAGTGAAGACTTGCCTGCGCCTGCTGGCCTTCTGGACCCCTGCACCCCTGCTTGCCATGTACCTGTTTGCTGGGATACATGTAAAAGCTCAGTAAAAGCCTGAGAAAGCCTTATAAAATCCAGCTGCTCTCTAAGTAATATCACTGCCTGCCAGATACATTTAAAATTTAAAAAATATAATATCAAGGAACATATTATTAACAATATTCAGCATTAATTCAAACATTGTTATTCATTACAAATAGTTAAACAATTTGACTCTGACCAGAAAAGAAGTAAGTCAGTAGAGACAGACTTAGAATGACAGAAGGAATATGCTTAAGTATTGAAAGGGTATATTTTGGAGGTTTCAGGAACAAGTACACGTTTTTCATCCTTTTGAATGGCTGGCACTTCCAGTCTCCCTCACGTCCTGTTACTGTGAAGAGTTGTAAAATAACTTTCAACCTCTTTTTTTGGTGTCTACATGTTCTTCTAAGTTAAAAGTGGTGGTAATAAAGCCCCACATATTTGGATATCTGATTCTCCTGAATTAAGGTCCCATAACTTTTTTTCTACCTTTCTGTTTAAGGATGTCTTTAAGTAAATCCTGTAGATATTGTCACTTTTTTTAGGATCCCAATCAAATTAAACCTAAGTCAGGCAGAAGGAAGGAAACAATAAAGATTGGGATAGAAACAAAAACTATAAAGAATAGAGAAACAATAGAGAACATCAATGGAAACTAAAGCTTATTTTTCAAAAAGATCAAGTTGTAAAAAGTTAGTTATAATAAACGATGAAAAACTAATTTTTCATATTATTTTTTAATTTTGTTTTAAATATTTTTAACCTACGTGGTTTGTAGTAAGAATTTAATGTTTTTTATGCATGATTGAGAATTTCATTTTCATTAATGTCCCAGAGGTGTTATAGGTAATTAAGATCCAAGATGCTCAAAAATATAAAAATATCTTCAGACTAAGTAGCAATCATGGAAACAATATATGAAAAAAAAAAAGCACTAATTTATTTCATTTTAATTCCACATAAATGAGTGTTTTGTTTTTCTCAAATTCTTATAAAGAATTTTTCTCAAATTCTGATATTATAAAGTACTTTCAGGGATGTAAGAAAATGATATAAATCAAGCCTTACTAGTAGGGAGTATAAGTGCTTAGAACCACATGTGTCTGTATATATCACCAGCACTTCACTTTAGAGGTTTACTCTAAAGACTATACAATACATGTGATTAATTTTTATAACACAGAAAAGCTGCTAAAACATGAATAATATGAAAATATAAATAATACAATGACTGTGCATAAGAAAGGATATATTATGGATTCCTTACAATTGATGAATATTTATAAATACATCAGCATGGACAAATCCCCAAACAGTTTATTAAAGGAAAATGGAAATTGGCAAATAAATAAGATTATGATACTAATATTATACTATTTTCATTAATTTAAGGAATATATGTCTGTGTATATAAATTTTAAATTGTTAATGGCAACAATAAGAACCAATTAAAGAGGCAGGAATATTGTGGGTAGCTGTAAATAAGCTTGAAAAAAAAGACAAAAATAAATTAATCACACACACATATATGGCAAAATATACAATACATGGTAAAATATGGAATATAACAATTATAATCTATACATGGTTAAAAAAACAAACTAATGGGCAGCTAAGATTTCTATTTTATTATTTTCTTTATTTTTTTTCATATGTTTGAAATGTTTCCATAATATTAGTAAGGGAAGAACTTCCAGTTAAAGCTATATCTGACTGTTACATTTATTTGGAATTTAATAATTTCCTTGGACAGGTAAATATGGTTTTAAAATATTTCTGGGAGGTAAATTTCTAAACAATTTAATAAGTGTTGAAAACAGTTGCTTTCAATGATTGACACCAAGAATATGCAGCAATTTAGAGTTATAAGTGACAAGAAAACAGTTATTTGAAAACTGAAACATTTCAACAATTAGTCCAGTATTTTATTATATGTTTTAGTTTTCAGAAGTCTACTGAAAAGGTCAATGATAAGACAATTTTTCCTGTTGTATTTAAGTTTTAGGTATTTCAATTTTCAGTTGTTAAATTGTGGGGATCTGACACAAATACTCTTTCATTTCTGACTAGCAAACTGTATTATATTCATTTCTTACTGATACAGTATCTAGACCACATTTTTGTCCTGCTATTGAAATGTTATTAATGATTGGAATCATGGATTATGAATGGTTTAACCTTGCTATTCAAAAAGACAGTATGAGTAATTCTAACTCTGTCATGCATTTGCAATTTTGATCATTGTATTCATAAATCCAAGAATGCTGAATGCATATTGTTAATGGCAAGGTGTTGTATTAGATTTGTATGCGAAGGGATGAAATGCTTCCTTTTACCATATGGAATAACTTAAAAAGAAAGATTTAATACACATGAAAAGGAAAATACAGATACATTAGATGTATTAAAAATAAGCACGTTGAAAATTAAATCACAGAGGGCCTCCCGGTGGCGCAGGCAGTTGAGCGCAGCACTGTGAAGCTGTCCGCAGCCTCTGCAGTGTGGGTTCGATTCCTGCTGGCTGGCGAGGGTCCCACATGGCGCGGCAGACCTCTCCTGTCTCGCCCGCTGCTCCCCTCAGCAGTGTATTTCAGTCAATCTGCCTGTTCTTCTCACTGCTCTGTCTCTGGTGAATCCTCTCACCCTCCTGCGCATCTGGCCTGTACCCTGGTTCTTGCATAATAAAAAAAAAAAAGAAATTTTAATAAATATTTGTAATACTCTTAAAATCTGGACTTTATATCACAAATAAATAAGATATGTAAATCTTAGAAAGGAACCAGATACCTTAATCAAAGAGACCCAAAGTTTCAAAAATAAATGCCACAATGAATGAAGACAAATATACATAGGAATGTTTCTTAAACTATCCTCCACAGTCCTGGTAGAAATTTTGAAGGCAAGAAGGGAATGGGAGGATATATTTAAATATCTCAAAGAAAAAGCTATCCAACTGAGACTACTTTATCTAGACAAATGATCTTTCAAGATTGAGGAAGGGGTAGAGAGATTTACACAAAAAACAATAATTAAAAGAATATACTCCTACCAATTTACCCTTAAAATAAACACTAAACTACTATAAAATAAGAACTAGCCTCATCCAGAAGTAACAGACATCAAAAAATTACTCATTGATGAAGACAGTAAAAATTTATACCAATAAAATGAATTTGTGATTACACCATTCAATACTCTACAAGTATGTATCATCACATACAAATTTCAGTGTAACCTTAAAACAAAAAAATCAATAGAAGTAACACATAAGATAATGGCAATAGAACCCAAATAAAACATATTGTGTTAAAATTAAAAAAACAATTATAACAAATAACAAAAATGGTATGAAATACATGTTTTAATAATCATTTTAAATATAAATGACTTGAATTCACCAAATAAAATGTACAGATCATTGAATGGAAATCAAAATAAAGTCCAACATAATTTAATTTACAGAGAAATCAACTTGTTATTAAATACAAGCACAGGCTTAAAGTTAAAGGTTGGGACAAATACCTTTAAACACATAGAAGCAAAAAAAAAAAATGTCAGGAACAGCTTTATTTATCTGATATAGAAGAGATTTCCAGTTAAAAAAAAGTGATAGGAGATATAAATAGACACTCTATTATGATTACTGGAGAGATAAAACACATATCTTTTTTTTTTTTTTTAAATAGAGGCATGTTTTTTTTTTATTTATTTATTTGTTCTTTTGTTTTGTTTATACATGCACTGGGTACAGTCAGAAGCCCGGGAGGGTGAGAGAATTCACCAGAGCCAGAGCGGGGAGCAGAGCAGGCAGAAGGACCGAAGTACACTGCTGAGGGGAGCAGCGGGTGGCAGGAGAGGTCTGCGCGCCATGTGGGACCCTCCTCTGGTGGCCGGGGAGCAGCCGGGAATTGAACCGGCACTGCAGAGGCCGCGGGCAGCTTCGCAACCCAGCGCTCAACCGCTGCGCCACCGGGGAGGCCCAAAACACATATCTTTTTGATGTGGCAGCAACATATGTAAAGCAATTACTCATAGAATTAAAGAGAGAAATCTACAACACAAAAATAGTAAAGATAATAGGGAACTATGTTATTTCACTCACTGCCATGGACAGATCAACTAGATAGAGAATAAATAAATACTAGTCTTAAGTGATGTGCTGGATCAGATAGTAGATCAGATCTACTATTTTCTGTATAGTTACCTATAGAACATTTCACCCCACAATTACAACATAAACATTTTCTCTTGTGCACAAAGAACATTCTCAATAATAGACCATATATTAGGACACAATTCAATCTGTAATAAACGTGTGAAGATTCAAATCTGAAAGAATCCTTTCTGATCATAACAAAAAATTAGAAATCAAGTTGAACAAAAATTGGAAAAAATTCAAACACATGGAGATTAAACAACATGCTGCTCAGTAATAAAAGGGTTCAAAAGTTAATTAAAGCAGCGCTGTTTACAGCAGCTAAGCTTTGGAAACAACCCAAGTGCCCAAAAATAGATGACTGGATCAAGAAGATGTGGTACATATACACCATGGAATATTACTCAGCATTCAAAAAAGATAAACACATGCAATTTGCAGCAACATGGATGGCGCTGGCAGGGGTCATGCTCAGCGAAATAAGCCAGAAAGAAAAAGAAAAATACCGGATGGTCTCACTCATAGCAGGAATCTAGAAAACTTAAATAAGGGACCAGGAAAATGAATAACTATAAGAAAGTGAATATCAAAATCAACAAAAAACTATGAACCAGAGACACTCTATGGGGTGTGGGGAGCGGGGAGGGGAGGGATTGGGGTCAAAATAAGGGGATTGCAATTGTATGGGGAATATAAAAATAAAATTTATTTAAAAAAATAAAAAAAGAGTTAATTAAAGAAGAATAAAGAAAAAATACCTGGAGACCAAAAAATGCAGACACAAGGTATTAGAATTGATGGTACGTAGAAAAGCAGTTTTAAAAGGAAAGTAAACTGCAATGCAGACCTACATTAAGAGGTAAGAAAACTTCCCAAATTAAATGTAATTTAATATTTTAACTAAATCAATTTGAACAGAGAATGAATGATTAAATAAATAAGATGATTAGAATAAATGCTAATAGAAACAAAGAAAAAATAAAAATTGGAGCAACAACAAATGAAATAAAAATATACAAAAGGAATTAGACATGAAAGTGGAGAAATTATTTCAGAACTATAGGAGTACAAAGGATAATATATATACAATATTACTAAAGAATAACTACGTGCTAACAAACTCAATTATCTTTAAGAAATGGATAGATTTTCAGAGCAATATAGTTTGCTAAGACTGAACCAGGAAGATACAAAACATTTGAACAGACTAATCACAATTATGAAAATTGAAAGAGTATAAACTAATCTCATCAAAGACAAAAGCACAGGACCAGATAGCTTCACAAGTCTAAAATAAAAAACATCAAATTCTATGACATAAAAAGTCAATATGCCTTATGTGACACTTTAAGGAAATAACAAAGGTAATGTGTATGCACGGAGATCTTCATAGCAAAATGAGGAGAAAATACTAATGACAATTAAATTCTTGCTGTGTAACTGGTCACATGGCTGTAGTTAATATTTATAACTACCTTCTTCTACAATCTATTTTGTGTTCTCTTTACCTTCAGTGAGTACCTTAACTGCTCAGGATTATTTACCAAGGTTGGTGGCAATGAGAAGTTGACTTCAACTTTCATTCCTGAAAGATAGGAGCCATCATCACTCACACCTGGATTGGATTGCTGTAGCTTTCCCTTGTCCTTAATCACTGAATATGCTAATATTAGATGCTATAAGGCATCTATTATATTCCAGATATAGTCTTCCTTTATTCACTTGTATAAATTGGAGTCTAGTTTCTCTTTTAGCATTCAGGGTCAATCAACTCAGTGAGCTTAGTATTTCTTGTCTTTTTTTTTTTTAACCTATTAATTAGAGACATGTGGCCTTAGTGACCAGATAGTATTTTTCATTTCCAATAAATGGAAATGTTGTTGTGCTTCCTTGTGGAATCATTAATTTCCTTTGGAGTTAAGACCTCCATGTCAGAAAGGCGTACATTTATGGGAACTGGAAGCCAATTTTTTAAAAAGATTTATTTTATTTATTTATGCATACAGGAGCTGGGGGATAGGCCAGAGATGCAGGTAGGTGAGAGGATTCACCAGAGACAGCAGATCTGCTGAAATACACTGCTGAGGGGAGCAGCAGGCCAGACAGGAAAGGTCTGCTGCTCCATGTGTGTCACTTCCCTGGCTGGGGATCTATCTTCCACTGCAGTGGCTGATAGCTTCCTCGTGCTGAGACTTTACCCCTTGTGCCACCAGGGAGGCCCTGGAAGCCTACATTTTGTTGGTAGTTTACTTGATATAATAGTGAGTAGGTTTACTTCATTTCTACCCTTGATTCTCAGACCTGTGAATCCTGGCTACTGAATAAATAGTACCGTCTATTAGATACTGATTCAGAGCATGCACAGCCTTCTGAAGAAACTTGCCCCAGCCCTAAAAGTATTGCTCCCTAATTGGCACTATAGCTGAGTCCTCAAAAGATTCCATTATTCAATCACATCATTTTCCTCAGGATGTGAAGAATTTGGGAAAACCAGCGAATTCCATAAGCATGGGACCACTGCTGAACTTCTTTAGCTCTAAATTGATCAGAAGCAATGCTGTGTGGAAAATATGTATGTATGTAAGACAGCACTATCTCTGTCAAGAGTGAATTTTATTTATTTTTTTTAAGATTTATTTTATTTATTTATACAGGCACTGGGTACAGTCAGAAGCACGGAAGGGTGAGAGAATTCACCAGAGCCAGAGCAGAGAGCAGAACAGGCAGACTGATGAAGTACACTGCTGAGGGGAGCAGCAGGCGGCAGGAGAGGTCTGCGCGCCATGTGGGACCCTCGCCAGGCAGCCGGGGAACGAACTGGGCACTGCAGAGGCTGCAGGCAGCTTCACAACCCAGCGCTCAACCCCTGCGCCACTGGAGAGGCCCAAGAGTGAATTTTAAATCATTATGAAACATGCTAATAATAAATACTTCCAGTTACTGGTCTATGCCTTCTCAAAACTTGACAAGTTCTTGCTATTATCAAAATAGAAAATTTTCACATGCTGTGATATATCAGAAACAATAAACATACACAAGAGATTTACATAATCACTGTGAATTTATAATTCCCATTATCTCAAGACTTAATGAACTTCTATTGGGTAGAATAATCTGTTAAAAATCATACCATTAGTTCTGCTTATATGTGCTTGCTGAAACTGACTTCAGGGTATTTATACATGAAGATAGATTCTTTGGCAGAAATGTAGCTATGCTTTTCAATGGATCATATGCTCAAACAAAATTAAGGCAAAATACAGTTTTCACATATTAACTATGTGTATACATACTTGTTGTTATCCTAGTATTACCTTTCCATTTCCATTACCTTATCATGCACGTTCACTCCATGGCCCAAGAGAACCTAGATAGTTTCACTATTTAATTAATTAATTATTTATGTTAAAAAAGATTTATTTATGCATGCATGCAAGAGCTGGGGTACAGGCCAGAGTTGTGGGGGGTGAGATGATTCACCTGAGACAGAGTGGGGAACAGAACAGGCGGACTGACTGAAATACACTGCTGAGGGGAGCAGCAGGCAAGACAGGAGAGGTCTGCTGCACCATGTGGGTTGCTCCCTGACCAGCCAGTTGTTCAAACTCATGCTGCAGAAGCTGTGGACAGCTTCATATGTTGCGTCTTAACCCCTTGTGCCCCAAGGAAGGCCTGGGGAGAATTAATTTAAAAATATTAAAAACATCAGCATCATAAACTGGCATACCCTGTCCCTGGGAAATTTGTTGGGTGAAGAGGAAGTATGCAGAGGGCACGGAGAGAGTAGAATTTGGGCCCCAGAGGAACTAAATTAAGGTTTTTAGTGGCACTGGCAATTTCAAAAATGATGGGACACTTAAAATATGTAATTCAAAACAGAAAAACAAGACTAATGCCTTAAATAAATAAGGAACTCCAATCAAGTTTTAATTGATGCATGGTAATTTTTTCTAACTAGTCCTTTGTTTCAAATATTAAAATCAAATAATACATAATATTTTAAAACAGAATCAAACTGAGTGATATATGTTCTATAGTGTATGTATAATTCAGAAAAATACAACTGAATGCAAATGACATAAACATATCTAAAGAAAATAATAATTCTCAATCGAAATAGAAATAAAAGCTAGGATTATAAAATAATTAAATATAATGGCTAAAAGGCAGTCTGCTGTAATGACATTTTAAAAAAGTCAGCTTTTCTGTTTAGCACACATTCTAAAATAAAATTGTCTTGGTGAGATAATTAGAATGATTTGTATGGAAATATTATTTTCCAGTGTTTCAAATTGATCAGGGTAATTAATTTCTCTTAAATTTCTATTTGTGTAATTGAATTGTTCACTGGTAGCATATTGCCATTTTGCTGCATTTGAAAATGTAAATCACTAATCACACTTGGTGTCCATAGCCATCAGTTTGTATTAAACTCTTGATTACCAACAAAACTAGTATGCAGATCACTTATAATTAATGAAACAGTTGCTTTACAGTAATATAGCTTCCAAAACTGCCACTTACCTATGACTCTGAGTTGCAAAAATAAAGACAACCCATGAATAATTTTGAGTATTTTTTTTGGGACCCTGAAATTATTTGGGCACCTTTCACTTGTTTAGAATTATCTTTGTAAATGATTTTTTAAAAGATTTTCTTTATTTATGTGTAGAAGAACTGCAGTGTAGGGCAGAGGTGTGGAGGCTGAGAGGATTCACCAGAGACAGAACACGGAGCAGAACAGGTAGATTTACTAAAATATACTGCTGAGGGGAGCAGCGGGTGAGACAAGAGAGGTCTCCTGTGCCATATGTGGGTTACTTTCCTGGCGGGGGAGCTAACTCAGGCCATCACAGTGATAACACTCAGACTTAACCCCTAGGCCACCAGGAAGGCCCCTATAAATGATTATTAAAGTTACATTGCACTTGTGAAAAGAACAAGAATAAAAATTGTGTTGACATGCTGCAAGCGAGCATTCAAAACTATTTCCAACCATATTTCAAATACATAGCTACTACTTTGTTACTCTCGTTAACTGTAGGTTGTTCTCACCCACACTATTTCTGAACCATAGGATTTTTATAATTAGTACAAAATTATCTGTATAATTATTAGATTAACAAAACCATACCCTTTGCAGATTTTTTAATAAAAAGAGGAAACATCTAATGTATAGTAGGAACTCTAGATTTTCATGAACACACAGAAGTTTAATTAAGGACACTAATATAAGCTACTCAGAATTAAAATAGAGTTCAATAAAATAGAAAATATTGCTATGTTCTTAATTTTTTTAAAAATAAAAAAAAATATTTATATAAGAGCAGAGGTACAGTCCAGAGGCGCGGGAGGGTGAGGGGATTCATCAGAGACAGAGTGGGGAGCAGAACAGGCAGAAGGACTGAAGTACACTGTTGAGGGGAACAGCGGGCACAACAGGAGAGGTCTCCCGCACCATGTGGGAATTTCCCTGGCTGGCCAGGAATCAAACTGGTGCTCCAGAGGCCGTGGACAGCTTCACAGCGCTGCACTGAACCCTCTGTGCCACCAGGGAGGCCCTATGTCCTTAATTTTTCAAGGGCAGGTCATATACAATATTAAATTTATAGCCCTATAGAGCTTCAGCAAGTGTCTACTATGTGCAAATAACTGTAGCAGAGAAGAGATGAAGAAGATAATAGGAAGAAATAAAAAGTCCATGATCCTACACTGAAAGAAAGTAGACATTGGTAGAAGTAACTGAAATATACACAAATATTACCAGGGGGAAAAAAAGAAAGGACTTGAGCAAGAGGAATATAATATTAGATAGTAAAAACAACCTGTATCTATTCTACAATTGTGCATTAGTCTTTATTCAAGGAACCTTGCACATGTGACCTCTGTTATCTTTCCCACTGTTGTATGGTTTAGGTAAATTTATTAATGTTATTTTACATACAAGAAAACTGAGCCACAAGAAGTAGATATGTAGAGTCAACAGTGTTGATGATCTTATATTATCATACCTAGAACAAGATATCCTTCAACAATAACAACTGGTTATAGTCCCCAAACAATTACCACCCCCCCTTATTTTGACCTAATCCCTCCTCTCTGACACCTCCCCCCCACCCCCCGTAGTGTGTCTCTGGTTTATAGTTGCTTGTTGATTTTGATTTTTACTTTATTATAATTAGTCTTTTTCCTGGTCCCTTATCCAGATTTTCTAAATCCCTCCTATGAGTGAGACCCTCCAGTATTTTTCTTTTTCTTTCTGGTTTATTTCGCTGAGCATGATCCCTTCCAGCTCCATCCTTGTTGTTGCAAATTGTATGGGGAATATAACCAAGATGAAAATGCATACATTGTGCAAAAAATGAAAAATGATGCAAAAATATATAAAATAAAATTAAAAAATTAACAATGATTTAATATATAAGTAAGTAAATAAGTAAGTAAATAAATAAATGAAAGAAAAAAAAACTGGTTGGCTTTTGAATCTTCTTAATGGGAATAACCCTGGTCAATTTATAAAATCCCAGCAACTGCTTTGTAAACTCAGAAACTTTTTTGGTCAGTCAACCAGGGAATCTACATTCAGGGTCACTTCATATTCACTAGGTTCATAAACAAGGATATATAAACCCCAACGATAAACACACACACAAATTTATACATGTATTTGAGACAATATACCAATGACTTGAAACATGCACCATAGATACAAGTTCTGTAAGTTTTTGTATGTTGGAAAACTGGTAATAATCAGAAGATTGGTGAGCACAAAATCAAAGGGAATAAAACTAGTTGGTGGGAAAGGCTGACATTATTGGAATACGTAGTCCAGATTGTATATTCACATCCAGATGGGAACATGAGTATAGGTACCAACTGAAAAATTCAAAAGAAATGCATGAAGGTGTGGCCTTTTCTGCCATGTACCATAGAAGAGATTGAATGGAAATATCTTAATGGATACATTATTTCTGGGCGTATGTAAGTATATAAAATGGAAAGCAATACATTGTCATTTTAGAAAAAATGAGAGAATGTGAGAAAATTTAACTAAGAAAATAAAAATTATCAGTAACCATATAACCCAGAATAGTCACCATATATACATTATGTTTACATATGTTTACACATGGAATGTTAAACTAAAATTCTTATGCAGGAATTCAGCTAATTCACCGCTTATATTTTTTTGTGAAAAGAAAATATTACTCCATTCAGTTAAAAATAAAAATGCCAGGCCTCCCCGGTGGCGCAGCGGTTGAGCGCTGGGCTGCGAAGCTGCCCGCAGCCTCTGCAGCACCGGTTCGATCCCCGGCCTCTGGGCGAGGGTCCCACATGGTGTGCAGACCTCTCCTGCTGGGCCCGCTGCTCCCCTCAGCAGTGTATTTTGGTCCTCCTGCCTGTTCTGATCCCCGTTCTGGCTCTGGTGGATTCTCTCACCCTCCCGCGCTTCTGACTGTACCCAGTGCTTGTACAAATAAATAAATATTAAAAAAATAAAAAAAAAATAAAAATGCCAAAAAAAAAAAAAACCCAATCAATAAAAATGCATTAGGGAAAAAGATAAATATGAAATTTAGGAAGCAGAGGATATAACCCAGGGAAATCAAGAAAAACAATCCTAGGGTGATATCTATGCAGGAGACACAAAAAGCAATTTATTTACTTAATAAAAAAGTCTGAGTACTCTGAGATGAAGGAGAAAAGGCAAATCTTCCAAAAGAATGCAGATTCATATAGAAAATAGTATAATTTAAAAAGTGAAGTCTTAAGATTTGGTAGCTAGGAAAAAACTATACAAATATGAGGAACACAATATGTGATAATTTTGATCAATTTAATGTGATTTAAATTTAAAACATCTGTTTTATGTTGTCTTATCTTCATTAAACAGCACAGACTGACAAAGAATCACAGAATTCTATTTCACTAGAATTCTGAATAAATAATATTTATTTATTCGGTCTGCAATAAATAATATTTACATAATATGTACATAATATAATAATGAATATACAGTGTTGTAAACCACTTTTACCTTAACAAAAATATAAAAAGAAAAAATAACAATGCAATGTTGTCTTCAAGAATGTAAGCGTGATCAAGACAATAAATTGATATTTATTTAGATTTGATCACTAGGATTTTAAATAGCACAAAGAAACCCTCAAATTACATTAAGAGAAAAATGGAACCTCTTAATTCAAATAAATTGTAGTCTGGTAGGTCTGTGTTTATGAACTGTTGCATCCAAGGACCCAGACTGCATCTTTAGCCTCTCTATTTATTCACTTCTCTGTCATGGCCTTTGGTTTTGGTGCCATTCTATAACATTAGTATTACTGAAAATACGGCTTCCACCAGTCAAGATTTACACTCTCCAAACTGAAACCTCAGTGCAATCAGACCAGCTTATATCCAGGAAGTTCTATTGCATATGCCTGAAGTAAGTTCTATTGTGTGGGTATAGAGCATAATGATTTAACAATGAAGACACACCTTTTTTTCTAGGAGCCAGGTTGCAGTTTAATACAACATATAATTTCTGTGGGGAAATATGCTCTCTGGTTGTTGTTATATAATTTAGAATAAATAACATTTTTTTCCCTTTTAGAAAAAATTAAGAGGTGATAAATTAAGTTTTAACTTTTAAGCCTTTTTTGTGGAAATATATGCTCTTTTACTGCATAAATTCGAGTTAAATTGTGAAATAGCTATCACTTATTCTATTATATATGGCATACATAATATTCTATTATGTATACATTCATGTATATATTCTGTTAATATTATTTGCACTTATAACACTAATAGACTATTATAATAACAATATCTACTTTGTCTTATTTAATAAGTATCTATAAGGTTGACATGACCACATTTATTTTCAAATGCTTTACCTAGGTTATCTGTGAGCCAAGATTTCTGTTACTCCAAACATATAGCAATCCTAAAATATGGCTTAAATATCCTACATGATTTATATCCTTATCTCTCTCAAGTTTGCTATGTTTCCATTTGCACTTTAATGCTTAGCTATATTCATAGTTTCTTCTTTTTTAAAAAAGATTTATTTAGGTCCTCCCCAGTGGTGCAGCGGTTGAACGCTGGGTTGCGAAGCTGCCTGCAGCCTCTGCAGAGCCAGTTCGATCCCCTGCTGCTCCCCGGCCTCCACAGGAGGGTCCCACATGGCGCGCAGACCTATCCTGCCACCCGCTGCTCCCCTCAGCAGTGTACTTTGGTCCTTCTGCCTGCTCTGCTCCCCGCTCTGGCTCTGGTGAATTCTCTCACCCTCCCGCGCTTCTGACTGTACCCAGTGCTTGTATAAATAAATAAACAAATCTTTAAAAAAAAAAGATTTATTTATTTATGCATACAAGAGCTGGGGTCTAGGCCCGAGAGACAGAGCGAGGAGCAGAACAGTTGGATGTACTGAAATACACAGCTGAGGGGAGCAGTGGGTGAGACAGGAGCGGTCTGCTGCCACATGTCTGTTGTTCCCTGGCCAGCAGGGGATTGAACTTGTGCTGCAGTGGCTGGTGATAGCTTGATAGTGCTGTCTTTAACCCCTGCGCCACCAGGGAGGCCCCCATAATTTCTTCTTTTCTTGAATTTTCTGTGCTCCTTCCCCATTAGAGGAAGTTGTGCATGCTGTGTTTTTTTCTGGTATACTCATCCATTTTTGCAATGTACTAACTTTTAACTGATCATCTAATCTCCAGTCACCAGGTACGTGCTCCCAAATTTGTTTCTGAATCCTTAAAACTGGTTGATATCTATAGCATACTATTCTTTCCTTATACTTCATTGTAATTACTTAGTTTTTTCTTAGTTGTTTCTTTCTTAACCAAATGACACCAAACACTTCTGATAATTGTTCAATTTTCAGCTCAACCATTGAGCAGGGATCTTGTTTCAATAAATGCTTGTATAATGAATACTTTAAATAAATATAACCAAATAACTTACTTCAAATAAGGATACTATATTTTCCAAATAAAATAAGAATAGCATGATTTCTACTCTAAAACTATGATCTTGCTAGAAAACTGTATGTAATCTGAATCATATGATTCTTTACATTTGAGGCTTCAATTTATTTTATTATGCAATAATAAATATATCATTTTCAAATGAAAGCTACATAAAAATATCATTTTCAAATAAATGCTAAACATGCTAAGATATTGTATGTTAATGGTATATATTTAACTTCACACTATGAGCATGAAAATTAATGTGGGTTAATATTAAGATAAACACAGTATCTTAGAGTAAAAAAAATGTAGAAATCTGAATTCTTTCTTATTCTTTTTGCATTTTGTAAATGTGAGGAGCTTATTGGCCTGAATAGACATAATCAATTATGGAAAAAGAAAGCAAGTTGCATAAAATTTTCAGAAAAATTTAAAGTGGTTTTCTTTCTCATTTTACCCAGAATAGTTGTTACGCCAGTGACTGAAAACTTAGAGAATGAAGTTAGTCGGCACAACACCACTTGTTGCCATTTCATTAAGAGTCAATTCTAAAATGTGCATGTTTCTCAAAAGATATAATTATTTCTGTGCTAGGTAAACATACTCAAGAGGCAAATGAGTTTATTTCAAATTTCTAATGAGTAGAGAGATTTTTTCCTAATTAACAGGATCGCACAAGGAATGAAAAAAATCAGTTAATGTAGTCTGCTGTTAATCAACTAATTTCAATACAAGTGGCTGAGTCATTGATTCTTGTCCTCTTGCCCCTCCTTTTATAAGTCTCCAACATTGATGAACTGTAGTGAACTAAATTTCTAATTTATAGCATCTACTCTAGAATTTATGACATTCAACTCTACTGCAACAAGTCTACTTTTCCAACTGCAGAACCGATTTTTATCTTGGAAAATATATTTACATTGTCACCATCATTCCATGACACACTCCACAGGGTATAAATTAATCCAGTGTACAAGAGCATTCAGAAGAAAAAAAAATTGCATTCTTTCTTTGTGATGTTCATATATTTTAAAATGTAATAATAAAAATATCTGGTCAAAGAGAATAAGCACTATAGAAGTTAAAATATTCCTGATTACTAGAATTATGATTATCTATGCTATTTTAATTTTAAAAGATCTTTAATCTGAGAGTACTGTAATAGATGATATCACAAACTTTTCCTAACTTTAATAATATTAGATTATCTGATACAATACAAACTGACAACATATATGGTATACATGTAATTATGATATTAAATCCATATAATATATACAAGTAATGTTATATGTGAGGTATTAACTACTGGTACTTTAAAGGTTTTAACTTTCAGGTTTTACAAAGGTGAAGAAAATTGCAATCTAGAAACTGGAAAATAAGTCTTAGAAATACTCCAATCTTAGTTGTAATGGAACAAATAACATGCATTGATATTTGCATAACATTTTCAATTATCATTAGGTAATGTTGCTATCAGTAGTAATGTTCAAAGACAGAAGCTAATTTTCACCTCTGTATAAACAGTGATTTTCCTCTCATTGATGATATTCAAGCAGAGCTTAAATATCATTTGATTAGAAGCTCTGAAAAGAGTTATGGGAATAAGAAAACTTAAATCTATTTGCTGTTAACTTCTAGATAGTGCCCAAAATTGTTGCATCTCCATACATTCTTTCATCTATGAAAAAAATTCACTAACACAAGATAATAGTTTTTCTCATTTAATGGGTGAGAAAACTGTACTTTCACTCTCTATTATAATAATTGGGATGAAAACACAAACTAGGACTTATAAGTTATATTTCACTGCAATATTGACTTAGTCATTTACAAGACTCCTTAACCAAAGGCACTTCTGTTAATGACATATTACTTACCAATATAGCAGAGGGAAAAACATTCTTATTTACCAAGGTATAGAGGAACTCAAATTCTTTCTGCTTACCAGACATCTCTGGGCAGCATACCACAATAGCTTACTGCAGAATATGTCAGGAAAATATGGTCTTCAGGAATGTCTGAGAAGATTCCCAACATACTTAAATTTTTGATGTTGTAATTTCTCTCATATTAAATCCAAGCAATATTTTTCCTCCACCATGATATAGTACCACTGAATGTCTTTATCTAATTTCACTGAGTTTCTGTTTCCTAAAACATCAAAGTTTGGTAGTATTCTCAGCCTGTTAGAAATATTGTGGTCATTACACGACATAGCATTATAAAGGATTTTACACATTTTCTGAAATATATTTACAATAAGCATTAAATGAATAGTTGGTGTTATTAATATGTTTATAACACACAAGTAACAACATTAAATTCTGAGAGAGAAAAGAGTCACCTTAAAAGAGTCACTGCGAAACCACATTTCAAGACATTAATACATAAATGTATAAACAAGGAACCCCATACAATATCACAGGATGAAAGTAATTCAGGCTTAGTCAACCCACATTGTGAATAAATTTGTATTTTTGGAATTTGGCTGTTGAGATAATAGAAATGCTGTGGGGCTGTTGGGAAAAGACAGAATCAGCTCTGGGGTGATGAGAGAAGGTAGGATTTTCATGGTGAATCCCATAGCCAAGAAGAACTCGATATTCCTTCATATTTATCTTAAAAATAAGTAATTTATTACACTGAAAAGTCTGAAAATTGCAGAAATTCTTTGAAAATGCTAATAGCACCTTGCAGGTACGAGAAATATATCCTATAAACTCAAGACAGTGAGTTATAATGAAAAGTGCATTGTGTATTAGGCTGACAGCTATGGATTCTATCTCTAAGCTACACCTGCTATTCCTTTTCCTGGGAAATCAAAGAATCCCTTTGAGTTTCAGCTTCTACCCCTGTAAAAATGATAATAATGCCAGTTGTAAGGATCATCATTCTGATTAAATAAAATAACCAAGGAGAAAAGGCATTCATATAATACAGTAAACAAAGCAAAGATGCCTTACCTAAGGAATTTGTGCTACAGTGTCATGGTAGAGCTTAAATTTAAAAACCAGCCAAGGGGAAGTCCCTTTTCCCATACTACCTCTTAAGTGTAATGTTAAAATATGAGTTTCTTTATAGTATCATTCTCTTATCTTGGGGTCAATTCTGCCTGCGCAAAATAAATATATTTTTTTCCAAAAAATGTATATGCTGATTAATTATTTGTCACACATATTTGCTAAAATCTAGTGCTATGGGAAAAAAAAAAAAAAAAACTTTGTTTGCTACAGCTTTCCCTCCTTGTATCCGTGGTCCTTTGTTCCACTTACCACTTTACCACAAATTCTGAAACAAGACTGATGATTTTTAGTTTTTAACTAAATTATCAGGCATCTAATTGAAATATGGCCTTTAAGTGGAGATTGAAGGTCACTTCCACTGGAATGGCATTTAGGTATTCAGATGAAATCTATGCATCTCAAATTTACAAGCAAAGGAATAAGGATTCATTTTTTTTAAAGATGTCTCTAAACTAAAATATGCCTCAAAATATATGAGAATTCAAAAAGTAGGAAGATAAATTATTTTTTATTTTGGTAGGGGGAATAAAGTTATTGAGTGCCTGCCTCCCACACACACACATACACACGAACTTATGACTTTGTACTTTTATAAAATTGGAAAATAGTTTTAATATTCACATGTCCCTTGTTTTACTCAATCATGTATTTTGTACATTTTCCCCAATTCTTCAGATACTTTCGTACAATAACTTATTGAATGATTACCAAATTTGTGTTGTATGAATAATTAAACAAACTAGGAATTTAAACCATTAGAAAAATGATTCTACAAAGCAGATAAGTCAATTTATTTCTAGAAATAGTTATTGAAATCCTAGAAAGCAGCAATTTAAAGAATTTCAACTCCTTTGGCAGAGGATACTGATCTTCATCTCCCTCAATTTGTGATCAGAACTGACAGAATCAGGGCCTCCCTGGTGGCGCAAGTGGTTAAACACCACACTCTGAAGCAATCCGCAGCCTCTGCAGCACAAGTTCCCTGCTGGCCAGGGAGCTACCCACATGGTGCAGCAGACCTCTCCTATCTCGCCCGCTGCTCCCCTCAGCAGTGTATTTCAGTCAGTCTGCCTGTTTTGCTCCCCACTCTGTCTCTGGTGGATCCTCTCACCACCACCCCCCGCTCGCATCTCTGGCCTGTATCCCAACTCTTGTATGCATTAAAAAAAAAAAAAAAAAAGAACTCTCAGCACAATGAAGCTATCAGCAGCCACTGCAGCACAAGTTTGATCCCCAGCCAGGGAGCTACCCACATTGCACAGTGGACCTCTCCTGTCCCACCTGCTGCTCCCCTCAGCAATGCATTTCAGTAGATCTGCCTTTCTGCTCCCCACTCTGTCTCTGGTGAATCCTCTAACACTCCACCACTCTGCACCTCTGACCTATACCCCAGCTCTTGCATGCAAAATAAATCAAAAATTAAATAAAATAAAACAATGAAATATTCCACAACCCACAGAGCATTCTTAACAGCCATTCTCCTAATATTTAATCATATGTTCTTGTCAAAATATAAATATCCTATGAAAGAGTAGTGCACAGTAGTGTTACACATAAATATTAATGAGTATCTGGGGGACAATATGTTGATGTAAAAGGAGGCTTGATGGAGACTGAGAGCAATGGTTCTGTGGGACAAGGTAACCAGGGGCAAGTTTGCCTTGACAGGGATTTTTGCACAACCAATGGAGGACAATTATATTAAAATCAGTCCAAGGAGAATGATTAACCCAGAGCCTATTCAATGTCCTTTTAATTTCTCTTCACATGCAGCCCAAATGTCACTGTGGCTCTGAAATTTGGATTTATGACCTCATACTCACTTTCTTAATTTGATGTCTGCATTTTGCTTCTGAACAATCTTAGCAGGAGCTTTCAGGAAATATTTTTTAAGAAGTATATTATATTTTAATGATTGCCAAGTAATATTAGAAAAGCATGCTCTCTCCCTTTTCAGGAAAAAAATAACACAGACATTTAACAAGATTTGTCTTTGCATAAAATAATGAAATCTGCTTTTTGGATTAGGAAATGCAATAACTCAGCCAAACCCTGGCACCAGAGAGGTTCCCCTGTTGAATCCCCTTCTGTTTCAGACTGACAAAATATAAGAATTGGAAAAGCGTTGACATATTTAATGCATGTAAAACTGTAAAGATAATATATTTTTAATAAGCCTCTGTCTTCCCTGTCACTTTTTACAATGATGGTGCTATATTGCAGTCATTTCAAAACAAGAATGAAATAGAAATGATTGTGTCAATTTATTATATATATATTTCATTTTGTCAAGCACACTATTATAGATATCCAATCAATAAGCATAAAAAGAGAAGAAAAATATAATTGGGTTATTGAATCAGGTTCTAAACTAATATACATTTTTAAGATAGTAGGAACTAAGTAGGTCTGACCCGTTACACAATAAGGTATCTCCCTCAAAAATCTGGTTTCTTAAACTATCTAAATTGTGTTTGATAGTTGAGGTAAAGTTTCTGATTGTTAACAAAAGTTCAGATTCTTAACAGTAGGTATACTTTGTCATATCAACAAAAATTAGAATTCCAAATAATGGACCTTCTCCTAATTCATTTAGGAAATTTTCATATTCTTCATGAGAGAATTTTGGTAAGCTCACATTAAACAGGAAAACTATTGGTTAAAATAAAGTATCAGGGAAATAATGATATAGTAGAATATCAAATATTCTTTTGAAATTGGGACTAGAACTCTAATTGTATGATAACTAGGCCATAAATAAATTGATCGTTCAAACTGAATCATAAATTTAACTGTGATATCTAGATGTTAAAGCTAAAAAATGAAAATACTGAATTACAGATTCACAAGTTCCACAGAAAATCCATGATAACTTTTCAAAGAACCAGATATTTTCCTGGGATTTAAATATGATAATATAGGGAGAAAAATAATTTTTCTTCTACCCTCCAAGTTCTTGGCAGAGACTCTATAACAAAGGATAGATTAACAAAAGGAAAGTAAGTTTGTTAACATGTTGATCTGTGCATATTTTGGAGGTACCCAGGAAAACTGGTAAACTCTGAAATAGCCAAGCCATCACCAAATAGTATCTTTGGTTACAAAGGAGAGAGAGACAGAGGAGAAGAGACAGAGAAGGGAGGGGAGAGAAGGGGAGGGAGGGGAGGGAGGGGAGGGGAGGGGATAGGGGAGACAGTCAGTTATGGGAGGTTATCAAGAAAAGCACAGCACACAGGGTAAAGTGCTTATGCAGATATGATACTGCCTTCTCCATGGATAGAATCTCTGAGAGTCAGACTCTAACTTCTTTTCCTGTACAGAGAAGGACATAACCCAACGTAGGAAGATTGCCTTTAGAAGTGTATATTTCCCTTAAAAAATGTTACTTTCTATTGTTTTCAGAACTTCTGCAAGATTTACAGGCTCTCAAATATAAGCAGTTCAAAATAATCCTTATGCCAAAAAAGGCATATTTTGGAGTAGCATATTCTGCCAACAATTTAGAAAAAGTAGTATAGGTCTATTTTTTATTTATTCATTTAATTAGTTGGAAGACTTAGCATATATAAATCCCAGGAAAATATCTGGTTCTTTGAAAAGTTATCATGGATTTTCTGTGGAACTTGTGAATCTGTAATTCAGTGTTTTCATTTTTTGGCTTTAGCATCCAGATAGCAGAGTTAAATTTATGATTCAGTTTGAATCGCTTGAACTGTAAATTTTTTTATGATCTGCTTATCATAGAATTAGAGTGCTAGTCCCAATTTCAAAAGAATATTTGATATTCTACTATATCATTATTTCCTTGATACTTTATTTTAACCAATAGTTTTCCTGTCTAAAGTTAGCTTACCAAATTCTCTGATAAACAATGTGAAAAATTCCTAAATAAAATTATTTGTGTTTATTAAGGTAAAGTTCACTTACATTGTTGTAGCTTTGGAGTTGATAAGCTTCACACTCCACAAATGTGTATTTTAACCTCTTTACCCCCCACCAATAATTCTCCACCATCTTCCACTCAACTGCTTCCCTCTTCTACTCCCACAGTACCCTCCTCTTCCAACTGCCTCAGTTTTGTAGTCAGATGTTACAAATTTGGTATTGGCTTGGTTTTTATTGGCATTTTGTGGTTTCTCCATATTCTACCTATAAGGGAGACCATTGGTATTTGTCTTTCTCCTTCTGACTTTGTTCATTTAATGTTATGTATTCCAGGCCCATCTGTGTTGTTGTGAATGTTAAGAGTTCATACTACTTAATAGATGATTAGTATTCTACTATATACCTAGATACTGCATTTTTTGGATCCATTTCTCTGTCCTTCAGGACTTAAGCTAGTTCCATAATGAGTGGTATCAAGCTAGAAATCAATCACAAAAAGAAGCAAGAAAAACCTGTGAAATATGGAGATTGACCAACACACTTCTGAACCATTGGATAAATAAGGAAATCAGAGAAGAATTTAAAAAATGCCTTTATATGAACAAAAATGAAGACACAACCTATTAGAAACTACAGAAAGGCACAAAAGTGATACTAAAAGGAAAGTATGTGCAATTCAGGTCCACATAAAAATACCAGAAAGAACTGAAACAAGCTGAACTTTTACATCAAGATGTAAAGAAAAAGAAGAAGTTAAAACAAAAGCCAGTAGAGGAAAGAAAATAGTGAAAATTAGAGCAGAAATAAATGAAATTAGAAATCAATAAGAGAGTATAAAGGATAAATGAAACCAAGGCTTTTTTCTCTGAAAACATCGACAAAACAGACAAATCTCTTGCTAGAGGCACTAAAGGGAAAAAAAAAATGAAATATCTGACAAATAGAATCATAAATGATAGAGAAATTACAACAAACATTTTAGAATTCAGATCATAAAAGATTACTAAGAGCATGAATATGCCAAAAAATTGAATAAACTAGATGAAATGGCAAAATTCTTAACAATTATAACCCTTTAAGAGAATATTTGATATTACCAGGAAAAAATCCAAAACCTGACCAGACCAATCATAAGCAAAGATCTTGAAATAGTAATCAGAAAAAGACCAATCATAAGCAAAGATCTTGAAATAGTAATCAGAAGTTTCCCAAAGAACAAAAATTCTCTTGACCTTTAATAGAATTTCCCCTTTTATTTGGTCTGCCCTAAAAGAATACTGGATGGGTAGAGGATACTCATCCTTCTAGGTTTTTTTCCTGGGCTAGTTGATCAATCAAATTCACATTGAACTAATTAGAGAAGGAAATACCAAATTTAATATATGTACAGATAGAGTCTACATTAATGTAGATTCTAAAGCAAAATGGGCAAAACCAAGAACATTTGTACTGAGTTAAGGAATGGAATAGTGGTCAGGGTCTTGAAGGAAAAATGGGGAACTTACATAATGAAGAGGAGGAGACTCATATGATGAAAGTGACACGCTATGTAATTTACTTTTTTGCCCTTCCATATAGATAGACTTTTCCTACAGAGAAGTTATTTCTAGTAAAAATCCTAATTCTGCCTAACATCCAAATTTTCATTCTTCTGGATAAAGGGTGGTGACATTTTCTTGTAAACCTGCAGGGCCTCAATTAACCTCAATTGCAAATAATCCACATGTTAAAGAGGCATGCCTTAGAGAGGCTTGTTCTGAACTACTTGGGGAGGACACTCATTGAACACTGAGCAAATAAATGAATTTTTTTTAACTTTCTACAGAATTGAGTGAATGCCCCCCAATTAAATATAGATAATAAAAAATGCCGGAGTACAACTTGGGGAGTCACATATTGAGATGCCAAATGATCCTGGTGAAGCAGATTCTTGGTTCCAAAGAATGAATCATTAAAACACTGAAAATGCAAGGGAGCATCAGTAGACTTTAAGTCATATAAATAAACTATTTGAGAGGAAAGTGGCGATATTTGATACAAGTCATACCATACTCTTTTTTTTAATTTAAATTTTATTTTTATATTCCCCATACAATTACAACTCCCTTATTTTTACCCCAAGCCCTCCTTTCCCCGCCCCCACCCCCCATAGAGTGTCTCTTGTTCATAGTTATTTGTTGATTTGGATATTTTCTTTCTTATAGTTATTCTTTTTCCTAGTCCCATATTTAAGTTTTCTAGATTCCTACTATGAGTAAGACTATCAGGTATTTTTCTTTTTCTTTCTGGCTTATTTCGCTGAGCATGATCACTTGTAATCAGGGAAATGCAAATCAAAACTACAATGAGATACCATCTTACACCAGTGAGAATGGCACATATTAAAAAAACTAGCAACAACAAATGTTGGTGAGGTTGTGGAGAAAAAGGAACTCTCCTGCACTGTTGGTGGGAGTGCAAACTGGTCCAACCACTATGGAGAGCTGTGTGGAGATTTCTTGACCTACTAAACATAGAGCTTCCATATGATCCAGCAATTCCACTCCTAGGTATTTACCCAAAGGACATACCATAGTCTTACCAAAGCCCAAATCCAGTCTCTATATCTCATCTCATTGCAACCATAAAATACATATAATCATTTCTAGCCCAGATTAGCTGTATAGAATTGGATGGCCCAAGGTTTGTCCTTATAGAAATAATGCATATGAAGTTAATACTTAAATGTTAGAAAATATTTAAGAAATTGTATTTATTGATCTTTGGCATATTACTAATGAATCTTCATGATACAGAAAATGTGGTGAATATGATAGCATTTCATGAAGAAAGGGAACTGTTTCTTTACATAAACTTATATACTATTGGGCCTCCCCGGTGGTGCAGCGGTTGAGCCCTGGGTTGCGAAGCTGCCCGCAGCCTCTGCAGCACCGGTTCGATCCCTGGCCACTGGGCGAGGGTCCCACATGGCACGCAGATCTCTCCTGCCACTCCTGCTGCTCCCCTCAGCAGTGTACTTTGTCAGTCTGCATGTTCTGTTCACCTCTCTGGCTCTGGAGAATTCTTTCACCCTCCCGTGCTTCTGACTATATTCAGTGCTTGTATAAATAATAAATAAATCTTTAAAAAAATAAATAAACTTATATACTATTTACTGAGGATAGAACCAATGTTGAACTAATTAACTGTAGAAATGATCAAAAGTTTGACATACTATTTTTCTTTACACTCTTCACATATTGATATTATCAACTTAACTATCTGATGAATTCTTTGAGGTCTGCACTTTAGTTTTGTTTTGCTCTTTTCATTGCAAACGTCTTAGTATACAGATATTTAATACTATTAAAAGAGCTTGAGCAATTTGACCCTTTGATTAGACCTAACATGTATTTTTTTCATTTTCCTTGTATTGGTTGTGCTCTAAGATATTGCCTTAGTCCTATTCACATGAGGATTTTTATGTGAAGTTTAGCCATATGGAACACTAGAAAGAAAATTAGTCTTCCTGCCCTTACAGAATGAGTTCATATTTAACTTCTGTGCTGTAGATAGAAACTCAGTTTTATGAACCAGTTAAAAAAGAAAAGTGCATGGTGTGCTTTTTGTAGCACTTAGATATTGATAAATGATTTTTTTTTTCTTTTCCCAAGGCTAAGCTGAGAAAGCCACAGCAATACAACTTTCTAAATATGAGTGGAACTCTTATTTGAAACCTTTCCACTACATAACTCCACTCAATTGACTTGATGACTCAAGTAGACATGGACTGTAGCTTAAAATAGGAACAAGAGGATGGAAAACTCTTATAATAACAATGAAGTTGAGGCAGAATATCCCATAAATGGCCTTGTATTTCAGAATTCTCCTTATGTAACCTTCACACATGTTAGTCTTGCAAAGTCTCTATTATGGTTAGATCCAAGAGCACTGAGAATGAGAGGGAACCAAGAAACTTCGCACTCTACGCTTTGTATGAAGTTAATATAATCAAGGCGGCCAGAACATGCCTGGGATGTGCACTTGCCAATATGCAAGGCTAGGAAGTATATGTGACTTATCAGATCTTTGACTCAGTTCTTGAGTAGATGTGCTTGATTCTTCTGTTAAAAACTAAGCAATTGGGCCTCCCTGGTGGTGCAGGTGGTTGAGCGCCGCACTGTGAAGCTGTTCACAGCCTTTGCAGCATGGGTTCCATCCTGGCCGGCTGGGGAGAATCCCACATGGTGAAGCAGACCTCTCCTGTCTCTCCTGCTGCTCCCCTCAGCAGTGTATTTCATCCGACTGCCTGTTCTGTTCCCCGCTCTGTCTCTGATGAATCCTCTTACCCTCCTGCGCATCTGGCTTGTACCCCAGTTCTTGTATAAATAAATAAATCTTAAAAAAAAAAACAAAAACTAAACAATAGCCCTAAAGTGGAGCTGCTTATGCTAAGCCCCACATCACCAAACCAAAACTTGGCTTAATTAGTTTGGCTCTCTCAGCAATGGAAGCTTAAATCATTCAATCAGGAATCATCTCATTAGCTATTGAGTGATAAGCTCCAGCTGTCCCCTAAAGGAATATGAACCTTGTAATAACCAATCACTTTTTGTCTAGTTATACTATTCTTGTTTCTTGCTTCCTTCCACCTATGAAAGTTTTTCATTTTATATAGCTCCTAAAGACATAGACAAGGAAACAATTTTTCACATATATTTTATGGGTTAAACACAGTCTTCCTTTAAAATCCAGAATATGGGACTGATATCACGGAAGACGGCAAAATAGAAATTTCCAGAATTTAGTCTGTCTTCAAAAATGACTACTGAGTGGGCAAGAGCTGTCTGAGGAAAATACTTTGGGACTGTGGAGTCTGCTAAAATGGCAGAATCCAGGGGATTGTTTTGATGATGAAAGTGCCTTCTAAGTTCTAGTGAATTTTACTCTTTTCCTCTTCTAGTCTCCAGCACTACAGCAAACTGGTGATGGGGGAGGTGGCATTCAATACTGATATGACTTGCTGCTACTAAGGTGTACAGTAGAGACCTTGTACTGCAGAAATTGAACTTTGAATAGTTTGATCAGTATGTTTGTATTGCTGAGACCAGGCACAAGGTACTGAACATTGTATTAATATTGTCCTCCCAAATGTGTGTGCACGCGCGCGCGCGCGCGCGCACACACACACACACACACTGAAATAAACCCCTTAATAATCATAGGGAATAAAAAAAACAGACACTTTTTTAAATTTATTTTTAATTGGATCCAAGTAATTAAAGAAATATTTTATAAGACCGTGCCAACTGTGGAGTAACAGAACAGAAACATCATTGACCATATACAATAATAAATACAGGTTTTGTGAAACTCTGTTAATAAATGTAAAATAATGTTAATAATGTGAAAAACTGTTAAAAAAACCACAAACCAACAACCAAAAAAAAAGCAAACATACTAAACTTAACCATGTTCTAGACTACACATACTAGACTTACAACATACCTATAGAGAAGCAAAGATAGAATGCCTTGTGACTTCAGCACAGAAGCCGTAAGATGAAGAAGAAATGTGAATGAAATAGTTAAATCATTGAGAAACAAAACTCACCAATATAGAGTACTATGTAAAATTATCCTTCAAAAGTGAAGGAAGATAAAAGATCTCAGAGAAAAAAAAATGAGGAATGATCTGCTAGTAGATCTGTCTTAGCAAGAAATATTAAATATATTTTTCAACAAGAAAAAAAATCATGGTCAGAAATTCTGATCTACATAGAGCAGGAAAGAGCTCTGGATAATAAGTAGTGAAAGGAAATTAAAAATTTTATTTACTTATTCTTAGTTGCTCTAGCGGGTAACAGTTTGTTAAAAATAATAATAACAATGTATTTAATTATATATTCATATTATGCATGTCATATATGTTTATGTATAAGTGAAATGGATGAGCAGCAATGATGTCATGAATAGGAGGGAGAAAGTAGGATTATGTTATTATTAAAAGGTACTTGTACTAATTGTGAATTATTATAGCATTATTTAAAAGTAGACTCAATTTGGTGTAAATGTTTATTACAAACTTTAGGGTACTCACTAAAAAATTTTAAAAGTATATAACTGATTTGCTAAGAAAGGAGAGAAACAAAAATAATCACCTAAAATGCTCAACTAAAACCACATAACGCAGAAAATGAGTAAAAAGCAAACAAAAAATTAAGAACAACAATAAGATAATGGGGCCTCCCTGGTGGCACAAGGGGTTAAGACACAACATAGGAAGCTATCCGCAGCCACTGCAGCATGAGTTGGATCCCCTGCCAGAGAGCTACCCACATGGTACAGCAGACCTCTCCTGTCTCACCTGCTGCTCCCCTCAGCAGTGTATTTCAGTCAGTCTGCCTGTTCTGTTCCCCACTCTGTCTCTGATGAATCCTCTCACCCCTCACACCTCTGGCCTGTGGCCCAGATCTTGTATGCATGAATAAATAAATCTTTTAAAAAAATAAAAAAGACAATGGATAGATAATAGTAATTGATATATTAGACACTAATCTACCTCAATAATTGTTTAAAATTAAAATGATCTAAATACACCAATGCAAAAGCACACAGGCATATCTTTTCAAATATTTTTTTGTTAGTGTTTTTTTAATTCTATGGATAGATATCTAGGAGTGGAATTACTTGGTTATATTGTATATAGATCAGTTTTGATGTTTGAGGAACTGTCATACTGTTTTCCATAGGGACTGGAATAGTCCCTATTTTCAACAACCTTGTATAAGAGTTCATTTTTCCTACATCCTCACCAACACTTTTTCTCCTCTTTTTGATATAGACATCCTCACACATGTAATGACTGTTATATTTCTTTGAAGATTGTCAATGAAGCTTTGAAAGGGATGGTAATGAATTTGTGTATTTTAACAATGTTTATTCTTCAAATTGTGAGCAGAGATATCTTTCCATTTCTTTGTGCCTTCTTCAGTTCTTTTCACAATATCTTGTAGTGTTCTTGTACAGCTCCTTAACTTTCTTTGATAAGTTTATTCCTAAGCATTTGATTATTTTTGATGTAATAGTAAATGGAATTTTTTTCTTAATTTTTTCTATTCTAGTTTGTTGTTTACACACAGGAACACAACTATTTCTTGTAAGTTGATTTCTTAATCTGCCACTCTACTGTAATGGGTTATTGCTTTTAGGAACTTTTAGTGGTATCTTCAGGACTTTATGTCTATCATATGTCATTTGCAAATAGTGATAATTTTACTGTTTTCCTAATTTGGATTCATTTTATGTTATTCTCTGGTTTAATTTTTGTATCAAGAACTTTATTTTACATAATGTATATGTCAATGAAATGTCAATAAGGCACAAAATTAAAACAAAACTATGGATACATGCCTTTAAAAATCCAAATAGACTTATTTGAAATATTTTGCTGATTTTGTTTTAAAATTGATATGGAGGTACAAATGATATAGAATAGGCAAACTATTGTAAAAAGAATAATTTTTGATTTGATTTTAAAATTGATATGGAAGTACAAATGATATAGAATAGCCAACTATTATAAAAAGAATAATTACAGGACTTACACAATTTGATTTTGATACATTCTATGAAACTACCATACTCAAGACAGTATGTTATAGTAGAGTTTAGAAGTGGAGTGACAAATGGATTTTGCTGCCTGACAAGAGCACCAAAGCAAATTAAGGGGGTGAGTCTTTTCTACAAATAATGTTTCAACAACTGTCAATCCATGGAGAGGGCAAACTTGATCTACTTCATAGGCAAGACATATGTTAATTATTAATAAAACATGTAACTAAACTATGAACTCTATATTATGATGTTCCTAAAATTATAACAATATTGATGTATATTGGTGGGCAAATTCATTATATTGATGAATTTTTGGTGAGCAAAGATTTGTTTAAAAACACATAGACAACACTAGTATAAACTGATATTTAGATTGAATAATAATTTACAGATTCTTGTTTATCAAAAACATGCTGTAAACTAAGATAAATTGGCAAGCCGCTGATTGATATATATACGATATATATCAATATGTCGTATATTGTAGGAATAGATATGATTATATAGTGTACTTATCTCAATAATATATAAATAACTCCTGGAACTAATAAATAGAAAAACAAAATGAGCTAAGTTTTGAACAAAAAAACCAAAATAAATAGGACATATATATTCATAAATATATATTAACATTATGTATTATAATATATAATATATTATATAACATATGATATATATTTATAAATATATAAATAAATATATATAAATATACAGTAGATAATGACTCATTGGTGTGTGTAGATATCTATATATATACCAATGAGTTATTATCAGTAGTACTTAGAGAAATATAAGTTAAAGCCAAAATGCGATACAAAATATTCATTAAAATAACTAACATTCAAGTTCTGACAACTGAAATGTTGGTGAAAAGACAGAGCAGCTGAAGCTCTTATGCATTATCCTTAGGCATATGAAATCATACCATGATTTTGGAAAATTATTTGATAGATAGTTATAAAAGTAAGCAAGCATTTACCTATAAAGCAACAATTTCACTTCTAGAGTTTTAGTCATGGTAAACAGGAACATATGCCCATAAGATTATGCTGAGAGAAAGAAACAAGATCCCAAAATAGGTAAGTATTGTTTGATTACATGAAACAGACAGAACTCATTTATGGCAACATTAATCAAAACAGAAGCATGAGGAAATGATTACTGGATTGATAGGGAATAAATGAATCTTCTGGAATTATAGGATTGTTTTGTATCTTGATATTGATGTGAATTTTATTACTATACGTACTTGTCAAAATGAGCCATCTTTAGGCAAATGTGCATTTTACTGTATATTAAACATACTAAACCTATCTTGCATATTGTCAATTTTATACAGTTCTAAAAAATTAAGGTGCTTAACTAACATATGAAAGAGGATAAATACTAGATGAACATATTCAGATTAAAAGAATACAGGATGTAATAAAAAACCATAAGACCAAGTGTTGTTACCCTTAAATAACTACTGGAGGGACATCTGTGGTGGTGCAGGGGTTAAAGACAGCAC
This sequence comes from Talpa occidentalis, assembly GCF_014898055.3. Taxonomy (NCBI): domain Eukaryota; kingdom Metazoa; phylum Chordata; class Mammalia; order Eulipotyphla; family Talpidae; genus Talpa; species Talpa occidentalis. The sequence continues at coordinate 61,235,377 of NW_023603184.1, read as the reverse complement.
TATCAAGCTATCTGCAGCCACTACAGCATGAGTTTGATCCCCGGCCAAGGAGCTACCAACATGGTGCAGCAGACCTCTCCTGCCATGCCTGTTGCTCCCCTCAGCAGTGTATTTCAGTAGATATGTCTGTTCTGCTCCCCACTCTGTCTCTGGTGAATCCTCTCACCCCCATGCACTTCTGGCTTACACCCCAGTTCTTGTATGCATAAATAAATAAATCTTTAAAGAAAGACTATTATGGAGGTTATGTACTTGAAATTAGATAAATTTCCTCATAAGGTAGTTATTGATAGACTGTTACTATTTTCCTGTAGGAATCAGGCAAGAGGGGCAATTCATGTGTTAATCTTCCATATTCCCTACTTCCTCTGGTTACCTATAGTCCCTCATATTTATCCAGTCACTTAAACTAGAAAGATAGGAATCTTTTCTTAGCAATTCTCTCTTCTTCTTTTCTCACATCAAATCTAGATTGTTTTATTACCTCCAAACTATGTTGTCGTTACTTCTACTGCTAAATCATTTGTTAAACCTCTAATTTTTCTTTTGACTTATACTATCATCTCTGACTTGACTTTACAACTTTGAAACTTGATTTATCAAATTCATCTTCCATCCAGACACAGAATAATTGTAAAATTCATAATAATCTGATCTTACCAAGCAATATTGCATAAGGTTAAAAGAGAGGGCTTTGGAGCTTGACCTTCTCAACCTTACCATTTGTATGTCTTGTAAACTAAATCAAATTAAATTGCCCCACAGTTGTTGCATTTTCTCAACTTAAATGAGATATTTGATGAGTTATTACAATTAAAACATTTAGAAGACTGACATACAGAAAGGGATCATAAATATTAGCTATCATTACTGTCCATTATTGTCAAATAAACAAAAATTCTCCAATATCTATATAACATATTAAATCCTTCTAGTTCTATCTCTGTTACTTTCTGCTTACTACAGTTTACCCCAAAATATGGGCATTTTTTTTTTAATTGTAGGAACATTGGTTTACAACACTATATGTTATTCAGGGACATAGTACCAGCCCTACTTACACTCATGTCACATCTTACAACTTCTTTTGTTTAGAATGTTATGAAGTATCCTACTGCTCATGTTTTGTTTCTTCCATAACAGTTTTTATAATCTAAATATATATATATATATATATTTCATGTACCTGTTTTTTTGAAGATAAATTTGAAAGAACACATGTATAATTATTTCTATACTATCACAATCAATTAGCATATGAATTAAGAATTTCTTAATTGAAAGAAGTAAATTTAACAATCAGAATTTTCAAAAATAAGCATATTATTTCAAGTGATGAAAACCTACATTTTGGAGGATGGCATACTAACTGTAAAGTAATTTCTGAATGTTTTTCAAAAGGCAAACCATGATCCCAGTACTGGGAAAATTTATATGCACAGTTCATCTGAAAAATCATACAAGATATAATTTTGTTGTAATTTTTTTGTAAGCAAGTTAAGTATTAATGTATTGTCATTATTTTCCAATTGTGTGTAAATAGTGACTTTCTTAGATAGAAGATCTGTTTGTAATCAATGATCTTGGAATCAGGTAACAAATAGGTCCCTGCTATATAACATAATAATGGGAAGCATAGATTCTCCAGCCAAAGAACAGGTATTTGGAACCTGGATCTGCCATTGAGGAGTTGCACATCACTGGACATTTTAAACATTTTAAGATAGAGTTTAGTGTTATTAAGTATCTTTATAAAATCATTCAACGATTGCCATTATCAATTTCTTAGGTTTTTTTAATCCTCCCAAGTGAAATTGTATCCACTAAATAATAACTTCACTTTCTCCTACCCCAGATTCTACCATACTTGATCTTTCTATGTATTTTTCCAGATGAAGCAATTGAAACCTCTGCTCCACATTTTCATCTGGTAAATGATGGTAATAATAACAACAGTGCCTTGATTAAATGAACCAAGATTTATAAATCACTTAGATGTTTATTTGATACATCTTAAGCACTATACATAAAAGTTAAAATATAAAGTGTTATGAGGTCTTTTTAATCATTGGAATCTTATATTAATATAGCTACAAAATAAAACACTGGTCATTTTCAGTGTTTAACATAGTAAAATATATATAACAAGTTTTCTATTTTAACCATTTTATGTGTACAGATCAGTGACATTAAGTATCTTCATAAAATTATGCAAACATTATCATTATCTATTTTCCATTTATTTTTATCCCACCAAATAGAAATTCTATATCCATGAGACAATAACTTCCCTTTCCCTGACCCCACGCTCTATCACACTTGCTATTTCTATGTATCTGCTTATCCTAGACGCCTAATACAAGTGACATCTGCCTTTTTGTGTCTGGTTTGTTCAAAGCAAAATTTAATTCCATTTTAAGATTAAGTAATATTCTGTATTATGTGTCTATATTGCATTTTGTTTATCCAGTTTGTTTATGGATTTTGGATTATTTTCCAAGCTTTGGCTATGGTGAATAACGTTGTTATGAACATTGGGATAAAAGTGTCTGCTTCTGGGCCTCCCCGGTGGCGCAGCGGTTGAGCGCTGGGTTGCGAAGCTCCTCGCAGCCTCTTCAGCGCCAGTTCTATCCCCGGCTGCTCCCCGGCCACCAGAGGAGGGTCTCACATGGCGCGCAGACCTCGCCTGCCGCCCGCTGCTCCCCTTTGCAGTGTACTTCGGTCCTTCTGCCTGCTCTGCTCCCTGCTCTGGCTCTGGTGAATTCTCTCACCCTCCCAGCTTCTGACTGTACCCAGTGCTTGTATAAATAAATAAACAAACAAATAAATAAATAAATCTTTAAAAAAAAAAAGAATAACTGAAAAGAATATTTACTTAAAAAAAAAAAAGTGTCTGCTTCAGACCTACTTTTACCTTATTTGCACATATTCCTAGAAGCAAAAATCATGGTTTACTTGGTATTCCTTTTTTTGACTTTTTAAAGGAATTTCTACAAGGTTGTCCACAGTATCTGTGCAATTACATTCCTGAGAGCAATTGCATAGTGATCTAAGCCTGAGTATTACCTCAGTCCATACCCATTATATGTGAAAGTCTTTGGGATTATTTTGCCAATTTTATTGTAATTATATCAGAAGGAGCAAAACAAGCAGCAAGATTTGATCTCTCTATAAATTTTATTAGTTGACCATAGGGACACATTTCAGAAACACTAACACATAGTCATAAACCAACTCAACTCACATTAACAAAAGTAATCAATAACTAAAAATGCTTTATGAAAGCAGCTTGCGGTAATAAATGATGTGGAGAAACATTTTTACCCTAGAACATATCGGTCCTTAAATATTTCAGGGTACAAAAAATTTAAGAGTGAAGGTTTATAATAAAAATTAAACTTTCTGTTCCATATGTACAAATGAGAGGCTAGACAGATATTGAATTCTATGATTTGATAAGTTTGAACACTGTTCATCACCTAACATCAAATCAAATTCTGACCTGTGTGCTCCTTTCTGCTGCCTAAGAACTCTTTTGACCTAAATTTCATAACCAATTCTTAAGTGTCTTCTTCCTGCATGGTATTTGAGTTATGAATTAGATTTTATATTTATGAAAGACTTTGAGTTGAAAGGGGTCAATCAGAATTCCTTATTGTAGAAGAATTATGGACTAGAGTCAATGTTAAGCTATCCACCTCTGACATTTTGGGAAATTGCTCTTATATCAAGCCTGAGAAAAGGGACTAAAACTACATTTCACCAAACTCCTCGCATTACCCCATAAGAACAATCAGATTAGGATTAGATAAATAAGGTCTCTAAAGATGGAATTAAGTTAACCTATGATAAATTAGTTTGCATATAGCTTCAGCTGTCTCCTTTGCAAAAGTCAGTGAAATTCCAATTTTCATCTAAGTCTGGCTTTTTCTTTATCCCTAAGGGTGTTTCGTATATATGTTTAAATCAATTGAATTCACCATTAATATCCATCAAGTTGACCGACAGATGCCATGACCTACATTAACCATCTATCTCATCCCTTTTTTCTCTAAACAAGGAACTCTGTGCCCGATGGATAGTCAAGATTTGCAAAATAGCCTTAAGAAGTTTCTAATATACTTTTATTTTCCATTATATATATATATATTATATACACATATATGCATGTATAGGAATGTTATGTGTACATATATAGTCTATCAATAATGGAAAATGAAAGCACACTTGAAACTTGTTAAAGACCATCTTGTAAATATACATATGTATATAAATACAAACCTGCATATATGTGTGCATGGATATGTGCATATAACATGTATAGATGTGTGTTAGTGTGTATACATGCACACATATGAAGAACTGGGAATACACATATTAAAATTTGTACTTGGTGTTTAAAAGATACTGCATTGCAGAAATATGATTTTAAAAATCATATTCTAATCTAATCAGGTACAGTGATTTAAATTTACAATGATTTAAAAACCATAATAATCCATTAATGTTGTGTGACTGAATTGGTGGATATTCTAAAGAGGGAGTGATGTCCATAAACTTGCAGTAGGTACTATAGATAAAAAGGATTATACATTATAGTGAAAAGAGAATGTGAAGCTTAATCAAACCTTAAGGTCAGAGAAGGGCTTCTGGGCCTCTCCTGGTGGTGCAGGCAGTTGAGTGCCCTGCTGTGAGCTGCCCGCAGCCTCTGCAGCATGGGTTCCATCCCGGCCGACCGGCGGGTGAGGGTCCCACATGGCACAGCAGACCTTTCCTGTCTCGCCCACAGCTCCCCTCAGCAGTGTATTATTGTCAGTCTGCCTGTTCTGTTCCTTACTCTGTCTCTGGTGAATCCTCTCACCCTCCCGCGCATCTGGTCTGTACCCCGGTTCTTGTATAAAATAAATAAATAAATCTTTAAAAACAAAACAAAAAAAAAGGGCTTTTATCTAGGGGAGGAAATGATATAAAGAAAGTCATAATTTTCACAGTATAGTCAACAAAAAAGAAAATAACCTTATCCAAAAATGGCAGAATATATAGATACTATTCCAAAGAAGATGTAAGATGGACAACAGACACATTCATCATCAGAGAAATGCAAATCAAAACCATAATGAGACACAACCTTCCACCTGTGAGAATGGCACATATATGTGTATGTGTGTGTATATATATAATATATATAAACAAATATATATATATATATATATATAGAGAGAGAGAGAGAGACAGAAACAGAAACAGAAAGTTCTAGCAAATGTGTGGAGAAAGGGAATCCTCATTTTTTTCTCTGATCCCTTATTTGAATTCTCTACTTTCCTTATATAAGAGAAACCATCTGGTATTTTTCATGCTATTCATTCCATAGCTTGATATAATAAGCAAAGAGACACAAGTCGTCACTTTAGGTGCTACAGAGAGCAAAGCAACAAAGAGCAAGTCCCCCTGTCCAGAATAAAGGGATTATCCCAAGATCCCCTGCCTTCGGCACATGTATGCCCTCCATATTCCACGGACTGTAAGGTATTTTGTCTCGAATAATGGAATATAGCCAGTGTCCTAATCCAGAATATTTAAGCCAAATAGCATGTATAGTGTCCATGCTTGCTTTTTAAGTTGTTAATATCTCAAAGAGAAAAGGCTCCATCACTGGAATAAAATCCATACAATCACTAGAGAAATTCCTGAGTTCTGCTCAATTCTCCATTAATAATGTGTGTATATTAAAGGGGCCAGGACCCAAGAATATATAATGGAATGTATTCTGCATATTCACATGAAAATGTGTGAAACTGGCGTGCTATATCACAATACTTACAAAAATTAACTTGAAATGTATTACAGTCTTCATGTATACAATTTAATGTAAGATATGAGACTATTCAACTGCAAGAAAACTTAAGGAAAAGGCTTCTTGATGTTGTCTACACCAGTGGATAAATGTTCATTGCAGTCTCCATCAGTGGATAAATGGTAAGATAATGTGACACACGTTCACATTGGAATAGAATTGCCACAAATTAGAAGAAAATGCCTCCATTTGTGAAAATATGGATGGGACTTGAGGAAATTTTGCTAAATGAAATAGGTCAGAGAATGATAAATACTACAAAATCACATGTTGGGAACCTAAAAGACATCATTTCAACAAAGAATAGATTGGTGGTTTCCAGAGATGAGGGCCAGGGCTTGTAAAAGGAATGAGTAAATGTGGTCAAAGGGTTCAGGCTTTTAGTTTTAAAAGCTGTAGTTTCTGCAGTTGTAATGTACAGCCTGATGTGTTTAATAATAACTGTAATGTATATTTGAAAACTGTTAATAGTTCTTATCAATCACACAACAATTAGAGTCACATGAGGGAAAGGATATGCTATCACTATTGTGGTTATCTTTGTGCAAATATATATATATATATATATATACACATATACACTTATATATGTGTGAAACTGTGTGAAACAATATATGTGTGAAACATATATATAAATATATATATATATATATCACATCATATTACGTTGCACACCTTAAACTTACACAATGCTGTACATCACTTATATGTCAATTAAATGGAAAATAAAATTTATTGAGCTAAAAAGAAATGATTTTCCCATAGGGGATATATTTGACACAATACATAATTTTCTTCCTTACAGTGTTTAAAATGTGATTCCCCAAATATTTTTAAAATAAACCCAAAGTTACAGTTTAAACAATTCTAATAGAAATTATTATAGTCTGCCTTTCTTTCAAAATGGCAAAAAGTCTCAAAAATTTATAATCTCACCACCAAAATATTTACATCTTAATGAAATTAAAAGTATTTGATTAAAAACACTCATATAGGGCCTCCCCTGGTGGCGCAGCGGTTGAGTGCTGGGCTGCGAAGCTGCATGCAGCCTCCGAAGCACTGTTTTAATCCCCAGCCACCCAGGAGGGTCCCACATGGTGTGACAGACTTCTCCTGCAGCCCCCGCTGCTCCCCTCAGCAGTGTGTTTGATCAGTCTGCCTGTTCTGTTCCCCGTTCTGGCTCTGGTGAATTCTTTCACCCTCCCTCGCTTCCGACTGTACCCAGTGCTTGTATAAATAAATAAATAACTCTTTTAAAAACAAATAAATAAATAAATAAAAACACTCATATATTCTTTGCTTCTGTCAGACTATTGTGGTTACCTTGTAGGTAGAATCCTGCAGTATTTTCCTTTCTGTGACTGCCTTAGTTCACTTAGTAATGTTTTTTAGCTTTAACCACATTGTTACAAATGGAAGTATTCCCTTCTTTCTTAGAACAATCTTATTCCATTGTATGTCATATTTTCTTTATCCATTCATTTGTAGATGGATAGTGAGACTATAATAGTGGTTGCAGTGCCTGGGAGATATGGAAAACAGGAGTCATTGTTGAATGGGGATAAAGCTTTAGTTGTATAAAATGAATAATTTTGAGAGGCCTCCTAACATAATACTTATAGCTAGCGATATAGCATTGTGTATTTCAAAACTGGATGACAGTTCTTACCACAAAACAAAAGTAAAAACAAAAATTAAAGAGACCAGGAAATTCAGGGAGGTGCTGGATATTGCTCTTACCTTTATTATAATGATGGCATTAGGGTGTTTACTTATTCCAAACTTGTCAACTCATATACATTAAATGTGTGCAGTTATTATATAAATAGTCAGGAAAGCTGTTAGACAAACAATGAAGTATACTAACACAAAATCACAAATGGAAACAGGAATTTCCTCCTGCAGGAAAGAATCAATAAATGTATGAAAGGCAAAAAGAACATTGTAAGAGACTTGACTAATGACAGCACAGAGAAAGAGTCAGCTGTCATACACTGCAGGGTGTGTGTACAATGGCAGTATTGTCTGTCTGCTTTGTAGAATCCCCAGGAGGCTCTGGATTCTGGGGAGTCTAAGAAGGTAGAAGAAATGAGGAAGGAAGAAATAACTGTGAAAATAGTAATGGTTAAGTTAATGCTGTTATATGAAATAGCGGAACCATCTTCTCTACCCACCTCCAGCCAAGTAGTTCAACACCTAAATGTTAGCCCCACAACCAAGAAAACAAAAGTTTATCTTAAAAACTTTGTGAAAACTGAAGCACAGAGCGATAACTAGTGGTTGCAGCATTCAAGAGCTGTGTTGTTTAATCCTTCATGAAAGGGGACATGGGCTAGCTCAGTGGGGACATGGGACTCCCTCTTTGTTCATGCTAAAAGAAACTTACCAACTAACAACAACATAAAACTCCAGTCAGCATTTCAATCATCTGTTTTGCATATGAATAAAAACTTAGAATTATCAGATATTTGATTAAGCACCCTGCGTAAGAGAGAGAAATAGAGATAAACAAATGGTTAAATACGGGCCTCCCTGGTGGCATAGGGGTTAAAGTCTCAGCACTACCTACCAAGCTGTCATCAGCTACTGAAGCATGAGTTCGATCCCTGGCCAGGGAGCTAACATGCATGGCACGGCTGACATCTACTGTCTCCCCCACTGCTTCCCTCAGCAGTGTATTTCAGTCAATCCACTTGTTCCTCTCCCCACTCTGTCTCTGGTGAATCCTCTCACCCCACACCTCTGGCCTACATCCCAATTCTTGTATGCATAAGAAAATAAAACCAAATCGTTAAAAAAAACAAACAGTTAAATGTGAAAGAAACACATTTCTGGGGAAGAGAAATAAGAGCAATATATGATGAAACATTATTAACATAAATATACATGAGCACACATTTTCAGTATAAACCCTTAATGGTATATGTCAGTAAAAAAAAAGTCTCACTTTCTATCATTTTTAGCTGTTTTGTGTGTGAATGTGGAATTTTTAAATACGTACACACACACACATCCTGCAGTTATTTTCACTTAAGGCCACTATGGAGACATAGAATTTTATGGGTGATTTTTATGCTCTTTTTCTTCTCACTAGAAAGTACATACTAGTTAACTTACCAAAGGTTTGAATTGCCTAGAATCTTGACAATCTTCCATTTAATTCCAGAAGCTTTTTTAACTTTTGAAAATTTAATTTGCACTGTGTATTTTGCATCCTGAAATATCTAATCTTTCTTTTTTTTTTTTTTTTTTAAAGATTTATTTATTTGTTTGTTTGTTTATATACACAAGCAGTAGGCACAGTCAGAAGCGCGGGAGGGTGAGAGAATTCACCAGAGCCAGAGCGGGGAGCAGAGCAGGCAGAAGGACCGAAGTACACTCCTGAGGGGAGCAGCGGGCATGGCAGGAGAAGTCTGCGCGCCATGCGGGACCCTCCTCCTGTGGCCGGGGAGCAGCCGGGGATCGAACCAGCACCGCATAGGCTGCAGGCAGCTTCGTAACCCAGCGCTCAACCGCTGCGCCACCGAGGAGGCCCTGAAATATCTAATCTTTCTGAGAACTGTTTAAGTGCTCTTCACTTATCATCCCTTTTCATTCTCTCATTAACTCAATGTCATATATATTGCATTTAATTTTCTTTTACAGATACAGCAGAAAAGGCAGAGTCACTTTCCAGTCCCAGATGTACAGGTGCCAAGCTAATCTCTAACAACTTTGGTATCCTGCCTCACACAGAATCCCATATGTGAGGTTAATTCTGAAACTTCAGATGGTCTATATTGATTTATTTTATTTTATTTTCATTTTTCTTAAAGATTTATTTATTTATGCATACAAGAACTAGGATAGAGGCCAGAGGTGTGGAGGCTGAAAGGATTCACCAGAGACAGAGTAGGGAACAGAACAGACAGACTGACTGAAATACACTGCTGAGGGGAGCAGCAGGGGAGACAGGAGAGGTCTGCTGTGCCATGTGGGTAGCTGCCTGGCCTGCTGGGGATCGAACTTGTGCTGCGGAGGCTGCGGATAGCTTCACAGTGCAGTGCTTAACCTCTTCTGCCACCAGGGAGGCCCCATAAATTGATTTCTACATAACCAAGAATTTCTACATAACTAAGTTCAACACCAATTTGCAATTTCCACTTTCTTAATATTTATTACTTCTTATAGGTATACCTGCTCCAATATTACATTAGTTTTTTTTTTTCCTTATTGTTTTTGCAGGGATCATTTTATGAACTCTGCAGTTTTTCTCTGTAAGGCAATCCATTGTGATAAGCAGAGTGTTGTGCTAAGTCTCCAGAGTCATATTAGCTTAGCTCAAACCTTTCTTCTACCAAAGAACACCTGCACCCCTATGCTTATAGCAGCACTATTTACAATAGCTAAGCTTTGGAAACAGCCCAAATGCCCAAAAATAGATGACTGGATCAAGTAGATGTGGTACATATATACCATGGAATATTACTCAGCATTCAAAAAAGATAAACACATGCAATTTACAGCAACATGGATGGTGCTGGAAGGGATCATGCTCAGCGAAATAAGCCAGAAAGAAAAAGAAAAATACCGGATGGTCTCACTCATAGCAGGAATCTAGAAAACTTAAATAAGGGACCAGGAAAATGAATAACTATAAGAAAGTGAAAGTCAAAATCAACAAGAAACTATGAACCAGAGACACTTTTTTGGGGCTGGGGGTCGGGATGGAAGGGATTGGGGTCAGAGTGGGGGGGTTGCAATTGTATGGGGAATATAAAAATAAAATTAATTATTTTTAAAAAAACCTTTCTTCTATCACTTATGAAAGGTTTCTTCATAGGGAAACAATCTTAGCTTTCTTGATAAATTAGTTAAGTCAATTGAAAAATGTGAACCAAATTTTAGTCTGCTCATGGACTGAATGTGTAATTAAATTATTTAGTTCCTGTAAAGTAATGAGAATAATATCTGGCATGTGATAAGCATTCAGTAAATATTAACTGTTACTACTAAAGTCATTATTAGTGTTGTTCTAAGAAATATTTTTCTCTGAAACTAGCAAAAACCATATAAATAGATTTTGTGGGATTCAAATATAGAGAACTTGGAAAGGACTAGTTTGAATACATATTCTCCTTAGTCCAATGATATCTTAAGAAAGAAGTGAAAAACTTGCCTTGCTCACTTAACACACATGACTCAGTGCCTACATTGTTATGTTCCAGGTGGGCGAAGAAGTTAACTGTCAGCTTCACAGAGTATCATTATGGGGTTCCCTGGTCTCCATGACTTCCCGTGAATGATGCTTTGCTCTTGTAGCATACAATGAACAGAAATACTTGATCTTACTGTCAAAATGAGCTAGAGGACCACATGAAGACTGCATTCCCCTTATTTTTTAGTCCAACTGTTTACATTGAGATATTATGGACCTATTTCAGTTGTATGAAATAATTCAAAATGAATCTCTGTACCCTTTCTGAATTCTTTGAATTGTAACATCTTGAAAAACTATAGTACAGTATTACAAACAAGATAGTGGCATTTTCCATCATGATGAGAAACAATTCCATCACTACAAGGATGTCTGATAGTGGTCATTTGAAACCACACCTACTATTCTCTGTATCCTTGCCTGACAAATAAATAATCTGTTTACCACTTATTTATTTTTCCAACTAAAGAATTGTATGTAAATAGTATAAATCTATCTATCTATCTACCTATCTATTTATTTATATACATCTATGTATATGGTATATACGGTAGGTAACATTTCAGATTGATTTTTTTCAGGATAATTCATGTAGGTTATTATGTTCTTTTCCTTTGTTACTGAGTAGTATCTGATAGTAGAAATTCACCACAGTTTGTTTTGATACTAAATATACTGCTAGAAGCTCTTCGTGTACATGAAATTTTACTGAAAAATATCAGTCAATACATCATTTTTGGTAGTTACCATGCTCAATTGTCTTGTGCAGTGACTTGTATGATTTTCATCTTCACCAGCAATGAGAGTTCTTGTTGCAAAATATCCTCACCAGTTTGTGGTGGGTGGGTCATCTGGAGTGTAACCATTCTAATGTGTGTTTGAGTATCAAATTGTTTTACATTGCAGTTCCCTGATTACAATTAACTCTGAGAGTGTTTTCAGAAGACTCTAATATGTGTATTTGCCTTGGTGATATGTAGATTCAGAAGGCTCTTGCCCATTTGAAAAAAAAATAGTTTCTTTATTGTGGAGTTTAAAGACTATTTTGTCAGATACGTGTGTCTTTTATCAGTTGTTTTGAAATATTTTCTCCAATTTTGCGGCTTTTCTTTTCCAGTTGCTTAACTGTGCAACTGAAACAGTGCACAGTGCTCAGATCAGAATCCAGTGCTCAGATCAGAATCCAGCGGTTGAGCGCTAGGCTATGAAACTGCCCGAACTTCTGCAACGCCGGTTCGATCCCCCGCCACCCCAGTTCGATCCCACGCCACCGGTGATGTTCCCAATTAGCGCGCAGACCTCTTCTGCCGCCCGCTGCTCCCCTCAGCAGTGTATTTCATCAGTCTGCCTGTTCTGCTCCCCGCTCTGGCTCGGGTGAATTCTCTCACCCTCCCATGCTTCTGACTGTACCCAGAGTTTGTATAAATAAATAAATAAATAAATAAAGAATCCAGTACTCTGTACAATAACACTAGTAAGAGTGAACATTCTTATTTTGTTTCCATTCTTTATAAAGAATGTACTCAGTTTTTCCACCATTAGATAGCATATTGACTATGGATTTTGTTTATTGCTATTTTTGGGCCATATATGTTCTTTATGAAATTGGAGGAATCTTCTTTATCAAGTTGAAATGTTTTTTTTTTAATTAATCTTTATTTATTTATTTATTTAAAGATTTATTTATTTATTTATGCAAGCACTGGGCACAGTCAGAAGCTTGGGAGGGTGAGAGAATTCACCAGAGCCAGAGCGGGGAGCAGAGCAGGCAGAAGGACCGAAGTACACTGCTGAGGGGAGCAGCGGGCGGCAGGAGAGGTCTGCGTGCCATGTGGGACCTTCCTCCAGTGGCCAGAGAGCAGCCAGGAATCGAACCAGTGCTGCAGAGGCTTCGGGCAGCTTTGCAACCCAGCGCTCAACTGCTGCGCCACCCGGGAGGCCCTGAAATGTTCTTTATCAATTTGATATGAGTTTATTTTGTAAATTGGGAATGAGTATTGTATTATAATAATATATATGCAGATCTTTTTTCTTCAATGTTATGATAAGACATTTCTTTCTTAGCCTGTTTATGAGTGTGTTACCTTGATGGGTTCTTAAATATTGACCCAGTCTTGCATATCTGACAAATCTCATTGGTTATGTCTAATTATTTTTATTCATACTTGGGTTGGATTTGCTTTTCTTTTGTTGGTGAATTTTGTGTCTTCATGCAATAAATTTGTCTGTAGTTTTCTTTTTTATATAGTCTCTTTACAGGCTTTGGGAATCAGAATAACACTGATATCATAAAGTCAGTTGGGAAATATTCTCTCCTTTCTGTCTTGTGTAATATATTATATAAAAATTGGACCAGTAGGTTGAAGTCTGTTTGGCCTGACTGGATTGAAATAAAGGTGTTATAAGTTTATGTCCCCTTTTTTAACTTGAATAAATGCCACAGTGAAAATCAGACAAAGAATTTATTACATAATCAAAATAAGAATCAATCCTGGAAGGCAGCTCAACAGATTTTGTTCTGTGACCACTGTTCCAACCATCATAAATATGAATTTATTTTATATAAGTGAGTGAATGACATTTAAAAACACAATTATTCTTCACAGGAGGATATTGGTTCTAATTTGTTTTGACCTAAAGATAAATTGATGTTATGTGCAGGGGAAAGCAATGCTAAAGTTTAATCTCTTCCTTTCTGAAGAATGCACTGTGGAAATTCAAAGACCGTGTACCCATGTTTATATCTTCTTTATATATATATATATATATATATATATATATATATATATATGGTTTATATGTAGTCATTTTTGAGATTGAAAAGTATGGCTTAATCATAGGCTAAATATTTTGCATAACTGTTTCATAGACTTCAGATCTATGCAAATGTTTTTGCTGTCTTGTGTGTTAGATGAAGGAGGGACAAGACATTTCGAAAGCATTTTACAGTATGTTCACACTTTCTGGAGACTGTAGGAGATTATGTATTTGTCTTTTCCAGTTTCTAGAGGCCACCCACAATCCTTTCATCATGCTTCCTTCCTCTATCTCTAAAACCAGTGGCTTCAGATTTTTTCCCCTCATATAGTCATCCCTCTGGCTCTCTCTCGTCTGCCTGCCTCCTTGACGTTAAGGAATCTTGTGATTATATTTAGTCTACCTACATAAGACAAAACAACCTCCCAATCACCATGTTTCTGCCACTACACAATTCTCCAGAAATGCATGGCTCATCTATGTATTTCACCTGGATACATTGTATTAGACACAAAGTTGTTCCACAAATAGTTTCCTATAGATTGTTTGATCTTTGCTTAAATGATTGATGAGAAAATTTGAGTTTCAGGTTTAATCTTACAAAGAACCCTTTCTGTGACTGAGTACCCTGATAACCTTTTTGAGGTATTAGTAAAAGGTTGTCCAGCCATATCATTGGCTTTTTCTTTACAGCAGGTTTCTTGAGAGTGAATCTCTTAATTTTAAAGACTTTTACAATCTGTATACTCTGAGGATTTCCCAAGTCACTAATTTTTAGTTCCATTTTCTTAACAGTTCTTACTACCTAAATCTATCTTTTTCTTTAACATTTTGATATAAGCAGTAAGAACAAACTAGGTTTCAAGAGTTTGCTTGAAAATTGTCTCAACTGAATATCTCATTTTACCTCTTTTTTTTTTTTGCTTTATACAATTTTGCAAAGCTTTCTTACAATATATAACAAAAAACACTTTTTCTATAAATTTCCACAAAATGTTCCTCATTACCTTCTGAACCCTAGTCAGCAATACATTTAATGTATATATTTCTACAAATAGTCTGCTCATCACATTTCAGATATTCTCTAAGGTAATATATACTTTATCTACCATTTTTATAAAATTTTGAGCCCTAACCAGCAGCATCTTTAACATTTATATCTCTACTAACATTCTGCTCAGGTCGACCCAAGAATTTTATAGCATGTTCCTCAAAATTTTTCTATCTTCAAATTCTAGAGTCACTCCCACATTTTAAGATATTTGTTACAGCAACATTATGCTTCAGTTAGAAAAATCTATAGCACAGCACTATCATTGCTGCAACAAATTGGCTTAAAACAAACTATTTTCTTACTGCTATTTAAATCAGAAGAATGATACCATCTCAATACATTAAAATCAATGTGTGCAGGGCTATGCGCATTCATAAAGGCTCTAGTCAAACATCTGTTTCCTTGCTTTTTTAGTTTCTCTAGGTCATCCACAATCTTAGATGGATGACCCCATATTCTTCCATTTTCACCAGCAATTTCATGTTAATATTTTCTATGCTGACATCGTCTAATTCTCTCTTTTGACTCACTCTTCAATTTTTAAGACCCCTGTGA
The DNA here is from genome assembly GCF_014898055.3 of Talpa occidentalis. Classification (NCBI taxonomy): domain Eukaryota; kingdom Metazoa; phylum Chordata; class Mammalia; order Eulipotyphla; family Talpidae; genus Talpa; species Talpa occidentalis. Next base: position 61,219,960 of record NW_023603184.1, on the reverse strand, counting down.
TTACAATAAACCCTGCAGATATTTCAGAATAATTTACCTAATTTTAAGAAAGTTAAGTAAGGTAATTTTATCAGTTTTACATATATATTCAATTGAGTCCTTGTTGTCAGTCTTCCATAGTCATTGATTCCTAGGATCAAGCATCTTTAATATTCATACAACAAATACTTAAGAGAAAAATGAGAATATGTGCAAAGCTGCTGTTATTGTAGTTCTCAGATTCCTACAAGGTGTTCAGACTCTAGAAAGTTTGAGCACACTCTGGACAGGAAAGATGTAAATTTTGTTTGTCAGCAGTTTCCTCTGCCACTCTTCCAAGAGCACAAGCATCTGCAGAACATGAACTCTGGTGTACCAGTGTGCAATGTTTGCCTTTTGTTTTATTTATTTATTTTTTTTAAGAGATGATTTTTTTTAAAGATTTATTTATTTATTTATTTGTTTATACAAGCACTGGGTACAGTCAGAAGCGCCGGGATGGTGAGAGAATTCACCAGAGCCACAGCGGGGAACAGAACGGCAGACTGACGAAATACACAGCTGGGGGGAGCAGCGGGCATGGCAGGAGAGGTCTGTGCGCCATGTGGGACCCTCGCCAGAGGTCAAGAATCGAACTGATGTTTGCAGAGGCTGTGGGCAGCTTTGCAGCCCGGTGCTCAACCACTGTGCCACTAGGGGAGGCCCTGCCTTTTATTTTATCAAGTTATAAATGTTTATAACAGTTGTTAACCCCAGACTCAACAAATCACATCCAAAGGATTTAGCTTCTTGTGTTTCTTTCCTTTGGCACCAAGTTAACATCAACTAGGCTAGTTAGAGTGGAAGGGGAGGTTCCATGTTCCCTGCTTCACCTAATGAAGGGTGGAGCTGAGTGGTGAAGGAAGATGAAGGAAGCTGGAAGACGTCTTAGAGAAAAGACTTGGAGGAGGTGAATGGAGAAAAGAGACATGTGAAGAAGTTCCACTTTTTTCTTGGCCTTGAACTTGTATCAGGGACTTGGGGGACATAGAAGGAAACATTTGGAAGGAGAAATATGGATGAGTAACTCAATGGGAGACTGACAATGAAAGCTGCTACCTTGACTATTCTTTGGTTTTTCTCCTTTGATTCCAGAATTGCACATTCTGCCTCTTAGCCTTGTGGTGAGCTTTTAGACCTCAGTAGCCCCACATTGGGCAAACACTGTTTGGCTGGGCATTTACCCACAAGGGTATGAGGGTGGGTAACTTTGGTTGTTTAATTGTTTAATTGGAAACTATTATCTTTTCTTCTCTGTGTATGCACAAAAATCTTTCATTAAAGTTCTCTCACACTGAGAGAATGCTTTGTCTCTATGCAGCCTATGACTGAACTCATTTAGAGTGTGCATGTTTGGGCATCACAGGGTACCTCTCAGTCTGCACACTTATAAGCTCATTTCATTTTTTTAAACTGTTTATTTATTTATGCATACAAGAGCTGGGGTACAGGCCAGAGGTGTGAGGGGTGAAAGGACTCACCAGAGACAGAGTAGGGAACAGAACAGGCAGATTGACTGGAATACACTGCTGAGAGGAGCAGCAGGTGAGACAGGAGAGGTCTGCTGCGTCATGTGGGTTAGTCCCCGGCCAGGATCGAACTCATGCTGCAGTGGTTGCAGATAGCTTCATAGGTTGCGTCTTAACCCCTTGTACTAGCAGGGAGGCCCTAGCTCATTTCATTTTTAAAATGTAACACTTCTTTCCCTCTGTATAAATTATAATAATAGGAGCTTGATTTGAGCTATTTTCTCCCAAGATCTTAGAAAACTGATTTGGATGTCTATCTAGAGTTTTATGTCAACCTTAAATTTAAGTAAATTAATTAATTCAATGAAAACAAAATTGTACAAAGCAAACAGAACACCTATCCTAATTGAATTTAGTCCACCAGCCATACTATATCTAACTTGAAAACACTCAAAAGTATCTAAAATGAGGGCCTCCCTGGTGGTACAAGGGGTTTAGTCTCAGCACTATGAAGCTATCCTCAGATACTGCAGCGTGAGTTCAATCCCCAGTCAGGGAGCAACCCATATGGTGCAGCAGACCTCTCCTGTCTCAGTCACTGCTCCCCTCAGCAGTGTATTTCACTAGATCCTCCTGTTCTGTTTCCCATTCTGTCTCTGGTGAATCCTCTCTCCTCTCCACACCTCTGGACTACAACCCAGCTCTTACATGCATAAATAAATAAATATTTAAAAAAATGTATCTCAAATGAATGAGCTAAATAAAACAGAAATAAAATTTTAAACTATAAACAAAATTAGTGGTGACCAAAAGGGATGTGGCAATAGGAGCAGCAAATTGGGTAAAAAGGGGTCAATTGTATGGTGTTGGATGAAATAAGACTTTTAATGGTGAGCATAATATACTATATGCAGATGTTGATTTCTAATAATGCATACTAGTAATTGATATATATGTGTATATATATATATTTTAATCCAGTTACCTCAATAAAAACATTAAAAAGGAAATCTATTAGAAAAGAAAAGCTTCCAGTTTATAATAGACATGAAAATACATAAATTATGCCCAACTTAAAGATAGACAACCTTCAGGAGACTAAGTAATAGAGCACATAAGGGCAAATGGCCTTTAAGCTGTCCCAGATCAAAGTGTCTCTCTCGTTCCAACAAAGAAAATGAATAGACTCTCACAATCAAAGGGATAATGACCAAACCTAGAGTCCAGAACATTGACATTATTTTATCTCCCTAGACTGGAAGATTGTGTCTATATTAGTTATTAAAATCTCATTGATTAAAAATAATAAATAGAATTACTAGATATCAGATCACAAATATCAATAGGTCCAGGATAAATGTCCAAGTATGTGTAAAAGAAATAGAAATTTATTCTTCTGTCGCCATTTTAAATCCAGCTCCATACCATGCTCCGCCGCCCCTGCTGCAGCGACAAAGCTGCACCAGCACCCTCACTCCCGCCTAGGACTCTGCCCCATGGGGGACAGGAACTAGTACAACAACCTAGAGGAGTTCGCAGAGGTATCCAAGATCAATGCGAGCACGAATCAGCAGAATGACGGTAAAATGTTTATTGGAGGCTTGAGCTGGGACACAAGCAAGAAAGATCTGACTGAATATTTGTCTCAATTTGGGGAAGTTGTAGACTGCACAATTAAAACAGAGCCAGTCACTGGAAGATCAAGAGGATTTGGATTTGTGCTTTTCAGAGATGCTGCTAGTGTTGATAAGGTTTTGGAACTGAAAGAACACAAACTGGATGGCAAATTGATAGACCCAAAAGGGCCAAAGCTTTGAAAAGGAAGGAGCCCCCACCAAGGTTTTTCTGGGTGGATTAAGCTCAGATACTTCTGAAGAACAAATTAAAGAATACTTTGGAGCCTTTGGAGAGATTGAAAATATTGAACTTCCCATGGATACTAAAACAAATGAAAGAAGAGGATTTTGTTTTATCACATAAACAGACGAAGAGCCAGTAAAGAAATTACTAGAAAGCAGATATCATCAAATTGATTCTGGGAAGTGTGAAATCAAAGTCGTACAACCCAAAGAGGTATATAGGCAGCAACAGCAACAACAAAAAGGAGGAAGAGGTGCTGCAGCTCGTGGTCAAGGTGATGCTATGGGTCGTGGCCAAGGTCAGGGCCAAAACTGGAACCAAGGATTTAGTAACTATTATGATCAAGGATATGGAAATTACAATAGTGCCTATGGTGGTGATCAAAACTCTAGTGGCTAGGGTGGATATGATTATACTGGGAGTAACTATGGGAACTATGGATATGGACAGGGATATGCAGACTACAGTGTCCAACAGAGCACTTATGGCATGGCATCTCGAGGGGGTGGCAATCATCCAAACAATTACCAGGCGTACTAAAGGGCGACATTGAAAAAAACAGGAGATGCTAGGGTATACCCATCTTGCAGGACGACATCGAAGATCAGTCTTCAGTTTATCTAAGATGATTATTTTGTAGAAGACTTTCTATTGTACAAGACAAAACTGTGTCCAACTGTATATGGCCGCCAGTTAGTTTTCTTTGTTTTTACTTTGTCATTTGCTATTTGTGTTATGGCTCAATGTGGATTTGTGTTTATATTTTGTATGATATCCTGTTACACCTCAAATAAATGCCTCCTTATGTGATTGTTAAAAAAAAATAGAAATTTAAGATTTAAGTTGTTAAAAAGAACCACATAAACAGGATTTCTGGTAAAATGAGACCTAAGATCAACTAGTTGCCTTGCTCGAAGTTATGAAGGATCACTAATACCAAATTCTGACTGGATACTTGAAACAAATAATAAAAGCATTATAACATATTGGAGAAAATAAATCGATTTTGCAGTGTATATTTCTATAGGGAAGGCAAAATTTGCAGCAGTGACATTACCTAGAATGGGTCATGAAGTGGCATATATTTATTCTCTTGAATAGTTTATTAATGAAAGTTTTATATATATACTTTTTAACTTTGGAGAAGATCACAAGGAAGGCAGCATTTTTGCAAGCTGATAAAACTTCTGTGTTGACTTTCACTTATATGTTTATAACTCTTAAGTTTCAACAGCGAGAAAAAGAAAAATATATATATTATTATTTGATGATTTTCTAAAATTTCAACTATGTGTTACAAATTTTAAAAAGTTGGAAAAATAAGTCTTGTTAAAAGTACTTTCTACAGAGTTCTCATTTTCCATCCATGCTGTCTTTTCTCAGGGCATCTCAGAGTAGATCAAGATAAAGTGTAAGGCAGAGGTTATATAAATTACTAAACTTACATTCTTTCTTCCTCAGTTCCCCATTACCTGAAAATAATTACATTTTATCATAGAAAATATTGCAAGTAACTTTTACTGACAAAAAATTTTACATATAAATAACTTGCCAATCTAATAGAGAAACAGAAACTATACCTCATGGAAATGGATGTGAAATCTTGAACTAGTCAAAGAAATTATGATCTTTTTTTGAAACACAGAGATAATGATAGACAATGGAAAAGCATCATATTGAATTCTAATTTGCTTGTACAGATTATTAGTACAAGATTCAATAATAAGAGTCTTGTTACACACAGTTATTAAAAATGTATATTTTGATTTCCTTTGAATTTGATACATTTCCAGTAAAATTAGGGACAGATATTAACCAAAAAAAAAACACAACCACAGAAATATTTTATACAGATAATTATCTGTTTAGGATGGCTTTCTACACATTATTTTTATCTTTCAGCCAGATCAAACTAAGTCTCCTACTACTGAGCTAGGATTATTTTTTCTATCCAGATCAATCAGACCAACTTGATGAATCATTCTTAAATTTCTCATAAATCAGGAATTTTCCCCACTTAGCCCCCAGTTGTCTCCTCCACTAGTTATTTTTTGAGAATGTGAAATTCATGGGCTTGGATCATCCACCGCTGGTTTGAACTCTGCCACTTCCCAGGCTGTGTAACTATAGCAAAGCTCTATGTAAAATGAAAATGGAGAAGGGGTAACTTTGAGAGCTATGGAGACAGCAAATAGATCACACTGAGGGGTATCACTGCCATAGCTGCTAAGATATCTAATTTAGATCACTTATTCAAAAATTTTAATTTCTTTTCTTTTTCTCTCCACATAAAGTAACTGACTCCAGATTTACCTATTCCCAAATGGAATACCTGGCTAATATTTACCTTTGATCTCTGCCTTGTTTAATATTGTCTCAGTGCCTATATATTTATTGTTCATTGATTTATAATATCCTTTGATACACACTTTGGAACAGGTTTTGTATATCTTATTATATCACCGTTTAAGATTAGAAATTGATAAATGGTGATGGTTGTGAATTATGAAAAGAATTAGCAAGACAGGAATCTAACTCATTTTTTTCTCATTTATATTCCTAATAATAACAATGTTTATCAACATTAAGTGAAAAGATATGCATAACACTGCTCACTTAGTGGAATAAAATTTAGTAACATTCCTTACTACTTGCTTTCTAAAGACCTTTGACACCTATGTATATAAAGGACCATTAATGCGTTAAGAACAATTTCCTTAAGCTTAAAGGTAAAACACAGTACTGGATTGCAATTCTTTTTCTTCTTTGAGATTTCTGGACATCAAATTTTGCTTCACTTTTGTAGAGTGCTCCAATAGCAGCAATAGTAGTGACTAAAATTTAAGAGTAAAACATAGATTGTTTGGGAAATATCCTATAATGATTTATTTTATTTATTTATTTATTTATTTTTGTGGGACCCTAGCCGGTGGCCGGGGATCGAACTGGCGCTGCAGAGGCTGCGGGCAGCCTCGCAACCCGGTGCTCAACCGCTGCGCCACCAGGGGAGGCCCTCATGATATTTTTTTAAGATAGATGTTATCAATTTTAAGAACAAGAAAACTCAGAATAGTGAAATAAAATTGTCCAAGGTTTTAAACTAGACAATAAAAGAGGTGGACTGTCCATCCAAATTGATATGAAATTCATACCCTTCTTATTATCAAACTCACATCTCCATCCACCCTTTATCATTTTCTTTGGGTCTGAGAGCCCCTGTTTGTGCCTCACAGTTTAAACAACCCCTCTGCTAGATTGTGATTATCTGCAGAGCTCTCATACTTACATAAATTTCTGGACCATTCCTCTCTAGGCTTGCCTTCTGCTTTTGCTGCCTATGTTTCCACTCATGAACTGAGTCCTCACAGGGGAAACCACAGAAACAGATTCTCAGAGAGAAATGGCAATGGGAGGCTATAATAGCTCAGATATACAGCCCCATAGCGAGGGAATTGCTATTTGACTGCCAGTCACACATTACAACAGATTTTAGTTAAATCAAGCTCTGACATGATTGGAACAGAAACCAAATGAAACATCTGCCAAAACAGAAATTGTGTCAAACTCCTAAACAAGGAAGAATGTCACTAATGGGTATAACATCTGAACAATAGTAAAACTAGCTTTTATAAAGTTTCACAGAATTCTCAATGGATTTTTTGGTGCCATTGGACAATATTTTTCCTATTCTTTTTAATTCTAATGTATAACTTGTTTTCCAAATGTATGTGAAAGAAGTAAGTTGCAGTATCTGAATGTGGCACAAGATCTAATTTAATTTAATTCAGTCAAGATGTATGTCATTCAGGAAGAAATGGAACCCACGAGCTAGGCATCTGGAACTCATTCTGCATCAGTTAACTTGTGTCTAGATGACATTATGCTTCTAGATAAAGGCAGAAGTTCACAGAAGAGCCAGATGATTTACTAAATTTTTCCATTTCTTACTAATTTTTGTGACTAAATTGACAAATCCTGTGGCCACAAAAATCAAATAGGTCTCACTTGGAATTTCTGAGTATCTCTATCTATAGATAGAATGCATTTCCTTTGGTGTGTGCAATAAGAAAGCAACATCGTGTGATTAAAAGTTCTAAGAAGGACCGATTGTGATATTCATTGCCCTTAGCCTAGATTACTCAGGGTTGTAGGATGCCTTTCAAATTCCTAAGTGGGATTTGCATGCACAACAGTACTTGGAAGGGAAACAAACTGCCTTCTGATTATGTCTCTATTTTTAGGAACAAGGAAAACTTTTGTAGCAGGTTTCCTTTGATTTCATCTTGGACCACTTGGCCCTCCAAAACCAAGTACTAATAAGTGTAAAGTGATTCCCAAACTTGTGTTAGATTCACTGTTCAAGGTTGATACATAAGTTAGAGAACCAACCAGCAAGACCATCACAGACATCACAGGGTGCACCCCTTTGTGACCTTGGAATCAGTACTGTGAGATGGAAGAAACAGCAGTAGAGTACAAAAGTTTGAAAGTAGCAGTTTTGGTGGATGAAAATAACAACAAATGTTCTGAGCAAAGATTTTCTTTGTTCAATTGATTTGCATAGTATCCAAAGCAATTACTTAAGGGGTTCAAAAATCACTATAGGTATTTCCTTTGCAGACTATAGTTCATTTGTATTGTTTCATCTGTGGCTTTGAGAAAGATAATTAATCCTCTATGACTCACTTTCCTTGTCAGAAAAATGAGAACCTCTAATAATAATTGTCCAAACTATGTCATAATTATTTATAAGATTTCATGATAGTCAGATAAGGCATTTTCTGAATTCAGTGAGCTTTTACTTAGTGTTTCTTATGTGCAGTGAATATATAAATGCATAAATGTAGGATGTTCTATACTTTTGCACAACATTATTATTTTTGTTATATTAACTGTACTTTTTATTAAATGCCATAATCAGCTAAAATTCAACCCTCCCGGTATAAAAATGAATATATGGTCATATAGATTATTTTTGCTATTCTTTTTCAATCAGTGTCTGAGTTATTCTGAAAATTAAAATAAATGAAATGTTTCAGATCCTTCCAAGTATAATACCTTATCCTCCCAATATACAAAACAACAAAAATGCAAAAATGGAAATAGAAAATAACACAATCAAGCAAGACTGCATTAAAATAAACTTTCTCATCCTCTCATTCTGATCAGACTTTATTTTACACTTGTAATTTCCTTTTACACACAATTCTGCTTCCCCAACCGAAAATTTTAAAAGCCAATGCTTACAACTCCTTTTTATGGACTCAAGAGGTTACAGAGAGCATATTAAGTCCTGAACTTTTTGGACAAATCACTGCTGTTGTTATTTGTGGAAGTTTTTTTTTTTTTTTTTTTTTTTTATGAGTAGAGTTTCACAGCTCATAAAATTCCCTTGCAGTTATCTTCATTTAGATTCTAGCTTTGTGTGCTTTGTTCAGCAAGGCTAATGCTCGGGGTCTTTTCTCAAAATGAGCAACTATTTATCCACAGAATCAGTGACCAAACTTTACTTTATCTGAATGGCTTCAGGATATAAACATAAGGAGCCAAGAGGAAGTTCCCTATCGCCCTGTGTAGTGGCAGGAAGGCACAGAGCTGGTTCTCTGTAATCCGAGCAGATGGGTAAAAGAGAGTCCTGGAGCCCTTGGTGGCTTTTTCAGGCTTTTATTGAGATTTTATTGAGGTTTTACATGTAATGCAGCAACCAGGTACACGGCAGGTGCAGGGAGGGTATATGGGGCGGGGGGGGGGGTAGAGGAGGGGGCAGGAGGCTGACACCCCTCCTAGCCCCCAGCGAATCTTCACTCTTTACTGGGCTCTCTCATGCTCCCGGAGGCCTCTGCTTCTCTGCTCATTTTCTTCCTGCTGCTTTTCTCTTCTGTTCTCCTTCTGGTAGTTCCAGGGCGCTGCACCTCCACTGCTTGGCTGAGTGCGCATGCAAGGTGGGAAGGCGGAACAGCCTGATACTGTTTACTTACCCTATACCCTGTATACTACCAAAACAATAATATGCAAACTGCAAAGGAAAAGAGAGAAACTGACTACCAAAGAATTAGGTTTTCACATTTTTAAGTGTGTCCAGCTGACTGCTCTTTTAGGGTGGCTGAGCCCTGCCAGGAGAAGTGAGCCTTTAGCATCCACCTTCTTACCAGCACAAGGATGTTCTCACCTGATTTGATACTACCTGATCAGACTCTCCAACTCTACCTAGCCTCTAATTATTGCCAAGTTCTGCCAAAACATTCATTCTGAAGTGCAAATCTTGGGGTGAATTAAGTGCATAACGCTTTGCAGAAAACATTTATAACTAAAAGATGTTGATAATTTATTTTCTGGTATATTTCCTTTTTTTTTTTAACTTTGTCCTCTTCTCATTATCATTGAAATGTAGTTCCCTAGCATTCTCTCTCTACCCAGTATCCTTTCCCCCAATCTATTCTGCATGACAGCTGATTAACCTTCAATGACTTATCATTATAATCATTGTCATAATCATCAATTGCATTAAACATCCTTTATATGTTAATGATAATGTAGGTGATTCACATGAGATTTTACTTACATCAGCCATGAACAAGCTACACTATTAGTTCATTTACCAGATTATTAAAGAAAAATTCAGAAAAGAATGGAAACTTTCTCATGATTACACAGTTGAAAAGTGACAGAACCAAAATTTAAACACAAACTGATGTGACTCCAAAGTCCCTTTCATGCATATGATACTGAGGAGGGCACACTGAAGTTGAAGTCTAATTTAGAGAAAATCCCATGGTTGAATAAACCATAATATCTCTCTATTATTAAAAAATTCCCATAGGAAGGTAGTTTGGATTCATGACTTTATACCATCCACAATGACTTAATTGAGAAGTTATAAGCAGGTGCTCTAAATTGGTCAACATACTTCACTACATACAAATAATTCATTGGTGTATCTGTTGTATGATCTTTCATTGTGTTAGTCAATCTGGCACATGATATGAGCAAAAATAAATGTGAGCTAATTAAAATGAAAATGATTATCGGCGAATCCCTTAACCAACTTATGGAAGCTACTTTATCATGAAGTATAGATCTAAATTAAACTATGATGCTGAATTTTACATTCAACATTGATTATCATGGATGCCTGATAATATGGTAACATAAAGTTGCTACAAATTCTACCTAACTGGTCTGAAGTTGCTCAAAGTTTTGTTTTGTGCACAGTGTAGAAAATCTTCTGTTGCTACTACAACTCTAAATTATAAATACATAAGTATAACAAAAACAACAGTATTTTGGAATGATGAGGTTCTCGGCCATTATTTCCAAATATTTAGGGTGCAAGCAGGTAAAAGTGTTTCCTAAAGAAAGGTTTTGCATTCAAACATGTTTTAGACATCCCACATAAACTACCCCTATCTTAGTGATGCACAATGAATATTAATTCAATGCAGACTCTGAGAAATTGAAGAAAACTAATCTTTTTTAAATGATAGTTTTTAAAACACACTTGACCACAGAATACTTTGTAATTGCTATGATATTATTTCACTTTTCTTCTGATTGCGTTTAAAATCTCATGATTCATATTTTAGGAAGTGCTATGCTACACAATTCTTTAAACATAAATGCCCTCTTCAAATGTGTGCCATCTGTGAATACATATTGAAACAGTGCAACAGGATATGTTTTATCCTCTCAAAAATAGAAGTAATTTATTTTGGTCTGAAAGTTCTTCCCCATTTTTCAAATGTATTTTCATAAATGAACTCCTTCTACTTTATAATTTATAATTTCATAAATTATTTCAGGTTGCATTGTCATACTAAGTATCTCCTGATACTTTTGTTAATCAGCTTTCTATTTGTGGTCATAGAGTTTGTCGTGGGTGACACCACTATTCAGCTACAAGTAGGAGACATTCCTTGCTGCACATTACTGGTCTGCAGCTAATGTAGTTTGAGACCCTTCATCAATTCCCCCTTACTTTACTGATCTAATTGATTTTCAACATTTCAAATTATAGAGGTGGGGAAACTTCCTGGTAGCACAAGGGTTAAAGTATCAGCACTATCAAGTAATCACCAGTCACTGTGGCAAGAGTTTGATCCCCAGCCAGGGAGCTAACCCACATGGCTCAGCAGAACTCACCTGTCTCACCCGCTGCTCCCCTCAGCAGTGTATTTCAGTAGATCTGCCTATTCTGTTCCCCACTCTGTCTCTGGTGAATCCTTTCACCCTATGCACCTCTGACTTACATCCAAGTTTTTGTATGTAAAAATAAATAAAAATAAATCTTCAAATTATAGAGATGTGAGTTGACTAAATGACATAACATCCAAAGAACTTTTTCTAGAATAAAAAAAATAGTAGTCTTACAATGAAAGCTTTCTGACATCATATTTCTTTCAAAAAAATAATACTTATGTATACAAGAACTAGGTGCAGGCCAGAGGTGGCGGGGGCAGTAAGAGGATTCACTAGAGAGAGTGAGAAGAACAGACAGATGTACTAAAACACACTGCTGAGGGGAGCAGTGGGCAAGACAGGAGAGTTTTGCTGAACCATGTGGGTAGCTCCCTAGCTGGCTGTTGATCAAACTTACGCTGCAGTGGCTGTTGATAGCTTGATAATGCTGACTTTAACAACTGTGTCAACAAGGAGGCCCCTGACATCATATTGCTACCTAATATACACACATCACTTCCCAGACTCCATTTACAAAGCAACAAGTCTTCCCAAGAGTAATAAAATATTGCTCATATATCCATATAGCATAAAATACAGAACATAGAATGAGACAGGAAGCTAGACTACATAACACAGAATGAGAGTAGGTTCAATTTCCATGCAAAGAACATCAACTTTTCCTCCATTCTAACTAGTGGGAGTGGGAGTGAGTCTTAGTAGTGTTGTCCACTACTCTTTGGACAACACTCTTCACTGTTTGTCTGTAACTGGAATATAGATTAACATTTCTACTTTCCTTCTTTTTAAAAAAATATTCATTTATTGGGCCTCCCCGGTGGCACAGTGGTTGAGCGCTGGGTTGCGAAGCTGCCAGCAGCCTCTGCAGTGCCTGTTCAATCCCCGGCTGCTCCCCGGCCACCGGAGAAGGGTCACGCATGGCGCGCAGACCTCTCCTGCCGCCCGCTGCTCCCCTCAGCAGTGTACTTCGGTCCTTCTGCCTGCTCTGCTCCCCGCTCTGGCTCTGCTGAATTCTCTCACCCTCCCGCGCTTCTGACTATACCCAGTGCTTGTATGTATGTATCAATCAATCAATCAATAAATCTTTAAAAAAAATTCATTTATTGTAAGATTTTTATTTTATTTATGCATAGAAGAACTGGGGCGTAGGCCACAGTTGTGGGGTGAGAGGATTCACCAGAGACAGAGTGGGAAACAGAGCAGGCAGATTTACTGAAATACACTGCTGAGGGGAGCAGCGGGCGAGACAGGAGAGGTCTGCCGTGCCATGTGCGTGTACTTCCTAGCCAGGGATGGAACACAGATTGTTTTGCTGCGGGAGGGGCATCACTGTGGTGGTAAGTACTGAGACTCAACCCCCGGGGCCACCAGTGAGGTCCGTATTTCTTCTTTAACATAAGATATAGTGTTGAAAAACAACAAAGGGAGTCTCTTTGGTGGCCTAGTGGTTAAGGCTCAGTGTTATCACCACCGTGGCCTGAGTTTGAAATCCAACCAGGGAACTAATCCACATGGCACAGCAGACCTCTCCTGTCTTGCCCACTGCTCCCCTCAGCAGTGCATTTCAGTAAATTTGCTTGCTCTGTACCCCACTCTGTCTCTGTCCTCCTCCACTCTCACCTCTGGCCAATACCCCAGATTTTCTACACAAAAATAAATTTAAAAGAAAATGGAAAAAAAAAAAAGAGAAAAACATCAGTGAAAAAGCAATGCCTCTATACCACAAAACTTAATGAGATAAGATTAAAATATTTCCTTGGCTGAGGTATTTTACTACTTCATTAATTTATTATAGGCTTGTATTCGGTATATGGCAATGTGAATTAGTACCTAAAATGTTAAATAGTTATATCTATGCTATAATATTATGTCTTTTTTTAAATATTTATTTATTTATACAAGAGTTGGGGTACAGGTCAGAGGTGCGGGAGGGTGAGAGAATTCACCAGAACCAGAGCAGGGAACAGAATAGGCAGACGGACCAAAAGCACTGCTGAGGGGAGCAACAGGCAAGACAGGAGAGGTCTGCTGCACCTAATATTATGTCATTCTTAATACATAATTTTATCTCTTGTATTAGTCAGGATTCTCCAGAGAAACAGAATCAGTAGACTATATTAACATAGAATATCTATCTATCAATCGCTCTATCTCTGTATCATCTCTCTACCTATCATGTATCTACCTATCAATATATTTGCCTATCTATTATATATCATCTACCTACCTACTTAACATCTATTCAGAAGTCTCAAGACTTCTGAATTAGAAGACCTTCAATTAGAATCCAGAGACCTAGGGAAACTGGTGATATGTTTCCAGTGTAAGCCCAAAGACCTAACATTTATGTCAACCCATACTGTAAGTTTCAGTCTGAATGCCAAAGGTTTACAACCCAACAAAATCATTTTCAGTCAGATTAAAACAGAGAACAGACCATTGTCTGGGTTCAGCCAGAGACTGAGAATGTCCAATAAGTCAGAAAAATGATATTCTCTTTTACTCAGTCTTTTTGTTCTATTCAGATCTTTGAATGACTAAATGAGGGCTAACCACATTGAGGAAGACAATCTGATTTAGTACAGCTATTCATTCAAAGGTTTATCTCATCCATAAATACTCTATTGATATACACCAACTAATTTTTTGATCAAATATCTGGGTACCTCTTGACTCAGTCAAGTTGAGACTTAAAATTAACGATGACACCATATTTAGGAAATGCAGGTTGGTAAAATAACTCCTCTGACTCATGTGACAGATAGATTCCTAGGTTTATCACTCCTGGTTAGGGGAGGTAGGAGTCTATTGGGTAGAGTGGGTGACACTCAGTAAGCAACATCCGTGGAGAAGATCACTACTGGTCTTGTATGGCTCCAGGGATTCTGCAAATGTGACTATAATAAGAGACAGAGAAACTGTGTATTCTATGTTCCTCCATTTTATATGCCTATCTTTTAGAGGGCAGTCTGAATAAAATGTTTTCCTGACATATGCATGTGAAATGAGGGAATGCATCAGCTGTCATTTGAATGGACACGTGATTGTAAAATTAACTAAGTGTATAAAGTAAAAAGTTATGACAATGATGGGCCACATATCTTTTCCTTCTTTGTTAAAATATTCTGCATCCTTACGTTTTGAATTGTGCTTATAGATTAGATTTTGTTGCTTAATTTACCTTTACAGGATGATAATTATTCATTATTTCTCAATATTTCCATTGTAAATTTAGTGAGGTTAAATATATACTTGTACTTGAAGCTGTATTATTAATTTTTATATGGATGAATTTATTAAGGTCAAATTAGTGCAAGCAAATTATTCACTAGCTGATGTACATTTCAAGTTGAAGTGTTAGTTATTATTCACATTAAAATTATGAATAATTTTCACAGGTAGACTTATTTCTTTAAAGGGTTATTCTTAGTTTCTCTATTTTGAGTGTTGGTTTGATAAAGTGGTAATGAGTCATTTGACAGGCAAAATAAATGTTTGCCACAATGTAATATTCAAAGCAATTACAAAAATTAGTCACTGATCCATTTTCTCCTCAAAGTTTCATGAAGATATTCCTAGTATGTTATTCAGATCAATCTTTCTTTCCCTAAAAGTTTCTTTCTTTTAAAATAGATATATCACAAATTCCATGTTTAGATTTCTAACTCTTGGTAGCTAATTATATTAATTTCTTGCTATCAAGAAAATTACATTTAAAAAAATATCCTTTACTTTTACATGCATTCAGTAAGAAATGGTTTATAGAACATCAATCATATTATATAATGACACCTACAAGGCACCAAGTTCTATTGTAGACTTAATGGATGCATCAGTGAAAATGGAAATCTAACACTGGAATCATTAGTTCATGGTCTAGCATGCTATAGCCTCTCACTAGTCTGATTGTAAATAATGCTGAATTGATACATTTAGATGTTGGAAAAGTTTTTCACTACTACATCTAAATGTTTGTAAAACTGCCTTAAGGAAAAATAACTCCACGGGAAAGTGCTAAATCGTATCCCTTATAAGTAAGTTTTTCACAAAATAGACTCTTATCCCATTATCAATAAAAATGCTTATCACATACTGCTAATCTGAGCCATACCTAAGAAAAGAAATGTTAAAAAATTGTGAGTGTATTTGTGCAGGGTTATATGACAGAGAGCTTACTTATATAGGCATACCTAATTTTATTATCCTTAACCTTATTGTACTTCATAGATAATTGCATTTATTATATATTGGAGGGTTTTGGCAAGGAGCAAATCTATGGTGCCCTTTTTCCAGTAGCTTTTTCATACTTCCTGTCGCTTAAATACTGTTCATTTTGACAATATTTCAAATGTCTTCATTATCATTATATTTGCTATCATGCTCTCTGATCATGGATCTTTGATGTTACTATTGTGAACATTTGGGGTGTTACAATCCATGCCAATATGAGATGCAAACTTAGTGGATAAATGTTCTGTGTTTCCTTGCCATTCTACCAATTGGTTATGCCACATCTTTCACCCTCTCTTTGGGCATCCCTATTCCTCAAGACACACCAATATTGAAATTAAGCCAATTAATGAACCTATGATGTCCGTTAAGTATTTAAGAGAAGGGAGAATCTTATGTCTCTCACTTTAAACCTAAAGAAGGATTGAGCCTAGTGAGGGAGATACCTGGAAAGCTGGATAGTCTTAAAGTTGGGATTCTATGCTGAAACAAACCAGTCAAGTTGCAAATTCAAAGGAAAAGTTCTGAGAGCTAGCCCAGTGAGTCCATGAGTAAGAAGAAAGTAAAACAAGTTTATTGCTGATATGGAGAAAGTTTTAGTGATGTGGATAGATCAAACAAGATACAATATTCCACTAAGTCAAAATTTAATCCGGAGAGAGGCTCTAACTTTTCCATTCCATGAAAGACGAAAGAGGTGAAGAAACTGCGGGGGGGAAAAATTGAAGTTAGCAATGTTTAGTTCTTAAAGTTCAAGGAAAAAAGCCATCTCCATCACTTAAAATTACAAGGTGAAACAGCAAATGTAGAAATTGTAGATTTTCCAGGAGGTCTGGTTAAGACTATTGATGATGGCAGCCACACCAAACCACAGATTTTTGTGAATATAAACAATCTTATTTTGAAAGAAGATGTTACTTAAGATGATCACAGCTAGACAGAAGCCAATGCCTGGCTTCAAAGATTCAAAGCACAGCCGATTCTCTTGTTAGAGCCAAAAGCAGCTGGTGAATTTTAGTTGTAGCCCATGCTCACTAATTATTACAAAAATCCTATGGTCCTTAAGCATCATTTTTATTTTTTTTAAGATTTATTTATTTATGCATACAAGAACTGGGGTACAGGCCAGAGGTGTGGTGGGTGAGAGAATTCATCAGAGTGGGGAGCAGAATAGGCAGATTGACTGAAATACACTTCTGAGGGGAGTAGCAGGCGAAACAGGGGAGGTCTGCTGTGCCATGTGGGTAGCTCCCTGATTGTCCTGGGATCCAACTTGGTGCTGCAGAAGCTGGGGATATCTTCAGAGTTCTGTGCATTAACCCCTTGCACCACCAGGGAGGCCCTTAAGAATCATTCTTAACATGTTCTATTCTCTGTAGATGAGACAACAAAGCCTGCATGACAACAGCTTTGTTTAGAACATGGGTTCTTGAAAGTTTTAAGTCCACTGCTGAAAACTATTGCTCAGAAAAAGAAAAATCCTTTCACACAAGAACTCTGATGGAGATGTACAAGGCTATTAATGTTTTCAGGCGTGATAACAAAACATTCATTTGGTAGCATATGAGTCAAGCAGCAATTTTGACTTTCAAGATTTTATTTAAGAAATATGTTTAATAGGCTACAGTTGCCATAGATAGTGATTCCTTTGATGGATCTGGATGAAGTAAATTTAACAACTTCGGAAAAAATTCACTGTTCTAGATGCCATTAATAACATTTATGATTCATGGGAAGGAGTCAAAATATCATTCACAAGGTTTTAAAGAAGTTGATTGCATCCTGCATGGAAAATTTGAGTGTTTTAAGACTTCAGTGGAGGAAGTAATAGTAAACATGAAAGTATAGTAAACATGTAAGTTATAAGTCACCTGAAAGGCACCTGAATTCCTGCAAACCTATGATAAAAATTTAATAGATGAAGAACAGCTTCTTGTAAATAAGTAAAGAAAATGGTTTGTTGTGACTAAATCCTTTCTCAGAGAAGACACTATGAACAATATTGAAATGACAATAAGAGATTTAGAATATGTCATAAACTTAGTTAATAAGCCAGTACTAAGGTTTGAGAGGATCATCTCCAAATTTCAAAGAAAATCTACCTTGGGTGTGTCTGGTTTATAGTTGCTTGTTGATTTTGATCTTTACTTTATTATAATTAGTCTTTTTCCTGGTCCCTTATTTAGGTTTTCTAAATTTCTGCTATGAGTGAAACTATCTGGTATTTTTCTTTTTCTTTCTGGCTTATTTCGCTGAGCATGGTCCCTTCCAGTTCCATCCATATAAAAATATATAAAATAAAATAATAAAAAATAAATCTACCTGGGGTAAATTGCTACCAAATAGCATCATGTATTACAGAGAACTCTTTTATAAAGAGAAAGAGGCAATGCATGTGACTCTGTAAGTTTCATTGTTGTCTTATAATAAGGAATTTCCACGGCCACGCCAACCCTCAACAACTACCAGCATGAATAGTTGCCAGCTGTCAATACTGAGGCAAGCCCCTCCACCAGTGAGACTATGTGCCAGTAAAGACTCAGATGGCTGTTTGCAATTTTCAGCAATATTTTCTTATTAAGGTATATACATTATTTTTAGATATAATACATTCCACACTTATAATAGACTATAGTATATTTTATGCGCACTGGGAAACAAATAATCCATGTGACTTGTGTTATAATAATATTCACTTCATCATAGTGGTTTGGGGTCAAAACTACACCAGCTCAGAGGAGTGCCTGTAGTCCTATTCGCCTATAAATGTGGGTTCCAAGGAATGCACATTCTTGTAAGTAAAGGTAATTTGCAGATTTGGTATCACTGAGCATATGGCAGTGAAATTGTGGAGAGTAAATTCAGCATTCAGATAGAATAGGAAAATGTTTCTGAGTTATCAGTGTTTTTGTTAAGGAATCTTAAATTTTTACTGTTGATCATCTTTGATTCAAGTCAGGCACCTTCAGGATGGGGAATTTGGTGGTACCTGAATGTGGATGATTAACTCACCAAATAATGATAAGTAACATAAGAGTAAACTGAATGTTAACTTTAAAACTGTGGAATATATACACCATGGAATATTACTCAGCATTCAAAAAAGATAAACACATGCAATTTGCAGCAACATGGATGGAGCTGGAAGGGATCATGCTCAGCGAAATAAGCCAGAAAGAAAAAGAAAAATACCGGATGGTCTCACTCATAGCAAGAATCTAGAAAACCTAAATAAGGGACCAGGAAAAAGAATAACTATAAGAACAAAAATATCAATATCAACAAACAACTATGAACCAGAGACACTCTATGGGGGGTGGGGCGGGGAAAGGCGGGCTTAGGGTTAAAATAAGGAAGTTGCAATTGTATGGGGAATATAAAAATAAAATTAAAAAAATAAACAGTTGGTCCGGGGGCCTCCCTGGTGGTGCAAGGGGTTAAACACAGCACTATAAAGTGATCCGCAGCCTCTGCAGCAGGAGTGTTATTCCTGGCCTACTTGGGAGCTGACCCACATGGCGCAGCAGACCTCTCCTGTCTAGCCTGCTGTTCCCCTTACCAGTGTATTTTAGTAGATCCACCTGTTCAGCTCCCCACTCTGTTTCTGGTGAATCCTTTCACCCCCCACACCTCTGGCCAGTTCTTGTATGCATAAATAAATCTTAAAAAAAAAACAAAAAACAGTTGGCCAGTCATTACTATAAGGTGAGAGATAATAAAAAGGACACCAGGGAGAGAATCAGAAATCAAACAGCAGCAGAGACCCTTTCATGTAACCCCAATGCACATCTTAAAATTTATTTGGGATGCTCCAGTCATCTTTTATTATCCTTACATGCACACAACCTATCTGTCTTTTGTTTTAGAAGAGCCATTTGAAAATTATATAAGAAAATTCTGAATCACAAGGAATTGCACAAATTCCATAGATATATTAATGATGTTCTCATATAGAAAAATTGTTTGTGAAATATACATTCACATAATGAAAAGTCAAATGAAGTGCGGGCAAGCAATTTTATGTGTTGCAGACCTGTTCTTTTATGGAGTAACAAGTTTTGTTTTCTATTTTAGTAACAAAATATTTCAACAATCAGTTTAGTATTTTAGAAACTTGGCCAATGGTTGCATGCATACAGAACATTGTTTTGAAAACAAAATATGGGGCTGTTTGTGTAGACTGTTAAGCTTTTTGGTGTATGTAAGGTGTATGCTGTGCAACAAGGTGGTGGTCTGCTTAACCTTATTCAGTTTCACAATGCTAATTTTTTTTGCCTCATTAGAGGCAATTTTAGAGAGTTATTGCTCATGTTTTTGAGATCTATTAATGACTCATTTTAAAAAACAAATTTGGGTGAAAGTAAATAAGGAACAACCCATGTTGGTTCATTTTAAAGCTGCCAAGGAACAACATATGTTTACATAGTTCTTTGTTCTAATATCTGAAATTATATTTTCCTTTATGTATCGCCCTATGCCTCTAATATTTTTCATTTACTAAGATAAGTTACCACAACATATATACCCATTAGTGATTTTGAGATGTTAATATTGAACGCAACAGAAACCCAAGAGCAGAGGTAACAAAGGAGAGAAGATAGAATAGATGAAATAGTAGACTCAAAGGAAAATGTTGCAAATGTGTAAATTGATGTTGAAACTGGATCTTTCTCAGCTCTCTTGAGTGTAAAAACAGAGGGCAGAATATGATACAAGCAAGTATATATCTTGTTTCTTTAATAACCTTACTGGATTTCAAATCTAAAGTACTTAGGGCCTAGTTCATGGAATTGACATGTAATTATATTATATTTAACTCTTCTGAGATACTGATTTTTGAATCTTCTCTCCCATTGATCTTTCTGTCATTCAATTTTTAAAAGATCTTCATTTGTAAAGCATGAAATGACTAAGTCCAACTTTGGAACTTCTACTTTTCGTATTTAATGAAGACATCTAATTTTTAATTTTAAATACTTCCTTTTCCATCAGAATTATTTTAAAATGTTATTCTTAATTATCTTTGAAGATGACTAAAATATATGCAGCTTTATGTGAAACCTACTGTATTTAGGAGTACATGATGACTTTCACAATGAGTTTAGTTCAAAAATTCAAAGGAAAGTTAGTTTAACAAAAATGTATACTTGGCCTCCCTGGTGGCACAAGCTATCAGCAGCCACTGCAGCACAAGTTTGATCCCCAGCCGGGGAGCTACCCACATGGCACAGCAGACCTCTCCTGAGGGGAGCAGTGGGAGAGACAGGAGAGATCTGCCGCGCCATGTGGGATTCTCTCGGCCGGCTGGGAACCGAAACCACACTGCAAAGGCTTGGGACAGCTTCACAGCACAGCGCTCAACCCCCTGCACCACCAGGGAAGCCCACCCCTTTGGAGCCTTTAACCAGTCTTTTCGAGCTACTTGCTGCTGAGCTCCTCCTTTGCTTGGGTGGTGCAAAGAAGTTGGAACATCCCCTTTCTCTGGACATCACACTGTTATGATGTCATTGAAACAGAACGAAGAAGGAAAACAAGAAACGTTGGTGAGGAGGTGAAGATAAATTAATACTCATTCTCTGTTGGTGGGAATGTGAGACTCTTATGGAAAAGAGTATAAAGATTTCTCAAAAAAAAAAAAAGGTAATACCACACGATTCAGCACTACCACTCCTATGTATTTATCCAAAAGTTATGAAAGCTCTAATGTGAATATTTTATGCACCCCTAGTTTCATGACAGAGTTATTCACCATAGCCAAGAAGTGGAATCAAACTAAATGCCCATCAGCAGACACTGGATAAAGAAATTATCGAGTATATACCAACAGAATAGAATTCAGCTATTTTAAAAAGATGAAATAGTGTCTTTTGGGACAAAATGAATGCCAGAGGGAGAGTACACAGGTCGTGTCCTCTAACTGGAATAGAGGGAAAACTCTAGATGGCCTCCTTGTCTGTCTCTTCCCAGAAAGTATTCCAGCAGCCCCCTAGATGTATATTAAATTAGATTCCTGCTCCTTGGGGCCTTGCTTTAAGGTCAGCAAATGAACCTCTTTTACCTAATGCCTGGGTACCTCTCAGCAATGCTTCTTTGGCAGGTGCCTAAGCCTAAGAGCAGGAGCTCTATAAAGGCTGTTTTAAGCTCTCCATGGTCTTCTGCAACCTCATGAGAGGATGAGAGATGTCTTGGTTTTTGAAGCTAGATGTTTTGAGAGCTCCTCATGCAGATGTGGGTCTTAAAAGCTGGAGGTCTGATATGGCATTCAAGTCCTTCACTCTTTAGGGAGAAACTCTGTGTTCTGAGTTTCCTCCTGATGGTAGGCTGCAGTTCCCAGGGCAGGATTTATGAAGCGATTACATCCCAACCTGTCCTTCCTTCTCCAGTGTATTCCCAGCTCCCACATGCCCACATGCCCAGTATGTAGGAGTCACACAATTGGTATTTCAATGATTATAGAGGAAATCGCTCCATGAGTAGCTGCAGATTCAGTGTGTCTGTGGGAGGTGTGTTTAGCATCTTCCTACACTGACATCTTGAATAAGAACCCTGTGCAAAGCTTTTGACATACAAGGCAGAAAAGAAAAGATACTCAAAATCAGTAGTTATAAGAGAAATGAAAATCAAAACAACAATGAGATACTAGTATAAGCACACTAGGATATTATTTTTAAAAGTAAAATAAATCTTCTTAAGCACGTGGAGGTTTGGAACTCTCATGCACTGCTGGTGGGAGTGTAAAGTGATGTAGCCGCATGAAAAACAGTTTGATGATTCCTCAACAAATTAAACATAGAATTACCATATATCTTAGAAATTCCACTCCTAAATATTTGCCAAGGAGAAGAAAAAAATATACAAACTTTTATGTGAATGCCCATCAGTGTTAATCAACGATAGACACAATACAGAAACAACCCAATTGCCTATCAGCTCAAGAATGGATGAATAAAATGAGCTACATCTATATGATGAAAACATATAATAGAAGGGGGTGTTGATATGTTACAGCACTGATAATCTTAACCCAGGATGGCTAGAAGAATTCAGGCATAAAAGTCAACAAAATGTAAAATTCCATTTGTATGACATTTCTAAAAGAGGCAAGTCTATATAGAAAGAAAAATAATTAGTGATTTCAAGGAAATTGTAATGTGCAGAGGTGAGGGTTTGGAGTGACTTCCAACAGGTACTTGAGATAGTTGAAGAACATTGTTTGTATATTGCAAAACACTTGTACAATTAAATTTTATATAAATTATGTGATTTTATTTAAATTTTTCTTCAGTATCTATTTTGAATTTTCTTTATCTTTACACAAGTTGATTAAAGTATGTTTTGTTTTGAATCTCTGAGTCTATTCTATCTGGAATTTGCTGAGTTTCTTTAGATGTGTAGAGTAATATTTTAATTAAATATTGCACGTGTCTAGTTAATATTTTTTTTATTTTTTATTGTTTTAAAGATTTATTTTTATTTTATTTATACAAGAACTGGCCAGATGTGCTGGAGGGTGAGAGGATTCACCAGAGACAGAGTGGGAAGCAGAACAGGCAGATGACCTAAATAAACTGCTGAGGGGATCAGTGGGCGAGACAGGAGCAGTCTGCGGTGCCAGGCCATGTGGTTTGCTCTGTGACTGGTGGGTATTGAACTCGTGCTGCAGAGGCTGCAAAGAGCTTCACAGTGCTGTGCTCAAAGCCTGTGCCACCAGGAAGGCCCAATGATTTTTTAAATAGCCATTTTCCTCTCTTTTTCTGAGACTTTCATTTTGCATATTCTGGTATACTTAATGGTATCTCAGAAATCTCCAAGGATCTTTCTACTGTTCTTTGTTCTTTAATTTTTTCCTTTCATTTCTGAAATAACAAGACTGGATAATAACAGAGTATCTTCAAGTTCACTGACTTCTTCCATTTGATCAGGTTTACCTACTCAAATGAGCAAAATGAATATCTATTGCTGTTTTCTGTTTATTATTTAGGAAAACAACCATTTATATATATATATATATATATATATATATACATATATGCATTTGATTACATTTTCCCTATTCATAGGTCAAGTCTGGAAATTTTCTCATCATTTTTATGATGATAATTTATAAGAGGTCTTTATTTCATCATTTTTGATGATGCCATCCAACATTTTCTTACATACATAATTTTATGAACAAACTTACCTAATAAGTAAATTTTAAAAGGTAACAT
Organism: Talpa occidentalis; assembly: GCF_014898055.3. NCBI lineage: Eukaryota > Metazoa > Chordata > Mammalia > Eulipotyphla > Talpidae > Talpa > Talpa occidentalis. The sequence continues at coordinate 61,195,977 of NW_023603184.1, read as the reverse complement.
ACTTAACTTCACATGCTATAAAATTTCTAAACTTAAGTTAAAAAGGGATAAACTAAATCATGTTCAGAAAACCGTATAGGACTTATTTATACCCATTTTCTGATTTTCTCCAAAGAGCTCATAGTTCTAAATTCTTATTTGTGATTATCATATTATCACTGAATAAATGCATGTTTATTTACTTGACAACTATGACCAGCTGTTATAAAATATACATAGTGTATATATTTATTCATATAACACCTCTATCATCCTATTAAAAATAATGAACAGTTGTTATCTGCTTCTTTCTATATCTCTGAATATTATTCTGCCCTGGCCTTTTATTTTTATTATGTATTTTTTAAGATTTATTTATTTTTACACAAGAGCTGGGGCACAGGCCTGAGGCGCGGGAGGGTGAGAGGATTCACCAGAGACAGAACAGGGAGCACAACAGGCAGGCTGACCAAAATACACTGCTGAGGGGAGCAGGGCGTGAGACAGGAGAGGTCTGTCATGCCATGTGGAATCTCCCTGGCCGGCAGGAATCAAACCTGCACTGCAGAGGCTTGGGATAGTCTCACAGTGCTGCACTCAACCCCTCTGTACCCCCAGGGAGGCCCCTGACCTTTTATTTTTAATGCCCACCACAATAGCCTGAGTTCAATCCCCCAACAGGTAGCTAACCCACATGGCACAGCAGACCACTCCTGTCTTGTCTGCTGCTCCCCTTGGAAGTGTATTTCAGTAGATCCGCCTGTTCTGCTCCCCACTCTGTCTCTGGTGAATCCTCTTACCGGCTCCACCATCCCACACTTTTGGCCTGCACCCCAGTTCTTCTATGCATAAATAAACAATTGAATGAACAAACAAACAAACGAATAAAATAAATAAATAAATCTTTAAGATAAATAAATAATAAATGAACATTCATTTCTCCAATTGGAGATTGAACTTCTTGTGAAGAGTTATGTTCCTAGTAATTACCATCATGCCCAAAACCTTGAATGTATTCATAAAATATGGATCCAAATAATATCTTTTGTAAATCATGTTATTTTATAAAAGGTACATCATGCTTGCTTTTTTTATGCTTTTCTGGTTTATCAGGTTTAAATTAATATTCATAGGAATCTTTCTCAAGTTGATTTATTTAATATTGACTATCATTATTTCATACAACTTATATTTATCACATTTCAACTCTGTGCCAAACCCTGTAGTAGGTGTTATATAAGCAGGAGAGTTATGAAAAACTATGACCTTGCCTTCATAAAGGTTACATTTTAGAGAGAGAAAATCTAAAAAAAAATACAAAAATAAAAATCAATTACATTCATAAGAAAAATAGAGTGCAATAGAAAACAACAAGTAAAAGGAGAGTGGCCATTTTCAGCAAGACATTCATCTCTAAAAACGGTAGACATTTAACTGGGGACTTCCTGTGTGTTCAAGTTCAGTTCATGGAACGATCTGGGGGGAACTGACACATATTCACACCTTCAAATACAAAGTAGATTGTTTACCTGGGGGATACATATGTACATTTTCTGAAGGCTGCTTTTAACTATAAGCACAACATCCGATTAAAAACTTGGGGATGTTAAAAAATTTCTTTTGTCTCAATTCCAGAATTGAGTTCTCTACCCACAATACCTTTGTGAATTGAAGGTCTTTGTATTTAAAAATACAGTCATTTGGGGGATGGGTGGTTTTGTCTCCCTCCGTGTCCCACCTTAGCTACAGAAACTCTAATGCAAATAGACGCACATCTTTTTTTCAGGAAAAAGAGAAATAATCTTCTCCTGTACCTCTCGTTTTATTAGCAAGGGCAAATCTTTTCTGACATGCAACTGTATACTTTTCAATTCCAATTGACCAGATTAGGAACAATAAGTATTCCATAGATGGGGTGTAGGTGACTGGGTTAATAAGTGCCTGCTACTTGCAGTCTCTAGTAGAAGATGGACTCTAAATAGTCAAGGATTTTGTGTGAGCATGCATATTTGTATGTAGAACAGTTGGGTAGCCAGGAACAACATCTGTCACAATTAAATATTTGTATTTAATCCTGAAGCTACGGAAAACCTTAGAAACCACCAATATTTACTTTAGGAAATCCTTCTGCCTCATTTTATAGTTGATGAAGTATCAAGTAAATGAAGTTTTGCCCGAGACCCAAGGAAAGAGAATAATAAGGACGTTTCTCCTACAGCAAGGATGCACTTCATTGTGTCCTGTGCTTCCCAGAGTTGAATGAAGGGGATTGATTTTTAGGAGGAAATTCCTCCAAAAGGCAAGAAAGCACTAATTTACATTATTCAATAATTAAAAGTCTTTTTTTTTTGCATTGTCAGTGATAATTTCTAAATTCGACTCTACTTAATAAACACGATTTTGATGCTGTAAATACATACAAGTGTTGGTTTCCACGCCCATTATCATTTTTAAAATAATTCTTTGGTCTATAGTGGGTGAGTAAATAATGCTAAAAATAATGTGCTTTAGAATTTCAGAGTGAAACAAACCTTAGAATAAAGGGAGGAGGAAAAGTATCATAGAGCTTCAAAGAGTTGCATTTTGTTTATATTTTACTTGATTTTAAAATGAATATATACGCATTTAGACCAATATTCATATGTTTCAAATATCTAAATGTCTGGAGTCATATTGAGCTAACATTACTGAAGTCATAAAAGCATTAATGGAAAAGCAGATAAATAAGGAACCATTAACCATCATTTTCGTATAGAATGAACAGACAATAATAGCTTTTTGCGTGAGCATCTGATACTCTCTCTGTTCTCCTTGGAAGCTGCTTTCACTTGGGGTATTTCTGGTATGAGGAAGAATATATAACTTTCTGGTAATCAGCTATAAGCTGTAAGCTCTGAATGAATCATTTTCATAGAGGAAAGATGAAGCCTATGTATTTCAGGATAGAGTTTTAGGTAAATGTTTCTTCTATTTTTAATGTGCATCACAGATGTAATGCCTTGTTGGCTTTTTATAATAGTTCTCCCTATAAAAGTCTTTCCTCTATAATTATTATCAGATAAACTTGAAGATGAAAAAAACTCTCCCAGACTGATATTGTTTAGGTACCTGGTTTAACAGAAGCAGCAGAAGAGAACAGGCTAATGTATTTATCATTTCTTCATTCCAGGGTTTCAGTGTTGATTATTTCTTCCTCATTCTTGTCATCCATTCAAGTGTACTGAAAATCTTGTTCTGAGAAACAGCGATTAAAGTGGAAAAATAATAAAATAGTAAATTGTACCCAGCTTCTACTGTCTTATAAACACCTAAGTAGGTCACTGTACCTGAATCTGAACGTGAGGAAGGGAGTGCTGATTCAGTAGGTAGCAGAAGGCAAGAAACCATCTCAGAGAGATGGAAATTAAGGAAAGTTTCCTGGACAAGGTTATAAATTCACCCAAATACTAGAATGTGAGGAAAATTTCATTAAATGAATGAGAGGAAGCAGAAAAGAGTCTGGGAAGAAGAAGAGGACAAATGAGCCCCAACCTACAATGGTTCAACTTAAAAAATTTCAACTTTAAGATGGTATAAAAATAAGAAACATTGCATAGAAACTATACTTCAGATTTTGAAATTTGTCCTTTGCCTGGACTAGAGGTATTTGGTAGAAACTGCCAGTTGATGTTGGCCATTAGACCCCAGGATTGTGAGAGGAAACAACCAATACTGTACAAACTTTCAGTACAGTATTCAATAAATTACACGAGATGATCAACACTATTATGACATAAAGTTTGTGGTAGATGATTTTGCCCATTTTTTGGCAACTGTGAGTTTCTGAGCAGGTTTAAGTTTGATGAAGCTGACCTGTGATATTTGGTAGATTATCTGTATTAAATATATTTCCAATTCATCATGGATCTATTGAAATATAACATCATTCTTGAGTCCAGGATGGTCTGTAGATGTAAAATTGTGCCTGTGCTTGGTGAAATGAAAGAGCACCCACCAACCAACCCCCTGTAACTCCCATGCCATCTACACATGGAACCTCTTTCAGGCAACATTTTGCAGAATAAGAATATCATTCTTAATAACCCATTATAAAATATAGTCCTTGCTAAAGAAAATACCATTTCAGAGGGAGACTGGCATGAAAAGTTTAAAAGGGAGAGTATGGCTGAAAGTTCTTCTGACCCAGGCAGGATATCTGTTTTCCTCAGAAAGATACTCACTAGAGGCTGGGCAGGGATTACACAAAAGATGAATACACCATGGGTCTTCAATTAAGAAATAAACAAATGTGGTGCAAAAGACCTACTCTGAGTATATTAGTAGGATAGGTATGTGAGGAGGAATAGGAGGGGCTGATGTTAGCAGGTCAGATTACATTTCTCTCAATGGAGAGCTGCATCTTTATTTATTCTAATTAATATTTTATTTTATATAATTCTTACATCATTTTTCATTTTTGCACAATGTATGCATTTTCATTTTGGTTATATTCCCCATACAATTGCACGCCCCCCACCTTATTTTGACCATAGTCCTTCCTCTCCCCTTCCCTCCCCCCAACCCCATAGTTAGTCTCTGGTTTATAGTTGCTTGTTGATTTTGGTTTGGTTTTTACTTTGTATTAATTAGTCTTTTTCCTGGTTGCTTATTTAGGTTTTCTAAGTTCCTGCTATGAGTGAGACTATCCGGTATTTTTCTTTTTTCTTCTGGCTTATTTCACTGAGCATGATCCCTTCCAGCTCCATCCATGTTGCTGCAAATGGCATGAGTTTATATATTTTTTTGATGTTAGTATTTTATTTTATTTTTTAAGATTTCTTTATTTATTTATACAAGCACTGGGTACAGTCAGAAGCGCGGGAGGGTGAGAGAATTCACCAGAGCCAGAGTGGGAAGCAGAGCAGGCAGAAGGACCGAGGTACACTGCTGGGGGGAGCAGCGGGCGGCAGGGGAGGTCTGCAGCGGGTGGCAGGAGAGGTCTGCGTGCCATGTGGGACCCTCCTCCTGTGGCCAGGGAGAAGACGGGGATCGAACCGGCGCCGCAGACGCCGCGGGCAGCTTCGCAACCCAGCGCTCAACCGCTGCGCCACCGGGGAGGCCCCGAGTTTATCTTTTTTGATTGCTTGCTGAGTAATATTCCATGGTGTATATGTACCACATCTTCTTGATCCAGTCATCTATTTTGGGGCATTTGGGTTGTTTCCATAGCTTAGTTTTTTTAAATAGTGCTGCTATAAACATAGGGGTGCAGGTGCAGGTGGAATTAATGTTTCTGTGTCCTTTGCTAGTTTTTTTAATATGTGCCATTCTCACTGGTGTAAGATGGCATCTCATTGTAGTTTTGATTTGCATTTCCCTGATTACAAGTGATGTTGAACCTTTAAAACTTTGAGACTGGTTTTTAAATGACCATAGTTTTGCTGTCAGCAACAGAGAATTAGTTATTCAACACTCATTCCTTCATGATAATGTGTCTAGTATTGCACCTTGTTCTAGAAAAGCACTGCAAGAATATGTTGCTTTCTATGTGGTGCCATAGAGAAATTTCAAAAGCATTCCTATATATGATGCCCTTAATATTGTTTGTGGTCAACATATTAGTGAACTCTGTTATTCTTCAGATGTCAACTGAGAAGAACAACATATGAAGGTGTTCTCTCAGTGAATGCCTTAGAGTGATTTTCCTCCATCTGGTCTTCCTTGCTCCCTCACTGCCTCCTCCTCTTCTCATTTTTCCTCTTCTTTCTCTTTCTCATTTTCATTTTTTTCCTTTTCTTTCTTTTTTTCTTTTTTCTTTTCTTTTTTTTTTTTTTGGTATCATGGTAAGCATTCAAATGGGAGAGAGTGAAATTAGGAAATGTCTTATTCATAGTGATTGGTTACTTGGATACTTTTCACTGTTGATAAATTGTAAGTTTCAGAGGAAGTGGCAAAGTGGGGGGTCCAAAGAATGGTGCAAAATAAAAGCATGGAGACATGGTGACAGAAACACACATTTTCTCTGATTATGAGATATATTTTTCAGAATATACAGAAATAAACTTCAAAAAGTAATATATTCAAGTATACAACTCAAACACAAACATACCAATCACAAATTGTCCAATCTCTTCAGCTTTTCTTTTCACTGAACTCATAGGATGCATAAATTATATGTCTCGCTTTATGATTGAAATGATGCAAACAAAACACTAGCACAATTACTGAAACAGGCAAGCACTACAAAAAAGTTTGCTTTGATTAGCACTTACCTTGGATCAGGCCTGTATTTTTTTTTCTTTTAGCATAAGCAAGTTTGTCAGATTTTATTTACTTAATTTATGTTATAATAATTTATTGTTTCCAGTGTAGTAACATTAGGATCCTTCGCATAAGGTATCACCACCACAGGGTACCTGCCTCCCATAGTCACCCACCATAGTCCATTTGTGCTTCCTTCCCCTTTTCTGCTCCTATACCTCCCCCAATTCCTCTCTCCTTGGATGCGTCAGTTCTATAGTCAGTTTTCATGGGTTAGTTTTTTTGTTTTTGTTTTTATTTAAATTTAAGAACCGGGGTACAGGCCAGATGCACAGGACGGGGAGAGGATTCACCAGAAACAGAGTGGGGAACAGAACAGGCAGACTGATGAAATATACTGCTGAGGGGAGCAGCGGGCATGACAGGATAGGTATGCTCGCCATGTGGGTTGCTCTGAGGCCGGCGGAGATCGAACCGGCACTGTAGAGGCTGCAGACAGCTTCACAGTGCAGTGCTCAACCGCCTGCACCACCAGGGAGGCCCATGAGTTAGTTTTTAAGGTTATCAATCTCTGATACTTAGTTTGGTTTCTCTATATTTCACGTGCTAGTGACACCATCAGATATTCTGTTTTGTCCTCCTGACTTATTTCACTTAACATTATCTCTTCCAACTCCATCCATGTTGCTGTAAATAGCACAACTTTATGTTTTTTGAATGCCGAGTAACATTCCATTGTGCATATGTAACACATTTCCTTGATCCACTCATCTGTTTTTGTACTTTTAGGTTGTTTCTGTGTCTTGGTTATTGTAATGTTATGCATATAGGAGTACAAATTCCCTTTCAAATGAGAGGTTTTTTTTTTTTTTTTGTGTTTTAAGAGTAGATATGTAGGAGTAAAACTGCTGAATCATACGGTAGATCCACTTTTAGTCTTTTGAGAAACCTCCATATTGCATTCTATGGGGACTGGAAGAGTCTACATTCCCACCAACACTTTTGGAGGATTCCTTTTCCTCTCATCCTCACCAGCACTTGCTGTTTCTGGTCATTTGGATGCAGGCCATCTGACTGACTTGTATGAGGTGTTATCTCACTGTAGCTTTGATTTGCATTTCCCTGATGATGTGATGATAAAAATGATGAACTTTTTTTCTATGTGCTGCTGGCCATCTATCTGCTGATTTAACTCTTTCTCCCATTTCTTGATTGGGTTATTTTTTTCTTCTTCTTCTTTCTGTTGAGTTGTATGAGCTCTTTATAGATTTTTGCTATCAATACCTTGTCAGATGTGTAGTGTGAGCATTTTCTCTCATTTCATTGGGTGTAAAAGCCATTCAAAAATCACAATGCTATGACATAAGTTAAATGATTACTTCATTTTCAGAAACTGAGGCATAGAGAAGTTAAGCAACTTGTGTAGTGTTACACCTGGAGTGCATGATGAAGTCAGGACGTTGACCCCAGTAGGATTTCTTAACCTCTCATCATTCTTGGACTTTGCAGCAAGTAAAATTGCCATTCACGCTGCAGTAGACCTCATTACCATCTGCTTTTATAGCAGTATTAGGTCTTTGGGTTATAGCTGGCAATTTTTCCCTGGGCAGCTATACTTCTGCTTAGGATGCAGACTTGGTAAGACTGCTTCTCTGGATGCCATCCAGGGATCCTCAGTCACTTGCCCACTCACCAGCCCAGGCTAGTTGGAAGTAGAGTGGGTTTAAATGTGTTGCTAACTGGCATGGTTTGAGGGCTTCCATCAGGGGAGGTGTGAAATTCAACAGGCTGACACAGCACATAGAGAAAGACTTTCCTCATCACATGTTCTTCAACAGAGCACCAGGGGGTTGAGAACTTTTATTCAAAGATTATACAATAAGCTCCCAAGAATTCCCAGGCTGTTTATACTTCATAGGCATTGAATATGCTTTACATATTTAATTTGATAAAAAACTCAGAGGACCTCTGTAAACCACATATTATCAACTAATTTCACAGCAGAAGAAACAGAATCCCTTGGAGAGTAACACACCCAAATGTAGATGGAAAGAAAACAAGAGCAGTAATTTAAAGTGCATGAGTTTGTGGTCTGTTTATTCTTCTACCTTGCCTTTCCTTTCACCACTGCATGAGCCATCTTGCATTAGCCACCAACACAGACATATGGCTACAAACAATTTAATTTACACTTTCACTAAAATTATAGAGATGAGAAAAGCTAGACTCACCAAAATGTAAACATTTGTTGCAGAGTCCTTGAGCAGTATGAGTGTTTAACACATTATACAAAGAGAAACTACAGAAGGAGGAGAGTTGTAGAACTAATGACAGTTTATTCTCTAGCTGCAAAATCTGGATGATTTAATAGCTAGAGAATCTTATAAACAAAACCATGTTAGCATTTTAGAAGCAGTGTGTTCTCCATTTCTAAATCATCAAGTACAACAACATCCAGTTCTCAAAGGGTGATCCTCAGGGAAGGAGCAAGAGCATCACACAGGCATATGTTAGAGATGGAAATACTCAGACCTTCCCCAGACCTGTGGAACCATAGTTTCTGGAATGAGGACCAGTGACCTATGTTGAATAAGTTATGCAGGTAATCTGAATCACATTCAAGTTTGAGAACTACCATTCTAGTGCAAGGGTTTGCAAACACTTTCTGTAAAATGCTAGATGCTAAATAATTTAGTCTATGAAAATGGTAGGGTCTCTATGCCACCACTCTGCTCTGCCATTTTGTGAAAAATATCATGCACAGGACTAAAACAAATAGACATGACTCTGTTCAAATAAAATTTTTTTCACAGACACTGAGATTTGATTTTGAGATGATTTTCATTTGTCAAAAATTTTCTTTTCATATTTTCAAATGTAAGATATGTATTTAGTTTTGAGGTTTCACAAAAATGGTACCAGGGTGGGTTTGGGTCACATTTTGCCAGATCCTACTGTAGTGTCAACAAGCAGCATGAATCTTTATTCATGGTTTTACCTTTTCCATGTATTCCTCTTAATCTCAGGAACTCAACCCATACCTCAGTTTCATCATCTATAAAATGGAGGGAATAATATTTTCTTGAGGGTGTTTGTCAGACAGCAGATGTAAAAAAATGGGCATAGATATCAAACCAGGTGAGTCCTCACCCATCTTTTCACAATCAATTCTACAATTCTAAAACCCTATCTTCTACAGAAAAGTAAATATATTCTGGTTGCTTTTAGTCTTCTCAGAATGGTAGTTACTTTTTTGGAATGATTTTCTCCTTAATGAACTACCTCCAAAACAATTCCCATAAGCCAGACGTTCTGACTTCCTTCAGAAGATTTCTGTTTATCCCCGATCTTGCATCTCAGATATCCATGTCAGACATGGATCCCAGATTTCAGCTTCTTTAGTGAAGACAAAGAGTAACATATGGCTCCAATTAAGAAACAGCAGGAATGGAGCATTTCCCCCCTCCTTTCAAACTATAAGAACAACTAAGCAAACTGGTTCAAAAGCAAACAAGGTTTGCATTAGGCAGGAATAAGTGTAGACACTCCCCCCTTGTCCACCAGAAAATGCAGTTGAGGAAGAACAAATCACTTTTGCTGAAAGTGAAGAACTGGCAGCCAGCAGAGCACACAGGCATACAAAAATGCCCTGATAGCTATGGAATTTTTGATTGACTTCTTAACTGACAAAGAATAGCCTGGTAGATGACAACAGATGTAGGCCTTGACAACACTGGTATAATGAAAAGTGTTGTCTATATTCCAATTCATATTATGTGTGTGCACCTCTTTTAAGCCAATCATACTATATCTAGTATCAGCAAAAAGATTATGGAGAATATGGGGAATGTGGAGATTTTACCCACATTGTAGCTTGATACACATGAAATTACTAGATAACTTTTCCAAGGGTGGTTTTACAAAGGATGCTCTTTACTAAGGGCAGAGTCTAATACCACACACCACTTATTTGCTGTGTGGCCTTAAAGAGGTAACTTAATGATTTGGTGTTTTCCTCATTTTTTTTTAAAGTAATAAAATTAAATTTCAGAGGGATGAAGTCAAATGGCACTAGGAAGTCTACGCAGAAAAGGCTTCAAAAGAGGTACAATCAGTCAGTGGTGTGTTGCAAAGACTCCCAGGCTTCCTCAGTGCATTGCACACTTTTCTTTCCGACCCCATGTTTGTGGTTTGAAATCAGTTATGTGCAAACACTACAAATGAGGGTCAGGAGAACCAGTTCTTAAACATTTTCTAGAATTCTACTGTGTGCAGTCTACCTGGCCACAGCTCTCTGCCTGTACTTTATTTCCCAATGGTGGAAATCTTGGCCCTGATATTTCAGGCTTAGCCAGAAGCTATTGGCAAGACATTTTGTGTAAAAGAAGACTTTACAGATGTTATGAAATTGTTGCTCACATTTGGGCTCCAGTTAGCGAAGCCCAATACTTCAGGAAACAAATATTAGCAATAAAACTAAAGTCTGAACAAAATTGACAAAGTTTGTTTAATCACACATTTACAGCAGATAATTCATAAACTTTTGAGCAGAGGCTAAGATATTAAGAAGGATTTAGAGAAAAATATAGAAATCATTGAGACAGTCTGACAGGCCAGTATTCTATTTTCATGGTATTTTTGCTAGTTGGGGACTTTCTACTTGTTTTTCAGATGCATGTGGTAGTTCTTGGCTACGAAGGGGTGAATATAAAGTTTGGGGACAATTCCAAAAATAAAAGGTGATGCAAGATTAGCAGAAAAAGGTTTTCTGTGATGATCATTTGGGGGAGGGAGGAGTTGTGGGGTCAAATCACCAAACTAATCCTTGTTGAGGGGCTGGTTGGTTGCATGGGAGTCCTCAGAGAAAACAACATTGTATGTGAACATCAGAAAGTATATAAAGCTAGAAGCAGGCTATATGCCCAATAAAATATTTTTGGAATCACACAAAAATCTTGTGATTTTTTTTTTGAATTTTTTTTATTTTTGAATTTTTTTTACATCATTGTTCATTTTAAAACAATATCTGCTTCCCCCACCCCCTCAGGTGTAGTCCCCATAGAGTTTCCTTCCCCAAGGCACCCGTGCCCCATCACCTCAGTCCCCTGTGCTCCTCCCTCCCTCCCTCTGATCCCTCTCCCGCCTCCTCCCCTGCAGGATGGCTCTGATTTATAATTGTCCATTTTTGCTTTGTTGTGTTTTGTACTGTTATTATTTTTTGCACTGATGTCTTATTGGGTTCCCCTATATTCCTGCTATAAGTGAAACCAACCTATATTTTTCTTTTTCCTTCTGGCTTATTTCACTGAGCATAATTCCTTTTAGCTCCATCCACGTTGCTGCAAATGGCATGAGTTTATCTTTTTTTGATTGCTGAATAATATTCCCTTGTGTATATGAACAATATCTTCTTGATCCAGTCATCTATTTTTGGGCATTTACCTGTTGTAAATAGTGCTGCAATATTTTTAAGGAGACAGGTAGAAATATGAAAACTTGAATTCATAATTTGAATTAAATAAGGATTACATTAACACAATTTCCATGAAAGCTGCAAACGCCATTCACTAACCCAGTACAGAAATCCCTAAATAGCCTCCTTTTATAGATAAATTCTTACCTTACATACTCATTTGCTATCACTTTCTCAAATTAAAACAATTCAGGACACCTGAAAACATTTCCTGAAATGATGGCTGCTAACTCTACTTAAATATCTTCAGGGATGAGCAACTCATTACTCTGAGAAGTAAAATGGATTTGATGTTGGAGACTAGTTTCCTTTGATTGAGTTGAGATGCCTGTTTCACTTTGATTCATCACCTACAAGTTGATCTCCAAACAACAGAGCTTATTCCACATATTCATCCTTCTGTTTAGGTAGGCAGGCAGCGTTTGATTTCCTCCAGGTCTCTTGTGTGATAAGTATTTTCAGCTATTCTCAAATGAAAGCATAGAATGTGACACTTCTCAGAATCCTATCATCTGGGACAGAAACGTTTATTTTTTTTATTATTATGATTTGTGTATGTGTGTAGAACTGGGGTGTGAGAGGTGCCAGGGGTGAGATGATTCATCAGAGACAGATTGGGGAGAAGAAGAGGTGGATTTACACCCTATAGTGAAATACACCCCCTTCTAAGGAGAACAGTAAACTCAGATCATAGGCTGATAGCATCGAGACTTAACCCCTAGGCCACTAGGGAGGGCCCGGAAATGTTAACCTTTCTCTGGAGTAACAGGACAAAGCATCCTAGAAAAGAATGAGTAGCATCCTAAGCAGGAAGAAGCATTTGCTCTATGATTATTCATAATTTTTTTAAAGATTTATTTATTTATGCATACAAAAACTAGGGTGCAGACCAAAGGTGCAGGGGGTGAGAGGATTCACCAGAGACAGAGTGGGGAGCAGAACAGGAAGAGCTACTGTAATACACTTCTGAGGGGAGCAGCGGGTGAGTCAGGAGAGATCTGCTGCACCATGTGGGTAGCTCCTGACTGGTGGGGGCTCGAACTCGTGCTGCAGTGGCTGGTGATAGCTTGATAGTGCTGTCTTCAACCCCTGCACCACCAGTGAGGCCCTATTCAGAATTATTAATATTAGTTGTCAGGACAATAGACATGCAGATCTAAGTTGATATCAATTATTTGATACTTTCATAGGAAAACAGGCATAAGTGCCATTGTCAGCTGACACTGCAACAAATATGTTTCCTCTCATTTCACTCTTTAAATGACATTATTAAAACTTCTATGACCAAAAGATCACAGTTGTAACCTCCCATCCTCTTGCATGGTCTGTATGTACATCAGCAATTGATTTGTCTTGATTTTCTGGAGTCATCTCTCTGACTCTCATGAGGACCAACTTTTCCTGTCTTCAATATTCCATACTACGATACCATGATTTCTAACTTTTATTCCTCACTAAAGAATGTATAACAATAGGGCGGTTCCTCAAAAAATTAAAAGTAAAAATGACTACATGATTTAACAATTCCACGTCAGAGCATATATAAAACAATGGAAGCAGAGTATTGAAGAGATACTTGTTAACCCATATTCATCACGGAATTATTCACCATAGTCAAGAGGCGCAAGCTGCCTGTGCCCACCAACAGATAAATTAATAGACAAACTGTCGACTGTACTTACAGTGTTACAGTGTCAGCCTTAGAAAGAAGAGTGATTCTAACACATGCCACACATGGTGAGCCTCGAGGGAATCATGCACAGTGAAATGAGCCAGCTATAAGAGGCAGATCCTATAAAACCCCACTCAAATGAAGTACCAAAGTAGTCAAAATCATGGAGACAGAAAGTAGAAGAGTGAGTGCCAGGGACTGGAGTAGAAAGGGAAATTATCATTTAGTGGGGAGAGCTTCAGTTTAGGAAGATGAAGTTGTTCTGGGCATGAGGATGGTGTGATGGTGGCACAGCTACGTGGGTGTGCTTGACACTACTAAACTGTGCAATCAGCAGTGATCAAATGGCCAATTAATGTTGTTAGTTGCCAAATAATGGAAAAACCCATATAGAAACACTATTTTTAGCAGAAGATGAAGATGTCTTACAAATTCCTGGTCATCTGGGTGCCTCAATGGTGCCCCGCCTAGACTGTTCCCCCACCCACATTGTTCCCCCGCCATGACTGTACCCCCACTCTGACTGTTCCCCCTGCCCTGACTGTACCCCCCACCCAGACTGTTCCCCCACCATGACTGTCCCCCTCACCCTGACTGCTCCCTCTGCCTTAGTGAAACCCCATATCCTCAGCTTCTCCAATGTTATCTTTGTCTTCTCCTTTCATTACCCTTCCCTTAATGGATTTCATGGAAGTTTCATGGTAGCATTAATTCCCTTTGGGTAAACAATTGAAATGTTGGCAGAACAGGTTTAAAAATTGAACCAGAATTGCTACCTTCTATTTTGTAGCCACAGGGTAATTTTGAAGAAAAATTGTACTACCTTTGGATTCACTCTTTTATTCTACTTGCTATGGTATATATATTTTTTCTTCTAAGTTCAATCTGGTAATTTATTTAAAGCATAAAATCTACAAATTAGATTTATAAAAACCTCCTAAAATTAAATGTAAGGAAATTAAGTCCTATAATTTCAGAAGAGAAATATCAATTGAGTATTTATATCATTGTGTGTTTGCTTAACAGATAATGAACACCTTTAATTTGCAGGTGTCTTCTGTATACATTTAAATGTTAGATATTTATGACATGAAGAATGCTGTGTGAAGAATCATAAATATAAATCAAGCTCTATTCCCTAAGATTTATAATTGAATTTGCTTTCATTTGTAATTTATGTTAAATAAAATACCCCTCCCATAAAATACTAAGCATAAATTTCTTCCCAATTTGCTAATTCTACATAAAGGTTTAACTAAGCAAATGAAAACAATCCCTTCCTCTCCAAATAGCAAATGATGCAATTAAATAAAATTAACAAGCCAGCATGCAAATTGTAAAATTAAACATGTATCTTGATAAGATTTTAAATAATGTTTAGTATAATATATTCACTTTGCAATGTACTTACTTTGTTTATTGTTTTCTGTCTGTTTCTTATAAATATTTCATTGCTTTGTTAGTTAATTACAGTTTGCTTAGTGATTTCTAAACACATACATTAATTAATTCTCTGTGAGCAGAAATATTATGCCTATTATTAAAGATTATTGAGGCATTCTCTACCGTATGGTAGTATCTACATCTTAAAAAATACATCTCTATGAAAATAAAGTTAACCCCATATTTATAGACACTATGTTACCTGGCGTGAATATGACCTTCCTCCCTCATCAAGTTCTGTCATCTACTAGAGAGTGTCAGCAGAGAGTAGCTGAAGGGGGTGGAAGATTTTACATAAAGGGGTAAGAGAATTTTTGACTTTGTTGGTTAGATCATCCTTGGCATAATTCATTATTTTTATCATGGTTGCACAAAAGAAAACAAAGACAATATGTAATCAATAGGTCTGGCTGTACTCCAGTGAAACTTATTTATCAACACTGGATTTGGGCTTTCATGTAATTTTCATGTATCATGAAATATTATTATTTTCTTTATGTTACTCATGTATTAAATAAACCTCTATGGTCACAATGACACTCGATTTAATTATGATAATTAAAGTGATGATAATAGTCATACAATTTTTTTGTAGGATGCTATCACCATTTAGTTAATCAACTAGTGTTCTCATTATGTTTATAAGCACTGTGCTTACAAGAGCTCGGGACACAAAAGGCATGCATATTTTATATGATACTTATTTGTCCTATGATATTAATGTACATCTCCATAATGTTTCCTGTGATGAAGAAGATTAGATGTCTTTACATTCTTAGTATATGTGCTGCCGAAGCGAGCACTATGTCTTTACATTCTTTATTGTTCCTGTATCCTCTGAGATCCATCTCACAAATAACAAGGGTATATATAATTTTGTATTGTATATATACACTTTTATATATGCAATATTAATTTTTGCATTTGTTAAACATGTACTTTTATGTATTTATGAGATACAGATATTAATATATAGATATGTCTATCACCATCTTCAGAGGGAAAAAGAGGCCTAATACAGAGACACTTAATGATAGACACTCAATGAATGCTAGTGGTAGTATAAATAATGTTAATGAATATTTTACTGTTATCTTCTCCTCTTCCTCATCTCCTTCTATTACTAATTATAAAAGAGCATTGCCTTTGCATTGCAGTAAATAAGAAACCCTGAAGGCATAGTCCCTACTTGGAAACCATCCTGCAAAGGCATATATTGAAAACTACAACAATTTTCCAACCATTTTTATTTCAGTCACCTGCAATATTTTCTTCCTAAGAAAAAATTAGAACTCTCCATGTCTTGCAAGAGCATGATTTAGGGGTAGGACATGAAGAGCAGGTTGGGAAAGAAGAGCGGTAAACCATTCACTCAGATGATCTTCTGACTTATCTCTATGCATGTTATTAAATCCAAGACACATGAAACAGAACAATTTCACTTACATCTCTAGAAGATAAGAGAGAGAACACAAGTTAGAACTCCTTCAGAGCCAACTTGCCAAAATGTAGTTGACACAACTGTGCTTAGAATGATATTTTCATCATTTCTGATCATTGAAACCATGAAGAAGACAAGGAGATGAAAAAAGTAAGCCAAGTAAGAGCGATATTTGTAGCCATTGTGTTCAAGGGAAAATCAGGAACATCCTGACAACTTGGAACTTATTATTTTCCACTACAAATGTAACCACTGACAGGAACTGTCACAATACCCAGAAGAGTGGTCAGAAAGAAAATGACAGTCATCATTGAGTAGCCAATCAAATCACTTAGAAAGAATCTCCTTCCTCGGACACTCAGAGCTACATAAACACTCAGAAGTCTATGATTTTTTTATCATGAGTAAGACAGTTTCCATTTGGAGCAAATTTTTAATATTCCTAAGTAGACAAACATGGATTATATACATGAAATCGTGACTGCTTAGGCCAATATATCACAGAAAAAAAAAACAAACTAAAATTCAGAGAAAAAGTGATTTTTTTTTTATAATTACAGAAATAGTTTGATTCACAACTGTATATAAACATATACACATATAATTAGGTACATCTAATTACACATTGTTTATGCATGTATTTATCTGAAGTTTATAAAATTTTATACTGTTCAAAATAAAAAGAGTAAAAAGTATTTTTTTTTTTTTTACTAGTAAAGGGGAAAGAAACATAAAACAAATGTATCCACTACTTAAGAAGAATTTTCAAAGACATCATGTAGTGGCAGGAAGGGCACAGAGCAGGTTCCTATGACCGGAGCAGACAGGTGAAGGAGGAGTCCTGGACCCCTCAGTGGCCTTTCAGGCTTTTATTGGGATTAACCAGGTACACAGCAGGCAGGGGTGATGGGGGGGCCGGGAGGCTGGCAGGCCTCTCAGCCCCCAGTAAATCTTCACTCTTTCTGGGCTCATTGATGTTCTCGCGTGGCCTCTCCTTCTCTGCTGGTTCTTTCCAGTCTCTTGCTTGTTCTCCTTCTGGTCTGTTCCCCTCTGCTGGCATCCCCATGATGCCACCCTTATGAGCCCAGTCTCAGCCCTGGTGAGTCCCACCTAGGTATGCCCACACCCATTTCCAGGTGCCTGCCATCAGGCATGCATTCAGGACTGCAGGGATCCATCATCAATCCTAATGGCAGGAGGGCAGAAAAGCCTGACAATTATTTACCCTACACACCATTAATATGGATGTCTTTGTTAATATGTTATTTTTTTCCTTTTCTTCTTAAGATATAGCTGAAGACCATAAGCCTACTGTGAGGAGGGATACACCCCATGACAAATGATAGCTTGCAGTAGAAAACCCAAATAAATGTTAGATCCTTGATTTGTTGGGGAGAACTATATTGTTTCTGGGGTGAGTGGAAAAATGTAGGTCACTAAATTTGTTCATGGTTATTGTCAAGCTTTCATATGACTCAACAGAGAAGAGGATGAGCCCTATGGCTTTTGAGAGAAAAGAATGATTTGGGAAATTACAAAATGCCTCATTTAAAAGTAAGTATATATTGGTCCTCCCTGGTGGTGCAGGCGGTTGAGCGCTGGGCTGCAAAGCTGCCCACAGCCTCTGCAGAGCCAGTTCAATCCTGGCCAGCCAGCGAGGGTCCCACATGGCATGGCAGACCTCTCCTGTCTTGCCTGCTGCTCCCCGCAGCAGTGCATTTCATCAGTCTGCATATTCCGCTCTCCACTCTGTCTCTGGTGAATCCTCTCACCCTCCCGTACCTCTGGCCTGTACCCCAGTTCATATAAATAAATAAATCTTTAAAAAAAAAAAAGTAAGTATATCAATTATGGTGTCCACCACCCCAGAGAAGAGGGCGAGACTTAGCTAATCCCACTGGTAAATTCAATGGACAGATTTAGGAGGGACACATCTTCCACTGTGGTAGCAGATCCTACAAATTATTTGATAGCACCTGTTTGATTATACAAATAAATAGGTTTAAACAACCTATTTGAAATGCAATGGAGAGCCTAAAATAATGCCCAAATGTCAACTCTATAGACTCAGTTTAGAAGAAATTAAAGTATTGTAGTAAATTCATTAGAAGCATACTAAGCATTTAGACCTACCCTATAATACCAAAAACCGAGAAAATTACAACCTTTATAAGAAAAAAAATCAACCTAGGCCAAGATTGTAATAAAACAGATATTTAAATTACCTGATGTGAACTAAAATAGCCATTATAAAAGAATTTCAACAATTAATTACAAATTATTCATAAATATGTGAGAAAATACTAACATCTATGAAGAAATAGAACTTATAAAAAATAAACAAATTATAGCATTGAAAAATAATGTAAATAGAATCTCATCAACAGTGTGTAATAATAGATTGCATATATCAGGGGAGAAACATAGTGAACTTGATCAACAATAATTATAATTCATTCAATTAGAAGAAAAAACAGAGAGAATGCCACTTGAAAAGATAGTGTAAACATTTATGTAATCAAGGCACCAAAAGGAAATAGAATGAGCAAGTGGCTACAGGGTTAATTGTAGAGATACTTGAAAATTTCCCAAATTTAGCAACATGTAGCTTATAAATCCACTATTCTCAATGAACACTGAATTGACAAAACTGCCTAATATTTCTGCCAGGACTCATCAGAAGTGAACTCCAGAAAATTCAAGAATAAAAAAATAAAGAAAGCAGACAGAGAAAAATGGCACATTATTAATTTAAAAACGAACAAACAAGAAACAGCAATTCAAATGACAAGAGTTTTTTTTCTTCTTAAACCAGGAAGCTAGAAGGAATTGGCACAATATATTTCAAGTGTTGAAAGAAAAATGTTATCATCCATGAATGCTATATCCAACTGAAAATATGTCGCAGAAATGAAGGGAAAATTGAAGCATTTTAAGACAAAGGAAAACTTTTAAAATTTATCTAGCAAATATATCCTTTAAAATTGGTTAAAAAGAAATTCTTCAAACCAAAAAGAAATGACAAAAAATATATCATGAAAAAATGAAGAACAGAAGGAATAAAAATTGGAGGAAATATACTATCCTAGCCTATTTCTTATAATATACTATCCTATTTCTTATAAAAAGTATACATAATTGTTGATGACTGAGACAAAAAATATAGTCCTGATTTTAAGACAATAATATGTAAAGTGGAATGGTAAAGGCTTTAAATGGAAATGAAGTTTCCAATCTGTGGTAAAATATTCACACAAATACTGTGATATCATATATGTACATTGTACAACCCAGAACAACCACTCTGAAAATTAAACAATTCTCAGAAATACTAAAAAAAAAAAGTCTATGAGCCCTAAAAACAGACAAAAGCCTTTAAGAACACCATGGAAGGCAAGAAAAAACATAGCAAAAGTAAAACCGAAAATACTACCAGGAGTTGAACCTTAAATTGCAGAAATAAATGCTAACAAACAATTAGCTGAAATATACAATAAAATCCTAAATACAGTCCTATAAGGTAGATAGTGGCAGAGTGGCAGTGTGTACAAGACAACGACTCAACAATGGACTTCGCACCATCAGCAACTGATGGAACTGCTAGATAGAAAGTAGGACTACAGATCACAGAAAATCTGAATAATGAAACCATTTATACAGAGAAAAACTGAGAAGAATCAAATATGTTAAACTGAAACAGAAGAATACACAATAATTTCAGTGCCCATGAGACATTCATCAAGATGGATCATATTCTGGGCCATGAACTTCAACAAATTAAAAGGGCCTCCCTGGTGGCACAAGGAGTTAAGCAGCAGCACTATGAAGCTATCCACAACTACTGCAGCACAAGTTCCATCCCCAGCCAGAGAGCTACCCACATGGCACAGCAGACCTCTCCTGTCTCCCCGCTGCTCCCCTCAACAGTGCATTTCAGTCCATCTGCCCATTCTGCTCCCCACTCCATCTCTGGTGAATCCTCTTACCCCCCACATCTCTGGCCTGTACCCCAGCTCTTGTATGCATAAATAAATAAATCTTTAAAAATCAAAGTTAAAAAATGATATCATTCAGAAACTATATTTTTAATCATACTATAATAAAATTATAAATGAGTATCAGAAGACAATAGAAAACAAAGATAAAGCTGTGAAAATTGAATGATACATAGCAAATAATCTATATGACTGAGAAAGTTTAAAAAATAAAAAAAAGAACTAAATGAAAATACAATATAGCAAAACTATGTGATGCATGAATAAAAATATTTATAAGGAAATTCATGACCCTAAGTACTTCATCTAGGGTTAGGAAAAGTCTTAGGTCAATAATATAATTTTCTCCTTCAAAAAACATGAAAGGAGAAAACAAACTAAATGAAAAGCAAGAAGAGAAAGGGAATAATAACATAGAGTAGAAAACAATAAACTTTAATAGAGAATAAAAGAGAAAATCAATGACACACATACAAAAAAAAAACCTGACTTTGAAAAGCATTGTCAATAAAACTGATGAATCCCTGACAAGAATTGTAAAAGTAAAGCAAAAAAAAGAAAGAAAGAAAAAAAGAAAAAAGAAGAAGGAGAAAGAGAAGAAGACAAAACAAAATTAAAACATGGATACAAAATTGAGCAAGAAAAACATTCATCAAAATGAGTTACTACTAGAATTAGGGGACTCTAGAATATGGGGATATTAGAGTCTTATGCTCATAAAACTGACAAATTAGAAAAAAATGGAATAATTTTTCCAAAACTACCAAAGGGTAAAATGGATAACCTGAATAACCCTATAACCATTGAAGTAATCAAATTTATAATTGAAAATCTCCCTTAAAATATATTTGCAGATGGCTTCCTTGTAGAGTTCTACCAGGTATTTAAAAAATTAATACCAATTTACATATTCTTTTCCAGAAAATATAAATTAACAAATAATTCCTAGATCATTGTATGAGGACAATATTAACTACATACTAAAGCTGTGCAAATATTGTACAAAAAAAAGCAAACTACTGGTCCATAAGTGAAATATGAATTCAGAAAAGAAAAAAATCTTCAGAAAGATATTAGCAAACAGAATCAAGCAATAAAATAATTATGCACCATGAGCAAGTGTTATGTATTACAGATTTTCATCGTTGTCTCAGCATTCAAAAATTATCAATATAATCCACAATGTCAACAAGGGAAACATGAAATCCAAAATAAACATAATAGTTGATGCAGATAAAAGCAATGGATAAAAACCCAATTCCCACTTATGATCAAATAAAATTTCAGGCAACTTAACTGAGAGAGCCACCTCCTCAACTTAATTAATAGGATCTATTGACAAGCAAACAAACACATCACCTAAACTTAACATCATATAGAAGGGCAAAAAAATGAATGCTTTTTTCATAATATCCAAGATTAAGGAATGGAAATTCTAACCACTTTATTAAGACGAGAAAAATAAATTTAAAATGCATGTAGATTGGAAACAAAGTAATACAACTTAGCTCTTTGCAGATGACATGATAATTTGAATAGACTCAAGGAATCTATAAGCAATTCATAAATTACAAGAGCTGAGTAACTATTGGGATACAGGATGTAAGATCAACACACAAATATCATCCAAAAATCAATAAAATTTCTATTGCATATGTAGACATGAAAATTAAAAACATAATTCCATTTTCATAGTTTAAAAAATGCAGATTGATGATATAATTAAGAAAAAAACAGAATTTATATATAACAAAATACTAATCAAAGAAAGTCTAGGTAAATGAAGAGACATAACAAATATATTTATTAGAAGATTAAATATAGTGCAGATATCAATTCATTACAAGTAGATGCATAGGTTCAAAATTGTTTTTAGCAAAGCTCAGCAAAGATTTTGCAAACATTGGCAAACTTATTCTAAAACTCATATAAAAAATCAGATACTAGAATAGTTAAAACAAACCTGATTAAGAATACAAATTTTGAAGACCCACACAATTCAATATTAAGATTAAACAGTTACAGTAATCAAGATAGTATGGTATTGGAAGAAGACAAATCACCTAAACAGAATAGAGAACCTAGAAGCAAACTCACAAATACTCTCAACTAGTACTTGACAGAGGGGAAAAAGGAATTTAATGGAAGGAAAATAGCCTTACAAAGTATGGAGGATTTGGAAAACCACAGGCAAAAAAACAATGTCATCTGAAACCCCAAATGTGTCATGAACTTAAAAATATAAAACTATAACTAATATAGAAAAAATATGGGAGGAAATTCCAAGAATTAGGGCAAGACAAATAGTTCTTTAGACCCAGACACCAAAAGCATGACCCATAGAAGGAAATATTGATAAAATGAACCTCATCAAAATTAAACAATAAACAAAAACTTTGGTCTTGTGAAAGTCCATACAAAATGTGAAAAGGTAACTAAGGACTGGGCAAAAATATTTGTAAGTCACATCCAGAAAAAGTATTCGTGTACAGTGTATATGAAGCACTCTCAAAGGTGAACAGCAATAAAAAAACAAAACAAAACAAAACAGCCCAATTGAAAAATGGAACTGCTGAAGCTTACATAGTAAGTTTCCAACTGTACTTATATATAATTAATTGTATAGTGAACAAACAAATGGCAAGTCAATGAAAAGTGTCAAAAGAAATAAACATTTCGGGCCTCCCTTGTGGTGCAAGGGGTTAAGTATGGCACTTTGAAGAAATCCACAGCCTCTGCAGCACGAGTTCGATCCCCAGCTGGCCAGGGAGCAATACACATGGCGTAGCAGAACTCTCCTGTCTCACCCGCTGCTCCCCTCGGCAGTGTATTCAGTCAGTCTGCCTGTTCTGTTCCCCACTCTGTCTCTGATGAATCCTGTAGTGGCAGGATGGGACAGAGCAGGATCTTTATGGCCCAAGCAGATGGGTAAAGGAGGGAGTCCTGGGGCCCTCGGTGACTTTCTCAGGCTTTTATTGAGCTTTACATGTAGTGTGGCAAACAGGTACATGGCAGGCAGGGGTGCCGGGGGGCCAGGTGGCTAGCAGGCCTCCAAGCCTCGGGCAAGTCTTCACTCTGGGCTTCTCTGGCCTCTTTCTCCCCTTCTCTCCCCTGCCTCTCTCTCCTGCTTCTCTCCTGCTTCTGCTTCTCTCCGTTACTATCTCAATACTCCTCCCATGGCCCACAGAAGTAAACAAAACAACAATGGAACAACTGCAGGTGCCCCATCAGGCAGGGCAATCCTGATGGTGAGAGGGCAGAAAAGCCTGAAAACCATTTATCCTACAAATCCTCTCACCCCCCACACCTCTGGCCTATACCCCAGTTCTTGTATGCATAAATAAATAAATCTTTAAAAAAAAGAAATAAACGTTTCACTGAAAAAAGATATTCTAATGGTAAATAAGAGCATGATATTTATTAGTTTTCAGGAAAGTACAAATTAAAACCAAAATGAATTAACACTGCACACCTGTATCAAAATAGCAAATTTATTTTAAAAATGTTTACAACACCAAATGTTGACACAGATGTTTAAACTAGATTATTCATGCAATTCTGGTGGGGTGTCAAGTGGTACAGACACTCCAAGAAAGTATGTAGCATTTCTTCCTGAACTATGCCTGTAATCTCCATATGATCCGGAAATGTCACACTAGTACATTTACTGGAGAGAAATGAAAACTTTTTTTATACATAAAAACCATATTTGAACATTCATTCTGATCTCTCTATATTATTTACCTATAACCATATGAAAATCTACAATAATCCATTAAAGATTTCAGTTTAAAAAAAGTACAATTTCCAGAAAAATATAATGCTGTATTTACTGTCAGAGAAATTTAGAACTAAAATAATCTCCACATATTGTAGAATAAAGGGAGAAAAGTTAAAGCCAACAAAACGTGTGTGAACACTATGGAAAATGGATGACAGGAAAAACCCTACTGAAGTGTTTACACCTCATCATCCAAATTAATAGCAGCAGCAACAACAGTAATAACAGTTGCTTGCAATGACAGGCACTGTCTTATTTTTACTTGTAAAGCTAAATTGGGGTAGGCTCTCCTATCTATCATCTTTATTTTGCATATAAGAAAATGAAGCGCAAATAGACTATCTTCCCCCAAATATATATATATGTGTGTGTGTGTGTGTGTGTGTGTGTGTGTGTGTTATAAGTGGGCTGAATGAAAAAATAATAGTTCCCTGTAACTGAACTGAACAGGTCTAATGGCTGTCATTTCAAGTGGTATATTTTCAGTAGGAAATTTTGATTCATGAAATAATCTTGATTAAATATCATGCTTACTTCCTCAACTCAGTTTATTCCCTGGGGATGACTTAAATACTAAGTTTTAATCTCCCCATAGAGAAGGTAAATTAGATCTTCTACTTTCAACACATGTCAATATATGATTATTTCTATTTATTTTACTAGAAATTATTATAAATGAAGCATAACCCTTCTAATTGATATAGTAAATATAAGCAATTGAGCATCTTGAAATGTCCTGTTGAGTCCTCTCTATGCAGAAAGTTTAAATCATATATCAAATCCATCTATCTGCTTGTCTGTCTATCTGTTGGGGGAGATCAGGGTGAGGCGCAGGGTTAAAAAACCAGATACAGATTGGAGAAAAGAAAAGGGGGATTTATTGAAATACCCTGGTAAGAGAAGCAGGTGGTAAGAAAGGGGAGCTTTACACATGAAGGAGGATTTCTGGCTCCCTTTTCTAACAGGTTTTCATGAGCCTAATTAACTAGTTAAAGCTACATTAAGTAAACGTTTATTAATACCAACAGTAGATTTTAAAAGTATTGGAATAGCTTAATGAATAAATGGCACTGCAACTTATATCACTAGTAGACATTTATAACTTACAGAACTTGTTCTGTTATGAAGAAAATGTGGGAGAAGTTTTAAACATATATTTAAAACTATATGTTGACTTCTATGTTAATTATTTAAACTCACTGATTGTTTAATGTTTTGAATGTCACCCCTGGGTTTTCTTTGATGTTAAAGCATTGACTTAATTGTTGGGATTCAACTGTTAAGTAAGGGAAATGATTGCTTATCATCATCAACCATTATTGTCAAAGTATGAATTAAGCTCTTTGCATTATCTAGGCATTTAATGACAGCCTAAAGGAATCAGACCAAGAATAAACAAGCTTTGCATATGTTATAAAGAGAGAGATGGGGATGCTGAGATGAAAAAATCCTGTGCTGATGGCCTTGTGTCAGCACCACTTAAGGGAGGGCGATGTTATAGACATGGAGAGCAAGAAAGCACGGGACACCAGGATAAAATATGCCAGGAAAATGTATTTGAATATCAAAGCCTCCCTAGATTTACTCCATATTTTTGGGTTGAATTTTTTTTGTTTGTTTGTTTAGGTGTAAATTCTAAGTATCAAGTGTCTATTAAAATCATTCTATAGGGCCTCCCTGGTGGTGCAAGGGGTTAAGACACAGCCTATGATGTTATTCGCAGCAACGGCAGCAGGACTTAGATCCCTGCCCAGGGAGCTACCCACATGGTGCAGCAGACCTTTCCTGTCTCGCATGCTGCTCCCCTCAGCAGTGTATTTCAGTCAATCTGCCTGTTCTGCTCCCCACTCTGTCTCTGGTGAATCCGCTCACCCACCCAACACCTCTGGCCTGTACCCCAGTTCTTGTATGTGTAAATAAATAAATCTTTAAAATAAAATAAAATTATTCTATATATATCTAAGAAAGTACGGGTGAAGCTTACAATGGGTAACATCAAAGTAGTTGGGTTTGTGTCAGAATTCTGTGGAGCAAGAAATTTAATTTTTCTCAAAGAAACTAAAATAGAGTGAAAAGACATATATTAGATAAAATCACACAAATCAGTGAATAGCGTGTGTATGTGTGTGTGTGTGTGTATTAGATATAGCCGTAAATGTAGATTTCAAACTGTGGTAAAAACTGGGGAAATAATGCAGTATGGTATCCAAGTATACATTAAGATGATTTGATCTGGTCCACAGGAACAAGACCTGCCAATAAGTGATTCTCACACATTCCTGTCTTAGTTGTAATCATTTCATCCCCTGAATCCACCTCTCATCCCACTCACCTGAGCTCAAAAACCACCCCTAGCCCATTATCTCATACTGTAAAAAAAAAATTAATTTTAATTATTTTGTACCATATTTAAATAAAGCATACAAAGTACTGAGTTAACAGTGGGAGTTTTTAACAAAAGGGTTAGTATTTTCATTCCATTCTTTTTTTTAAGTATATTTAACTTTCTTGGTCAATTCATTGATACATTAGTTAACAGATAACATGTATAAGCCTAATATGTAAAATATATTAATTTCGTATGTTTATATGTTATAATAGGATTACTACAACATAGTTTATAGTTCTGTCATGTCACATAATTATCATTCTTTTTTTTTTCTAATATTTTATTTATTAATTTATTTATACAAGCACTGGGTACAGTCAGAAGTGCGGGAGGGTGAGAGAATTCACCAAAGTCAGAGGGGAGAGCAGAGCAGGCAGAATGACGAAGTACACTGCTGAGGGGAGCAGCGGGTGGCAGGAGAGGTCTTCGCACCATGTGGGACCCTCGCTCAGCAGCCGGGGATCGAACTGGCGCTGCAGAGGCTGCGGGCAGCTTCGCAACCCAGCGCTCAACCGCTGCGCCACCGGGGAGGCCCAATTATCATTTCTTTTTAATGGTGATAATATTTAAGATGGCAAGTGGGTAGTTTGGCAAATGGGTAAGCCCAGAAATAAATGCCTGGCTCATAAGCCCTCGACCATATGCTGAAGTACAAGGCTAAGACTCCAGAAAGGAGAAGTAAAAAAGATTTTAATATAGGGTAATTTGCACAGAGGACAGGGACAGAGAGAAAGCTGAAGAAGAACGAATACTATGGAGGTTGTTTCTGAGGCATGGTTTGATTCCTGTTTTCAGTAACATGAGCTCCCTCCCCCTCCAACACTGTGTCACCAAGAAGCTGCTGCTGCCTCTAAAGTAGTGTGGGCATACAGGTGGCACACAGGCAAAGCAGCAACCCTGCCCTCACCTTGAAAACCTAAGATGCCTCTAGTGTCTCCATTCTCGACAGTGGCATTTCCAAGTCAAATGGCTAGGATCCATAGATCCATCTGCACAGGTCACTTTTGTGTCCTCCTCACTCAACACTAGTGACCACCTTCTTTCTTTTTCCTTTCTGGCAGCTCCCCGTTCTGGAAATCTGATTTATGGAGTGCAGAGAGCTATAAGGAGATGTCCTGAGATACAAAGATGGGACAGAGGCCATCAATTCCTGCCACTCCAACTACCTACCAGGTCTGACCGCCCCCCCCCCCCATACCAGCCGACTCCATCAAATCCCCACTTCTATTTGTTTGTTTCTTTAGTGATGAAGTCAAATGTGTAGATGCTAGGGGTATAAAATCAAAAGAAAGTCTTTTCTCAGGTTCCTGTGTAGTCAAAGGAAATAACAGTTGGCCGCAAGGTATTGTCCATGGATAATGAGAGTGGCAAAGTCCTCCGATTTTTTAGAAAATAATCAATTAAAAAGCTAGTGATTTTAGTCAAGCAAACAGAAGACAAAATATCAGAAAAATTCAAAGGTGAAAATAAAAACAATAAAAAATTAAATATAGTTCTCTTGCTAGATCTTTCTTTCCATTTTCATAGCACTTTTATAAAATAGTATGGCAAAATGCATTTTCTAATTAATTTAATTTCAATCCATTTGATCTATTTTTGATCAATTCATAGGGCAGAATAACCAAACAGAAATTGTTTTGATTTTGTTGGAATTTTCCATAAGGGATATTAGATTGAGCTCTCAATATTCAGCCCAGGGGCGTCCCTGGTGGTCTAGGGGTTAGGTCTCATCTGTATCTCCACGATGGTCTGAGTTTGATCCCTGGCCAGGGAGCTAACCCACATGGTGCAGCAGACCTCTCCTGTTTTGCCCACTATTCTCCTCAGCAGAATATTTGAACTGTCTGTTCTGTTCCTTTCTCTGTCTCTGGTAAATCCTCTCACCTCCTAAACCTGTGGCCTATAACCCAGTTCTTCTACACAAAAATAAGTTAAAAAATTTTTAAAAAGCCTTAGGTGGGGCTTTTCTTGAGATTTTTTTTTTTTCTTGAGATTCCTAAGGTTTTCCCTCCTCTAGGACCTCTAGTGCTGCCAATGGAGGTAAGTTTCCCCATTTTTCCATGGACATTTTTGGAACCCCAGACAAAATTGCAGGCTCTCTTCTTGTCTCTGCTCAATGTCAACTCACAGAAGACATTCCAATTAAACCTAAGGTAATGAACGTGTTTCCAATACTTTAATGAGAGAAAAATAGAATTTCCTACTGGAAATTACGCAAAGGTAGGTACATCATCCTGACTGATAAAAATACTTATTCCCTTCTCACTTCACATATTATGATGATAGCAAAGAGAGAGAAAATATTCAAACACAGGCAAGCTCTGCACACAAAATTGCAATTTAACATAGCTGAAGATCATTGTCAGCTAAAAGAAAAAGTAAATTCCTTGAATCAAAAACAAAATATAAAAGTATAACTTTAAACCAAAACTTACTAAAATTATGTTTAGCTCCAGTAGTCCATTTCAATAGTCCACAGATAAGTTTCACTCTTGAGTCCTCCCAACTAGCTAGTTTCTTAAGATTTTATTGATGTCTTTATCCAGTTACTTCTCCAGAAACAAATTTTGCAAATTTCAAAAACTCTGAAATAACCAAAATTAAGTTATATAAAAACATAACTGAAAAGGAAATTTATTTAACATTAAAACTTACAACATTCCAGAACAAGCAATATTATACCAGAACACATGAGACAAGCAAAAGGTTTCACATAAACTTTATAACACTAATATTAATATTCATGTATGTATCAAGGTTAAACATTTCTCTCAAATGACAGTGCTTCTCATAAATTCCAATTTACCAGATAGGTTGAAATTGTCTAATGTCTTTCCCATGAGGAAACAGAGAAATTTTATACAGTGTCTCAGGAGCACTATATAGGTTCCATAAAACTTCCTCTGATCAATGAGACAAGAGACTACAAATTTTTCTTAATTTAAATGTGTGGAAAGTTTTGTCATCGTTATTAAGAAAAATAAAACATTTAATCACCCAATAGTAACAATAAAGCTCAAACTAAACTCATAAGCACAATATTGACAGCAGCTGAACACTGCTCCATTATTTAGATTCTGTAATTGGAATTCTTCACCTCCCAAAATAAAAACCTTAATTTCTTGATTTTCATTTTATCTGATGTATAAGTACTTAGTTTACCTTAGTGTGTTTTTCCTATGCAGCATGCACCCAACTCCAATGATTCAGGTAGATAAGAAAAAAAAAATCGTACTCAATAATACAATTTTATAGACATACATGCTTAAAACTAAGCCATTAAAATTTCATTCCCTTTGTCCAAAAATTATTCCAAACCATGCTTCCTGGAAACACTTATAGGAGTCTCCAAAATATTTATGAATTCAAAATTGCTGTGGTTGCCATCGATAACAATTTTTATCCTCTAGAGGCCAAAACAATTAGACACAAAGGGGAAGACATACACATGCTACATATAGACACAGACAGTTTACTTTGTTTTCATTTAACCTATTTGGAATATATTGTGCAACTGCAGTTTTACTCAAATTGAAATATCCAGGCAATTTGCCCACCTGAACTATATACCAGCAAAAAACAGTCTGTAAAGGGACAAAATGGAAACATCCAAACACTGGCCTGTAAACAAATGAAACTTGATCTTACAAAAATTTATATTTAAAAGCCAAAAATTAGGGCCTCCCCTGGTGGCGCAGCGGTTGAGCGCTGGGCTGCAAAGCTGCCTGCAGCCTCTGCAGTGCTGGTTCGATTCCTGGCTGCCGGGCAAGTGTCCCACATGGTGCGCAGACCTCTTCTGCAGCCCGCTGCTCCCCTCAGCAGTGTACTTCGGTCCTTCTGCCTGTTCTGCTCCCTGCTCTGGCTCTGGTGAATTCTCTCACCCTCCCGCGCTTCTGACTGTACCCAGTGCTTGTATAAATAAATAAATAAAATCTTTAAAAAAAAAAAAAAAAGCCAAATAGCAAAAAAAAGCCAAATAGCAAAACCAAGTTCTTTTTATGGAGTTAAAATCAAATTTCCAAAGCAGGAAAGGGATAATCCCAGTAGTTACCTGGGATCAGCTACTCTTTGCTTCTGAATGGCAGCACCCTGAACCCAAAAACACTGTGTAATATTGCTAGATTATGCCCCACAAGGTTTTAGAATTACCCAACTATTTTTTTTTTTTTTTTCGGAAATACAGGCCAGAGGTCTCAAAGTGATTCAAGTAAAACAGGTCATCCTTCTATAATATGAGGGCAATTTACTAATTGTCTGCCATCTCTTCTCTGGAGAATACTATATTGGTTTTGAAACACAGCAGAATGTGGCTACAAGGGGTCCCTTAGAAGACTCAGGTATGCAAACAAAAGTAACCTACCTGGGATTTGAGAGTAAGAAAGGCAGACGACATCTCACGACTGAGAAAAAAAACAGATGAATTTAGTTCTCAAAATCCTCAGCAATGAAAGACAAATATGTAGCTCACGGTCTGCCAAGAGTCGTGGTGAGATGTAGTGAGAAGAGATGAGGTTGAGTCCAAAGCTTCTTGTGATCCCCCACTACCACCACCTATATAGTGTTGACTAAAAGCACAATGCTATGCATTAGATCTCCAGATTAATTCATCTTCTAAGTAGGCATTTGTACTCTTTAACCATTGAGATTTAGGGAGAGGTTTGCCAATAAAATGGTAATCACAATGTCATTCTGTATCTACAAGTTGATTTCTTAGATGCATATATATCAATACAATATTTTTCTTACTTGACTTAGCTTGTTTAATTATAATTACTTCAAATTCCATAGCTCCATTCATGTCATACATGGAAGAATTTCTTTCTTTGTCGTGACTGAATAATATCACGTTGTGGTATGCATGCATATGCACACACATACACACATTTCACAGCCCTTTAGTCTTTCATCTATTGGCATCTGTTGACAGATACTTTGGTTATTTCCATATCCTGGCTTTGTGAGTAATACTACAATAAGCATGGTCTTAAAGATATCTCTTTGTTATCTTCCTTTCATTTCCTTTGGATGTATACTCAAATCAAGAATATCTGGATTGTATGGTACTTCTATTTTTTTTTTTTTTGAGGAATCTTCAGATTGTTTTCTAAAATGACTGAACCAATTTACATTTCTATCAACAACATATAAAAATGCCCTTTTCTCCATATCCAACCAATATTTGTTATCTCTTGACTTCTTGATGATAGACATTCTAACAGGTGTGAGGTGATTATCTCATTGCACTTTGGATGTGCATTTCCATGATGATTATTGATGTTGAACACCTTTTCATATACCTGTTAGGAAACTCCTTGTCTTCTATAGAAAGATGTCTATTCAGGCATTTGTACACTTAAGAAAAAAAAAACTGTATTTATTTATTTATTTATTTTTAGTTCATGGTAAGAGAGGCATTTTATTTTATTGTTTTCGTTTCAAATTCATTTATTCATTTTCAGCTAAGGTAATATTTGGATACTCCAATCAAGAATTACCACTCAGCTTTTTAAATTGTGTGTTAGTTGTATGTTTGGATTTTTTTTTTAACATCCTCATTTATTTTTTTCACAATATAAGATTCCTCCCCTTAGGTGAAGTCGCCATAGTTTTGCAACCACCAAAGTACCCACAGTCCTCTACCACTCTCCACCGTGCACTCTTCCCGTGACAACTATTATCAACTGTTGCCCTCTCTTCCCTCCTTTCCCACTTGAGAATCTCAGATCTATCATCTGCTTTCAAGGATCAGTCTTACAGTTTCTTTGTCTGATCCTTTGTTTGGTTTCTTTATATTCCACATATAACTGTAGTACATCTACAGTTTGGACTGCTATACTGCTCAGTGATCAAAAAGGATAATCTCAAATCATTAGTGACAGTATGGATGGTACTGTTTCCTTTGAGCTGCAGAATTTTCACTTTGATGTGGTTCACTTGCTTAATTTTGTTTTTAATATATGTATTTGGTTTCAAATTAAAAAAAAAATATTGCCAGCACCAATGTTGAGGAGGTTTTCCTTCTAGAAGTTTCATGTTTTCAGACCTGATATTTAAGTCTTTATATCCACTTTGTAAATATCTATGAGAGGTGTAAGATAGAGGTACAATTTCTTTTTATCTGCATTTGTTTATCTAGGTTACTCAGTAGCATTTAAGGAAGAGACTATCCTTTCACCATAGAATATTATTGGCACTTTTACTGAATATAATTTTATAAGCAGATCTTCAATGCTGTATCATTGGCCTACACATCGTTTGTACACCAGTACCATACTATATTAATTAATATCAATATGCGGTAGATTGAAACCAAGAACTGTATTGCCTTCTGCTTTATTTCTTCTCCAATTCTTGACTGATTGGCAGTTTTGTAGCTCCATACACATTTTAGGGTTGTTTTTTCTATTTCTCTGAAAATACTGCAGGAATTTTGATAAAGGTAGAATTGATTATATAGATGACTTTTGGTAATATGAATGTTTTAGTGATGATAATTCTTATTCTAATCCGTGAACACACAGATTATTTTTCCATGCATTTGTGTCCACTTCAATTCCTTTCTACAGCGTTTTATAGTTTACATGCTATGGCTCTTTCACATGCTTGGTTAAATATATTCTTGTGTATTTCACTGTTCTTGATGTTCTTGATAATGAGGTTATTTTTTTCAGTTATTTTTCAGATAGTTCATTTTTAGTGAACTTTTCTTTAAGTTGAATTTCTATACAGAAACTTTATTGAACACGTTAACCAGTTTCAAGAGTTTTTCCTTCTCAAACTTAAGTGTAATTTGAGGAAATTTATGCCAGACCACAAAGAAGCCCCAGACAAAAATGATTTGCCATCTGCTTTCCACATTAAGCAGAAACAATGTAGTGCCACTATACCAACAATCTTGGTGCAGGTTAAGGAGAGCATGACTTTGGCTGGAATGCTACAGTGAATCCAAAGGTGGATGCTGTCAACCAATTATATTACTTAATGCATTTTCTCTGAAAGGAAGCTCTAAGTGACTTATTTCCATCAGTGCCGTACTACTGAACTAGAAATTACCTTTATTAGTCTTTCTTGAAAGTAGTTGTGGACATGATTGATTTTGGACAGTGAAATAAAATGAATTGTTGTTAAAAATTAATTACAGCATTTTATGGGCCTCTCTGGTGGCACAGCAGGTTGAACGCAGCACTGTGAAGCTGTCTGCAGCCTCTGCAGCACGGGTTCAATACCCAGCCAGGGAGATACTCACACAGTGCCGCAGGCCTCTCTTGTCTGTCCCGCTGCTCCCCTCAGCAGTGTTTTCAGTCGTCTGCCTGTTCTGTTCCCTATTCTGTCTCCAGTGAATCCTCTCACCTTCTCGCTCCTCTAGCCTGTACCCCAGTTGGGTTGCTCACTGGCCAGGGATCTAACTTGTGCTGCAGTGGCTGCAAATAGCTTCATAGGTTGTGTCTTAACCCCTTGTGCCACCAAGAAGGCCCTAAATAAATAAATCTTTAAAAAATACTTTAAAAATTTAATTATAGCATTTTATAAGGCAATGTTTTACTTTTAATTTCTTTAAACCCTACATACAAAGAATGAAATTTGGAATATGGCCCCTGAATTAAAAGAAGACATTCAGTGATAATACACCAAAAAGATGGGAAATTTGAGTCTCATTTGACCTTTAGTTGGCCTACTTGCCATTTTAGATTAGCCATCCATTCCTAAGTTAACTATTAGTTTAGCGTGCTAGACTATCTTCTTGTTTAAGGCAGAGATATTAGAGTCTTTTTTATGGTAAGAATTAAACATAGTTAACACAAATAAGCATTACCCTAGTACTTAATACAAAGAAATATTACTCCAATATAAAAGAGGTTATCCAAAATTCAGAAATTCATTTCTTGATTCTATCATTAATAATCACTAGAACTAGTTCTCATATTCAAGTTGTAGAACAAGTCCTAACCAGAAATATAATTAGTGATTATAATCCTTTGGATATTGAGGCAATTGGAGTTCATATTTTGACTATAATTACTAGCTATGAAATATTTGACAAATCATTTAACCTCTTTAAAACTTAAGTTCCTCCCTCTATTTTTCTGTGGTCATAGCAATTTAACTTCATACAATGACAAAGATTAATTAATAAGTAAATTGTATAATTTTTCCAATAAAAGTATAATTTGAGTATCAGTATTTATTAAATAGTATTAGCATTAGTTTTCTGTATCCATATTGCTACTGTTTTGTTCTCTAACTATTCTAACCTTGTATTAATATAGATTCCTTTTTATACCTACTAAGATTTTCATTGTGATTATTCCCATTTTCAGTGAGAAATAATGTGTATATATATGTATATATGTACATATATACCAACATATATATACCAACATGTATATATGTATATATATATGCATATATATACACACACACACATATATATATATACACACACACACACATACATACACACACACATATCACTGCATAAGTGAAGGGACACAGGATGATGGCTTGAAATGATTACATTATATTTAAACTAACTATATTCATTTTATCTCACTGTCCAAAATCAGTCATAGCCACAACTATTTTCAGGAAAGACTAATAAAGGTAATTTCTAGTTGAGTAATATGGCACTGGTGGAAATAAGCCACTTAGAGCTTCCTTTTAGAAAAAATGCTATGGGGAATATCATTGGCTGACAGTTTTCACCTTTGGATTCACTGTATTAATCCATTTATATGTGGTATTATATTTTTAATGAAGTTAAATTGAAATACAGCATTATATTGTAACATATAATATTATGTTAGATTTCATATTTGCATGTATATGCAAAAATGATCATCTCTATAAATCTACTTTACATCCATCAACATATAGTTACAAATTTTTCTCTTTGGATGAGATCTTTTAAGATCTACTCTTAGTAACATTTAAATATGCAATTCAGTATTGTTGAGTATGTCACCGTGTTATATATTACATTCCTAGGACTTACAAACCAATAGTGTTTTAGGAAATCTTTAGGATTTTCCAAATATAAGATCATATCATCTGTAAATAATGACAATTTGTTTCTACCTTTCTGCATGTCTTTATTTTTATGATTTCATTGGTGAAGACTTCCAGTGCTGTATTGAATATTAGTGAGTGTGAGTCTCCTCTTTCTCCTGGTCTTAGAGGAAAATCTACCAGACTTTCACTGTTAAGTAAGATGTTAACTGTGGGTTAGGCTTATGTCATCTTTAAAACAATGAGTTATTATTCTCCTATAGTCAATTGTTGATTTTTTTTTCAATCAGGAATGGATGTTGAATTTTGTCCAATGTCTTTTATGCATCTATTCAGATGGTCAAATGTTTTTTTCTCTTCATTCTATTAATGTGATATATCACATTGATTGACTGGCAGGTGCCAATGCTCTCTTATGTATTTTTCATTGCAATCATTAAATTCTTCAGCTGCTGGGCCTCCCCGGTGGCGCAGCGGTTGGGCGCTGGGTTGCGAAGCTGCCCGCAGCCTCTGCAGCGCCGGTTCGATCCCCGGCTGCTCCCTGGCCACTGGGCGAGGGTCCCACATGGTGCGCAGACCTCTCCTGCCGCCCGCTGCTCCCCTCAGCAGTGTACTTTGTCAATCTCTCTGTTCTACTCTCCGCTCTGGCTCTGGTGAATTCTCTCACCCTCCCGCACCTCTGACTGTACCCAGTGCTTGTATAAATAAATAAATAAAAATCTTAAAAAAAAAAAATCTTCAGCTGCAGAATTTATGTCAGACACTTTTTTATGATTTCTATGTTGGGTAAAATTTGAAATTTGTGTATATAGTGATATCCTCATTAAGTTACATTTTCTTTTTCAGTTTTCTTGCATCTTGTTGAATTTCCTCAAAACAGGCATTTTGAATTCTTTATCAGCTAAATCACAAAATTGATGACCTTGAGTTTGGCTGCTGAAGGATTATTATTATTTTTTGGTGATGATATCTTTCTTTGATGTTTTCTTGTAATTTTGTTTGTTGTTTTTGCATTTGAGGGACTGGTCAACAACATGAGTTACACCAGTTCTCCTCAGGCAGGAGATACTCTTTAGTGATCCTTCTTATATCTAGGACCTTCTTTGACCTTGTATGGATACACTTACTCCATTTTTCTTGCTCCAACTTGTGGAATAATTCTTAAACTTATATGCCTTCTCTTGATCTTATATTTCACCAGCCCAGCTGCTGGGATGTTCTCTTTTGTTTTTCTTAATGTGGACTTACAACCCAACTTCATGATTTCTTCCTTGCCTATAAATCCTGGCTTGATTTCTGGGTGCACTCCCTTCCTGCCACTGTCAAGATCATTCACAGCTACAGAGTGGGAGTTGGTATGGATTTGGCAGTCAGGGTTTTTAAGGGGTATTTTATTTATTGGAGTTGTAACGATCCAAATTGTTCAAGAAATGAGCGTAATTGAATTTGTGACCTACCATTTTTAAATGAAAAGTAACTGCTTGTTTATGAGGATATTGATAAACATTCATGTAAGGCAAGTATAGACAAAACCCTAGTTGTACAGAGGAATCAAAACCCAAAATATTAACAGGTATTTCTGATAATATGCCCTCTGAAATAATGTAAATACAGGAGCTGATGTAAACCAACTAGAGGGACTTTGGCCTCCATGCCCATGGGATCTCTTAAACCTCCAAATTTTGGCATAAGCTGCTGGAGTCTCTGGCTGGAGAAGTGGCACTTCTAGCTGATATTGGGAGGGGAATTCCAGACACCAAATATTGTGGCTCTTGTGCCATTCTCCAAATTTCACCTTAGAGGTTTATTTTTTAAATTTTTGTAGAAGAACTGGGGTGTAGGCCAGAGGTGCAAGTGATGGGAGGGGTGAGACAGAGTGGGGAGCAGAACAGGCAAATGCACTGAAATACACTACTAAAGGGAGCAGTGGGTGAGACAGGAGAGGTCTGCTGTGCCATATGTGCGTTAGTTCCCAGGTCGGGCATCAAACTCAAACAATAGTGGTGATTGTGCTGAGACTTAACCCCTAGGCCACCAGGGAGGCCGCTTAGAGGCAGTCCCTCACTTTGACTGACAATTGAATTGTATACTTCTATTACTGTAATGTAGATTTTCCTTCAATAAATCAACTTGTAATTACATGTAGTTACATGTAATTACATGATTGGTTTGAATTGTTAATGAAATCCCTCCATCCAAATGGAAATTAGCATGTTAACTTCTGAACTGCATATTATAGGGAACCCATCGGCCATGACTTGATCTATAGATGAGGTTTCCCTAATGGCTCATGGGTTTTCCTGCTAGAGTCTTGAACACAGTCAAGAATCACATTCCTTAAATACCTTCAGATATTATTTGCCACTTTACCAATCTCTTCCTCCCCTCATCATAAAGGTCTTGCCTCAATATTCTGAGTACTGAGGAAAGAAACGTGTTTTTACAGCATCCACAGAGCTGGGGAAGCCTGGCACTCATTTTCCAGCCCTCTCCATTTTCTCCAGCAGAGAAGTCACTGTCTGCTAGTTAAGTTCCAGCTGTTTTGCTTTGGTGGAGAAGCAGTGTTGGCAATCTTTTCCAATGCATACGAACTTACACACAGGTGCACACATGCTCAAACATATATATAATTTATTTTTCTCTAATAGAGTTCTGGAATTGTTCCTCACTAATCGCTCCCCACTAAATGCTGGCTTTAACAACGACTCTCCTGACCACGGGTATCTCCAAGTCAGCATCCTAAAGATAATCCTGACTATAGCCCAAAGGGACTGAGGCTTGTTCACAGACTCCTGCTGTGCCCACAGCCTGTGCCCTAAGGTCTATCTGCTGCCTATCACCCAGTGCATAGTGGGGTGAGAGTCCTCCCAGTTGCCTTGTAATATGGTGTTAGATCCCACAAATCCCCCTTGTTCATGGATAAATGCCAAATTTTAGTTTTCAAAAGAGGGGGCAAAACAGGAAGTCTGTGTTATGCAGTCATGACCTTGATGTCATTCCAAGGACAAATTTTAAAGGCAAAAAAATTTAAAAAATCAAAATATTCAGTAACTTCATTCTGAGAAGACTGTACATAAAAATAGATGATGGATAGATTATGTGTGAAAATAGAACTAAAACACACAACCTGCAAAAATGAACCCAGAAAAGCAAAGATTATCACAATAACCAGATCAGAATGACAGCCTAATATCTATAAATCTGCTTTGTTGGAACTCAAACATCTTTTTCCAGTAATATTCAAGGAAGTAAAAAAGTAACTCATAACAATGGGTTCAAAAT
The DNA here is from genome assembly GCF_014898055.3 of Talpa occidentalis. Taxonomy (NCBI): domain Eukaryota; kingdom Metazoa; phylum Chordata; class Mammalia; order Eulipotyphla; family Talpidae; genus Talpa; species Talpa occidentalis. Next base: position 61,157,276 of record NW_023603184.1, on the reverse strand, counting down.
AGCCGAACTTGATTAATAATAGACAGCTTCCCTACATTTTATCTACGTTTACATCTTTGGACCAACCAGAAAAAGCTAAATATGTGTCCTCAACTAAGCACATAATTGTGTAGAAATCTCATTTCTAGATAGCTTTCTCCTACAGACTCTTATGTCAATAATCTCTAACCAGGGTACAGATAAAGATTTCACTGTTTTGCACTTTTCTATCTTTCTCCAAGTCACCACCAAAACACAAACAATGATGGATAACTTTCTTGCTGAGGCAAATTGCAATAAATACCCTTTGATATTGTTTGGTTTATCTTTGTTTAATTTTGCAATAATTTATATGCAAGAGGAATATGTATAAATAAGCAGGAAAGATGCTATTTCTGACATCTAAACCCATCACTATACAAAAGATAGAACTTTCTAGAAACTATCCACAAATTAGTTTTAGGACATATAATTCTTTGCAGAACTCAGAGATTGCTTTGCTACATGGTGGCGACATTCTTTGCAGTTAAGGATGAGAAGGGTATGGTTGGTATCATGGAAGTGTAGCTGTGTGAACACTTCTCATTCTATGGGCAGTACCAGTGCTCTTGTCCCAAGAGCATCTATTTGTCAGCTATTCTTGTACACACTTACTTTAAAAAAAAATCATGTATTATGTCCTCTTTGAATGTAATGAGTATATGCCAACAATTGGGATAGTGGGATAATGCAAATTGAATTCCCTGAATATTTAGATCCAACTTTAGGACTAGGAAGAATCCCGAATCAAGAATCAACAGTCTAGAGTTTCAGTCCTACCACTAAATTAACTTTTTAACTTAATTTCTGTTGCTCTTTGCCCACAAATTTCTTCAAACCTCCCAATGGCAAGCCTTTGAAGGCAGTCTGTAATTCCCTTAATTTACCCCCAAGTTCAGCTTCAATCCAGAGTTCAAAGTATTCTTAGATCACACTGAATTTGGTTGAGGTGATAATTTCTGAAAAGTCAGGAATACTGATATGCAAGACTATTTAAAAACTAAAAGAGATGATGAGTCTTGATATATGATGAAACGAGAAGAGTTTACAGATAAATGGTTTAGGTGACTCAGATGAGCTCTCTTCCAGATGAGCCAGTCCTAGAGAGCAGAGCAGATAGCAGCCCTGCAAGAGGCAGTAATATTACAGATGCTAAGGAGCTGTGTCAGAAGAAGGTGTATTGAACTATAAAGTGGGTATATGAATCAAGATCCCCATATAAGTAAATTATGCTCAGTTGCTTTAAGTACCTGAAATGCTTCTAACTGTGAAACTCTGGAGTTAAATAACTCTCTAGATTTGAAAGAACTGAATGAACTTTAAGGAATTTAAATGTGTGATGTACTGAAAGATCAGGTAAGACATCATTCCTTCAGATCATGATGGGACATTAACTGTCACTTTATTTAAATTCTCTGCACTTCAGTTTTTGTTTTTGTTTTTTTTTTTTTTTTTTTTTTTACTTGCAAAGGAAAGGAAAGACAATGTCTCCCAAAATAAGGGAGGGGTTGTGACAACACATAAATCACAGGCTCAATGATATGGCAATACGCAGGGCAACATGTGGCATTAAATATAGTAGTTATCATTGAAACGATGACAAAGGACTAAGATTGTTTCAGTCACTTACAGATCTATAGTCTATTATTCAATATGCTTCAAGGGGATAGTTTGGGCTTATATGTGGAAAGAAGAAAATTTATATTTTACATAGGATATGATAAATTCTTGAAAAAAACAGATGAGAAATGAACATATATTAATTTGGAGAATTCTAAGGCTGTTTTCCTGAATGTGTTGGGAGAAAAAGACAGTCCTTTAAATGTGAACATGTATATCTATACCTACATCTATGTAATAGACTATATATATATATATATATATATATATGTATTTAATTTTTAGTTTTTTAAACGTACTTTGTTGTAGACCAGAGGTGTGTGGGTGGGAAGATTCATCAGACACAAAGTGGGAAGAAGAACAGGTGGATCGGCTGAAATACACCGCTAAGAGGAGCAATGGGCAAACCAGGAGAGGTCTGCTGCGCCATATGTGGGTTAGCTCCCTGGCCACAGATAGAGCTAAGGCCACGGCTGCGATCGCGTTGAGACTTAACCCTTATGCCACCACGGAGGCCCAGTTTAATAGACTATAAAGAATTACCAGGATAGGGCCTCCCCGGTGGCGCAGCGGTTGAGCGCTGGGTTGCGAAGCTGCCCGCAGCCTCTGCAGCGCCGGTTCGATCCCCGGCTGCTCCCCGGCTACCAGAGGAGGGTCCCACATGGCGCGCAGACCTCTCCTGCCGCCCGCTGCTCCCCTCAGCAGTGTACTTCGGTCCTTCTGCCTGCTCTGCTCCCCGCTCTGGCTCTGGTGGGTTCTCTCACCCTCCCGCGCTTCTGACTGTACCCAGTGCATGTATAAACAAAAAAAAAAAAAAAAAAACCAAACGAACAAATAAATAAATAAATTAAAAAAAAAAAAAAAAAGAATTACCAGGATAAAACTAATGTGAGTAAAGCTCATAGCAGCTTCATCCATATTTCCTAACTAAGACAGGCCCAGAACTTGCACAGAACATTCCAGTTTCTAGTCTCTTAATAGGGCCAAAAAACAGGTAGATAAATTTCCAGTTTTTAAACATGTCCCACTCCTTCACAGCCTTTAATTAGCAATTATTTCTATTTTCATTTTATTTGGACTTCTTAAATAGTTTCTGCAGCAGTTTTCTTCACAGATAATGGTTCGGTTAGGCAATCAGTGTAAATAGGAGATAGCTTCAGGAATTCTTTTTAAAAGGTACTGATATATACCCTATCCATTTTATTATCTCATGGTATAAACACCATTCTTGTAAAGAAAAATTAATATATGTGAACCCACACTCTCATATTCAGACTGCATTTGGAAAATTGGAGTGAGAGTGGGGATACAATTTTGGCTTTACTTCTTACGTATGCAATCAAGGACAAGCTATATAACTTTTGGTACTTCTGGAATTTCATCTACAGTTTGGAAAAAACAATACTTCCTGGAGATTTGTTTGTGTTTGTTTTAAACCACATTTTTTCCTTACTTAACGGTAGTACTAAAACCAGGGCCATGCAGTGTGGACTGCAGGCCAAGGCTGGCATTTTCCCCAGTGCTGCCTAAGCAGTGGGGGCATGGTGGGGGGCTGAAAAGATGTAGTGATTTTTCCTGCCCACAAATGTGGTGATTTTTCCTGCCCTGGGCAGCCCTTTCCATGGGTGCCAACCCATTGGGTGAAAATGGTCCCATCAGGATGAAAGAGGATAGAAGACTGGACAAGAATGATCCCCAGACTCCTAGATCTTGACACTTCCAAGTGCCAACTCTTAAATTTCTCGCTCTCTGTACCTGTCCTCCAAAAGAAGAAAGATGGCAGGTAGCGGGGAGCTCTTTGGTGACCTAGGGGTTCAGTCTCAATGCTATCACTGCTATGGCCTGATTTTAATGCCTGGCCAGGGAGGTGACCCACATGGTGCAGCAGACCTCTCCTGTCTCTCCTGCTGCTCCCCTCGGCAGTGCACTTCCATAGATCTGTCTGTTCTGCTCCCCGCTCTGTCTCTGGTGAATCCTCTCACCACCACCCCCACCCATGGCACACACCCCAGTTCTTCTATGCCAAAATAAATAAACAATAATCTTTAAAAAAAAAATAAATGAAGAAAGATGACACCTGAAAAGAAGCTGAAGAGCTTTGTAGTAACCAGGAGGCTGAGCCTGCTCTGGTCTTACTGCTGCCACAGTCAGGAAAGAGCACCTAGAGCCTGGTATCTCAAAAAGCTGTTGTTTGTGTGGGTCAATGACTCACAGAGTTGTTTCTGATCATCCAGCATCACGCCTCAGTGCTGCTGCTTCTGTTGTTGTCTGGTCCGGTGTCCGGTGCTGCCCATCCCTTCAGACTGTTGCTGTGGACTGATGTGTCATTGGCTCAGTAGCCCCACCTGTGAGTGCCTCCAACTGCAATGAGTTGAATCCTGACCTGCTGCTTGCTGGGAAGCTATTCACTCCAGGCCCTGGTTGACAGGAAGGCATCATATTGGATAAACAACATTTTTTGTTTGGGACTTTTGGACAGTGTGGATGCTATGTGAGGTGAGATAGCTGGCTACCTGTGGCCTTAGAAACTCGTTTCTCCTGTGTGTTAAATAAACCCCATGGTTGTCCCCTGAACTGGAATGGTCTTTTAATTGTGTGCATGAGTAAACAGCCACATACAGACCTGTATTCTACCTGGGTTCTGTCCTTGGATGGTTATAACAGCCCTATAGCTCTGTTTCAATAAAAACATATTCAATCACTAAATGAGCACCGTTTCATGTCAGGTCTTGCATGAGAGTTGGAGTTTGAAAGTGAGAGAAATGTAGCTCTGCCCTCAGGGAACATCTTGAATACTTGCATCTTGAGGTTGAATGACTAGTAGCAGGGCACAAAAAGATTTCTTGTTTATCACTATATTGTACCCATGCCCTCAATACTCAGCTTTTTTTGTTTGTTTGTTTTAAGATTTATTTATGCATACAGGAACTGGGATATAGGTCAGAGGTGCAGGGGATGAGGGGATTCACCAGAGACAGAGTAGGAGCAGAACAGGCAGATCTATTGAAATACACCATTGAGGAGAGGTCTGCTGCACCATGTGGGTAAGCTCCCTAGCCAGGGATTGAACTCATGCTGCAGTGGCTGTGATAGCTTGATAGTGCTGACACTTTAACCCCTGCACCTCCAAGGAGACCCCTTGATACTCAGTTTGAGCAAATACTGAGGTTATTTAGAGATGATTTACTTCAGAGTTGACTGTGTACATCAGTCTTTCAGTTTCTTCTCTGCCTGTCCACCTCAATCCAGAATTTTCTTCAGTGACTGAACTGTTACAAACTATGGTGGTGGTAGTGGTAGTGATGGAGCTTTTATTGTTGGTAGTGGTGTTGGTGATGGTAATCATGCCACTAATGGTGGCCACAGAAAACATTTTTGTAAGAACTTTACTGTATTCACCCATTGACTCCTCACCACAATCAAAGAGATAGATTCCATTTGACTGATAAAATGCCTAAGTCCCCAAATCACACAGCAAGTTAATGCTAGAACTGGAATTCAAACTCACTAAACATACTCAGAGCACACACTAAGCCAGAATTAACAAAAATGGGATCTTCAGAGCAGTAGGAGTCAGATGGAAAAATGAACTCAGAAGCGCTAAGAAGTCCTGCTAAACAATGTCAGTGGAGTTGATGTCAAGACAAATGGAATTCAGCAATCTCACTATATGATTCCTAGACTTATCACAACCCAAGTCAGCATCATAAACAAACATATAACCCTGCCCAACATGACTCAGTTAGTTTTGAATCCAGGTCACAGGACTTGGTCCTTGCTACCCAAGAGCATACCTATGTTCTATGAACAGCTTGAGTGTCATCTTTAAGCAGGGATATAAAACTCAGTCTGGAACTTACTCCTGGCAAGATGAAGCATTATAATCTAAGGGTTTTTCAAGTTCAAGTGGTTTGCAACAGTTAAATGAGATGAAATTCTTATCTGGTTAACTTTATGTCTTGTAGATATTAGAAAATAGAATTGCATGCTTACAATATTATTATAAATTGTCATTATGCAGAGATAATTGTTTGCAACTTAGCTTAAGTGAAAGGGGAATATAGACTGAAAATATTCTTTCCTTCACTAATTTGAAATTCTGTTCTCGGGACTCCTTTACATATTTTGTCCCACTTTTATAATAACTATCCTAAAAGACTCACTGACAATTGTTCTCATGTGATATTTAAACAAATAACATCTTATATTCATTTGTGTATATGCTGCCACTTCTACTAGATTCTAACTCTTGAGATGTCTTTAAGAATTATAATAGTACTCTCCAATTGCTTACAGGAATATATATGAATAATAAATAAGAAAATAAAGTGATTATAATATGCCTAAGAGTACACATTAAAGTGATGTCTCTTTTTAATAACCTTTTTTCTGTTTTGGCGATGATAGAATGAATGAATTAGACAGAAGGAAACAGACCACAGGTCATGGAGTGGTACTAAAGTAGAAAGGTCTATGGGTAACAACTTCTTCTTTCTCATAAATGAACACAGCCTATTAAATACAACAAAGTCATTTTTAAATACATTTATAAAACTCCTAAGAGGGTGAAGTTGCAATATATCTATCTACTTTCATTTCCAATATGAGGCATGTTTTCTTAACAGTGGTCTAATAACTCAACATGTGATGTTAGCAATTTTTATCTTCATTGTGGTAGAAAACATTACTGTCAAGCCCCAAAGAGTCATGAAGTTCTTCGCTGAGTAGAAGAATTTCAAATAATGCCTCTGACAATAGTTTATCGTCTCTTGTTATTATTTAACTGAGAGTTATTAAAATGTTTAGAGCTGATTGCTTCATAATAGCTTAGGACTTAATTTCTCTATCATCACCTAAGGTGTAGCACAATGCTGAAAGTACTGAAGAAATACATTGCATCTTAGAACTGATTTAAAAGTTAACAAATATTTGGCTATTTGAAACAGAATTAATAGATAACAAAAGAGGAAGAACTCAAGAGCAAGTCAATTTATTGCTATTATGTTTCAGATAAGATAAGCCAGATTAAAAGTTGATGGACTAGTTCAGTGTAAACTAGTTAGTTAAGGTTAATCACATTTTCTTAGGCAAATAACTGTGTGCCATTATAGGTAGTATACAGCAAGGCATTACTTGCATTCTCTTGTAGATCAGAATAGAGCTCTGATTTAGAGATAAAATAATGTTTGAGTCAAGTTTTACCAATGATAATTAAAGAGGCAATGCTGTATTGCTATTGCTGAAACATTCTATTTGTGAACTTGAATCACATGCAAAACTATAATTACACATAGCATTTCCACAAAATTAAAAATGTGTAATTTAAAGGAAACTATAGTGATGTGATCTTAAATACACATAAGATAACTAAAGAAAATACAGGTTGGGCCTCCCTGGTGGCCTAGGAGTTAAGTCTCGGTGCTACCACCATGAAGGCCCACCACAATGGCCTGAATTCAATCTTTAGCGGGGGAGCTAACCCACATATGTCACAGCAGACCTCTCTTGTCTCACCTACTGTTCCCCTTGGCAGTGTATTTCAGTAAATCCACCTGTTCTGCTTCCCACTCTCTCTGGTGAATCCCCTCACTGCCCATCCTCCTGCACCTTTGGCCTATACCCCAGTTCTTCTATGCAAAAATAAATAAACAAAATCTTAAAAAGAAAAGAAAGTACGACTGGTCCTTAGGAAGCTGTCACAACAAGATTACAGAGATTGACTAGGCACATATGAGGGCAGAACTCAAGTCGCACATCTAGATGAGTGGATGAGGCATGTGATGGGTGAAAGTGATTGATGGTGTGGGTCACTGGCACTCAGCTTCACTCCCAAAGCTGGATAAACTACTCCATTCCTACTTTGGCTAAGACTTTGTATATCTGGCACTCTTGCTGTTCCATCAGAGCCAACAATAGGAAGTTCTGGCATCATTTGCTTTGATTTGATTCACAGAAATGGTGACTATGAATTGAGAAAAAAATAAAGAACTAAGCCTTAAAAGTATGTCAACATTTGAGGCTGAATAAAAAGAACCTCAGATAAATATTTCTTCTAATTATCAGTCTTCTTCTGTCACTACTATATCATGTTCGCTGAAGAACTAAAGAAATTGTAATCTGTATTTATGTACTGGTTTACATATATTTGTAAATACTAGTTGTATTTATATAAGTTAATCTGAAGCATATATAAATGATGTGCCTTCACTTGAGTAGAGTTCTTCAGAATCTAATAAATGTTTGTTGATATATTAATTTTGATTTTTTCCCTCTATATCATGAATACTTCAAAAAACAAGTCTTCTTGGGCCTTCTTGGTGGTGTAAGGGATTAAGGACAGCACTATGGAGCAATCCGTAGCCTCTGCAGCATGAGTTTGATCCCTGACTGGCCAGGGAGCTACCCAGATGACACAGCAGAACTCTCCTGTCTCGCCAGCTGCTCCTCTCAGCAGTGTATTTCAGCCAGTCTGCTTGTTCTGTTCCCCACTCTGTCTCTGGTGAATCCTCTCAGGCCCCGCACCTCTGGCCTGTACCCCAGTTCTTGTATGCATAAATAAATAAATCTTTTAAAAAACAGTTTCTTTTTTTTTTTTTAATAATGACACTAGTTTGCTTTTTTTTTTTGTATACTCTTTCAGTTTTACAGTACTTTTACCTTTGTAAAAAGGTAAATGAACATAATTTTAACTACTTTAAAATATATGAATACTATTAAGATTAATAACTAGTTCTAGTATAGTGTGGTAGCTTTTGAAATTCCATTACCAGACAAGATAAGTCTGTTCTAGCATACTTCTAATATTCTGCTCCTAAAATGAAATAGATACATATACATAAAAGAAAGAATTTGGGGCTCCTTAAAGAAAGCAGGATAGAAATTCTATTTTAAATTACAAATTACAGAATATAACACTACAATAATTTACGTCTTAATTTTCTACAAAAAAAATGTATCTCCTGATTTTATTTCATAAAATTTGACTTTTAATTATGTTGCTGCTAAAAATATTCTCTGGAATATTGTCTGTTGATGATTAAAGGGAGAAATATTCTTTAAAATGACTACTTAAACCTACTGAACAATTGTTCTTATATCAGGCATTTCTTTGATTATTCTCCTTGCTTTATTTATTTATTTATTTTTTAAATAATAAATTTTATTTTTATATTCCCCATACAATTGCAACCCCCCATTCTGACCCCAACCCCTCCCCTCCCGCCCCTCACCCCCAAGTCAAGTTAGCCACACAGGTGGAATTTGACTTAATTGGAGGAATTGTAGATGCTTGGATTGTCATAATTATTTTCAAAAAAGACTTTACCTAAGCCTCCTCTAATTGACATATTGTTAAGAAAATACACATTATTTAAAATATGCCCAACTATAAACCTCTGAAGATGGTGAGAGGCAATGTTCAATCATCCCCATAAACTAGTGAACTCTATTGCTAATATTTAAAATCCTTGAGGGATTGATTTATAATTGTTCAATACACTCATTTAGAGATTTAACCACAATTTCCAGTTCCATTCAAGGATGTATTCAGTTTTTCATGAGTGAGGAGTGATGTGAAAAGTGGCCTAATGCAATGGTCCAGTTCTAACTTGAACAATGAATCAACGTGTAATTCTGACCTCTGACAACTTAAGATGGACCAGATGGATATGAGACACAAAATAGGGAACTGGACTCTTTTGAAGTCAGTTATTCTTCATTTTATTTCTTGAATATTTTATTTCCTGAAGGTGGAAACATTTTCAGGTTAGGGAGCTTGATTTTAGGTTAATCTGTAAGTAGCATTAAAACTCTGTAACTCCATATATTAATTTAGTTCCTTGTATTATGGGAATGAATAATATTATCTAACACTATGGATTCTGCAAAAATTAGAGAGTGTGAATACTGAGCATTTTTTATAGATCTTGGCACATGGCAAGAAAATGGTAAGTAGCCATACCATTTCGGTTGTAGTTGTTTTATATCCTCTATTTTTATTATCTTTGTTAGCTAAGTTAGTTTAACAATTAGATATACTATGAACAGCAATGGTTGGGGCAGTCAGGGGCTGGTGGTATTTTTTGGACCTATTATTATTGGAACTACAAAAATAGACTATTCACTCTAAGCAGTGATGGATTTCAGCTTGCCAGCAGGCTTTTACTTTTTTTAGCCTTTGCAAAAATACAATGGTCAGATATTTTATCCCACAGTGGTTGAGGGCACAGCTTTTGAGCCAGACAGACATGAGTTTGGCCCAACTTTACTATCTACTTGTGCACTATTTTTTCCAAAAGCATCACTCTAAAGTAACACTGATGAAGTCTGAATAGATATGTGTATTGCATTAATGGTTTAAATAACACTATTTCTGGTCCTACAAGTTCTTACAGAAACTGACTACCTCTACCGAGAGGCAGTCTATTTCCTCTCTCTTAAACCAGGGTGGAACTTGCTAAACAGAAAATGGTAAAAGAGACATTGAGTCATATCCATGGAAGGGTCATAAAGGACAACACAGATTCTTCCTTAATCTCTCAGCCTTTTTGCCCTTGAAACAAGTCACTTTGAAATGAGAAACTCACTATCCCATGTGGATATGAGCCAACAGCCAGCATTTTCTGTCAGACACAAGGTGGGTGAGTCATCAGATATTCAGCTCAGGCTGCAGACACTTTTGTCACAGAAAGAACACCCCCCCCCTTTACCCTATGCAAATTTCTGACCCACAGAATGTGTAAATCTGTGCAAATAATAGATAAATGTTTTATGTTATAAAGTTTTATGTTATAATAGATAATTGTTTTATGTTAAATAACATAATGACTCTATCAGTTAGATTTACTTGGTAAATTTATTTAATGGCTTCACACCTCACTATTTTTATGTGAAAAAACATCTTAGGAATAATGTTAGGTTAGGGACCTTATCTTACAATAATCCTTATCATGAAGAGGCATGAAATAATATGCGTAAGGCTTTATGATTAACTCTAAGATGTCTTGAAATATGATAATAATAGATATGAAATGGCCACCCCTTGCTGAATATATATGCCAGGCACTATTTAAAGTGCTTTGGAGAACTTTACTTGTTTAATATTCATAACACTCTGAGATAGGCAATCATGTTAATATGTCATTTTAGGTCGCTGAAGTCTAGAGACTTGATTTCATAGCCCCAGACATTTCTGTTCTTCTCTTTAAAGGGAATGTTTAATCATTTATTGAGTATATATGGGTGAGTCATATCCTTCCACCCTCAAGGATATCAAAGGCAGTCTTAGATGACTTCCATTTTGAAAGGCTAATCAACCCAGATTTTCTTTGGAGTTTTGTCTTTGCAAGATTTTAATATGGAAAACCCTAGAGTTTTAGCTCTAAAAAGATCACTTACAGTGTACAGATGAGTTTCTTACACAATCATTCTTAAATGCCCAGGGAATGTGTGAACATGCATCATTAGTTAAATTAAACAGAAATATTTAAAGCCAAATATGTGCTAGATCCAGCACCAACCAGGCACATGGGGGAAGAAGCAGAGCAAAACGGATTAAAATAAATGCTTCTTGGACTAACTATGTTGGTGCCCTGACAGCTCTACCACTTTCTAGTTGTATGATCCCATTTGTTTCTTATTTGACATCAAAATTCAGTTCATCACCTGAGGTCATGTGTGTAAAGTTCAGGAGCAGTGCTTGGGTGGGCAGTTGGCACTTAGAAAGTCAGTTATTAGTACTGTCACTGTAAATTTAACTGAGCCTTTGTAACATCATTTAAGGGGTTCATTCTCAAGTAGGAAAAGAGTTGATCCTTACCCAGTGTCATGGATATAGAGAAGCACTGCTCTGTCCCAATTCAGGTAATAACTAACCAGTCCTTCTGTATTCAGTATGAACAGCAGGCAGCCCCTAGCTTTACACTTCTTCAGGGTCTGCCTCAGCTGAAGTCAAATCTGTCCTAAGGCAATCATCATCCAATTATTGATCAATTTGGGGTACCAAGAGCCTGCCAATGAGTACCAATGCAGGGTAACTTTCAACAAGCAACTACTACCAGCCCTCCCCATTCTCCACTGATTTGGTATCACAATTCCACTTGGGCTCAATTCTACTTCCACTCCACCCTTTTCACAGGGCTATATTCCTAATAACTGCCCACTTTTCTGACTTCTTTTCAGCAGCTGACTTTAGAGAGCCCATCAGGCGTCATCCGGCTTGCAATCTATTGCAGAAATATGCCCCAAGAAAATTCACATTTGCCAAATCTCCACAATTTTGCTGGTCCAGTGTTTTATAAAAAAATTACCATTCTTTTCTGCACCTCCCTCACAAGACAGCAATTTTTACTCTCAATTTATGTGAGGCTTAGTGCTTAAAAATTTTTCTGTAGCCTGTGTTACAAAGCAGGTTATTTGGGGGTCAAATGCAAATTCAAACTTACTGGCCTCAAAACTGTTTTTATGCTACACAAAACCACTTTGTGGTTATAAGACTTCATTTTAAAATTAGAATGAAAAAATGCAATTGGAGTCTACTTATATTATGAGCACTTTTGTTGGTGTATAGGATTCCCCTTTTAGCTCTAAAATATTTCATCTCTAATTTTGGTTGTTACTACTATCAGACTCCGATCCTTACCTCTCTGGAACATTCTCTTATTTTATATTTCGAAACATCTACACGAAATGAGCAGACATAGATGCTGATCAATAAACAAGCCATATATTTATTGATGTAACATTGCATTACAACATTATATAACTTTCAGGTGTTCATCATTGAGAATAAACATGTATCTACTATATTAAGGTCACCACTAAGTGTGCAAATCTATCCTTCACCTGCCACTGTCTCTTTTTTCCCACTGTTCTTTTCCCCTCCCCTTCTAGTAAACACTAATTGGTTGTCTAATCAAGGAGGTTATATTTATAATTATTTATTTAGCTCATCTGTTTGCTGGTGTTCTCTACATCCCACATATGAGTGAAACTGTACAGCATTTCTCTTTTTCTGTCTAGTTTTTTTTTTTTTTTCTTTTAAATAATTATTTATTTATGCACACACGAAGTGGGGTACAGGCCAGAGGTGCAGGGCCTGAGAGGAATCACCAGAGACAGAGCAGGGAACAGAACAGGCAGAGTGATTGAAATACACTGCTGAGGGGAGCAGCGGGCGAGACAGGAGAGGTCTACTGTGCCATGTGGGTTGCTCCCTGGCCGGGCGGGTATCGAACTTGTGCTATAGTGGCTGCGGATAGCTTCATAGATTGCAACTTAACCCCTTGTGCCACCAGGGAGGCCCCAATTTGCTTTGTTCTTAGTCTTGATATTACAATCCTGTGACTTTTCTAAATCACCATGTGTACCTTAGTCAATTATTTTCAGTGCTGTGTAGTACTATATAAGAACCATACATTATTCATTCTAATATTGAGGCACTTTATATGACCTTTAACTTTTTATAAAATTTTGAACGTTTCTATAAATTTTCTAAACATGTCTCCGTAAGCATGAATGCAAGTTTTTCTCCAAAGAATACAAAATATTGAAATGATGTTAATATTCATTTTAAAAGGTAATGTAAACTGTTTGCAAGATCAAGTTTGATTTTAATATATGGAACTCCTTTGTGCCCGGATTTGAGGAATTTTTCTGCAGAAAAAGACTAGCTTCTATTGATAACTGAATCAATTCTCTGGCCACTTCAGTCTCTCATGCCCTAGTTGGGACTGTCAGATTTAATTTCCCTTTATTGGTTATCGTTCCAAGGATAAATATCTCCACAGCTGTGTATCTCAAGAATTTTTCCCCTGGGCAAGAAAATCCTATTGTTGGCTTATCCAGCAACACTTCTAAGTCTCAGATTCTACAGTTTCCTTCTGGATCCTTGGTATCTTGCCCTGGCTCACAAAAAATCTAAGATTCAGTACCAGCTACCATTGTCATATGACTGCAAAGAGCTTTTGTTTGTTTATTTGCCTATTTGAATTTTCTGTGATCTCTGGAGAACTGTCCTAATGAATGTGAGTCCAGTTATATCTAAAAGTATGTTTTATCTGGTTTTTTTTTTCCTGTAAAAAACAAATTCTACTCAGAGTTTCCAGTCACCCATTCACCATAATTTAATGGTGATTATTTCATACTTTATATTAGCATCCATAAGTAAACTTTCTATTGAGTAAAATATAATGATTCTGTCTTAAACTGTTCTTTCTTAGTTTGGGTATCAAGATTATATTAACATATAAAATGAGTTGGGGAGTATTTTTTTTTAAATATTATGTAATATGTAATATACTAATCTTTTCTTTGAATATTTAGAAAAAGTCTTCTACTGGTTGCCATATACCACTGGCTCCAAATAATTAATGTTCATATGATCTTTTAGAATTTATTTCTTTTTTTAAAGATGTATTTATTTATGCATACAAGAACCGGGGTACAGGCCAGATGCATGGGAGGGTGAGATGATTCACCAGAGACAGAGCGGGGAGCAGAACAGGCAGACTGACTGAAACACACTGCTGAGGAGAGCAGCAGGTGAGATAGAAGAGGTCTGCTGCACCATGTGGGTAGCTCCCTGGCCAGCAGGGAACTTGTGCTGCAGAGGCTGCAAATAGCTTCATAGGTTGTGTCTTAACCCCTTGAACCACCAGGGAGGCCCTTTATTTCTTTTTTAATTATATTTTTGTTTTTTCAGCAGTTTGTCTTTCTTACTCAAGATTTCACATGCATTGTTATAAACATCTATCTGCTGGATAAATATCTTGTGAGCATCCTCTTTGTGTCAGACTCTGCTCTATGGCTTGGGCTAGATAGTAAACAGGGCTCTTTAAGATGCTCTCATTCATGGTACATACACCCCAGTGCTCTCTATTATAGACTCTCTCCTCAGCTTACTATCAGTGTACAGGGAGACACACATCACTAGTCAAAATTCTACTTTTCATTTTGTAAATATCCATCTCTTTATAAATAGTAAGCATCAAAATATTTTTGGTTCAGGTGGATCCCATGACTGCTGAATTTTTGCCAAATCATTTAACTATCATCAATCATTTTCATTTAATTTCTTTGTATGTACTGAATATTGATTTTTTATGGAAATTTTGTAGATTTTCTGAAAGAGAACTTTCTCTAACCACAGGTACTATTTTTCTTTACTCTTTCTGCTATCCATTTTCATAAAGTCTGTCTGAGTATCTGTATTTCTTCAAGTGTAAATTGGCTATGAAGCCCATTAATATTTAAAATATTTAGACTACTATACAGACCTAGATTTAAGTTTCGGTCCTTCCATTCATACGAATGGCTAAGTTTCATGTTTTTTGTCTGTAAAATATGAAACAGTCACTTCATGAGATTGCTCTAAGCAAGATCCTGATCTTCTAAAATGCACTGGTGTTTATGTAACAAATAAAAAAATGGAGTGCCTCAGTAAGTATTTATTATTTCAATCAATCATCAGACTCTTTTGCTTTTCCTACACCCTTCTGATCTGAATTTACAACTCCATTTGTCCTTTGAGAACCCTGCATCCTACAGTGGGTCACAGGAAACAAGGAAGCCAGGGACATACTCAGAGCTCAATTTAAAGAAGGGTCAAAGAAAAAAGGAAGGATCAGATACTGAATACACATGTTCAATTTAGGTAAGACAATTATAACATGCTTTTAGCATGTCAAAATTGTGTGTTCCTGACCTTCAAGGCAAACTTGTAACCAAATTTGGCTATCTAATGATTCTCAAGAATGTTTTCTATAAAGTGAAATAAATTATTGAGATTTTATATATCAACGTTGTTTTGTTTTGTAAAAGTTAAAACACACTTGAAAAATATTTTTCAACACTAAGTGCTTGAGAGAAGCAAATCTATTTCTTTTTGCTAAAGTGGAATAGCATTGAACTTACATGAATCCAGACTCTTCAGATTTGTTCTAAACTATAATAGCATAAATGAGCTTAGTCAGATGACCCAGGAAATGTCATGTTATTATCTACTGAAAGTCCTGTATCATAAACACATTATGTATACTTTGATGAATAGTGGGTTATATCATTTCTTATAAGAGTTGCCTGCTCTTCCTCCATGTCTTCAAAAGAACTTCAGCTCACACAAGTACAAATAACTTCCAACAACAGCTCACTTTTAAGAGTGTCTCTTCCTTCTCTGAGTGCTTAGATAATGGAGTAAATTGATCCAGACATATAATTCATAATTATCAAAATATTTTTAAAATTCAGGTCAAGCAAATTCTTTTCCAAAGATCAATAGAAAACAGATAATATCAGAGTGATTCTTTTATGTACAAATAAGAACCTGTTGACTATTTTTCAAGGAAGCACATTAAGTTTATTCCTCTTGTTAAAGCCAAATATGATTCTCACTGGTGCAATGACCCTTATAACATGCTTGGCTCAGTTGCAGCATGACCAAAGGGTCCATGAAAACTAACTTGTGCCATAATATTAAGCCTACAATATTGAACTACAACATATAATAAGAACCAACCATCAACCAACAAACTTACTGGATATTTGTAGGTCCTATTCAAAATGATCATTGAGACATTGGGTACACACCAAAAAGTCCTTGAAATTTGATTCTATCAAAAACCTCCATTAATTCTATATGTAACATTGTCATATTTTCTCTATAGTTTGTGTTTGTTTTTGATCATTGTTATTTTCTTATTTCAATAAGCATCAAGATTGAGTATAGTTGTTTCCTGAACACAACTTCAGGCAGATTCTGCAGAGTTCTGCTGTATAGAGTCACCCCTAGGGTTTTTTGTTTGTTTGTTTTATTTTATTTTTGTTTTGTTTTTGCTTCAGTATTTATGGTATATTCTGCCTCTTCATTTTTAGATTTTATTGGTTGCCATAAGGAGCTTCCCTTTCTGGGCTTGAAACGTTTGCTTTACAGATAACTGGTATAAGTCTTGATTTTTAACCCAGGATCTTTAGTTGTCTATTGTTTCATAGGCTGAAGCCTCTGTGCCTGTTCAGACAGCTGGGGCACGAGTGCCGGTAGAACTGTAGGTAGGAACCATGACAGCGGGACACCAAAAAGTTACCTCGAGTAAGAACCAAAAGCTCAAGATTCCTTAAATGCTGCGGGTACCAAAGTTGGGTGGTGGAGTTCCATAGTGTCCCCACCTCTTACATGAACTCACCAAAATGATTTCTATGCCAGCCTCCACCTATAGCCTGAGCTTGAGAGACAGAAGTAGAGCTGGGAGGGAATTATTGTTGAGTCAGGGATAAGCTGGGATTTTTTTCTCTTTACCTTTGAATAAGGAAACTTATCCTGGTATAAAACCTGTTGCTAAAACCCAGATATTCTGATCTCTGATTAATGACTATATGCCATTAAGTTATATATCCAGGCATGCTGGGGAGTATGCAGTTGTGTTTCATAGCAGAGACACAGGCTGCAGATGACTGCCTCTTCTGCAAGGAGATACCATGTAATCTAAGTGAGTCCTCCTGGGTGGACAAGACTCTTAACTATTTACATTTGGGAACCACAGGATCAAGCCGACAATTACCACTTTGCACCCTTACTCCTAGAACTTTCTAATGGTTCAGCTTCCATACTGCTCACAGACTGTGTGCAGTCCCTTCTTCAGCCTGGTAACTTGGCTTTGAAGTCTCTGATGTGAGCATGAGCTTTTCAGGCAACAACAGCAGAGAGGCCCCATCTAATAACAGCCTCTCAGGGTTTTACTCCTCTACTATCATCCTAAATAAAGTGAATTGCAGTTTATGCTACCCCTTTCTGCCATGTCATACCTTTTGATGCATATGCAATCATTCATTCAGGGGTCATTTTCTTTGTTTAGTTGTAATTTAGTTGTAAATATGTAGAGGAGATTAGCCTGCCATCTTGACTCTTCAGCCATCTTGCCAGAACCCCCCAAAAGATTTGTTTTTAATGATTGGCCTATCACAAGTGTGTGTGTGTGTGTATGTGTGTAGTGTGTGTATGAGAAAGAGGGGGGATATTTCCAGACAAGAGGAAGACCATGTAATAGATATAAACCATATTCTGTAAGATCTTGTATGCCATTAGAAGTATTTGACAGTTTTCCTAAAGGTGTTTTATTAATGGTGAGGCCATAACATTTCCATTTTGAAACGTTCCTCTGCCTCTAGTATGAGAACATATTTAAGTTCAAGACAAATAAATTTGGATTGAGATTGATCATCTTTCATCCAAAATTTACTGTCATTAGAGTAGAGTTATAATTATAATAGAGGGTGTGCTATATTCTTAGTGGTAGTTTCTTTATGGATTCAATATCGGAACAACAAGCTTATTTGGCTTCACTCTGCTCATGGTACTTTTAAATGTCTCTTCAGAAAAATGAAGTAACTTTTTTTTCATCACTATTTCCATCTAGAGTAGCCTGAAAGAATTTCAGGGTTTCTATTTCAGGCAATTTATCTCTAATATTTTTCATCTCTGCTTTTGTGAACCATGGAAGTCCTTATAAAGTTCAATTGTTCCCACAAGCTTAATCCTAGAATCTCTAGGAGAGATACTGCCCAGCAGTCAGTGGGGTTCATCTGATCCCCAATTCTTCTTTATATATTAACATGTCAGTATGGCCTAATAGAAGTGATTTTTTTTTTTTAAATTAATCTTTGCATGAAAAAAATTTCCTTAACACCTTATTTTGGTGCTTAGGATAGATTTCAGAGAAAATCATTTTAAATTTCAAATCATATTTACAGCATCCCAGGTATTTCTCATAAACAGAGAGCTGAGGTAAACATGGTCTCTAAGATTCAGAGGAGAGGATTACAATTCTCATTGGATTCCCAGCACTGCCTCAGGAGGGTTTTATTTGTAAATTTTCTGCCTGTCTGAACTTCTTTTCCAATTACTCCCAGCACCGATGAAATCTTCCAGTCAAGCCGATTCCCTCACTTTTCTCCTAATGAGCTTTGCTTATTTATCCACACAGCTGAACCTGTGCTCTCACTGCTTTAGCTCAAATGCCTTTTCCTCTAAAAAAATCTGTCTGGACACTCTTCGCCCTCAATCTAACACCTTTCCCCCCTGGGTTTCACTCTATTCTGACTAGATTGCCATCATAATGTCAGTAACACTTTGTTTTATTACATTTCCCAGCTCCCTCCAGAAGATTTAAGAACCCTGAGGCCAGGATCTCCCACTCATGACTTTTCCTTGCTTCCTAGTCATTTGCTTTCTGATACCTTATTAGTTATTTAATATCAGTTTTCTCTTCCTCACTACTCTATTTAGTATCATTAAGGTTTTAGAGCCAACTTCCCAATTATATTTTCTGGACCACAGCAATTTAAAATTGATATGTATTCATGTGCTATTTCCAATTTATTTTAATGTGTTATTAACTGCCCCATAACTTTGCTATCTTAAAATTATTATAGGTTTGTTTACAGTTTTATTGAAGGGATAGACCTTGACAGGCAAATAGACTGGGGCTTTGGGAGACACAACAGGAGGGATAAGGACTAGGATCCCAGGAGACTTGGGACTCCAGGGAGATGTAACAAGAGAGAGAAGTCAGTAACAAGACAAAGCCCATGACACTATCACTGGTTAATCTGCGTTAGGACATGGGCCAAGGTTGACCAATCAAGAGACTGCATGATCACCACAGCTCATCCCCCAGACCCAAATCATGAGCATAACTATTCAATCTCTGAAGTTGTTTTCAGCAGTGGCAACCCATGTGGGACCCCTCCTGTGCCTGTGCGGGAGCAGTACTGTTATCTATGCTTGGATAAATCTGCTGGCAGCAGTTAGTTAGCCTTTTTCTTTGACCCTGGTGGCTTTGCTCCCAGGAGCTGGCCTGTGTATTTAAAAGAACTTTTTTTGGGCTGGCTCACTACTGTTCTTTGCAATGCAGTGTTTCAATTCTTTGTTACACCTCCATGGTTCCCTGTTCATCATATTGTGTCATCACATACCTAGAGGCTCATCCACAACCCAATGCAAAGTATGCTCCAGGATGTTAGGAAGGGCTCTGATGGATGCTTCATCTCTGATCCATCTGGCATCAGCTGGGATAAGTAGGTATGATAGGGGGTACGAAGGGGAGGCGATAGGGTGAGACTCTAAGCTTGTATAGTAGGAAATCTGCACAAACATATTGTTTATGGCCTGTCTGTTCTGAGTTAATTTTCCAGCCCAAGGACATGTCTGGAGGAGTGTGCAGAGCCAGTTCTATCTGAAGACCAGTCTTGGCCCACAGGGATGTCCTGTAGCCAGGTGTGCAGGAGGTCGATAAGCAGCTCCGGGGACTGGACATCACAATCACCTGGCAACAGTGAAGGCCCGCTTACTGCTGAACTGTCTTTGTTCAACTCACTATAAAAAGGCAGCTGGAAATGAAATGTGAAGGTGGTTTTTTTAGGGCGTTAAATCCCCATCTTCTAGATTGCCATTTGTCTCATTGAAGCGCACTTTAAAGATTCAATTCCTTTAAAGATTCAATTCCTGTCTCTACTTTATTGGCATTTGGTGGTTACCAGTGGCCTGAACTCCAGACTTCCAGTTGTAGGTATGAAGGATCCACTTCCCAGAATGATTCATTATTCAGACATATAACATTCATTGATCCTTGATCTTTTTCTCTTCACATGATGTCTCATCATCCAGAGCCTCTCTATCATAGCATGATAAGGATTAAAAATAGGATCTCATTCCTAGCTTCTATGGCATTTACACATAGAGCACATTTATCATATATGTATTCCTCTATGGAAATTGAGTGTTGGTTCTATCAAGAAAGCTCAACCATTTGTATATGGCTGACTGAAGTCAGGATTACCTGGAATAACTACCTTTCTACTAGGGTGATAACCTTTAATGAAGTAAAGGGCACAAAAAAAAAAGGATATTAGTTATCCAGGTTTAGCTTAATCATATCTGATGCAACTCAATGGTTCACATAATCCTATATGGATTGTAAATTTATCATGACAGAGACAACACTGCCGTCAGTATAAAATATTAATATCTGGACTTTTATAAAAGATGCTAACTCTTAAACTAGTCAGCTTGTGGGAAAAATCAACAACCAAATAAAACTTTTGACACTTGGCAGAAAAGTGACTGCTTGATTTATTTTTCCAATTTTTAACATGCCCTGTGTACTTAGCATCAGTGAGTGACACTGAAAGAAAAGGGAACACAAGAACTGGCATTTAAAAGGAAGTAAAAGTTCACCTCATTTTTCTTTGACTGTTATGGACAGCCTGTCATTCATGTAAGTAATGATTGTGCTTTGAACTCTGAATTCTCAAGTATTTCTCATGTGGCAAACGAATATTTTCTTTACATGTATCAACACATTGTTTAGATTATACCTGCAGAAAATATGTAGAATAATTTTTTCTTATTCATTCACCAACTTATTCAACTAGGACTTTCCATGACTAAAATGTATCCATACTCTTATTTTAGGCACTGTAGGAAGATAAGTTAATGATAAAAATATAAGATTCCAGTCTTAAATGTCAATGCATATACAAAGCTCTGGGCATCTCTTTGCAAGGCAGATTGTGATTTGACAGGGAGACTGTACCTTTTTCAAGTGTCCCATATGATGGTCCTCTTCATTCATGACCCACACATGATTTAAGCATTACTCTATGCAATTTTAGAAGAGATCATGAGGACCTGTGCGTCAAGGAATCGTGGGGATGGAGCTATGCCCAGAAGCATGAATTTAAATTCTTGTTTGATAAAGACATGTGGCACACAAGGGTACATCAGGAAGGTGTAAGATAAAGGGAAGTCGAAGGCTTAGCCAAACCTAGTATCCTTTGTGGAACAATAGGATTTAGAGGTAGTCAATAAGACAAGGAGAAATATTAAAAGTAACATTCGAGCCTTTACTCTCTCAACAATTTAAGCAAGAAGTAAATGGAGGGGACAAACTCTACAGTCTTCCATTTTTCCTCATGAAATGCACTAGGTGAAAGGCGAGTAAGTCTGCATAGACTTGAGAAATCATTTTACTGAGAGAGTATAGCATAAGAAGCCCCCAACTCTTTTTGGACCCATGCAGAAGTGGGTAAAGAGAAAAGGAAGTACTAGGAGTATATAAGTACTATATCAATGTGGAAAAAAAGTATCTCAGCTGAGGTCTCCATGATAAGGAGAATTCCAGTGAAGATGCCTGGGTTAGGAACATACATCTGCAGATAAGGATGGCCAATATGGGAGTGGGGAAGCGTGAACCCCTGACTGAAGCTGACTCCAAAAGAAAACTGCAATGCTAAGTTTGGTATGGGGAGGGCAGCTTTCTCTGATGAGTCTTACCTGGCAAAGTCTGGCAAAACCTGGATTGCCTATGGTCATGGTTGAAAATCACAGGTAGGATTTTGGCCTGGAACTGGACTCCCCACCTGGGCCATACTTCCAGCTACAGCACTTCCAGATGCAGTCATTGTGTCAGAGAGGGGTCCAAATATTGCCAAATATTTGTTTTTTTTCAAGGGAAGTTACAAAAAAAACATTTTTATATATGAAATTCTCTGATTCTCAAATACAGTTCAATTTTTTAAGGTAATATTCTTTTTTTTTTTTTTTTTTTTTTAAAGAGGCACGTATTTTATTTATTTATTTATTTGTTTGTTTGTTTATACAAGCACTGGGTACAGTCAGAAGCACGGGAGGGTGAGAGAATTCACCAGAGCCAGAGCGGGGAGCAGAGCAGGCAGAAGGACCGAAGTACACTGCTGAGGGGAGCAGCGGGCGGCAGGAGAGGTCTGCGCGCCATGTGGGGCCCTCCTCTGGTGGCCGGGGAGCAGCCGGGGATCGAACTGGCACCGCAGAGGCCGCGGGCTGCTTCGCAACCCAGCGCTCAACCACTGCACCACCGGGGAGGCCCGTAAGGTAATATTCTTAATTTTTGATACTTTGAACTCAAAACAATCATGCTTGGTTCTCCTGATCCAGTCTGACACCCAACAGTTTATAACTGATGCTTGTAAAGGTTTGGCTGAAAGGCAAGGTTGTGGTAGGAAACTGGAGTGGGGGGAACCCACTCTTTGAGTGGAGGTTGATAAATCATGAGATCAAGTCAGTGTTTTTAAACTTTGTTTTATCTCTCAATGGAAATTTAGATGATCTTCACATCTTGGCTGTTGGATTAGTACTGCAATAGACATAGGAGTGTCATCTCTTCAAGCCCGTGAATTCAATTCTCTTTCTGCCTCAGAAACGAGATTGCTGGATCATATGGCAGTTCTATTTTTAATTTTTTGAGGAATCCCTGAACTGTGTTTCATGGCAGCTGCACCATTTGGCACTCCTACTGACAGTGTGCAAGGGTTCCCGCTTCTCAGCATCCTCACAAACACCGCTTGTGCTTTATTTTCGATCACAGCCATAGGGAGTGCTATGAGGTGATGGCTCATTGTGGTTTTGATTTGTTGGCATATACATACAACAGAATACTACTTGATCTTTACTTTTTATATTTTTTTAAATTTATTTTTTATTAGTTATTTTTACATAATTTTTCATTTTTATTTTTTTCCTATTTAGGGCCCTCCCTGGTGGCGCAAGTGGTTGATCACAGCACTGTGAAGCTGTCTGCAGCCTCTTTTTAAAAAAAAAAAAAAATATATATATATATATATGAAAGATTTATTTATTTGTGCATACAAGAACCGGGATACAGGCCAGAGGTGTGGGGGTGTAAGAGAATTCACCAGAGACAGAGTGGGGAGCAGGACAGGCAGACTGACTGAAATACACTGCTGAGGGGAGCAGCAGGTGAGACAGGACAGGTCTTCTGCGCCATGTGGGTAGCTCCCTGGCCAGGGATAGGACTCGTGCTGCAGTGGCTGCTGATAGCTTCATAGGTTGTGTCTTAACACCTTGCACCAAAAGGGAGGCTCCATTGTTCATTTTTAAACAACATTTGCTCCCCCACCCCCTCAGGTGTAGTACCCATAGACTTTCCCTCATCAATGCACCCGTGCACCATCACCTCAGTCCCCTGTGCTCCTCCCTCCCTCCCTCTGATCCCTTTCCCTCCTCCTCCCCTGCAGGATGTCTATGATTTATAATTGTCTGTTTTGTTTTGTTGTGTTTTGTATTGCTATTATTTTTTCCCCTGATGTCTTATTTGGTTCCCCTATATTCCTGCTATAAGTGAAACCATCACATATTTTTCTTTTTCCTTCTGATTTACTTCACTGAGCATTAAAAAGAAGGAAATTATTCATATTGTTTAAAAAAATTAAAAAATGATAAATGTTAAGATAAACAAAGAAGGAAATTATTCAATATGGATAAACTGTAAGCATATGATGTTAACTAAAATAAGTTTGTGGGAAAATAAGCAAACATTACACGATTCCACTTATCGGAGGGTCCTAAAAGAATCAAATTTATAGTATCAATATGGAATAGTGGTCTCCAAGTGGTCTCTCTGAGAAGAGAATAGTGGGGTTTTGCTAAACAGTGAGTGGTGTAGTTTGGGATAAACAAAATGAGCATGTTCTAAAGTCCATTCTTAAATATAGATTGTATCTATCGACAGCTATAATGTATTGCATACTTAAAACTTTTTTAAAAGATTTATTTATTTATGCATATAAGAACTGGGGTACAGGCCAGAGGTGCAGGGGAGAGGCGTGAAAGGATTCACCAGAGACAGAGTAGGGAACAGAACAGGCAGACTGACTGAAATACACTGCTGAGGGAGCAGTGGGCGAGTCAGGAGAGGTCTGCTGTGCCATGTGGGTAGCTCACTGGCCGGGGATTGAACTCTTGCTTCAGTGGCTGCTGATAGCTTCATAGGTTGTGTCTTCACCCCTTCTGCCACCAGGGAGGCCCTGCATACTTTAAACTTTTTAAAAGGATTAATCTCATGTTAAGTATTCTTATACAATAAATATTTTTTGAAGTTTTAAAACATGTACTTTACGTCCTAGTTGACTCCATATAGTAGGCCCCTGGACTTTCTCAGCACTACCATTTTTAAGACCTGAGCTCTGGACATAAGAGATTTGTCCTAAGGTAAACAATTGCTGGACTGTTCTTGTTAAAATGTCATGGTTTTAAGAGTTATAGTTCATCACATTCAAGCACCCTAGGAAACGATTGTCCACAACATGAACTCAGAGGCCCAAAATATAAATGTTTTTCTTTGACATAATAAACATCTCCTTGTGGAAGTGAAGATTAAAGGGAGACATTTATTTTACTGGGCCATTGACTTTATTAAGGGGCACCTGAAATTCCCAGGGTGGTTCACAGAGGAAGTGGCAGTGATATGTTTGTGTGTCTTTAAATATGTACCATTGTGAGTGTCAAGCTGCAAAAATAAATCTTTCTGAGGAATAATAGGAGACTTTCTGCTTGGGAAATGAATGGACCTCTGGATTACTGTTTGCCAGGCTCCAAATGTAAGGGCAGTTTTTGTCTGTCCAAATCTCCCCTCCCACATATAGAAATTTGCCATGCAGGGTTTCTGCTACAATGCTGTTCGTATCTGTCTCGATTTTACCACCCAAGCTCAGGCAAGCCCAGGCATTCTACACCATATTTCATGATTATTACACTGGTCTTCACATTGATCGCTATGTCCAATGTCTCCTAATTCAAAGTATTCTGCACATTACAAAAGTGATTTAAAAAAAAAAAATCAGCTGCAGTATCTATCACCTTCAATATATTCAATGGACCAAACTACCACCCCCAAAAACAATCTCCTCCAAAAATTGAAATAGAATGTTAGTTAAGATTACCCATGTACACCACTTTATCCAACTTATTACCAAGTTTTTATTAACTACAAATTTCAGTCTTGCATCCTCAAGAGATAGGCCCTTTACCTGTATATCTTTGAACTCCTGGTCTTTCCTCTGTTTTTTTTTTTTTTTTTTTTAAAGATTTATTTATTTATTTATACAAGCACTGGGTACAGTCAGAAGCGCGGGAGGGTGAGAGAATTCACCAGAGCCACAGCGGGGAGCAGAACAGGCAGACTGACAAAGTACACTGCTGAGGGGAGCAGCGGGCGGCAGGAGAGGTCTGCGTGCCATGGGGGACCCTCACTCGGCGAGGGTCGAACCGGCGCTGCAGAGGCTGTGGGCAGCTTCGCAGCCCAGCGCTCAACCACTGCGCCACCAGGGAGGCCCGGTCTTTCCTCTGTTTGATCCTTATTTTTAGTCTTACCATAAAATCAATGTCTTAACTCCATGGGGCACTTTAATACTATGGTTATATTAGTACACAATGCAACATTTATTCATTTATTAAATAATCAAAATCCAAATATTATCATAGTGTTGCACACATCATCAATCAAAATTAAGCATATTGAATTTTCTTGAACTTAAAATAGCACCATACACTTATTTAATCAAAATTTTCTATGAAAATAAAACCATTGATGTAAAATAAAAAAGTTTTACTATCTTTAAATAGATGGGAGAGGGAAGGAATGGAATAATTGAAACCTCATTAATGTACTTAAAGCTAAAGCAAACATAAAATTTACTGACTTTGTATTTCTAATTTCATAGTCTTCTTTGCATTTCCAATTTCATTGCTATCTTTACTTTTTTTTTATTTCCATGCTGCAGTATTCAAATTAAATGCTCATTTCCATGCTTTTTTAGAATTTCAGTAATATTTCTAATGTCAAAGGAAAAAGACTCAAATGTCAAGTTAGCCCAAGTTGTAGATTTTGGAGATGTGAATGTATTGATTCTCTCCTTGCCCCTCCCCTCCCCTCCCCTCCCCTCCCCTCCTCTTCTCTTCTCTTTCTTTTATTTTTTTTTTTATTTTTTTATTTTTTTTTAAGTAGAGGCATGTTTTTATTTATTTATTTGTTTGTTTGTTTTGTTTATACATGCACTGGGTACAGTCAGAAGCGCGGGAGGGTGAGAGAATTCACCAGAGCCAGAGCGGGGAGCAGAGCAGGCAGAAGGACTGAGGTACACTGCTGAGGGGAGCAGCGGGCGGCAGGAGAGGTCTGCGCGCCATGTGGGACCCTCCTCCGGTGGCCGGGGAGCAGCTGGGGATCGAACCGGCGTCGCAGAGGCTGCGGGCAGCTTCGCAACCCAGCGCTCAACCGCTGCGCCACCTGGGAGGCCCTTCTCTTTCTTTTTAAAGATCTATTCATTTATTTATGAATACAGGCCAGAGGTGCAGGGCAGGTAAGGGAGAGGATTCACCAGAGACAGAGTGGGGAACAGAACAGGCAGACTGACTGAAATACACTGCTGAGGGAGCAGTGGGTGAGGCAGGAGAGGTCTGCTGTGCCATGTGGGTAGCTCCCTGGCTGGCCTGGGATTGAACTCGTGCTGCAGAGGCTGCAGACAGCTTCACAGTGCTGTGCTCAACCCCTTGTGCCACCAGGGAGGCCGAAAGTCCTTGAATTTTGGCAATGATAGTGTATTCTATGCCCATCTAAGGACTGCAACCTATTCTCTATAGGCCTGTGTTTCCTGCTACACTATAACTTATAGGGGAACTACACTATAACTTATAGGGGAACTTTGAGGGTATTATAAAATGATGTTGTTTCTTCCCGGTGGCCTCAGATTTCTGATTGGAGTGACTGTGTGCCTTTGTGCAGTGCACAATCTGCACAACTGTGCTTAGCAGTCCTGGCTGCTCCCTTTAATGAAGGACAGGTTTAGCAGAATCCTATTTTTATTGTAAATTATTCATTTGCAGATGTAAATTGGACAATCATGCCACTATAGTCTTTGCACAAAAGTACTTTCACTTTTGTAAAGTGGGAATAATAATAACTTACCCTGAAGAGTTATTATGAAAATTAGATATCAACATACATAAAGTTCATAAGAAGTGTCTATCATGTAATAAGTGCCATAAAAGACTTCCTACTTCTACTATAGGTTTTTTTTTTTTTTTTGTGGGATCCTTGCTGGTGGCCGGGGAACGAACCAGAGCTTCAGAAGCTGAGGGCAGCCCAGCGCTCAACCGCTGCGCCACCAGGGGAGGCCCTCTACTATAGTTTTGTTAAGTGACAAATAAGGAAAGGAAATTCCCTTTAATTTCTTAAGTTTATATTACTATGTATTTTTTTAAAGATTTATTTATTCATGCATACAAGAACTGGGGTACAAGCCAGATGCGTGGGAGGGTGAGAGGATTCACCACAGACAGAGCAGGGAACAGAACAGGCAGACTGACGAAATAAACTGCTGAGGGGAGCAGCGGGCACGGCAGGAGAGGTCTGCGTGCCATGTGGGGCCCTCATCTGGTGGCCAGGGATTGAATCTGCGCTGCAGAGGCTGTGGACAGCTTCACAGTGCTGTGCTAAACCGCCTGCGCCACCAGGGGAGCCCCTATACTACTATTTTCAAGGTGTCCTTACATGCAGCTGTACTCTGTTCTTATGAGATGTTTTATTTTCTACCATAACTTTCTTCTGTGATAACTATTAGGATATGAGAGGCAGAGGCATGTTCCTAGGTGAAAAGTGAAGCAATACAAATTGTCTGCTTAACTGATTCTAAACAGTTACAAATGGCAGATGTTAATATTGGACAGAAATTATGCCACTATTTCTAAAATATGTGTAAATAATACTGACAACAGGTTTAGAAATTTTAAAAGAAATAAAACATATCAACTGTCTTCTGCCCTATCTTGGTACCTTCAGTCCTGGAACTCAACATTGTTGAGTTATTGCCCTTACCACATAGAATCTCTTCTAACTGCTGTTTGGAATATCTGCTAGGTGCTGGTAACTTCACTTATGTTACCACATTTCATTCTGACAAGAAGCACGTAAGCTTCAGATTAATTTCATTTTTCAAGATGAAACCATTGAAGGTGAAAGCAATCAATCAAATTGGATAACTTTAAAGATCCTTCTCCTCATTGTAAGTTGAGCCAAAAGTCCTTTGGACCAAGCCTAGACCAAGTCTATGCAAATAACAAATGGTATGGATTCATTTTATGCTCATCTTGCCTCCCTGATTCGAAGAAAGCAGAGCCCATCCCTGAGATTTTAGAACATTATTTTAGATGAGAATCATGTCATAATTCATTCTTTATGATTTCAGAAACCATATTTCAGAAATCTATGATCTTTTCTCCAGAATCTATCTACACACCTGTGCTTAAATCACTGCAGTTAGTCTATCCTCACCTGTAGTCTGGAGAAACAGCTCCATAAAGGCTATGAATTTAGTGGTGCCTAGAAGTCTCTTTTTAAAATGATATTTTTCATCTGTTGAGTGAATTCCTAAAACTCCACCTCTACATGCTTTTATTTATTGGTAGCATGTTACATTTGAAATGCAACGATACATATTCCCTCACAAACCTCAAACAATTATTTACTCCCACAAATAATCATTGGACCAAATTTCAAAGTATTAGATGATTTCACTGTATAAAGACAACTGAAATCTCTGTAACCATGCAGCATAGACTTTTGTAGTGACAGAGAAGAAAAATTATTGAGTTTTCATTCTTTTTGTTATATAGGTAGAGTGGGACAAAATTGACTCAACAAATAGAAGCTAGTACTGCATGAAAAGTGACCTCACAGAGCACCCTTAGTGTGGGGTTTGAGGGATGAGTAGAATTTCACTAAACAGCCAAAACAAGGGGATATTTTAGACTGATTAAATGGAAAGTACAGTGACATGAAATGCCAGAATATGCTTTCCAACCGCAAATCAATACTAATGGCTAGAGTATAAAGTTTGCATAGGTATGGGTAGTGTATGTGTGTGTATATGTGTGTGTGAGAGAGAGAGAGAGAGAGAGAGACAGACAGACAGACAGACAGACAGAGAGACACAGACAGACACAGAAAATTCAGTTCCTGGAATTCTCTGTAGGCCATGAGAAGGTTTAGAAAGTTTTTGATGAATTGTAAGTACAGTATTGATATGGTAAAATTTAGATCTTAAAATCTCCTGGAAACAGATAAATGATCTTTTTGCTTTTCTTTGTTTTTCTTGGGACAACGGGTAGTATGCTGGAAATAGCCACCAGGGGAGTATAAAATCTAGGAAGAAATTTGATGAAGGCATCATCCACACTAACCAAAACCTAGACCTGGCTCTAAGATTACAAAGAAGGCATTACAGTGAAATTGATGTGATAGAGAAGAAATAGACATACTATTGTAGAAATTGTGGCCTTTACCCAGGCAGAGGAAAAAACAAGCAGCGCTTCTGGAATAGTGAGGTCAGGAAAACCTTTATTACTCATGCATGAAGTCCCAGACCTGGGGAGCCCCATAAGGTCTGAGCACCTGTTTAAACACAAAGGGTTTCTTTTATACAGAACTGTCTTCATACCTGTTACATTGATAGCATTGGTTTTCAGCAGGCACAACCATTTGCTGCAAAGTCCCCAGAAAAGGGCAGGCCAGGCAAAGGGGCACAGATGCAGGCATTTGGGGATGGCTTTGAAGAGACAGACCAGCTCCACCAGCTACTGGACCCTGTTGAAATGTAACTTAGTCATAAAGCTCTCTAAGGAAAGATTTGTTAAGTGAGCAAACTTGTTAATTACAATTGAGTTGGATTATTTACTGACCAGGCCAAGGATCCTTTAGGAGACAGCTTTAATAATTATTTGCTTAGCGTTTCCCTTTCAATACAATATGTTAGACTACCAGGATAAAATGTATTTCAGTCTATCATAAAGACTTCAAGGAAGGTATTACCAATTTTAGTTTGTTTAGGTATGGAGAGCTAGACAGAACTTCTAGGAGTTCATTTTTTTAATTCAAAAATTAACCAGCTTTGTTTACATCCTATGTACCTCATTTCTGGTGGTAACAATCACCCATTACTAGTGATAAGTGAAGAAAACTCCAGCTGCCTTGATGATTGCATTGGTTGGTTTGGTTGATTTGCTGTCAAAAAAAAAAAAAAAAAAAAGATAGCATCTTCACCTTAAAAAAAAGGCCAGGCCTTCCTGGTGGCACAGGGGGTTAATCTCAGCACTATGAAGCCATCCACAGCACTGCAGCATGAGTTTGATCCCTGGCCTGCGAGTTCATACACATGGTGCAGCAGACCTCTCCTGTCTCCCCCGCTGCTCCCCTCAGCAGTTTATTTCAGTAGATCCACCAGTTCTGCTCCCCAATCTGTCTCTAGCGAATCCTCTTTACAACCTCCACTGCACCTCTGGCCTGAATCCCAGCTCTTGTTTGTACAAATAAATAAAATAAATCTTTAAAAAAAAAGTCAAGAGATATACTCTGGAACTTTTAAAATATAGAAATGCATTTTATTATTACATTCTTTCCTTGGTTGTCCCCATGAGGTAATACTATCAAATAAACAGCAATTCAGTCAGCAAATATAATTTTAAAATTGTTTTTAATCATAAGGAGAGTTAAAATCTCTCTAGTAATTTTGGACAAGGCTTAATAAGTGAATAAATTGCTTTCACACTCTCAAAGAATCTAATTAAACACTGAAGAACCATACCTTGAAGATTTAAATTATTCACAAAAGATTCTGAGCACTGCTTAGAAATGTCTTACCTGTTCTTATGCAGTACTAAGCTTATTTATGCTCCTAGTAATACAACCTGTGCCTGACACCAAAAAATAAAAAAAAAAAAAAAACTTTCTTTTTCTTTTCTTTCTTTTTTTTTTTTTTTTTAATACAGTATCCTGGAGCAGCACTGTTTAGTCAACATGCAACCCTAAATTTATCGTGTTAGTTTCAAGAACTAGCATCATGCCCAAAAATGTCTTAGTTCGTTTATGTGTTTTGACAGTAAACAGGACAAAGGAGGAGTCTGTTATAATCTCCAACATGGGGATAGTAACATAATTAAGCCTCATGTGCACTATGTTAAATCTGTAGCCTTTTTTACCACCTATGTTCCAATTCTTGCTGCTTTCTAAGGAATAATTGGCAACTCTCTCCTGAGTTATAAATGGAGACATAGAATTGAGATGCAATATTTACAATGAAAAATATTATGATCTTAATTATATAGGCCATTTACATCTGAGAAAGAAGAGACAGACAACAATATGTAAAATATTGAGGGTCAATGTTTAATGTGCTATTGAAGGTAAGATTAGCAGGCTATTTACTATTTCTTGCAAGTTACTATATCACATTTTAAAATGTGAATATGATGCCAAACTTGGGTTTCCACGGGCCCTAAATCAAAAACCCAAATCTTCCTCAGGTCATACAATGTTTCCCATTCCTCTTTATACTTATCATAATTCTAAAATGTCATACTCTAGCATTATGTTCTTCCTTACTATTCTCCCTTCAGTTATTTCAATTTGGTAACCCAACGGGACCCCCATTGTTTTGTAAGCTAAACTCTTTTAGACTAGAAAGGGTTAAACTATGCAGAACAAAATACTGAATTGAACAATTTTCTTTCGTGCTTACATCCCCCTCCTGGGTAATTTACTCCCCAGGTGCATTCCCCAGGAACCTCACTAACTAACTGTATGGCTTCTTCAACAGAACCCTCTGCCTATTCCAAGATAAGGAAAGCAACAGGGCAAGTCACTGCCAGCTGCTGAGGGCTATAAACTCTGAAGGAACACTTTCTGCTAGAAAAAAAAAAATACATTGTAACTCCGGATGTCTACACCCCCTGCTGCCTCCCCAGATATGAGAACATGAAACCCCATACTCCCTTTATGCCTCACATCTCCCCACATCCATGCCTTCTGTATATAATCACAGCACACTCATCATTCTGGGAGTTGGCTTCATTAGGCTGCTAACCCAATTGCCAACTCCCTTGGTGGCCACCTCATATAATGAACTCCTCTGTGCAGATAGTCTCCTGGTTCAGAGTATAGCTTTCAGAGTACCAGTGGAAGACCCAAATTTGTCGCTTACACATAACCTCTCAAGATATGCTGATAGGTTTGCATGGAAAATTACCTGCAAACATATGTCTGAACTCAGTGTTCACGTTCAGTCTTCTGGTCCTCTTCAATTACATCCACGCATTTCAGTTTTACTTTTGAGCATTTTAATTCCTGAGAGTAGGCTCATTAGATGATTAACTGACTGGGGGCGGGGGGTCTCATAGTGGGGTCAGCTACCTACAAGTCAAGGAGAGAATGATACAGGGCAGCAAGAGGTACTAAAGCTGACTAAGGACACTTTCCAAATCCTTTAGCAGTCACCATCTGAGTTCTTCACCTGCACACACAACTGCAAGACTACCAGGTTCAGAGAATGACAAAAATGGGATTTATTTCATAAACCAGGAAAAAACAAAGAGTTACTGAGGTCACAAACGGCCACTTACCTCACCCAAAGCAGCTTCCAGTGTTATAAAGTCCTGAACACAAACGGTCCCAAGGTGGCATCTTCCCATCACTGCAGGCCTGGGGTAGCCAGAGTACAGGCCAGGATCCAACTCAAAGAGACAGCAGAAGACACAGCAGGAGATGCTCACTTAACTGCTGAGATGCCTCAGCACAGCCCCAGACAAGCGTCACTCAAAATAGCAGCTGTGTCAGCCCAACGACCCCACAAGTGGCCACACACGTAGCTCAGCAAGATGCCCGGCTCCAGGTCTTCACCTTCCCTGCCAGGCTGTTACAGCAGCAAAGCTGGGAACAGTTTCAGTTGCTAGGCTACTTGCAAAATCTCTGAAACTTTTCTTCTTTGAGATTGGCTGCTGGGAGTCTTTCCAAGTCCTTCAGAGGCCCGCAGCAGCCTTCTAGAAGATCAGTATGATGGGGGCAGATATGGCTCACCCTAGAATCACTGAAGATCTGAAAATGCTGAAATCCTGAAAGGTGAATCCTGGGGGCTGCTGCTGCAGTCTCATATTTCTTATCAAAGTCTCCACCCCCACTGATACTTTGTTCACATTTTCCCGGGGCTATCCTTCCTGAGCAGCAACCCCCTCCAGAGTGGGCCACTTCGAACAGTTTTTGGCTTCTGCCACCGGTTACAAGATGAGCTCAAGTTTAAATCTATACTATGTTATCTATTAGTACTGTGCTTTGGAAAATTCATGAAGCCTCATTTGAAAGCCTGTTCAACATATTTGTTGAATAGATTACTATCATTGTCATCGGTCGTCATTACTGTTACTATCATATTTTAAGGATAAATGATGTTTGAATGAAGAAGATGGCTTAGAGATGAGAGTAGAGGAAGACAAATCAATTAAGATGATTTATGATTGGCTGAGAGGCATCTGTGTACTC
The DNA here is from genome assembly GCF_014898055.3 of Talpa occidentalis. Lineage (NCBI taxonomy): Eukaryota > Metazoa > Chordata > Mammalia > Eulipotyphla > Talpidae > Talpa > Talpa occidentalis. Next base: position 61,123,452 of record NW_023603184.1, on the reverse strand, counting down.
GTTTTAGACAGACAAGCCTTCTGAGGAGGAAAGGTTGGAGGAGGAAAGGTTGCACAGATTTTTATTGTTAATTTCTTTTCGTTGTCTAGCTGTTTATCTGCCTTAGCAATATCGAAGGGTAAAAGGTACCGTTTAGATTCCCTAGTACTTGACTTAAAGAAAAATAATGGTTCTGAAACTCACAGTATATAAGATCATCAAGTTATGATCAGTATATTTCAAGAATGGCCATGCTATCAAAACTCCCAGATTTAAAAAAAAAAATGAATTTTGAGAAATAGTTAGCCCTTTGCTGGAGGAAGACAAGCTCATAAATGAGGCATATTTTAGACTTGCTCATTATGTATAATTAAGACAAGTAGTTGGAGACCAGTAGTTCACTTCACAGATAATAAAAATAAATCAGGATTTGCTTAAGCTTACATATCATGTTAGCATCAGATCAAGGATGCTATCTGGTTCTTATTCTGTGTTGCAAACTTCATGGCTTACACAACTTTGTTATTATTCCCTAGATTGTGACAATGACACAGACCTTTTCTGGAATCATTGTAAACATATTTACAGGTGTGCTTTAGAGTCATCTAAAGTTAGAAATAAAGATTGGGAAGAGTCTGCATGCTTTGGACAAACACATTGAAAATCAAGTACCCTGCCTTCCTGTCCCAGAAGGAGAAAGCCAATGTCCCCACAGTTGCTTTATTTTGCAAGGAAGGAAGAACATAAACATGTCTTTTCATTATCTAAATTGTGAGGGTCATAATACTGAGAAATCTTGGGAACTCTTGCTTAAGTCACTTTCAGTGTCTTATGTACCCATCCTAAGACATTTTGACAGTCGCAATGAGCCATGGAGACAGGATTGTTTAAAAAGAAATCCCAATGGCATTGTTGCAAGGCTTGTACTGCAGTATTCATGGCAGAATTTGTATGAGCATCTGATTACATACTGCAAAAGTTAGAGCATTTTCCTCTCTCCCTTGTGGATTTTCAAAATATTTCTCCAATCTCATACTAGAAGTCAGTTACCATCACTCACAGCCCAATTGGTCATATATTTGACCTTCACTGTGTTCAAGGCTGTGTAGCAACTCTCCACAACATTCTCTTCTCTATACTAGATTACCGTGAAAAATGGGGCCGATCTCTTTACCATATAATCACATAATTTAATACTTCCACTAAGAGAAGATATTGATTCTCTGCTTACTATGTGTAATGCTCTGGGCAATGTGTTTCGTATGCATTATTTCATTTGCTATCACAAAACCCTCTGAAGGCAGGTATTTCTCCTATTTTAAGTGGACATCACTGAGGAATAGATAGGTTGAGTGGTTAGATAATTATATACGCTCGATAGCTAATAGCATGCAGTTAATATGATTTCCCTTCTTTGCCCTATGCTAACATAAGTGAAACCTTGCAGGATCTTAAAGCTGATCCCTGTCAAAGCTGGAATAAAGACAGAGGATTCGGTAAATGTCTCAGAGGATTTAATAGATGTCATTTAAGTAGTAGAGCATACTATTTATTTCTTACAATTTGTCATCTAACTTGACTCAATCTATTTGGTAAGCATTTAAGGTTTAGTGACTACTTTATCCTCAGATTTTTTTTGAGTTTTTTAAAATTTATTTATGCATTCAAGAACTGGGGTACAGGCCAGAGTGTGGGGGGAAAGAGGATTCACCAGAGACAGAGTGGGGAGCACGAGAATTTACTGAAACACATTGCTGAGGGGAGCAGCAGGCTGCTGAGCCATATGAGGGGATTGGGGATCAAACTCATCCTGCAGTGGCTGGCAATAGCTTGATAGTGCTGAGACTTTAACCCCTGTGCCACCAGGGAAGCCCCTATCCACAGATTTAAAACAAGAACTTCAGGTCTGACTGAAATACCAACAAAAAAAGAAAATAAAACACTTGGTAGAAATGAATATTGAAGTGAAATATTGAAAGTAATTTCTCTTTAATTTTCCTTCTCTTGTTTTGTGGTTTTATACCCAACTAACAACAACAACAACAAATGTCTCTGTGAATTGCAGTACTAAGAATATTACATTTCTTTTTCTCTTTGCCTGAATTTTTCCCTTCTGCATAATGGGATTTCTTGTCCATTTATCCCTCCCTTACACCTTCATTATTGTACACTTACTTTAGAAATTGTACTGTTATTTGCAGCACTGTTTAGAAGATACCTACATTGTGTTATAGTATAAATTGTCAGGCACCTGTTGTTGAGATATTAACATTAATAAACATCCAGTACCAAGAAACTTTATTAAATGGACAAGTGATTTCATAAATGATTATTTCACAAATGATTTTCTACTGTTGTTTGAGTTCTATGCTAGCTATATAGTTTATGCAAAGAAATTATATTCATGCTCAAGAATAGCATTTTACCTGAATTATTTTGTAGTCATGTTGCTAACTGTTGCCTCAATAATGTGTTTCAGTTTTAATATTAAAACTTAATTATATATTCCAAAACCACTGCCAATATAAAAGTTTTCTTGCTTGTCAAAGCACCAGATATGAGCATTTTTAAAGGTTTATTTCTATTATGTATATAATCCTGTTTATATTTTGAAGTTTCAAATTATAGGTGTAGTGGAAGGCATTTTTATTACTCTGTGCTTTGAGAATTCTGAATATTTTAATACACCCTATTAGAATCGATGTACTGTATCATTACATGTTATAGATAAACTCATATACTCCTAATGTGAAAGCGGTTATAAAATTGAAATAGAATAACAGTTTTTTTCTGATTTCTCTGGTGCTTTATGCACTTCATTTACTAAAAAACATAAAATGGTCAGTAAAATATTTACTAGGACTTTGAAAGCCTCCAAGGCATAAATTGAATTGTGTGGTATCTCTAGTTTTCTATATAACACTTCAATTCAGAATACAATAGTCCAGCTATATATATATTTAGATTTGGAGATATGTGTCTTTGGAGGCCAATCTACTTTAATCTACATTAGTCTAGTAGTAGAGAACATTTCCAGTTTTCTTTAGAATTCTTAGACCTTTCTGAACAATATGATAAAGTATTATAAGAAATATTATGAAATAAAATATATTCAGGTAACTTTGCAATTATTTTATATAAAAGTTGATCATATTTTTATATGATTGGCCAGAAAAGAGCAGCTAAACCTCTATATTTTTTTTAAAAGCTAGCCTTTATGAAAGTGAGATAATTTTCTATTAGAAACATCTCCTTCATGTATTTTTTTTTATCATTGTGCTTCCCAGTTTTTGTGGTCTTAATGTTTACGTCCTCCCAAAATTCAAAAGTCAAATTCTAACTTCCAAAAGTAATGGCAGGTGATAGGGCCTCAGAGAGGAGCTTAGGTCATGAAGGTGAATTTCTCATGAATGGGATTAGTATCTTACAGAAGAGACTGGAAAGAGGTGCCTTGTCCCTTCACCAAGAAGCTGTCAGTTATGAAGCAGGAACAGATTCCTCACCCAGAAATCTCCATTGCTGGCACCTTGATCTTGGACTTTCCAGCTTCCAGAACCGTGAACAATACATTTCTGTCGTTTATTAGCTCCTGAGTCTGTGGTGTTTTGTTATAATTGTCTGAAAAGAATAAGACACTAGTCCTCCAGCTCTTGTGTTGTAAAATAAATGTCACATTATTAGCAGGTTGAAGATTAAGCCTAAAAATATCACATGGCCTCCAAAAGATGTTATTTAAAGGTGGGATCAAAAGAATAGCTGCATGTAATGCAATGGAAAATAATGCATTTTCAATAATATGGTTTTCTGGCACCATTTGGAAAATAACTCATCAAAACTTGGAAGGCTTGTTTATATCCACTGAGGTGAAAGGCTGGTCCTGGCAGTTAATGAGTTTGACTTCATGCTGCTCATTATAAATTTGGTATACTTGGCTTTAGTTAAGTAAAAGTGAAACACATTTTAAAATTGAAAAATATCTATAGTTTCATAATGAAAGATTTCTTCTTTCTCCTTTGGTCTCACCTATAATGTAACCACTACAACCATACGCAGGGACATGAAAAGTGCTAGTTGTATTTCCTTTTTTTTTTTTTTTAAGATTTATTTATTTATACAAGAACCAAGGTACAGGCCAGATGTGCAGGAATGTGAGAGGATGCACCCGAGACAGAGCGGGGAACAGAACAGGCAGACTGATGAAATACACTGCTGAGAGGAGCAGTGGGCAAGACAGGAGAGGTCTGCCGCACCATGTGGGATTCTCGCCGGCCTGTGGGGATTGAACCTGCGCTGCAGAGGCTATGGACAGCTTCACAGTGCTGAGCTCAACCGCCTGCGCCACCAGGGAGGCCCCAGTTGTATTTCCTTTTTTAACAACTTTCACAACACATTATGTATTAACTGATTCTAAATGAAAAGGCAATTAGTAACATTATTTTATTAGCATTTAAACATTTGTTTTTCCATTTGACTCATTCATTACATTTGATTTTTCTTCTTATGCTATGATTTCCAGAAATAATAACTTTATTTTATTATGGCTTTTCCCAATATACCCATAGATTTAGTCACTAAAATGAATGGACTTCACCCATCATATTTTTTTTAAGCTGTACCATGAATTCATATGAAAGTGACTGGTAGTTGCTAAGAGATAACTCACCAACTGTCTGGTGAGTTACATAATTTACAACTTAGTGAAACTGTTATTGACATCAGCATTTAGTGGTATATTTTAACACTAAGGTAAGAGGGAGAGAAACACTCTTTAAATAATAATTATTGGAAAACATATGCTTCAGGAACAAGGTTATGCAAAAAAAAAAGAAAGAAAGAAAGAAAAATGTAGTCAAACGGCTTGCAACAAAAGGTTTATTTTCTTAAAAATCTTGCAAAAAAAATCATTATTCAAATCAGGAGAACTAGAGGAATTGGAAGCTATTTTAAACCAGCATTATTTCCACACAATTCTTCCCAATATACTCTTTCAACTTAATTTTGAAGGTATCTGAGCCTGTTACCTAGCAAACCACCCAAAACATCTAAGCCTTAAAAAATGCAAGCATTTATTTTGTTCATTCACATGTGGGGTGGCTGAGCTCATTTTTTTTTTTCAAAAAATGAAAGGGGACTTTCATTTTTTCTGGAATCAGTTGCAGTTGGTGAGATATCTCTACAAATTGGACCCAAGCTCTTTCCCATGACTGGCACTTAATAGACAGGTATTCTAGCAGGTCTGCGCTGGCGGACAATGGGAAAAATTGACACCACTTATAGTTTTCAGTCTATAATAGACTAGCCCTGACAACTCACAGCAAAGGTGGAGGGTCAAAACAAGAGAAACATGCCAAAGTGCTTACAATTTTTCTTTTTTTAAAAAAAAAATATTTATTTATATATGTATGCAAGAACTGGGGTATAGTCCAGAGGTGCAGAGGATGAGAGGATTCACCAGAGAGAGAGCAGGGAACAGAACAGACAGACTGACTGAAGTACACTGCTGAGGGGAGCAGTAGGCAAGACAGGAAAGGTCTGTGGAGCCTGGCCTAGAATCTTATTCAAGTTGCAGAGGCTGTGGATAGTTTCACAGTGCTGTGCTGTGGATAGCTTCACAGTTCTGTGCTTAATCCCTTGCGCCACCAGGGAGGCCCTTACAATTTTTCACTCACAGCTTCTAAAATCTATTGCCTAAAGCAAAACCATGGCTGAATTCAGAAACAGTAGACAGTCGGGCCTCCCTGGTGGCGGAGGCAGTTGAGCACAACGCTGCGAAGCTGTTCACAACCAACCTCTGCAGTGCAGGTTTGAGGCCGGCCTGCTGGGGAGCAACCCACATGGCACAGCAGACTCTCCTGTCTCTCCCGCTGCTCCCCTCTGCAGTGTATTTCAGTCAGTCTGTCTTTTCTTTTCCCCTTTCTCTCTCTGGTGAATCATTTCACCCTCTGACACATCTGGCCTGTACCCTGGTTCTTGTATAAATAAGTAAATAAACCTTTAAAAAAAAAAAAAAAGAAGCAGTAGACAGTCATAGATTACTTGAAAGAAGAAATTACTAACTCATACTGAAAACACATGAATAAAGTGAAGGGTGAAGATTCAGAGCCCATATAGGAATGGATACAATATAATCCATCTTCAGATCATGATTATTAGCATCTTCCTTAAATTTCAGAACCCCCAAAATCTCATCCAAGCACATCTCCAGGCACTAAATTCATTATCTCTCTTTTTTTTTTTAAATGGAGGTAATGTTGGCTCACATTATCATTGTTATTTTGGAAGTATAGTATCCCCCTTTAGGTATCCACTGCAGTGCACCCACCAACAAATCACACATAGTCCACCACCATAATCCCTCTTTGTTTTAACTCCTCCCTCAGCCCCTACCCGAATAGATTCCTCAGTTCTACTGTAGCTTTCAAGGATTGTTTTTAAGCTTGTCTTTACCCAACTTTAGTTTGGTTTCTTTATATTCCACATATAAGTGTGCCAGCACTTATGAATCTTTCTCATTCTGGCTCATTCCACTTAGCATTGTCCCATCCATCTTTGTCCATGTTGCCACAAATGGCATCAACTTGTCTTTTTTTTTTACATCCCCATACCCCACCTGAATTTATCTTTTATTATCTCTGAGTAATATCCCATTGTGTATATAACCACAACTTCTTCACTCACTCATCTTTTGGGGGGGTCTCTTACTTTGTTTCCATAGTTTGGCTTTGTAAACAGTGTGCAATAAATGGGAATGCAATTTTCCTTTCAAATTAGTATTTTAAACTTTGGTAATAAATAGGTAGGGGTGGAATTACAGGCCATGTGGCAAATCTATTTTTAATCTTTTGAGCAACTTCTATTCTACTTTTCATAGAGGCTGGAGCAGCCTGCATTCCACCAACAGTGTAGGAAGGTTCTCTTTTCTCCACATACTTACCAACCTTATTGTTTCTGGTATTTTAGATACAGGACATTCTCACTTGTGAAGTCCATGATCTCCTAATGGAAAAAGGTCCAGATGGTGTGGTGCTGCTCTTGACAGCAGTAAGTAAAAAGACAAATTACCTGCACTCATACCTCCAACAAGCACACACACCTACTTAAATATGCTCTAGCATTATAAAAATAATTCCATTCCCCAAAGAGAAAAATGAAAGCAAAGTTATGGAATATAATAATTCTGAAGTCTTGTTGAGCAAAAGCAGTCAATCCTTCTATTCTGGTATCCAATTTTCTTGATCAGGCCCCAGTTCTGTTCACTGTGAGTAAATTCCAGTTCATTATTTTCCAGATCTATTGTCTGAACTTTTGGAATATCCTTCTTGTATCCATTACCTTTGTGACTACATCAGAGGAAGAAATTGGAAAATATGTTTTTTGAACAACATTGTCAGCCTACTACCAGCCAGATGAATGTTACAACCCCAGTGACTTTTTTAATTTTGAATATCTTCAGACTATTTTAGTGCAAACTGGTGACACTCTTACCAGTAAAACTCTATCCGGAGCTTTGTATGTTTTCCTCGAATTTTGAGTACATTCCATTCTATTGGGTCAGAAATCCACATCATTTTTTTTTCTCTCTTTAGGGCTTTATCCCTTGGTTTATTCATTACAATTTTAAGTGTGCCAAACTCTTGTAGGACAATGTCGTTTCATTCTCAGAAAAACTTCCAACTGAGAGAGCAGTAGGGATCACCTTAATCCCATAAGTGGTTTCGGTAAGAGTCTGATAATGAAACATTTGATTTTGCTTGTGCTCCCTGGAGACATCACACTTTCACTCTTTTGCCACTGAAGAAACTGAATTTTCAGTTTTTGTTACTGTGTACTTCATCTAATCCTGTATTGCAAAAATAATACTTATTTTCTCATTTCATCTTTTTCTTATAGTACCTTATCTCATTTTCAACATACTGCTTGGAAATATCTTCGATCAGTTTCAAAATTCTATGGTTGCATTTTTATCTTCTCACTTGTCATTGGCAAATTGTTGCCAAATATTCCCCCACCACATAACATGAGACACTACTTTTCTAGTCCTCAATAGCTGTTACCTCACCATTCTTCAACTACAGTAAGAATTTCTTGACAACCTAGTACCAAAATTAATAACATTTATTTTAGTTCTCCATCATTGCAACATCTCACTTGTAGATCCAATGTATATATTGGTTTTGTATTGTCACTAATGTTCCTTTACACCAGTTATCCCAAAACTTCATGTGTTAACTATAAAGACATGTTCAGATTACAGGTCTGCAACTGTATTGTGATTCATAAGTGGGTGTTTGTATGCTGGCATAAGTGTGGTGTTTGCTTGTTGGTGTTTGTATGTCATATGTGTGTATGTTTGTATGTTGTTTGTATGTTAGTGCTTGATTTTGGTCTTGACTGCCTCTGTTATGTATCTAAGTTCACTTAAAGTGAACTGCTAATGTGAATTGGAAGACCTGCTGTAATTTGATTGATTTTGTCACAGATTTGGAAGTCAGCTTATGATGATTTAGAATGACTTCTGCAAAAATCAGTGAGTTTACTCTACTGATTCTACTTCATATGTCTTATCCTCCAGGAAACTAGTCTAGATGTGGTGGAGACTGAAGAATAAGCACAGAACAGAACTACAAGAATATCCTCAAACTTCTATTGTTCCATGACTGTCAAGATCTCCTTGGCCAAAGAAAATCACATGACTGAATTTAAAAACAAGCCACATATACAAATGGATTCCACTTCTTACTGAGAGGAGGTGCAAAGTCACATTGCAAAGAGAATGGATATAGGAAAGGTGAAAATTTGAGTCATCAGTGCATAATATTCCACTGCTTTATTTATTTCCTAGGATTAACTATTCAACTAGACTATCAAAGGAGGACAGTCTAACTCTAAAGTCAGCTCACCTACCTTATCTATCCAAACAAAACAAGTTCAATGTGGCTTGAATAGGAGAAAAGTAAATGCATCATTTAGTAATTATGGAAAGCTCAGAGATATAGTAAGCTTTAGAATTAACTTTGATGGCTGACCAGTGTCCTCAAGAGCCCATTTCTGCTCATTCATCTTCTATATACTTCTGAATTTTCAGTGATAGCCTACTAGATTCAGTAGCCACTATGGGCATAATATCAAACCACTGACAACTAAAGTGACAGTTTTCCAATTTACATTCAGCAGAAGAGAGAGTACTTCTAAGCAACATTCAAAGCAGTAGAATTATGATTTATCTGCTATCCTCTGTAAATCTTTTGGCCCAATGTCCACTCCTAAATGCACTAGGAGTGTGTCCCACTTAAGTAATTTCTTTGAAGATTGGAGTTGAGCTTTCCCCAAAGTCCATGCATTCTACAGAAAGACCAGTGAAAAACCAAACTAATTCTCAGTTGCCAATTGAACTAGAAAAGGAAAGGCAGAAATAAATATAGAGAGACTCAATAACACATGCTCATTAAAATTGATAGGGCAAAGTATCAGCAATTGAATTTTGTCATTTTTCATAGAAAACAATTCTCAAGATGAATTTTATTCACTGTTGGGGGTCTTGCTATATGTCAATTTCTTTCTCATAGGCTTGATAGTTTTAGTTATCAAGGAAAAAACAAGTCTGGGAATATCGAGTAACTATATATGTTTAAGCAATCTTTGGGTAAACTTGTTGATCTTTTTTTGCTTTACTGTATATTCTATTAATTATGTATGCATGTTTTATGAGTGTATATCAATATTGGAACCATGGCAATCTTCTGAGTGTACTTAATAAAATGCAGATAATTGAGCCAAGTAAGTCCAATTTAGGTGAAAACTGAGTATAAGGACCAAGAAATAGTTTTACCAAGAAGCCAAAGAGATGCTTCTATACCAGTAAATGTTAGAACCAACTCATTTTGTGACTTGATCAAGAAACTGAACTCATTAGTTCAGAATATTACGGTGTAGGTCTCAGCTGATTGGAAATATCACATTCTCTCCTTTTATGGACCATGATATTTTAGCACATTAAAAGTTTACCTTTGTACACTTCTTCAAAAAAAATTGCTTAGAAGATGTTTTTAAAGTAGTCTAGTATTTTTTTTCCTACTCCATAATGCTTTTTATGACCATGATGAACAATTATAGTAAAATCCTCCTTCCACTGCAAGTCATTTATGAAACCTGCTTAAGTACTGTCATGTGTGGATTTATGGGTTGCTAATTCATTGTGTGGTTTCTGTAAAAATCAGCATAGATTTGACCATATCCGATTATTACAGTATTTCAAAAAGCAAATTGCTTTATATATTTTGCAACAGGATATGCTCACGATTTGTCAAACATCTTAAGAGTTTTGTTTATTTTTAGAACAGCTGCATTTCATTAACATGCCACTCATTATTGTCCTGAATAAATCTCTCCAAAATAAGACTGGAAAACATTTTGTACTTACAGTGTACCTGGGGTATATACTATCCATCCATAAATGCATCTATTATACACAAACATGCACATAGAGATGTACTAGTACTATTGGGAGTATTCTCACATGTGTAAAATATTTTTGAGCACCAATGTGAAGGAGGGCATGCCCCCTTTTCCTTTGAGATAAAATTGAGATACTGAGAAAAATAAACACATTCTCTAGGATCATGAAGCCAATAATTGACCGTTGTGCTTTTAAAATAATTGCTTGAGGGTCTCCCTGGTGGCACAAGGGGTTAGTTAAGAAACAACCTATGAAGCTGCTCACAGCCTCTGCAGCTCGGGTTCCATCCCCGTCGGCCAGGGAGTAACCCACATGGCGCAGCAGACCTCTCCTGACTTGCCCGTTGCTCCCCTCAGCAGTGTACTTTGGTCAATCTGCCTGTTCTGTTCCCCACTCTATCTCTGGTGAATCCTCTCACCCTGCCCCCACATCTCTGGCCTGTACCCCAGCTCTTGTATGCATAAATAAATAAATCTTTAAAAAAATGAAATAATTGCTTGATTTTAAAAGAGGTTTGTATTTATTTCACAAATACTACAGAGTTCCCACATTACGGGAATCTCCAGTTTTCCCTTTGTTAACATGACTGTGGTATGTTTCAACAGATGATTCAATAATGATACGTTGATATTAACCAAAACTCACACTTTTTTGGCACTTCCTTAATTTTACCTCGAGTTGTTTCCTTTTGTCCCTCATCCAGATATCTGTCCCTACATTTAGATTCATCACGTTCATCTAGACATGCCAGCATCACAGGTATTTCTTGTTTTTGAGGACCTTTACAGTCTTGAAAAGTACTTATCAGGTATTTTGTGGACTATCCTTCAACTGGGATTTCTCTGTTTTCTCAGGATTATAGATGTTTGGAGCAAGACCACAGAAGTGCCATCCTCACATCACATCACACTATTCAGTTAGATAGATAGATAAATGGATACATACATATACATACATACACATACTTACATATATATGTAAGTGTATGTGTGTGTACATGTGTGTACGTAACTAAACATGAGTTCATACTGATTTCTTCAACTTTCATCCAATACGTGTGGTTCATTCTAAGCTCCCAGCTTGCTATGTCTAATCTCCCATTTACAATAAGAAACCTGGTTCCCACCACATATCAAACATTTACTTATTTTTCCATCCCGATATGCATGCTTTCATAATGATTAATTTATACCTCCATAGAAAATAAATTTGCATGTTTAGTACTTATTTATGGTCATTATCTTTAATCTTGTAATGTCCAGTTTTTCCCAAATTAATTAGGTTACCCCATTTCCATTCACCCACTTTAATAAGGTATGTCATACATTTGTAATAGAATTAGATTCATTGTGACAGTTCGCATTCCATTCAAGGATTCTCCAATTAGCCAATAATTTTTTTTTAAGTTTTTATACATTATAGTCCACTCTTATTTTTTATGTAGTTCTCTTCATTTTGATAGATGCATTGTGGCATGGATCTGCTACAGCAACAGCATACACAATTATTCTACAATCCTAAAATTCCCTTGTGTTTCACCTATTTAACCATTCCCAAATCCCTGCTACCCAGCGATTTATTTTCAATCTCCATAATTTTTACTTTGTGAATTACATCATTTAATGGTTTCATGAGGTACATAGCTCTTCCTACTTGATCTTTTCCACTTAGCAATAATTATATCGCTATGATTCACCCATGTGAATGATTGATAGCTCACTCTGTTTTAGCTCTGAGCAGCATTCCACTACATCCACGGAATGGATGTGCTCCAGTTTATTTCTTCTCCTCCAGGAGGACTTCTTGGTTGCCATCAGTTTTGAGCAATTATAAATAAAGCAGCCATAAATACTCATATTCAGTGCTTTTGTGGACACAAGCTTTGAATTTATTTGAATAAATGCAAACTATATTGCTGGCTTCCTTGTTAAGACAGTGTTTAGCTTTATAAAAATATTTCAGCTGTGTTTTCAGAAGTAGCTATAATGTTTTCCAGGCCCTCCCCTGTAAATGAGTGCTTCTGTTTTACTGAACCCTCACCAGTGCTATCAGATTTTGTTTTTTTATTTGTTTGGCAGTTTTGGTTTTATTTATTTTTTGGCCATTCTTGTGGGTGTGAAATGGTGTCTTAATAGTGATTTAATTTGCATTTCTCTAGTGACAAATTTGGCATGTTTTTGTTTAGTTACAACCTGCATGTATCTTTGGTGAGATGTCTTTCCAGATATTTACTGTTTAAAAATTGGGTTGATTTCAAGAATTAAGTTTTGAAGATTTCTGTGCCTATTCAAATGCAAGGCATTCTACCAGGAAAGGGACTGTGTTCATTTTCTTAACAACTTGTCTTGTAGGATAAAATGTTATATTTTAGTAATTTGTGATTTTTTTTCTTTTGTATACATGTTATCATTGTTATAATTAAAAGATTATCAGAAAATCTAAGCCACAGATTTTATCCTATGTTTTCCTATATAAGTTTTATGATTTTGAGTTTTGCATTAAGGACTCTGATAGCTTTTAGTTATTTTTGTAGAATGTGGGTAGTCCATCTCATCCTTCCTCCTGCCCTTCTTCTCTCCTTTATCCCTTCCTTACTTCTTTCTCCTTTAATTATTAATTAATTAATTAGACTATTTGAATGTCCACTTGTTCCAGCACCATTTTTAAAACAGACTGGGTCTTTCACTTAATGACTCTTGTGCCTTTTGAAAAAATCATTTTAGGGCCTCCCTGGTGGTACAAGGGTTAAAGTCTCAGTGCTATCAAGTAATAGCCATCCACTGCAGCACAAGTTCAATTCCCAGCCAGATACCCACATGATATCCTCATGAGATCCTCACATGTCACAGCAGACCTCTCCTGACTCACCCACTTCTCCCCTCAGCAGTGTATTTCAGTAGATCCTCCTGTTTTGTTCCCCACTCTGTCTTTGGTGAATCCTCTCACCCCCTGCTCCTCAAGCCTACACCCCAATTCCTGAGTGCATAAATAAATAAAAATAAATCTTTTTTAAAAATAAAAAGTAAATCATTTTACTCTTTTTTGTGGGTCTATTTATAGGTTTTTTTCTCCTGTTTTATTCACTAGTTTGCATTTGTGTCAACAGTTTTGATTATCACGACTTTATGATAAAAATTCTCAAGACCCCACTCACTGGCCTGAGATGAAGCTCCTTGATTTATCCCTCCAACTCACAGCAGGCTGGAACAGTGGGCAAAGTGCAGTTTGTCTCAGTCTTACCCAGTTACCTTGTCAGAGGTGAAAGCAAGAGAACCTGAGGGCCCCTCCCTACTGGACTCCTTCCCCTCGCTTACTCTGTGACATTGTAAGACTCATCATGTTTGGCTATCATGGAATACTGTCAAGTATGCCAAAAGTCAAGAAAAAACATTGATGAGACAAAGCAAGCATCAGCACTAGACTCTGCTGTGAGCCTGAAGTTAGCACTATCAGAAGGGATTTTAGATTACCAGGGTTAATAAATTAAGGGATCTTTAACTTCTGCACCACAAGCTATTACCAGTCACTGCAGCACGAGTTCGATCCTCAGTCAGGCAGGGAGCTACCACCTGGTGCAGCAGACCTCTCCTGACTCATCCGCTGCTCCCCTCAGCAGTGTGTTTCAGTGGATCTGCTTGCTCTACTTCCTACTCTGTCTCTGGTGAATGCTCTCACCTCCCACATATCTGGCTTACACTCCAGTTCTTGTATGTATAAATAAATAAATCTTTTAAAAATTAATTAAGAGGTCTAATGAAAAAATAGACATCATACCAAAACAGGTGGATAATATAGGCAGAGAGACAAAAATTCTAAGAAGGAAGCAAAGAAAATGATAGAAGTTAAAATAAATAAAGTATCACTGTAAATTCCTTTAATGTGTTCATCAGTAGCCTAGATATAATAGAAGAAAGTATCAATCAACTTGAAAAAATATTAATAGAATCTTGTTAAGCTGAACTGTATGAATAAAAAAAAAGTGAAAAAAGTCAAAACATCCAAGATGTCTGGAAAATTTTCAAAAAACATTGACATGAATGTAACTGAAATAACAAAAGAAGGAAAAGAATAGTGCATGAAACTACATATTCATGCATGAATAATGCATGAAACTACAATTCCAGAAAGGTCAGAGTCACTAAATTGGGGAGGGGACACAACGGACTATGGTGGTGGGTGCTCCATGGCAACAACACATAAGGGGGGAATCTCTTCTCCCCAAATTCAATCAATGATGTAAACCAATATTACCTCAATTAAAAAAAAAGAATAAATTCCAAAAACATTACCCTTAGGAATATCGTAACCAAACTTCAGAGAAGTGAAAATAACAAGAATATCTTTAAAGAAGCATGACGGGAAAATACATAGCTTATCTGCTTTGAAGATTTTCCCTTACTTTTCCAGCAATTGGCTATATACCTGGAAGTATGTATTTTTATATTACTCTATTTGTAGTTCAGTTCACTGATCCCGCTGGATATTTATGTCCTCAGAGTTAAATCCAATTTGGGAAATGTTTAGTTATTATTTCTTCAGATATTTTTTGTACCCCAATCTAACTCTCATTTCCTGTTAACATTTCCATTACATATAAACCACTGGAATTTGTCCACAAGTTGTTCAGTCTCAGCTCATTTCCTTCAATTTGTTATCACTTTGTTTCCAAATTATATAATTGATTTTATGAGTTTGAGCTCAGTGATTCTTAGTAATGTTGCTAAGTCCATTCTTTTAATTTTTTATTTTATTAATTTTTAGTTTGTAATTCTAAAGTTTTATCCAGTTCTATTTCTTTATTTTCCTTTCTTGGTAAGATCATCTCTCTGTTCAATCATAGTGCTTTGAATTCTTTGAATAGATTTTTCTTTAATTCTTTGAACATCTATTTAAAACATACATAATAAAGCCTTTATCTGTTAGAATCAGTTGATACACCTCAAACTCAGTTTCTTTTGAATGTTTTCTTTTTTTTTTTAATATTTATTTATTTATTTATACAAGTACTGGGCACAGTCAGAAGCGCGGGAGGGTGAGAGAATTCACCAGAGCCAGAGCGGGGAGCAGAGCAGGCAGAAGGACCGAAGCACACTGCTGAGGGGAGCAGCGGGCGGCAGGAGAGGTCTGCGCGCCATGTGGGACCCTCCTCCGGTGGCCGGGGAGCAGCCAGGGATCGAACCGGCACTGCAGAGGCTGTAGGCAGCTTCGCAACCCGGCGCTCAACCGCTGTGCCACTGGGGAGGCCCTGAATGTTTTCATTTTTATATTAATATTTGTAATGCATTCCCATTTCTCTGTAGGTCTAATAATTTGATTGTCTACTGGATATTGTGTTTATATGCTGAAATGTAGACAAGATTATCATGTTATTGGGAAATAATAAGTCTTGGTTATCAGGCATTTAAAATACTGGTTTGTCATCTCGATGTTTGTAGGTATGGCTTAATGTCTTTAGTCTGACTCTGAAATTCCAAGAGTGTTTGGCATACTCCTCTATCTGAACTCTTCCAAACTTCAACCATTGGTTTTCTTATCACAACTTGCTTTGTAAATGTTGGTCTAAGGTCTGACTCCTTTTAAGCTTCAGACTTTTGCCTTGTCTTGGTGTAGGGTAAATGGTTTTCAGGCTTTTCTGCCCTCCCACCATTAGGATCGCCCTGCCTGACGGGCACCTGCAGTTGTTATATTGTTGTAAGCTGACTGTTCACTCCTGTGGGCCATGGGAGGAGAAGAGAGAGAGAGAGAAGCCCAGAGTGAAGACGTGCTGGGGACTTGGAGGCCTGTCAGCCTCCTGGCCCCCAGGCACCCCTGCCTGCTGTGTACCTGTTTGCCACACTGTATGTAAAGCTCAATAAAAGCTTGTTAAAGCAACTGAGGGCTCCAAGATTCTCCTTTACCCCGTCTGCTGGATCACAGATAACCTGCTCAGTGCCCATCCTGCTACTACGCTTGGCTAGATAGCAAGAATGTTTGTGAGGTGTTAAAATAATCTATCTATTCCAGATGAGCCAACTCAAAGGGTTCCCTGACACTGTTCTTGCTCCAAGAATGTTTCATCTTTCACTTTTTGCATTTGTATTTTGCCATTCTCAACTCCACAATAGCCATTATTAGGAAAGGTTCAAGTTACTCTTTTGTGTCCATGTTAACCATTAACTTGCAGAGACCCAGACATAAGCTTCTAGGGTCCACTCTCTGACCAGCCCCATCATCTAATGACTACCAATGTTTACTGGCTCTAAAACTTTGCATTCTTAACTCCTAACACTGTCCAAATGTCAGGGAGTCTAACAATCTACTCTAGTCAGGAACTGCTCCAAAGCAAGAAACAGTGATTATGAATCAAAATATATATATATTGTTTAAATCTTCTTCTCTCCTTTCCTTCCTTCCTTCCTTCTTTTTTTTTTTTTGTCCTCTTTTTATGAGAAGTTCAATGTAAGAACCATGGGAGGGGGGAAACAATAAGGTCTCTGGGTCTTATTAATTTTAAATAAATGTAAATGGTTGACTAAATAAATGACTTGCTAAATTGCATTTGTATCATCCTCAATAATTGGAAATTCACAGATAAAATTAATGTGAAGTAAATTTCTTGAAAATCATTGCAGATGAAGAATAGTGAGAAAATCTTTAGGTAAGTGATACTCTCAATAAATATGGAGAAAAAAGTGAATGAATCTTTTTTTTGTTATTATCATTGAACATAGGGATATAGGGAAGGGAGATTTGTGTCTAGGTCTTTTGGAATTTGGGACATAATTACATATTCCCAAGATAGTTGTCTTTGGCAAAATAAAGAAATAGGAAACCCAATCAAACACTGAACACAAGTTACTGGGACAAAAAGTCTGGATAACTAGACCCAGATTAGATATGTTTTTGCATAATAGAGGAATGGTTGCATACCTATAAGAACCTTTGTAAGATATTAAGTAGTGAAATAAAATGATTCCGAAGGTCACTTGAGTATATAAAACCATACTATTTTGGTTGTAAAATAATGTATATTTACTGCCAGAGTTGGTAATATTAACAGGGAGAAAAACATCCCATTGCTGTTGCTCATACAGAGAAAACTAGGATTAAAATTTTATATACATATTTTTAAAGAAATTTCCAGTTTTTCATAACAAAATTTTCATCATCTTTGAGGAAATCCATATAGCATTCTAGTATATTTTCTGGAAGATTAAATTAATAGGTCTATGACATATGTTCTCAAAGTGTTAACATTAAAATCACTTTATAAATACTACATAGAGTACATGTAGTTGAAGGAGATTCATCATGCACTCCTATGCTTATTGCAGCACAATTTATAATAGCAAAGATATGGACAGCATAAATGTCCCCAAACATATTAATGCATCAAAAATATGTGGTATATACACACAATGGAATACTACCCAGCAATCAAAAAAAAAAAAAAAGTTCATGTCATTTGCAGCACATGGATGGAGCTGGAAGGGATTATGCTAAGGGAAATTAGTCAGAATGAGAAAGATAAATACTGCATGGTTTCACTTACATGTAGAATATAGAGGTGCCACACAAAAGGTCAGACAAAAGCAAACCTTGGAAGCTGACCATAGATCTGTGGGGGTCATCCAAGAAAGAAGGGAGATGAGGAGGGAGCCAGAGAGGGGTGAAAACAGGAGGGGAAGAGTGAGCTGGTCTAAGGCTACCAGAAGGGGAATGTAGCAACGGGAGAGGGGAGTCTAATGGAAGATCAATAGAGCTCTGGTGGTTGGTGTGGTGAAATACACACAATTGTAAAAGTGTGAACCTACACACTTAAGACATCTATTCTTAGGTAAATCAAAATTACCTCAATAAATACAACTTGAAATACATGCATCCTAAGGACTAGTACAGTGCTTAATTGGAGACTTTAAATTTAGTCCATTTTTAAATTTTTACAAACTGGAGGACTGTATATTGCTGCCATCATTAGATGTATACATCTTTGATCTGGTTATGATTTGCATCATTTCCCAAAATGGTCATTGACATACATATGTGTTTTTGTGAAAAACATGATTTAGAAAAATCAAACCCAAAATGGAAATAAAAGAAGCAGCACTGCAACACTAGTTATGCTATTCACTGTTGTGAACAATGAAATAATCTAGAAAGGAAAGGAAGTTAATAGCATATGCAACTCCTGTACAGGGGCACTGAGTGTTATGCAATGAAAAGGGATGTCACAGAAAAAGATAACAAACCAGCCATTTTAAACACATTCATAAAGAAATAACTAAGAATAAAATATCTTTCAAAATGACATTTTGCTACTATTTAAATATCTAGTTCTAAAAAAGGCTAAGAGCCTTTTCATATAGTGAAATAAGTATTTTTCAAGACATTTGCCCTTTCTAAGTACTCCAACCTCTTTCTTTAGTATTTTCTAGTGTGATAGCCAAAGGCAAATAAAACATTTTCTTACATCAGTCTAACTTTTCCCTGGAATAACTGTTCATTTATACTGTGTAGAAAGACTTGTTCAAAAATTGCTGATGGGAAAAGTGGATGGTTACATCTAGACAATGATGTTGGATGATACTATAACTCCATACCAGAAGTAAATTCAAAATGGGTTGAAGACTTGGTTATATCCCCAAACCATGAAAATAAGAAGAAAGGACAGGATGTATTTTCCATGACATAATGACAGAGACATATTTGGGGACTGAATCCTTATGAAAAGAGGGAGAAATAAACAAACAAAAAAGTGAACAAGTAGAATAAGACTATATTAAGTTAAAAAGATTTGGAAAGCTAAATAAAATCTTAGCAAATTAAAAAGAAAGCCTATAGAATAGGAGACGATATTTACACATCACAAAATTGACAAAAGGGTAACACACAAGGGTTACAAAAAAACTCATTTAACTTGATAACAGCAAAAACAAACAACAAATTTTAAAAATGGGTAACAGTGCTTACTAGCCACTTTTCCAAAAGGGATATACAGATTACCAACAGACATAAGAAAAAATGTTCATCATCACTTCTAATAAAGGAAAAGAAAATTAAAACTACTGTGAGGTATCATCTCACCTGTGAGAAGTGGTATATATCAAAAAAACTCTGCTTACAAGTGCTCACAACTATATGGAAAAAGAACACTTATAGACTGCTTGTGTGACTATAAATTGGTGCAGCCATTCTAGAAAAGTGGTCTGGATCTTCCTTAAAAGAATGAAATTTGGAAACTGTATGATCCAGTAATCCCTCTTCTAGGTACCTATTTGAAGAATACAAAGCGATCAACTCACAATACTATATAATCTACACTACATGCTCAGTTTGGAAAATTTAACCCAAATCAACCAAAGACTAAGTTATCTCAACTCATGCAAAATATTATTTTTTATGGGGAGTGAAAGGGAGTGGTTAGGCATGAATATAATTAGTCATTTTGCAAATAATTGTCTTCATGAGTGACTCTAAAATTTCACAAATCAGTGATCCCCAAGACTAATCATAGACTTGCAAGCTACTTGAATGAATGACTAACCTAAACTGAAAGCAAACAAAACAAAATAAATAAATAAATAAATAAATAAATAAATAAACAAACAAACCCAATGGAATAGCTTCCTTGTGACTCAGTCAAGTTTATATTTTAAAGCAATTATATTTTAGTTCCACTTTCATTTGCGTGCAAGTTTCAATTTCCCTCTCCCTGCTAACCTTTTTGCATGCTAATAGTAGATTTATTTACCAGGCCCCAGGAAATAATGTTGGTTGCCTGCCCCTCTCTTTGGATAGCTAATGTTGAGCCTTCACATTATAACATGGAAGACCCAGAAGGTATACACATATCATATATTATACTCTGAGGATAGGGCTGAGTTCAATATTGTGCTTTGTGGATGTTTTTTGTATAATCCAACCACAATACCAAAGAAAACTTCCTGGAAAGAATCCATTGGGCCATTAGTATTTTTAAAAATAGCATCTTTCACTGTATATCAAGGAGGGTATCTTTAAAAAGACATCCAAACTAACTAAGCAGAAATGACCTATAAAAATATCTTGTTGCATGATTGAACTGATTAGAAAATGTTGGGCATGAATAACAATTTGAACTAGAACTCCCATTACTAGCTTTCGTCTGCTGCTCCAGTTATAAAAGGAGTTGGCAAATTAGAGCTCACAGGCCAAATCTGGAGAACAGTGAGTGTTTCTATAAACTTCATTGGAACATATCCAATCACATTCATCTCCATATTGTCTATGGCTACTTCTGTACTTCAACAGTCGAGCTGAGTGATTATAACAGAGATTGTATGGTCCACAGAGTTTAAAATATTTACTCTCTGGCCAAGATGGAAAATGCTGTCAATCTCTGACATATTACTAGTCTGATAGGGATAAAAAATAAAAGGCAATAAAGCCACTCAGATATGTGTAATTTGGCTGAATGATTTTGTTTGTACAAGTCTTGCTTATACCTTCAGTTAGTTTTATTTGTGTGCCTTTGTTCATGTTGAAAGTCCTTATTTATTTACATCTTTAATCTTTTCTTTATTAAGGTAGTATTGGTTTACAACAATGTATATGATTCAGAAATATAGGTCCCCACCACTTCAGGTATGTGCTACCATCCCACACCCACTACCCAGGCACTGCAGTCCTCTACCATCATCTCTCTTCCCCCTCCCCATTTTCTACTCAACCCTCACCTTCCCTCTCTGGTAACCTCTGTTTTACCATTAGCTATCCTTTACAGGGAGTCTGTCCTTCAGCTTTCCACAATCTATAGATCTTCTCTTATATATACTTACCTCTCTTGTTTCCCTTCTTTTTTTTTTATTTTAAAGATTCATTTATTATGCATACAAGAGCTGGGGTACAGACCAGAGGTGTGGGGAGGTGAGAGGATTCATCAGAGACAGAGTGGGGAGCAGAACAGGCAGACTGATTGAAATACACTGCTGAGGGTGGGAGCAGCTGGGAGTTAGGAGAGGTCTGCTACTGCGCCATTTGGGTTGCTAACTCATGCTGCAGAGGCTGCGGACGGCTTCACAGGCTGCATCTTAACGCTTGTGCCACCAGGGAGGCCCCTCCCGTACCTTCTTTATCCATACACACTGGGCATCTGCCTCCAGACAGATATACCAGCATATAATTAACTTGTATGTATGACTTTTTCACATCTATGATTAAGTAGGTAAGAATTCAGTTTAAAAAATGAAAGTTAGATGAAAGGAGGTATTAATTTAATTTCTACTTATTTTTTAGGCACTGAACAATTATGAGTAAAGAATGATCTTATTTTGTAAAAGTAACAAATGCTGAAAACTTCCTGTACTATATGTTTGGATGTGACTGTCATATAAATTTTCATTTTTTCTCACAATTGTTTATCATACTAGGCAGTGTAGCAACACCACCAGGTAAATCCATTGTGAAATAATCACATTGCTGGTTCCCATATATGACTTAAATATTGATATTTTCTCATAGTGATCAGAAGAGACTGTATCATATCATATGGTTAATCAAACAAAACAAAATATGACCAATGCCCATAATGAAAATGAGTTAATCAGGTTATTTTTCACCTTCCAAAAAAAGCCAGACAGCCCATAATCTTAAAACGTTATGTTTTCTACCCTTTGGATAGGCAGCAAAACAGATGGGCCTTGCATTCCAAACAATGTATCAGTTGTATGACTATGGATAAAACAATGAAAAGGGGTTAGGCAATTTAGTTTCTTTTCTTCCTTTCAGTCTTTCAGCCTCTATCTGCCTGACTGTGTATTCAGTTTCCTGTTTCAGTATTAAAGTGCTGTAGAATCCACCAAGGACCCCAAGTTCTGTTTTCATCCGTGAGAACTCACAATGAACCTACTGGGTCTGGAATGGTTGCACAACAGCTCAATATAATGGTAACCTTATAGTTCCAAAAAAATAATGTACCCAAAACTTATGAACTCTAGTTTGGCATGATGCATTATTAACAGAAGACCACTGCTGGTGTCTTCACTGTGACATGTTCATACAATTTAATATTATAATTATAACATGCACCCTTGTATTTCAAAGCAATAAGTGTGATTTGCATGTCTATAGTTTTAGCTATCACTCAATGTATAGTTGACAGAACGTGATGCTATATCATCCAATAAAAACAATGCAGTATGTGATGATATTGTAAGGTGGAGGCCAGGGCAGAGATGGGGTAGAGGTGGGGGGACTTGAAACTGCTGCCGTCTGCGTTTCGGTTCCGGCTCTGCCCCGTTTGCACGGGCCCTGATAAGCAGCGTTGAACGGTTCTAAGAGAAAAAACTTCTTTGAAAAGCAACTTCGACTCCACATTCTCCACCTCCCTCCAAGGCCAGACCCTACCCTATAAAAGCTTATCCCCCAATGGGCATAACTTCTCCGACCAACGTGGGGGTCATCGAACCTCACCTGGGAGCGCATTAAATTTCCTGCCTGTGAGAACTTATCCTGGCTTTCCTTTTTTTTACCGCACCAATCCTTTCAGATATAACATTATATATTATATGATATATTTATGTAGTAAACAGCATTATCTAAATTTCTGGGAGTGTTGTTACCTCCATGAGGCAAAACTGCAGTGATGAAAATTAAGAAAAAACATTTCTCAGTGGGTAAAAGAAAATATATAACTAAATAAATGGACATTGCATTCCAGAAGAATGGGGATGACAGATAATTTAATGAGTTTAAATTTAAATAAACAAGAGTGCCTATTGTGAAGAACAAAGACAAAAATTGACAAAAATAAACTCAGGGTTTGGTGAGCGGTGTCAGATATCGAATATTCCTATTGTTTGACTAAAAAAGTAGAAAGGCAGATATTGATACAGAACACTATTAGAATAAGTAGTGACTTAATACTCAAATTTGGTAAAATATATAAATTTACAAATGCAAGAGTTTCAGGAAAAATATAAAAACTATAAAACTAAATTCAAGCACACTCGGATACATGATAATCAAATTAATAAAAAGCAAAGTTAAAGCACAGTGGTTTGAAAATTGAAATATCCAGAGAAAATCAATACATAACCTATAAGTGAGTGCTTAATACTAATTACTATTATTTTACTCAGAAGTCGTCACCTCTTAATAACCCAAAAATGGATAAAATAACTCCTTCATTAGGAGTCTTAGATCTTTACCCTTTTAGGAATTCATCATATCGAAGTCTACAAGCAGCAGATGCCAAGACTATGTTGACTTTATAAGAGGTTTATAGGAGAAAAATCTGTGAATTGCAAAGTGGAAGGGAGTTGGTAAAGATGTATTAGTGGGTGTGGAGTGGGGTCAAGGGTCTGCAGACCAGATGCAGGACTGACATCAAAAAAGGAAATAGAGCAAGATGATTGAGTAAAAGAGCAGAAAAGATGAAACTCTGTTACACCTGCCATGCTCAGTCATGAACTTGAATTGGCCTCTGGGTGTGTGACCTCAGTGTGAGTTCCATCACAGATCTGAAGGTATAAGATTGGGAGGCTGTCAGTCAACTTTCCTCCTCACAATTAGTTCTCTTGGAGGGAGAGCCAAGCAGCACAACTTCATGGCCACCACACTGGATTTCTTTCAAATACATGCATATTGATTGAAAAATATTGACATTCTATAATATGTCACATATCAATCACTAAAATGTGCCTCCATTGATATGTAAGCTTTTAGGATTTCCCATCATAAAATCCTTAGGTAGGGAAAAAGGCCAAAGGGATAGAAGGTGACTATTAATAAGAGCAAAATAATACACTTGCATTTCAGCTATCACTTATCATCCAAATACCTCACCAAAAACACCACAGACAGACAGACAAATAAAACCCACAGAAAAGCTTTCAAGGTTAACTCCTAATTCTATTTATGTGCCTCTGCTACATTTGGATTCCTCTTTGCTTGTGATTTTTGTCCATTATGTAACTATGTTTAACTTTTTTGCAACAAAATGAGGAGAACATTTTTTTTTAACGATTTATGTATTTATGCATAGAGGAGCTGGGGTACAGGCCAGAGATGCGGGGTGTGTGTTTGTGTGTGTGAGAGAGAGAAGATTCACCAGAGACAGAGTGGGGAACAAAACAAGCAGACTGAGTGAAATACACTGCTGAGGGTAACAGTGGGAGAGTCAGGAGAGGACTGCTGCGCCATGTGGGTTGCTCCCTGGCCATCCAGGGATTGAACTCGTGTTTTGGAGGCTGTGGATTGCTTCATAGTGCAGTGCTTAAGCCCTTGTGCCAGGAGGCCCCTGAAATGGAGAGAAAACTTAAGCTGCATTTCTGAAATAAAGATTATATACAGTGGAGTATCTCAGCAAAAGGCTGTCACACCAGTGATATATGTATATTCATGTGAAAAAAAAAAATCTGCTACAGAAAATTTAGTTCAGAATAATCTTGCACTTACTGATATAAGACATGTTAAATAAAAAATAGATAGAGGTTAAGGAATTCATTCTTATTTCTCCTTTGTACTTCCTACTAATATAGGAAGTCTTATATATGAAATCTCTCCCTGAATATGCCACAGACATTTCAAATTTAACTTGTTCAAAATTAAACTTTTATTTCCTTTCCCCATCACCAAATGTATTACTTCCCTAGTCATTATCACCAAATGACACATCATCCCCTTTAGTTGTTCCAGGCAGAATTCTATGATTTATTCGTGATTCCAAATTCATTCTTTCTCAATATCTAATCCAATACAAACCCAAAATATTCAGACTGGAAAAAGCTATCCAGAGTGGAAAAGCAGTAAAATTATTACTTTTTCATAAACATATATATGTGTGTATACATATATATTATATTATATAGAAAAGTCTAGAGACTCCAAGAAAAGCTCTTAGATATAATAAACAACTACAGCAAAGTTACAGGCTTTAAATTAACACAAAAATCTGCTATTTCTGTATGCAAAAAAAAAAAAACTATCAGGAAGAGAAATCAGAGAATATTCCCATTTATGATCACATAAAAAGATAAAATAACTTTGAATAAACTTAAGGAAATATGTGAAAAACTCATACACACAAAACTGTAAGACATTGTTCAAAGAAATAGAAGACAAAAAAAATGGAAAGATAATGAATGCTCATGGAATGGGAGAATAAACACAGCTGAAATAGATGTGTTGTCTAAAGCAATGTTCAGATTAAGTTCAATCCCATAAAAATCCCAATGCCATTTCTTTCAGAAATAAAACAAAAAAATCATGAAGTTTCTTTTGAACTACAAAAGACTAGCATGGCACAAACACTTCTGAGAAGAATGAGCATAATTGAGTTACCATACTCCCTGACTTCAAACTATGTACATGTCCTAAGTATTAAAACATGACAATATTGTAATAAAAACAGACATACAGATCAATATAACAAAATTGGAAGTCTAGAAATAAAACCACACAGACAAAAACAACTAATTTATGACAAAGAAGCCAAGATCATACAGTGTAGCAAAAGCTTTCTCTTTGATATATGGTGTTGGGATGAACTGGGCAGTCACATGCAAAAGATTAAAATTAGAATACTGTGTCACACCATACACAAAATTGAATGCAAAATGGAAAAAGATGTGGATGTAAAACCTGAAGCCACAAAATACATAGAAGGAAACACAGGTGATGTGCTCTTTGACATATGCTCATAGCCTTAGAGATATGTTTGGGAACTTGACACCATAAGGGAAACAAATGCAAAATTAAACAAATGAGACCATATCGACTTAAAAGCTTCCATATTGCTAAATAAATTTGCATCAAAATAAAAAAGATATCCTGCTGAATAGAAATTGTTTGCACATCATACATCCAAAAGATGTTAATATCCAAAATATACACCATAAAACTCAACAATAAAACAACCAACCTAATTTAAAAAATGTGTGGATAATCTGAATAGATTATTTCCATTCCATAGAAGACATAGCAATGGCAAAGAGTTACGTGGCAATATTTTTGTCAATTCTTATTAGTAAATGCATGTCAAATCAATATTAATAAATTATCTCACCCCTGTGAGAATGACTATTATCCAAAAGAAAAGAAATAGCAAGTATTGACTATTATGTGGCTAGAAGAGTTTCTTTATGCAAGGTTGATAGGAATGTAAATACCTGGCCATAATGGAAATCAGTAAGGAGACCCCTCAAAAAATTAAAATAAAAATCCATTCTATCCAGTTACTAGCCCACTTCTGGTTACCTGAAAATACAAATACATGAAATAAAGATTTATGCACCTCCCCATGTTTACCACAACATTATTTTCAATTGTCAAGGGCTCAACACCACCTAAATGCCACTGAAAGATAAACTACAACAACAAAAAGATGCGGTATCCATACACAATTAATACTATTCAGGTATTTTTAAAAGGATGAAATCATTCCATTATAACAAGAAGAAGGAACCTAGAAGGCATTATCCTTAGTGAAATAAGTCAGACAAAGACAAATACTATATGATTACATCCATGTGTTATATATATTAAAAAATAGATGAATTAAGTCACATAAAAATAAACTTTAGGATTATAAAACCAATTAGTGGTTACCATAAGGGAATGGAACTAAAAGACTAGAAAAATAAAGACAAAGGGAAGATTATATGGTGACAGAAATTAGACTTTAGTGGTGAACTTAATGTAGTGTATACACATGTTTATTTTTTTAAGATTTATTTTATTTATTCATGCATACAAGAGCTGGGGTGTACTCCAGAGGCGCAGGGGTTGAGAGGATTCACCAAAGGCAGAGTGAGGAGCAGAGCAGGCAGATCTACTGAAATACACTGCCGAGGGGAGCAGAGGCAAGAGAGGAGAGGTCTGCTGTGACATGTGGGTTAACAACCTGGCTGGGAATCGAACTCATGCCACAGTGGCTGATGATAGCTTGAAAGTCCTGAGACTTAACCCCTGTGCCACCAGGGAGGCCCCCTACACATTGATTCTTAATGATACACACCCAAAACTCGTATAATGTTGCAGTACAATATTGCTTCAATTAAAAAAAAAAATGAAATGTCCTTGCTCTATACAGCCACAATCTCTCACCTTTTCTGCCTGTGGGTTCTGGTTCATTAATTAGTGTTATAGGCACTTGAATGCATTTCTAGATAAGATCAAATCTATAAACACAAGGTTAACAAATCTCTAGTGAAGCAACTCTTGATGTTGATCACAATCTCACCAGACACCTAACCTGATCAACAGAGATAACTGCTCCAAATAGATTAATAATAATATATTGCATCTACAAAGGGTTTTTCTTCAAAGTTTAAAGCTCTACATACAAACAACTTTACTACTTCTGTGTGCAAAGTCTTACCTAAGGGAATTCAATTAAGTTAAATAGCATAACATTTAGAAATCTGGAGACCCACATCTAGTATCTGCCAGCAAGTCAAATAAAAATAAAATTCCAACCACTTTAAAAGCATTACACTAAGTAATCCCAAGACAGTCAGTTGTAGCACTTATTGACCCATGAATTGGTCTAGAAACACAGAAAATACGTTCTTAAATTTACATAGAGATTTTGCCTTTTCAAAATATTTTTGAATATACTGTTTTTTTATTCATATAATTACCTCATGATATGTGAGACTGTTATCAGTCCCATTTTTCAGAAAAATAAAAAAAAATCTGCATTTTCCTATGTTATATTACATTCTTTAATTAGTAATTTCATTTTCTGTGATTTTGAAAATTAGATTTAAAACTCTTTCATATATAATCTTACTTGGACTCTCCATATGAGAAATTTGGAAGCCCAGATTCTTGGGTGCAAGACGAATGTGGCAGGAATCATTCTAAGCTCACTCCTCTTGAATTCTCACCTCACCATTACCTTGTGAAGCATCTCCTTGAGCACCAAAAACAGATATCCTAGCAACATATTTTTAAAATGTTTTATTAGGGCCTCCCCGGTGGTGCAGCGGTTGAGCGCAGCCTCTGCGGTGCCGGTTCAATCCCTGGCTGCTCCCCGGCCACCGGAGGAGGGTCCTGCATGGCTCGCAGACCTCTCCTGCCGCCCGCTGCTCCCCCTCAGCAGTGTACTTCGGTCCTTCTGCCTGCTCTGCTCCCCGCTCTGGCTCTGGTGAATTCTCTCACCCTCCGGTGCTTCTGACTGTACCCGGTGCTTTTATAAATAAATAAATAAATCTATAAAAAAAACCTTAAAAAAACAAATAAATAAATAAAATGTTTTATTATATTGTATTATTTAAAAATGTTTTGTATTTTATCTTTTGAAACTGCTACAAGATTTACAAAATAAAATTTAAAAAAAAGCTAATGAAATCCTTTTGTTTGAACGCAAACTGTTAACACATAGCAATTAGAGGATCTTGGACCTTGGATCTATGATGCTTATTCTTTATTGTTCCACCATTATGAGAAGTGGTAAAATTGAAGTTCCAAATGATCAGACTGCTGGCATATCTGTAGAAGATTGTCTCCTGATCTCTGTGGCATTAATTTGAAAACACGGTAGAATTGATTAATCTGCCACTACCCTGACTGAATCTCCAGCAGTTGACTTAGTTTTAATTTGGTCAGAAGAAGCAGTGACTTTCTTTAATTTTCCTACATAGGGGCTGGCCTCTGCTATGATGAGTGTAAGGCATATTCAGGTACAAAATGGAAAAATGACCAATTGGAAATGGGTCTTGGATTAAAGAGAAGTCTAATTACCTTCTAGAAGTTCCCCAGTAATTGAAGTACATGTTGTCTAGTGTACTCAGATTGGCATCCAGAAAATTTGGGGAAGGATTCTATGAATGAGGAAACATGTAGATGATTAATATTTTGAAATTTTATCCTGCCAATTGTCTATTTAACATCTATCTATCTATCAACTATCAATCATATATATCACCGATTTATCTATATCATCTATCAAATTTGTCTATGATGGCACCTATCTTAATTTGCAAAGTGATTTAGAAATATAGGATTTTTTACTAAGGAGGAAATCTATATTAAACTCGTTGGTAAAACATCTTCATACTATAGATAATATTTATTAAGAGAGAGGTTCAGAAGAAGTGGGTATTAAAAATACTAAATTTATTTGGAAAACTGGAATGAATTAATATTTAAAATAATGCTGCATGGCAGAGTGAGTAGAAGATATTTGGGGGCAGCAAGTGAGCATGGTTTTCTTTTGTATCAACTTATCTACTAGTTCTTATGTAACTGGTGGCTGAAGCCAAAGACTGTTACTGGTGGCTCCCTGGAGGGGGTGCTGTGAGGATAGATTGCCCCAGGGTAAATGGAAACAAAATATTGGTGGCGGTGGAGACTCTGATAAGAAATAAAAGGGACTACAGAAGCAGCCCCCAGGATCCAGCATTTGGGACTTTAGCGTTTTCAAATCTTCAGCAATTATGGGGTCAGCAATTTCTGCCCCACCATGCCATCTTTCATCATTTCTCTGAAGGACGTGGAGAGACTTCCAGCACCCAACATCACAGAAGAAAATTTTGGAAGCTTCGCAAATAGCCAAGTGACTGAAACCGATTCCGGCTTTGCTGCTTTTACAACCTGGCAGGGAAGGTGAAGACCCAAAGCCAGGCACCTTGCTGAGCTGCATGGCTGTGGCCATTTGCCTAGTCATTTGGCTTCTGTAACTGCTGTTTTGAGTGTCACTTGTCTCGCACTGTGCTGGAGCATCTCAGCAGTTCCGTGAGCATCTCCTGTTGTGTCTTCTGCTGTCTCCGTAAGTTCGGTCCCAG
Organism: Talpa occidentalis; assembly: GCF_014898055.3. Lineage (NCBI taxonomy): Eukaryota > Metazoa > Chordata > Mammalia > Eulipotyphla > Talpidae > Talpa > Talpa occidentalis. The sequence goes on along the minus strand of NW_023603184.1, from coordinate 61,093,269 downwards.
CCTACAGTCTGGCTGCCACGTGCTCGAGGCCTGCAGTGGCGGGAGGATGCCTGTTTAGAGCATTTGTGGTTCAGACTTTGAAACACCGGACACTGCTTCGGGTGAAGAAAGCAGTCATTTGTGGCCACAGTGAGTGTTTTCCCTAGTTTGTTAAAAAAAATCCCTATTGTCTGAACCTGAGCAGTCTTGCAATTGTGCATGTGGGTGAAGAACTCAAATGGTGACCAGTAAACTAGTTGGGCGATGTCCTTGGCCAGTTTTAGTGCCCCTTGCTGCCCTGTATCATTTCCATGCTTGTTCTGCTTATAGATGATGCAGTGATTGTAATAGCAAAAGTGGTGCCATTATTCTAGCTGGATCTTGAAAATGGAATGCAATAATAACAAGTGGAAAATCAATTTAGAGATTCTAGGATATGCTAGTTTTTAAAAGGTAAATATTAGTTGTATTAAAGAGGAATAATTTCCCGTTGTCACTTTTCAAAGGAAGTTTCTGGTGTTTTTTAAAGCTTGATCACTTGTCAAAATAACATTAAGTGGAAGGAATAAAAGTAGAAACGTCTGAGGCATGTAGGTAACCTCTGATTTTTTTTAATGCAGTTTTTCATATTTTTTATCACAATAGCATTGTTTTATAACATTATATAAGTTTCATAGAGCGTTATAAATCATGATTACCAACAAGTCAAGTATTATCACCTTTCCTTATTTTCACTTCACATTTGGTTAGCATGTTTTCAAGATTCCAATACAATGGTATTAGATACCATTTTTACTCTGGATAACTCTTTATCCAGAGTAAAGTGTCCAAAGCATCCAGCACTGAACACTACTTGTAGAATCCCATGTGATATTGTTAGGGGCAAAGGATGTCCTGAGCAGACTCCATCCAGGCTTTGTGGGCTCCACCCCCATGACACTGGGAACTACAAATCCCATGATCACCAAAGGGAAGGTTGCGAGGACCTGAGGGCCGAGTTAAGCAACTAGGCTCTTGGTTTGAGTATTTAGCTGGTCATGTGGCTGGGGGTCGCCCTCTTGGCTACGCAGCAGCATGCTGGTTTTTCTCCAGCTCGGCGGGCCATTGGGATTCCAGGTCAGCAGAATGGGTAGGACACATTTACGAACTTATGTCCCTCCTTTTCTCCCTGAGTTATTCGTTTCCCCATTCCCCCTCCCTGTAAATTAACCTTTTATCAACCTTTTGTGTGTGTCTGCAGTTTAGCATTAGGAAGTCCCCTTTAAGCACGCGGGTGAGGACCCACAGTCAGGCAACCCATTTTATATTGGGGTTTGCCCTGTGACAGTATCCCTTCAGAGCTGATTCAGTGGACTCTTTCCCAAGCACCAAAAGTTAAGTGCAATCCAATAAATAAGCTCCATTTCTAATGCATCACTAGACTTCAGCCAGACTATCCTTTGGTGTCAGATTGTTTCCCTATTTGAAACCCATGTATATAAAATTAGATGTGATCGTGCCATAATCTTTGCATTTTTATAGAGCTCAACAGAAAAAGTAGCTCCACCAGAAAATATTCTGAGTAATTGAAATTTAACCATCTAAAGAATTTTTCGTCACCTTATCCTTTCAAAAATTAGTAACACACCTGATTCCATCTCTCCCTTGTATTAGTAGATATATTTGGCAACATGTCAGATCTCCCTTGACAACTGACATTAGTGAAGTATCTTCAGAACATGGGTCTGAATACAAATTCCCTTTTTATATCACAAGAGATAATGACATAGAAGATACAGTTATAATTGAATCAAGATGTACCAAAGACCTACAGACTCCCTACATAACACTGGTTTTTTTGGTTGACCCTTCCTTTCTGCTAATGGCATCAGAAAAGCAATGCATGCTTCAAAATTGCTGAATTGTGGTTTAAATATTTAAGATTTAAAACCAATATTTTTCTATGTAGGAAAAAACTATATTTTTTCATTGCGGTAACATTGGTTTTCATTGCTGCCCGTCTGTGCTTATGCAAGTGCCTCTCATATTCTTTCTCCTTTTCCTAATAAACCTATCCTTTAAAAATGTAAAACAAACAGACAAACAAAAACAGTACTTAACAATGCCATATATGACTCAGAGGCATGGATTCACAACATGGATTCAAATGTGTTGTCAAACCTCATTCATAAGCAAGGCGTCCATTCATAATCCTCCACCATAATTCACTGGACGCCAAATTCTCTTCCCACTTCCCTCACTTTCTAGTAGCCTTAGTTGTAGAGTCATATTTATAGGATTTACTTTTGGGCTTTTTTTTTTTTAAGATTTATTTATTTATTTATACAAGAACCTGGGTACAGGCCAGAGGCATGGGAGGGTGAGAGGATTCACCAGAGACAGAGTGGGGAACAGAACAGAACAGGCAGAGACTGACGAAATACACTGCTGAGGGGAGCAGCAGGCGAGACAGGAGAGGTCTGCCCCGCGATGTGGGACCCTCCCCGGCCAGCCAGGATGGAACTGGCGCTGCAGAGGCCCTGGACAGATTCACAGCGTGGCGCTCAACCGCTTGCCCCACCAGGGGAGGCCCTGGGCTTGTTTTGACCCTTGATTGTTTCTCTGCATTCCACACATAGGGGTGAAATCATTCCTTATTTTTATTTCTCCTTTTGGCTTTTTTTTTTTTTTTTTTGCTTAGCATAATTGCCACACTTTCATGTTGTCACAAATGGTAAGAGTTCATCTTTTTTTTATAGCTAAGCAATATTCCATTGTGCACATATATCACATCATTTTTGTGTTGATGAGCACTTATGTTGTTTATGTAACTTGGCTATTGTAAATAGTACTGCAATGAACATAGGCAGTGATATCCCTTTAATTTATGTATATGTTCTTCTTAATCCATACATCTGTTTTTGCATTCTTTGGGTAGATAGCTAAGAGAGTTTCTGGATGATATGGTAGATCTGTTTTTAAGGTTTTGAGAAACCTCTGTGCTATTTTTCATAGGGATTGACTATTCTACATCCCACCAACAGTGAGTGTATGAACATTCTTTTTTTTTCCCCAAACCCTGGCCAACACTTATTCATTCTGGTCTTTTTAATATGGGTTATCCTGGGGGCCTCCCTGGTGGCACAAAGGGTTAAGTTGCAGCACTATGAAGCAACCGGCAGCCACTGCAGCATGGGAGGAGTTCCATCCGTGGCCGGCCAGGGAGCTACCCACATGGCACTGCAGACCTCTCCTGACTCACTTGCTGCTCCCCTCAGCAGTATATTTTAGTAGATCTGCCTGTTCTGCTCCTCACCTTGTCTCTAGTGAATCTTCTCATCCCTGGCACCACTGGCCTGTACCCCAGTTGTTGTATGCATAAAAAAACTTTAAAAAATAAATAATATGGGTTATCCTCACATATGTGAGATATTGTTTCAGTTGTGGTTCTGACTTCATTTCGATTATAAGTGATAATAAACATTTGTGTGTGTGTGTGTCTGTTGGCATCTGTATGTCTTCCTTGGAAAGCTGTCTATTTAGTTCTTCCCTTCTTTGATTGACTTGATTTTTGTTGTTGTTTGTTGAGTTGTAGTATTCTTTGTAGAATCTGGATATAAAGACATTTGTTAGGTGAGTTATGTGCAAATATTTTCTCCCTATTCAAGTAGGATGTCCTTTTGTTTTAATGGCAGTTTCTTTCTTGCTTGTGGCTGTCTAGTTTTCCAACATCGTTTGTTGAAACGATTTTCCTTCTCCAATGTATACTTTTGGCCCCTTTGTCATATTTGAACTCTACACAGACATATGGGTTTATTTCTGGATGCTATTCTTCCATTAGCCTGCATATCTATTTTTACCCCAATAACAAATAAAATAATAGCTTTTATTATCACATAACACAAATTCAAAACAAGATTATTCTAAATTAATATTCTTTAAAAATTAATGAGATTTGTCTTATAAAATTTGCCTTATTTACAGCTTTTTAGAATCACATCTATTATGCAAAATTAACTAAATTTGTGCATACTTCTGGATTTTCCTTTGAGAAAAGAATAGTTAATTCAGGGCACCATTTCCATTTAAAGGCTTTGTAAGCACCAAGGATATTAAAACCATCTAAGTAATTAGAGAGTTGAAAGATGATATAAAGGTGTTAAAATGCCCCTCTATTGATGTACATTGCATCCGTTAGTGACTGATCATTAGAATTCAAATATATTGAAGTTTTCTGAAATATCACAGTTCCTAAACAATGCTAATACAAATTAGATGATGCATATATACAAGAAATTTTACTTAAAATACTTTGAGTCACTAAAATCCAAGTTATCAAAACTGATGTTATTAAGTATACAAAATTGATCATTCTTTCAGTTAACATTTACTGAGCATTTATTGTGAGATACTTCAAACACAAAGATGGAAATATAGAACTCAGGATAAAAGATACTCTATTCTTTTCTTCAGTGTTAGGGTGAGCGTCATGATAAGCAACACAATCAAAATATAAATAAAGTAGAGGGTGGGGAGGGGGAAGTAAAATGGAGAGGTGCATCTAACACTCAAGCTATTTTCTATAAGGAGGTTTGCACTTGAAAGAAGATGATTGTCACCATGGAGCAAAGGGGGGAGAGTTTCTCAAGAAGAAACATCAATAATTTGTTTTTTGGGGAGTTTTTTGGTGTGTTTTTCTTGTTTTTTTTTTAAGATTTATTTTTTATTTATGCAAGTGCTGGGGTACAGGCCAGATGTGCGGGAGGGTGAGAGGATTCACCAGAGACAGAGTGGGGAGCAGGACAGGCAGACGGAGGGAAGACACAGCTGAGGGGAGCAGCAGGCAAGGCAGGAGAGGTCAGCTGCTCTGTGCGGGGCGCCTCTACTGGCCAGCTGGGACTCCAACCCGTGCTGCAGAGGCTGCTGACAGCTTCACAGCTATCACCGGAGAGGCCCAAATGTCAATAATTTGTTTCAATAGGAGGAATTACTGTAAGAATGGAGAAGGAAGAACTGTGAGATTTAGTGAGGTTAAAGAGACAAAGCACACTTATATTATGATAATTCATGAAAATCTTACCCAGTCTGTGACTGTATAAATCTTTTTTTTTTTTTAAAAAAAACTTTTAGTTTATGTAAGTATTAAGTGCTCTTACTATGGGTGCCTTGGTGATGAGTGTGGAGTGGTACATACATGTGAAGAGGTAGGATTTTATCTCTCTGATTCATACAGAGTGTTGTAACTAAGGTTATCCCAATAAAATAAGTAAATATAAATATGGATTAAAGTCTATCTCTGTTATCAGACTTATTGAGATAAAATTAATATGCCACAATCCAATTTTAATTGTATAAGTGTTAATGTTTTTTTAAAATATATGCAGGAGGTACAACGATCACCCCAATCAATTATAAAACACTGAAATTATTTTCTATAATTCATTAAGTTTCATTAATGCAAAACAAAAAAGAGAAATATGAAACCAAAACTAAACACTCTAGCAACCTCTCCTTCCTAATTTTCCCCAACCCTAGACAAGAATTAATATATTTTATGTCTGTATAAAATTTGATATCCTATATATTTCATTAAAATACATTGTATAATGCATGATCTTTTGTGACTGGCTATTCATTTAGCATAATGTTTTCTAGGTTCATCCATGTTGTACATTCATCAGACCTTCATTTTGTTTTTACTGGATAGTAATTTACTAGACACAAGTCTGTTACATGATATAGCACATTTATCTAACTGTATGAGTGGATGGACAACTGGACATTTTGGAACTGTTACAAGCCATGCTGTTTTGAAAATGTGTGCACAAGGTTTTGGGCCATGTGCTTTCATCCTCTTGAATGTAAAGATAATAAAGGCAGTAATATTTAAAGGCTCATTTAATCTACTTTTTTACAAGATAATTACATCTTCAATATATGAAATTTTTTAATTCTCCACATCAAATATACCTACAACATTTTTTAATTACCACCATCTTAATGGATATCCCATCAATGTTTGATTGAAAATATTTGATTGCTCATAATATTAAGCATATCCCATGTGGATATTAAGCATTTGCACAATTTTTGGAGAAATTTCTTGTCTAGTATTTTGATCATTTTTAAATTGTTTTTGTCATATTATTATTTAATTGTGAGTATTATCTATATGTAAATTCCCATGTCATCAGATATGATTTGCAACTAAATTCATATCATATGCTTTTACTTTATTTATGTTTTCTTTTAAAGTGCAAATTTTTCACTCTTTATGATATTACGTTTATCCATATTTTCTTTTCAAGCTTGTTCTCTTGGTATCATATCTGAAAAATGAATGCCTAATTCAAGACCATAAGTATCCGTCTACATTTTTTTCTAAACATTTATAGCTTTAATTCTTATATTACGATCTTGTTAAACTTACGTTTTTTATTATTTTTTGTTTTCTTTTTTCCCTATAGTTGTGATGTGAGAAAAAGGTTGAATTTCATTATTTTGCATGTGAATATTCAATTGTCCAAGCTCCATTTATTGAAAAGACTATTCATTCCTCCTCATTTAATTGTCTTAAACTCTATGTTGAAAATCAATTGACTGTAAATATGAAGGCCTATGTGTGAACCCTTAATTCTATTTCATTATCTACATAACCATCATTATTAAATTAATATATTTCTCATTAAGTAATGTATTTCTATTGATTTCTTAATTTTATATCTCATATCTTTATTTTCATAATTGCATAGTATTTTTGAATTTTCCTCATGAATTCTTCTTTCCTCCATTTTTTAAGTGCATCATTAAATCTAAACATAACTTTACATTTTTCAAATTCATTTGTTCTTTTCTAATTTAGTAAATTGCATTTGGGCAACATGTTTGCATAATTTTAATCATTTTCAATTTAATGATGATTGCTATGTGTCCACATAGATGGTCAATAATAAAAAAAAAATATTCCACGTGCACTTGAAAAGAACTGGTATTTCTTTATGGGTTTGTTATTGTTGTTGTTTTGTTATTAAAGATTTATTTATTTTATTTATTTATGCATACAAGAACTGGGGTGTAGGCCAGAGGTGCCGAGGGTGAGAGGATTCACCAGAGACGGAACAGGGAACAGAACAGGCAGATGTACAGAAACACACTGCTGAGGGGAACAGTGGGTGAGACAGGAGAGGTCTGCTGTGCCATGTGGGTACCTCCTTGACCAGGGATCTAACCTGTGCTGCAGTGGCTGGTGATAGCTTGATAGCACTGAGACTTTAACCCCTGCACCACCAGGGAGGCCTCTATTTCTTTGTTTTAAGATGATATGTTCTATAAATATTTTAGGTCTATTTGGTTTATATTACTGTTTGTCTTTTGTTTCATTGCTGATATTACATCTACTTGTTCTATCCATTATTAATGTGGGGTATTAAAGTTTCTAACAATTATTGTCAAATAGTTTTTTCTTCCTTCAATTTTATCAATTTTGCATCATGTTTTAGATCCAAAGGTATATATAATTGTGATATACTGCTGATGGATTAATCCTTTTACAATATTAAATATCATTTCTTTAGTATAATTTTTGTTTTACAGTCTACTTTGTCTGATATTAGTGTAGTGTAGCTTTCTTATGGTTGCCATCTGTGTGCTATTTTTAAAGTTTATATGTTAACAACTAAAAAAAATTATACTTATTATTTTATGTAATTTTCTGTCTTTGAAAGCAAAGGAGAACAAGTTATATTTATAGAGTTTATTATATCAACTTTTCTATATAGGATTTCTGGATATTTTCATTTGTTCCTGTAGATTCAAGTTGCCATCTGGTGCACTTTCCTTACTCCTTTACAGTTTGCTCCCATCCACACCCTTTGTGCTTTTATTAGCAAATGCACTGCATATATGTTACAAGCCTGGCAAGACAATTGTTTACATATTGCCTAATACAATTGCTTTATAAAACGGTTAACAAAATGAAAAATATGCATTTATACAGTGTTTTATAATTATAGAATAGCTTAAATGGTGCTCTTATTGTGTGTGTAGAGATTTAAATTGCTATCTGAGTTTTTTCCAACCTTAAAAGATCTTATTTTTTATTACATTAATAAGCTTATTTGGGGCCTCTCTGGTGGCGCAAGGGGTTAAGCACCGCACTATGATGCAATCCACAGCCTCTGCAGCACGAGTTCAATCCCCAGCCAGACAGGGAGCAACCCCGATGGCACAGCAGACCTCTCCTGTCTCGCCCTCTGCTCCCCTCAGCAGTGTATTTCAGTCTGTCTGCCTGTTCTGCTCCCCACTCTGTCTCTGGTGAATCCTCTCACCCTCCCACATCTCTGGACTACACTCCAGCTCTCGTATGCATAAATTAAAAAAGCTTATTAATTTACACTTTAATAAATCTATATGGTGGTAATTTATAACTCTAATTCATTACATTATAAGGATGGTCTTCTAGTTTCAAAGTCCTTCAGTTTTTATGTGGGAATGCTCTTCTTTCACATTCATTTTTGAAAGAGAAATATGCTAGACATAACAGAGTTGAACCTTAACTATAATGAAAAGTGCTGTAATGAACATGGAAGTGCTAACACCTCTTCAAGATCCTGATTTTAATTGCTTTGGATATAAACCAAGAAATAGGATTGTTGGATTAGATGTTGATTTAAATTACAATTTTTCTGAGGTTTATATGTGCACCATTTCCCACCTATAGTGCATAGGATTCTAATTTCTCCACATCTTGTCAATAATTGTTCTATTATTATTATTATTGATAACAAAAATCTCTGACAGGTGTGAAGGAATATCACATTATGATTTTGATTTATGTTGCACTGTTGATTAGAGCATTTTGTCATATACCTTCCTTGGTTAATTATCTATTCAAGTTCTTAGACCATTTTTAATTGAGTTATTAGGCTTTTTGTTCTTATTATTGATTTGCATGAGTCCCATTTATATTTTGGTGATAAAACTCTTATCAGTTATACGGCTTGCAAATATTTTCTGCCATTCCTTCGGATGCTGTTTCACTGTGTTGATAGTTTATTTCACTGGGCTGTATAGTTTGTTTCATTGTTTTGTTTATTTTCACTTTGTTGCCTGTGTTTTTAGTGTTATATCCAGGAGATCATTGCCAAGCTCCATGATATAAAGTTTGTTTTTAGTCTGCGTATTGCAATAAGTTCAATTTCATGTTTTTATGTAGTTTAATAGTTTCCCCAAAGCCAGTTGTTGAAAACACAATTCCTCTTTTTTTTTTTTTATAATTTTAGTTTTATTTATTTATTTATTTATTTATTTATTTATTTATTTATTTATACAAGAACCGAGTACAGGCCAGATGTGCGGGAGAGAGGATTCACCAGAGACAGAGCGGGAACAGAAGAGGCAAACTGACAAAATACAATGCTGAGGGAAGCAGCAGGCGAAACAGGAGAGACCTGCTCGCCATGTGGGACCCTTGCTGGCTGGCCGGATTGAACCCAGGTTGCAGAGGCTGTGGACAGCTTCACAGTGCAGCACTCAACTGCCTGCGCCACCAGGGGAGGCCCTGAAAAGACAATTCTTTTTCTACTATGTATTCTTGAAAACCAATTGTTCACATATGTATGCACTTATTTCTATTCCTTTTGTTCCATTGGTCTCTATGCCTATCTTTATGCCAGTGATAAACTGTTTTTGATTACCATAACTCAATAATATATTTTGAAATCAGGAGGCATGATATTTATAAATTTGTTCTTTCACATGGTCTTTTATGGCTCCATATAAATTTTAAGAATTCCTTTTTTTCTATTAAAAATTACATTTCCAAGAGATAATTTTGAATACATAATCCCCTTATGTAATACAGACATTTTAGCAATATTAAGGCCATGCACATGGAATGTCTTTCTATTTGTGCTTTGTTTAATTATTTCATCAATATTTTATATTTTAAAATATTTAAAACTTCCATCCCCTTAGTTTAATTTATTTATTAGAATATATTCTTTTTGGTACAATTATAAATCAGATTATGAATCAGTAATTAAAAGTTCCCAACAAAGTTGAACTTAGGCTAGATGGTTTCAATGGTGAATTCTACCAAACATTAAAACATTAATGTCAATCTTTCTGAAATTATTCCAGCCATATTTAACACAATATCATGTGCAATGATATTTCAATTAAAAAAAAAATAAGTAGAACTTCCAAGATACCATGAGGGAATGGTAGAGAATAATAATCAGGTAGGTGAATCCCTCAATTGGTTTGAAGAGAAGATGTAACTGATTTGAAATAAATGGCCATTTTCTCTAGTTCACAGACCATGTATAACTAATTACAGATTCAGAAATTTACCATAACTATAGAGCAAATGTCACTGAACTGTGTTTTCTGGAATACTAGTTTCATGGGATGTTAGCAAATACTGTTTGTGATACGTGTTCATTTTACCATTTGAATGAATTTAGGCTAACTCTCCATTTTCCTTCCTCAGTCAATACAGTTTTTTTTTTCTTTTTCATAAGGGAGTATAACCCAACAAACCCATCAAGACTACCTCCTTTATTTAGGCCATTTGCACTTGAATATATAACTTTCCACATCCTATAGTGCATAGGATGCATACCAATTCCAAAAAAGGTTTAATATGAGGAGTATAAAATAATAAAAAGGAAAAAAGCTAGTTGTGTTTTTATGTATCAACAGTAAACTATCTGGAATGGAAATGAGGAAGAGCCTCAAAAATGTTAATCCATTTAACATATATTCATTTTACATTGATTGAATTAACTAATAACAAAAGAAGTGATAGTAACAATCTTCATTTCTGGTATTAAAAAGAATGCTCATGGGCCTCCCCTGGTGGCGCAGTGGTTGAGCGCTGGGCTGCGAAGCTGCCCACAGCCTCTGCAGTGCTGTTTCAATCCCCAGCCCCCAGCGAGGGTTCCACATGGAGTGCAGACCTCTCCTGCTGCGCCCACTGCTCCCCTCAGCAGTGTATTTTGTTGGTCTGCCTGCTCTGCTCCCCGCTCTGGCTCTGTTGAATTCTCTCACCCTCCTGTGCTTCTGACTGTACCCAGTGCCTATATAAATAAATAAATAAATCTTTAAAAAAAAGAGAATGCTCATAATATTTCACTATAATAATAAAACTTTTACTATTGATTTTTAAAACAACTTTATTAAGTTTTAATTTGCATACCATGTAATTCTCCATTTCAAGAATACAACTAAATTGCTTTTAGTATATTCAGAAATTGATGCAACTATCACCACAACCAATTTTGGAACACTTTCATCACCTTAAAAATAACCCCTATACCCATTAGCTATTATCTTACTGCCCTCAGCCCCAAATCCTAGTCATGAGAAACCTCAAATCTATTTTCCATCTCTATACATTGTCCTATGCTGAACATTTCATTCAAGTATAATCATATGACTTGGTATTTCATGTTTGTATTACTTCATTTAGCATAATGTTTTCCATGATTCCTCTATAGTGCAATATATATTAGTACCTCATTATTGTTTAGGACTAAATAATATTTCATTATATGAACATATCAAATTTTCAATCTTTCATCAGTTAATGGACATTTCTGGTTAAATGGATTTAATTCATGCTTGCATTAGCCAAGATTCTCTAGAGAAACAGAACCAATAGGATGTGTTAGTCTATATGTATGGATAAAGGGAGTTATTTTAAGCAACTGGATCATGTGATTATGGAGGTTGGTACATCTAAGATGCTAGTGCGCAGGCAGGCTGGATACTCTGGATAACCTGCTGTACAGTGTCAGTTTGAAGAGTGGACAGTCAACGGTACAGAATAACAAAATTCAGGTCTTGCTTCCCAGTCTTTTGTCCATTTTGAGCAAATGTTTGTGTATGGTGTTAGTGACATAATTTTGTTATTTCTCATGTGGTTGTCCAGTTTTCCCAACACTTTTTGTCAGAGACACTTTCCTTTCTCTATTGAATGCCATTGATAAGGAATTTCTTTGAAACTGTATATTTGTTTATGTAGGAAGCCCAGTTTAATTCTTCTAATTCAGGAGCAGTGAATATCTTTCTATTATCTCTTGTGTCTTTTTTTTTTAATCAATGTTTTGTAGTTGTATCTGCATAGATCCTTTACCTAATTGTTGTTTATTTTTAGGTAGCTAATTATTTTTGATAAAATTGCTTGAGTATAGTAAGGCAACTAGGTTTTGTATATTGACTTTGTAACCTGCCACACTGATGAGCTGATATATTGTTTCAATTAGTTTTATAGTGGAGTCTTTTTCATTCTGTATGTATATTATCATGTCATCTGCAAATAATGATGGCTTCATTTTTTTTCCCGGTATGAATTTGTTTTATATTCTTCTCTTGTTTAATTACTCTAGCAAGGATACTATGTTGATTAGCAGTGATGAAAGCAGATATCCTTGTCTTTACCAGATCTTAATAGAAAAGCTTTCAGACTTTTTCCATTGACAATGATGTTTGCTGTGGGTTTGTCATTTATGGCTTTTATTATGCTGAGTTATGTCCCATATATCACCAGTTTTTGAGGGTGATGGTCATAAATGGATGTTGAATCTTATCAAATGCTTATTCATCTTCTACTGATATCACTATAGGTTTTCATCTTGCCTTTTATTGATGTGGTGAATTATATTTATTGATTTCTGGATGTTGAACTATGCTGTGCCCCTGATATAAATTCCAACTGACCATACTGTACAATTCTTTTAATAGAGTGATGAGTTCTGTCTGCTGAGATTTTTGTTGAGGAATTTTGTGCATATGATCTTTAGGAAAATTGGTCCATAGTTTCTCAATTTTTTGAAAGAATTTGAACAAGATGGTTATTAGCTCACCTTTGAAGATTTTGATAGCACTCATTTGGAGTTTTGTTTTTTTGTGAGACTTTTGAATACTGTTTCAATTACCGTGCATGTAATTGTGTTTTTCAGGTTTTGTGGTTTTTCACTATTAACTCTTGAATTAATATTTCTAAAAAATTGTCTACACCTTCTAGATTTTTCATTTTATTTGTATACAAAGCTTCATGATTATCTCTTATGATCTTCTGAATTTTGATGTGTCTGTTGTAAATTTATGATCCTATTTATTTCAGTCTTCTCATTTTTTTTGGTAAACCTAGCTACAGTTTTTATATTTTATTTATTTGTTTTTAAAGAAAAAAACTTTTGGTTTCAATAATCTGTGGACTGTCTTTTTGATTTTTCTTTCATTTATTTGTACACTAATTATTATGTCCTTCCTTCTACTGATTTTTTTTTGTTTTGTTTTGTTCATTCTACTTTGTCTAGCTCCTTAAAGTGGGAGTTAAGATTATTTATTTGAGCTCTTTCTTGTTTCTTGATGTATGCCTGTATTTTTTTATAGATTTATTTATTTATGCATACAAGGTGTAGGACAGAGGTGCGGGGGTGAGAGGATCCACCAGAGACAGATTGGGGAGCAGAACAGGCAGATCTACTGAAATACACTGCTGAGAGGAGCAGCAAGCAAAGCAGGAGAGGTCTGCTGAGCCATGTGGGTTATCTCCCTGGCCAGGGATTGGTCATGGTGCAGTGACTGTTGATAGCTTGAAAGCTCTGAGACTTAAGCCCTGTGCCACCAGAGAACCCCAATGTATGCCTATATTGCTGTATACTTGCCTGTTATTACCAATTTTGTTGTGTCCCATAAGTTCTGCAAGTTGAGTCCCCACTGTCATTAGTCTCTAGGTATGTTTTAATGTCCTCATTAACACCATAGCCATTCAGTAGTGTGTTGTTCAGTCTTCACTGAGATTAGAGATTTTTCCTGATTGCTTTTTATGGTTGAATTCTAGTTTGACACTTTTATGGTCAGACAAAATGCTTGATATAATCTCAATCTTCATGAATTGTTGATACCTGTCTTGTGACCCAATATGTGGTTAATCCAGGGAATGTCCCATATTTGCTTGAGAAATACATATGTTCAGCTTTTTAGGTGTGCTGTGCCCCATCTATATCTAGTAAGTTCATGTGGTCTATTTTTTTTTATTTAAGTCTATTACTTATCTTTGATGTGGTTAATCTTTCCACTGGTGAAAGTGGGGTGTTGAAGTCCCTGCCAAGAATGTGTTTTTCCCAATGTCTGTTTTCGGATTTGCTAGTAATTTCCTTATGTATTTTGATGCTTGTTCATTTGGTGCATATATGTTCCTGAATTTTATGGTTCCTGAGTTATTGCCTCTGCCTTCTTTAGAGTCCCTTTTTCTTGTAGGATTGTTTTGAAGCCTTTTATTCTGAATCTATATTTATCTTTGAAGTTCTGGTGCATTTACTGAAAAAACAGAAAGTAAGAATTTTTTTTTTTTAATACAAGGAGAAACACACTGTGCCTTATAAATGGTGAATTCAGTTTGTTTGCATTTAGAATAATCATTTATTTCTGATATACATATACATATATATATACATATATACATACATCATATATATATAATGGAACATTACTCAGTTATAGAAAAGATGAATTCTTGTCATTTGCAACAGCGGAGATGGAACTGGATGTGATTACAGTAACAAAACAAGTCAGAAGAGAAAGAGAAATGCCTGATGCTTTAACTGATATGTAGAATACAGAGAAACTAAAGAGTTAGGCAAAACCAAACCAAAGCCAAACCCTAGAAATCTGACTAAAAAACTGAGGTTACCAGTGGAAAAAGTTAAGAGTGCAGAGAAAAGTTGGGAATGTGATGAATGGACCATGTTGGGAGATTGTGTATGTCTTATTGGTTGGTGTGGTGTGGTAACACATCTAAAGAGGTAGAATCCTATACTTCCATATTATATATATTGTTCTAAGTAAATGTCACAGTAATAAAAAATGTAAAAAACAAATAAAAGGAAAATATTAGAAAAGAAAACAAGCACATTGATATATATATATATATATATAATATTTGGTAAATTTGTTAAGTCATGCCTGATAAAATCCTTTATAAACTAAAAATAAATGAAAGTAAAATCTCTGAATATGCTAAAACTTCAACTTATATGCAGATGGCAAGACTATATATATATATATATATATATATATATATATATTCTAAAATAAAATAGAATTAGTAGAACTAGTAAATTGAATAAGATTCCTACCACAATGCTTATATATAAGCAACAAATAAATAAAAAATAAAATTAAATATTGAAGTGTAATGACATAAAAATTCAAATGATGAAAAATAAATTTAATAAAAGTATTCAAACCTCTACACTTAAAACTTCAAAATTTATTAAGAGGGAATGAGAAAAATGTAAATAGTTGGATAGAAGATGCTTACCATGTAAGTAGATAGGAAGACTCACTATTTTGCAAAGGTTACTTCTCCCCAAATGAATACATAGATTCATTAAAACTCTGAGGTGGGGGGGGGGGACTAATTTAGCTAGCCATTCTAAAATCAATATGAAGTGTAAAATGTCATCATTAACCAGATCAATTATTAAAAAAAAGTGAGAGAACTTTCCCTCCAGATATCAGCAATTATTGTTAACATCATAGTAATTAAACTATGTGTTCTTGGCAGAAGAAAAGATGAATAGAAGAGTGGAATAGATTCAAAAGCTTAGAAATGTCTCATACATCATTTGCATTATAACTTTTCACAGTAGTGTAATATGGAGAATATGACTTTTTAAAAAGTAATGTAAGTTCATTTGATAGTCATATGAAAATAAATGAAAAGGTGGGAGGACTGGAAAATATATTATTTGTATATTTTATGATTGATTTATGTTCTAAAATCCTGATAATATTTTAAGATATATTGCAATAGATTAGGAGAAAGGTAAAAGTGAGTCCAAACTAAAGAGCTGAAATTTAGAGAACATTAAAAATCAACACTACAATATATCTCTTCTTTTGTATAACATCTCTTAGAGTTGTGCTGATATAGTCAATAGGACATATGGGGGAAAATTGTATATATAAGTGTATAAGGTTGTTCAAATTTTATTGATATAGAAGATATATAGCACATTGTTTACAAAATAATAATGGCCATGCAATATAAGTTATTATAACATTGATTATTTATAAAATACATTCATTGATTTTTATTGAACTCTTGTATCTATGGCTGCAGTTCACCATGATTTGCAAAATAAAGTTGTATTCCAGCCCATTAACTCTATTCCCAATAAATTTAGCATTATTAAATCTATTATAAAAAAAAACTGTCATGCTATTTCTCTCATTAAACCATATACTATTAGTTAAAAGGAAACCACTTTCAATTCTAGTATTACACAAGACTCTTAAGTTATTTCCCATTATTAACACCTTCACCATCATTTTAAGTGTTGATGATCAACAAAACCATAAAACAAGCTCTTATTTGTAGCTCCTGTCAATTCCTGCAGTGTAAATTCTCCCACCATGGCTGATTTCTAGTTACCAAAGTAGGGTCATGAGTGTGGACTCAGGAGATAAGTTGTAACACAGCATTTTACGGTTTATGCACCTTCTGGACACAATAGATAAAAACAACCTCATGGTACAAAGAGGAGTAAAATGCAGTAATGTTACTAGTAAGTGATAAGCTTTGAATGCTATTTTTTTATTATTAAGTTTATTTTTTTAAGGATTTATTAATTTATGCATAAAAGAGCTGGGGTACAAGCCAGAGATGTGGGAGGGTGAGAGGATTCACTAGAGACAGAGCGGGGAACAGAACTGGCAAATTGACTGAAATACACTTCTGAAGGGAGCAGTAGGAGAGACAAGAGAGGTCTGCTGTACCTTGTGGGTCGCTCCCTGCCGGGCCAGGGATTGAATTTGTGCTGTAGAGGCTGCAGATTGCTTTCTAGTGCTCTGCTTAATTTCTTGAGCCACCAGGGATGTCCTATTAAGTTTAATAATAAAAATACAAAGTTTAATAATAAAAAAATACATGTGGGTTTGCTCCCTGGCAAGTATCCAGCTCATGTCACAGTGGCTGGTGATAACTTGATGGCTCTGAGGCTTAACCCTTGCTCCCCCAGCCCAGGAAACCCAAGAATAGCTATTTTTAAGATCTATCTTTCAAAATTCCTGAAAATTTGTCAAACTAACACTGATGTACAATAGCTTCATAAAGTCTTATTTGCCTACACCTTTTCATACAAACACTAGCAAATTCACTAACTTTTCATCTTACTAGAATTATTTATCAAATACCAATCATTACCGTCTTGTGTTATTTTAATGGGTTTTTTTTTTAATATTTCACCACTAATTATATGTTTTTAGCATGAGGATATATGTTTCCAATTCAATCTAGATCTTCCTTATTTGAGGCTCATCGTGCAAAACTTGGCTTCTTTCTAATCTTCTCAGTTTTCAAGAAAACTACTTAGAACCAAAATTCTTTTTAAACAGAAAGAAAACAGTGGTATATAGGTGCAGCAGACCTCTCCTGTCACGCCCACTGCTTCCCTTAGCAGTGCTTTCCATCTGTCTGCCTGTTCTGCTCCCTGCTCTGTCTCTGGTGAATCCTCTCACCCTCCCACCCCTCTGGCCTATACCCCAGCTCTTGTAAAAATAAAAAAAAAAAATCTTAAAAAAAAAAAAGAAAGCAAGCAGTGGTATATAAAGGTGGTAAGTTAAAAAGAGTAACCATATCATCATTGTAAATTATCAATGAGTTCTCACATATTTCAAATAACAGATGAATATGAAAGTGTTGAGTATATTTGGTATTAATAAAAACCATAATTTATTGAATGCCTACATTCAGATCCTTTTCAAAATGTGTGTGTGTGTGTGTGTGTGTGTGTGTGTATCACATTTAGAGCAAGTCTTCAAGTTAGGTATTCAATTTTACCACTTTCTCGTATTTCAAATACATTAAGACTTGCCCAAACTTTAACTTTCAAATCAGTATCAGGGTCAAATATTGAACCATGGTGCATCTCATTGAAAATCTGTGCTTTTCACTACTGTGCCTCCGAGCTTTCACCATCATTTTAAGTCAATGAAACCAGAAATCAATCCCTCATTAGTAGAATTTGCCAATTTCCACAGTGCAAATTCCCCAACCTTGTTATATTTTACAGAAATCTAATTGAGCTACCAAAAAGGGTTTAAAAAACCTAGTCTATTTGTTCAACAATTGTAACTGGAAAAATGTATATGAGTTGGGAGATGAGAGGAGAGACAGAACAAACAAAAAGAAGGTAGGATTTCCCAACTGAAGCTCTGGAAAATAAATAGGAAAACAGATATATAAACAACAAAGGAAACACAAAGTATATGTATCAGTGAAAGTATTAAATCTTTTCTAGCTGGCAAATTCAAACCAGAAGGTCAGACACGTACATATGAAAAGAGGATGGTATGGAGTGCAGGGTCAGAACAGGATGATACCATGAAGGATGGTACAATTTTAAATTTAGGAACAAATAAAGTGAAAGTGATTTGGATAAACTGAAAGCACTATCAAATATCCAAAGTGTCCATTTCTGAGAATGAACAATTTCCATCTGATGGTTTCTAACAGGTGGAACTTCTTCTGTTAGGTCCTTATGAACAAAACCCAGTATTTTTGGGTATTCATCAGCTCTGTGGTATATGATTTCATTGAGCAATATTTGATCTTTTTTATCAGTTGCATTAGGCCCTTTAGTGTAGAGAGTCATATGTGGTAAGATTAAATAGGTAGGTAAGTTTCCATAGAGAACAACAAATTATATTTGTGGAATTATGGTTCTAGATTAAGAAAATAACCATTATTTTATTTACAGTTCTTGGGAAATATTTGCAGTTATTTCCCATTTTCCCAACCATCAAAAGCCATCAATGAATCAAGCAATCAAAATCAAAATAAATCAACTCAAAAAATTATTTCTAGATATCATAAAATTGGGAATTATCTGCCATAATCACTTAAATGGGGGCAAGTAGATGGGAAAAGGGACAGATAGATAGTGTGCAAATGGAAGAGAGACAGAGACAGACACAGAGATGTTAAGTAAATATCTGGTTTATGTTCTAAAATGTAAAGCAAAAATGTGCAAAGATTTAGATATAAGCACTTGGTATGAATCATATGTGAATACCTAGTATGTTGTGCTGGCTATGAAAATGAGCTTCTTGGATTTCCTTTTGTGGGGAGCCCCAATAATTGTCCCTAAGGATCTCCCATTATCTTCAGGCACAGTCCACACTTTCCAGGCTACCCCCATGCAGTCCAAGTAGTGTGTGGTTAATAATAACCACCTCTTAGGAGGAGACACATAGCTCAGTCAGCAGAAATATTTGACTCAAGAACTCCCCATTTATTTCATTTTCCTTTCTTGGGACTGTGTTGCATTTCTAGATTCTTCCTACCCAATCCTCCCTTCTTTTCCTCTTCAGAGAGGTTTTGTGGCTGCTTCTAGACGTAGACTCTCGTCAGTCAAATTATATTAGTCTGGTTTTGCATAGAAACCATTAAAAAGTATTTTGGAAATTCCTAAAAATGGATTTCTCTTATCTTTTCAGCAGCCCATTGTCTACATTATTACACTATATTATTGAGGAAATAGTTGTGAGCATTACCTTCTTGAACAAAGAGCTTGTAGTAGAAAAGTTGGCAAGCATTGTCTAGAATAATGGTAGAAATTTAACTTCTTTTCCACTATCATTAAATGTGGACCATAAGAAATGTATCAAGTGTCACTAGAGCAGCTATAATTGTTCATGAAATAAACACATATATTTGTTATATTTGTTGTAACCAAATTGAAAGAAGAAAATTATTGTAATAAAATTCTGAATCTTATATATTATTTAAGAATCGCCTCGTAATTGAACTTTACAATAATCTCTGAAATGTCAAAATTAATTTATCTACTGCCACCTGTCAGAAACTTTCCCAGATAACCTCAGACAGACTCAATGCCTATATTAGTTAGAGAATTTTCCGGAGAAGCAGAATTAATAGGATGAGAATGAGTACACACATGCACACACACACACATACACACACGCACACATCCCCCACAAGAATATATTTGTTTTAAAATGACTCATTCAGTTATGAAGGCTGTCATAATATCTGTAGAATGGATTCGCAGACTGGAGATTCAGAGAAAAACTGATGCTATAATTCAAGTGAAAGTCCATCAGACTGAGACCCAGGAAAAAGTCAGTATTTCAGTTCAAGTTCAAAGGGCATCGGGCTAGGAACACATTCGAGTCCAAAGGCTATTGGTAGCAGAATTCCCTTTTTCTAGTGGAGGATTTGTCTTCTCTTCCATTCAGGCCTTTAACTAACTGGCTGAAGCCCATCAGCATTATGGAGGACAAATTGCTTTACTCAAAGCCTCCCTGTTTAAATGTCAATAGCATTAAAAAATGCTCTCATACTATGAGTGAGACCATCCGGTATTTTTCTTTTTCTTTTTGGCTTATTTCGCTGAGCATGATCCCTTCCAGTGCCATCCATGTTGCTGCAAATTGCATGTGTTTATCTTTTTTGAATGCTGAGTAATATTCCATGGTATATATGTACCACATCTTCTTGATCCAGTCATCTATTTTTGGGCATTTGGGTTGTTTCCAAAGCTTAGCTATTGTAAACAGTGCTGCTATAAACATAGGAGTGCAGGTGCTCTTTGCTCTTTGGAATTGATAGCAGGAATCTAGAAAACTTAAATAAGGGACCAGGAAAATGAATATAAGAAAGTGAAAATCAAAATCAACAAAAAACTATGAACCAGAGACACTTTTTGGGGGGTGGGGGGCGGGAGGGGAAGGATTAGGGTCAGAATGGGGCGTTTGCAATTGTATGGGGGAATATAAAAATAAAATTTAATATTAAAAAAAAAAAAATGCTCTCATAGAACAATACTTGGTCACATATCTGGCATGGTGGGCCAGCCAAGTTGGCACATAAAATTTTGTGTATACACATATCTTTCAGTGATACTTAACCTCCAAATAAAGTCAATAACAAGGTAATGCATTTCTCAACATAATATGCACATTCTACAACAAGCCCCAAACACATTTTCCACAGAAGAAAATGCAAAGTTCTTGGACAATGTATTTCTTTTCTTCCTGATAGTTTATGGCTTAAATACTGTGATGCAAAACTAACAATACTAAAATACCACTCTATAAAATAAATGTATTTTATATTAGGTCAGGGAGTTAAGAAAGAAATAAAGAAGTAACATTTGATTTATACACTCATACACACACCTTCCTACCAAACTAAAGAAGAAATATTCATGACAATGACAGCCCTCCTTCTGCAGCATATCACAAAGTTCTAGCTGATATTCGCAGCTACCTTCTCCCACTTTGTATTCTGTATTCCCTTTCCCCCCACCAAGATGCTCAGCTTGTCATGATTCTTTATTTGATGGGGTCACCAAAAACTGTATTTTTGTAGGATCTGGACTGTTATAGTCATGCTTGGATTAGGTAACTATAGTTTTCTACTGACTCTACTCTTGTGGCATAGCTATACTAAGTGATTGCTACAGGATCGCCTATATTTCAGACATATTCTTCCTTAATCTTGGTGGAAATTCATTTGAATTTCTCCTTGGAGCAGGATCAGTCATTCCACCAACACTGTAATGGTCTTCTTAGCCTATTGATTTAGAGGCATGAAGCACCGAAAGGGGCCAGGTGGCAATGTTAGCTTCCAGTTCACCTACTGCCATTAATTAAAACAAACATTGAGCTCTTAATATGCTACCCTACCCTAGGGTGGTCAGTAAGTACGTAGAGGTAGGTTGATTACATTGCACTGTTTCCATCATGAAAGGGACAAAATTTTGTCCTTAGTACAATAGAGACTTAATATATATCTCCCTCTGCATGCACAATACTTCTGCCAAAACTATTATGCATCCACTTACAGAATTTCTTCCTCATCATCATACATGCCATACAGTATTGCTTCCAATCAAGGAACTCCATCGTAAATGAAGTGTAGTAATGGGCCCAGGTATTCACTCATCTTACCATATCCTCCAACATCTTAAGCACATGGCTTTGATAGAATAGTTGCAGTGCCAGCTACTTGGAAATATCTGGAAGATCTGGGGCAAGGTTGTTACAAGTTCTAGTTATGTACTCTCTAAATCAGCCTAATTTAATGCCTTTATCCACAGAATTCTCATGTAGTTATATATATATTTTTGTATAAAAACGTTTGTTAGAGCATACCTGTGCGAAAATACTATAAACTCAAAAGTGTATAAACATTTACAATGTAGGCAACATGTTTAGATTCACCATGATTCCTACCCAGCCTTTGTATTATAGATAGCCTTCATGTAGAAAGATGTGCTAGCATAGGAAGTGGCTGAAATTCATTTTAATAGTAGTTCCAGCACATTTAACTTTATACCATGAATGAATGAATCATTTTCTCTGCTTTTTATTACCCTATGTATACTGAAGTGATAGTAAATAGTCAATATTTTGAGTGCTTATTATGAAGCTTTTTGATTCCTAATGAATACTCTGGAATCAAATGATTTGTATTAGAACCCAAAACCCTATACCTAACATTGGTGATATGAAATGAGTTACTTTTCTTTATAAACTTCAACCACATCATGTATAAAGCAAGAAACATATGCCATGTACTTTAAGACAGGTTAAATAAAATATAATGAATATAGTCTTTTAGAAGTTGTAGTGAGAAAATTCTGCCTTAGCAGGATCTTAGGCATTTGCTCTGAAGCTAAGTATTCTTTCTTCATTAAGGAAGTTGTGTTGACAACCTCTGTTATATTCTCAAGAGGTCATTTATACGTGCCACAGAAAAATGACATAATAAACTAAAATAATTTTAAACTTTCTGCATGTGTCTTCTGTGATAAGAATGTTTTATCTTTTCTGCTTAATTTATTTTTATGAGAAAAGAAGTCAATGGATTCAATGCTTTTACTTAGAATATCTGTAAACCATCTAATTTTTATTTTCTCCCACTGACTTCTTCTTACCTATTTTCCTTAGTTACATAGTTCATCTCTCTTCCTAACTAATTTTTTGAGTTAGGATCAATACACAGTAGGCTCCATATTCAATAAAATGGATATAAAAGAGTAAAGCAAAGGACTTTCTGCCCTAGTTAGGCGAGTAGGGGGAATTACATATTAACAGAAACACCAGTGAATTAAAAGCACAGTAATATTACTAGCTAAAAATATTGTTGAAAGATAAATTAAATTTATCTTCAGTTAAATTTTCAAGGGGGATGGTGGATGGCAAGGAAACATTAAACAAAAAATGGTATTTGAACTGAAATGTGAAGACTAGCAGACAACTTCTGGAAGATATACGGCAATTTAAAGGTGATGTTTTGCTTACTTTAAGATTTCCAAGAACTGGCTACAGTGTGTGGAAAACAAGTCTGAAAAATATTCTTTTTGTCAAGAAGAAAAATTTTTCAAAGTGAAATTTAGTTCAAAGTGTTGGTTTTCAATGTTATATAAGAGTCTAAAGATTATCAATTACTTGCTTCCTTTCTTCACACACACACAACGCTTTTATAGATTCTTTTGAAACTAATTTATTTTTGAATTAAATGTAATTCAAAATTGCCATCTGTTGCACCTGCAGCAGCAGCATGACCTGCTCGATGGGGCTGTGGCTCTCCTGAAGATGGTGGCAGCATTGACGCCTGCCAGGAAGTCCTTGGCAAATGAGACCATAGTGATCTGCTTGCTGGCATGTTGCAATACTCTGACTCCTACCTGACACCATGTACAAAATAATAGCATGAATCCTAGACCTAAATGTAAAAAAATTACCACACTTCTAAAAGAAACAAGGAAAATATTTTTGAGGAGGTAGGGAAAATGTCTCAGGAACTTGAACACAAGTTAAAAACTTTTGTTTTTTTTTAAACAATATTGTTAAGAAAACACAAAGACAAGCCATAGACTGAGAGAAAATATTTGCAAAATATACATTTTGCAAAATTATCTGTATTATAACACAGGCATATATATATGTGTATATATATATATATATATATATACACATACACATGTGTAGACATATGTTTCAATAAGAAGAAACAACTTGATTTTTATTTTAATATAGTTAAATAATTTATTTCATATATATATTTTTATGTTTTTCTAAAGATTTATTTATTTATGCATACAATACAAGAACTGGGGTATAAGGTAGAGGTGTGAGGGCGTGAAAGGATTCACTAGAGAGAATGGGGAATAGAACAGGCAGATCTACTGAAATGCACTGCTGAGGGGAGCAGCGGGCAAAGCATGAGAGCTCTGCTGATCCATGTGGGTTCCTCCTGGCGGGCAGGGATCAAACTTGTGCTGCAGTGACTGGTGATAGCTTGATAGCACTGTCTTTAACCCTTGCGCCACCAGGGAGGCCCTATATCTTTTTTGTTGATTAAACTTTTTTATTTTCTTATATTGTTGTTCATTTTTGTACAATATTTGATTTCTCCCCTCAGGTGTAGCCCCTGTAAATCTCCAAACACCGCATCTATGGTGAACCATCCTCATAGTATCTTGTGCTCTTCCCTCCCCCGTTTTGTCCTCTCTTCTTCCCTGGCTCCTGCTGTATGCCTCAGATCTATAGTTTGCTTGCAAATTTTGCAAAATAAGCATTTCATATTTTTTGTATTTTGTTCTTTAATCTATCGCTATTCAGTAATTACTTCAAATTTTCAGAGAAAAAATCAAATTCAAGAATAAAATGCATTTATCTGTGAAATGTCTTGAAAATGGTACATAATAATTTGGGGATGTTGTGATGTGATAGTTATCAGTACAATGTAACCTCAAGTTTCTAGGGATGACATAAAATTCATGTTCAACTTGGTAACCATTTTAGTTTTCTACCCTTCCTCCACATCATACTTTAAAGAATTTGAAAACCTAGTTTTGAAAATAACTCAGAAGTAGAAATGTTAGCAGAAATGCCTGAACATATGTAGGATTTTGAGAAAATTCATCCAACTGAAATCTTTGAAAAGAAGCACCCAATGGTTTTAGTAAAATATTAAGTAATCTAATTTGTTAACTTTGACCATTAGCTAAGTTCTGATTACTAGAGAGAGAACATTAATTTATTCACTGTTTAATTGCCCATTTTCCAGATTACTGAAATATTTTCTTGTCTTTCCATAACCAAGGGTGAGGATATATTTTATGAATTTTATGTTATAAGGAAACTCCATATAGTTTACTTACTCATTTTCAAATACATAGGAGATGAAAAATTCATTATTTTCTATATTAAAAATGTATCTGATTTATCTGAGAAAATACTATGGACAGGAGGAGAATGCGATGAAGTATTCAAAATACTTAGAGATAAAAACTTCCATCCAAGAACACCATATACTAAAAGAATCTGTTTCACATATGAGGCAGAAATAAAAGCTTTCTCAGACAAACAGAAGCTGAAGGAATTTGTAAACAATAGGACTCCCCTACAAGAAATGTTGACAGGAACTCTTATATCTAAATCAAAGAGAACATGGAGGTATCACACTTCCAGATTTTAGAGAATACTATAAAGCCTTAAAAATTAAAACAGTATGGCACTGGAATAGAAAACAACAACAATAGCAGCAAACAAACAGATACACAGACAAAAGGAATAGAATTGAGAGTCAAGAAATAAAACCACACATTTATGAAGCTAATCTATGACAGAGGAGTGGAGTATATACATTGGGAAAAGGATAACCTCTTCAATAAATGGTTTTGGGAAAATTTGACTACCACAGATTTTAATTTTAATTCACTATGGAACACATTCCGTATTAAAATTGCCATTCTTATTCTACAGCAATCCACACAAGTAAACTAATCCTTTAATAATTTACACTTAAAATTAATAATAGCAGTAGATTTTAGGTATGTCACATATTTTGCATTATTGTTTGTGAAGTTAAATTATTTTTGGAAAATGCAGTTCACTCTTAAAAACTCGAGTGGCAGGAAGGCACAGAGCAGAGGGGGCAAAGGGGAGTCTTGGAATCCTCAGTGGCTTTTTCAGGCTTTTAATGATCTTTCTACACCATTTGTAGAGGCAAACAGGTACAGGACAAGCAAAGGGGCCCAGAGGCCAGGGGACTGGCAGGCCTCCTGCCCCAGTGAGTCTTTATTCTCAGCAGTGTATTTTGGTCAATCTGCCTGTTCTGTTCCCTGCTCTCTCTCTCTGGTGATATCTTGTAGTCTCTTCCTCTCGTAGTCATCCTGCTGCTTTCTGCTGCATGGTCCTCTGCTGCTCCATCTTCTGTGACACCGCTATTATGTGCTCAGTTTTTCAGCTCAGGTGCCCACTTACGCATGCTCACACCACATTCCAGTTGTCCACCATCAGGCATGCATACCCCGAACCCACACTCCCAAGTGCCTGCTACGTTCAAGGCTGCGGGTGATAGCCACAGAGGCCAGTGGTGCAAAAGTCTGAGCAATCTCATTTACCCTACAAACTCTTAAAAATAAAACAAAACAACAACAACAAAAAAAAACCTTTAAATGATCCACAATGATAGGAGATGTGAAAAGTGATGGTGTTTTCTTATTGCTGAATATCTATGAAAGCTTCATTCACGATTGGTTTCTGACAATTGAAAAATCAGGTAATCCATTGAGTTTGTTTTTGAATTTGTTAGTTTATGTAACAAATTCTCAAGATTTCTTCTTCCTCTAAAACTTGACAGTGCACTGAACATGATAGTAGCTATGAAAAAGTCATGCCCAGTGAATCTCAGACTACTGATTCAGTAAAGAAAAAATTGACTTAAGACACATTTAGGTTCAGACTTGGAAATTTTGGGGAATTAGAGAGCAATAATGAAATCATGTGATGGTATAGAGGGGCCTCCCTGGTGGCACAAGGGGTTAAGACTCAGCACTATGAAGCTATCCGCAGCCACTGCAGCACGAGTTCGATCCCCAACCAGAGAACTAACCTACATGCTGCAGCAGACCTCTCCTGTCTCGCCCGCTGCTCCCCTCAGCAGTGTATTTCAGTCAATCTGCCTGTTCAGCTCCCCACTCTGTCTCTGGTGAATCCTCTCACCCCCCACATCCCCCAGTTATTGTATGCATAAATAAATAAATATTTTAAAAAATCATGTGGTGATATAGAGAAGAAAGTTTGAGATGAAGAAATTAGGCTCAATCTCCTAGAACAGGTTGGCTGAATTTTGAAAGGTGAGTAAGAATTGGTCTGTATAGAACATAAAGATGGTAAACTGGAGCATCAGGTTGATAGCATGGAGTTGAAAGAACGTGTTCCATATTAATTTCTGGATTTTTGATAGGAATTGAAACTGGAAAGGAAAGAAAGTAATAAAGGATTTTTGTTTATTTTGTCAGACCGAGGAGCTTGAATTTATTGAAAATAAAGGGGGTTATGAAAAATTAAGGGGGTTATTGAAAATAAAATTTAGCTATATTATTAGAGGCTCTATGCAAATTTTCTCTTGATCCTGGTTCTCCATGTTGTTGTTTCTGCCCTTAGTGTCCTCAACTGCACAGTCAAGTCTCCCTAAAAGACCACTGAACTCTGCATGCACACTCCACTACTTTGGGTAACAGCTGCCTCATGTTGGTCTCAGTGGACTCATATGGTCACTTGTATTGGATGTAATTGGTTGAAGTCTAAGTAATGGTAGGGTAGGTAAAAATATCAGACTTTTCCACCCTCCCACTTTTGTCATTAATGATGGATCCCTGTGGTCCTGAATGCATGCATGACAGCGGGCTCCTGGGGTAGGGTGTGGGCATGCCTCCGTGGGCACACCTAGGCTGAGACTGGGCTTATAAGGGCGGCGTCAAGGGGACACCAGCAGAGAAAGAGAGAAAGCAACAGCAGAAGCAGAAGAGACAATGGGAGGAGAACGAGAAGAAAGATGCGAGAAGAGCAAGAGAAGAACAAGAATGCCAGAGAGCCCAGAAAGAGAGAAGACCCGCTGGGGTCCAGGAGGCTGCAGGCCTGTACCTGGTAAACTCAATAAAAGCCTGAAAAGCCACCGAGGGCTCGAGGACTCTCCTTACCCGTCTGCCTGTGCCATAGATATCCTGCCCTGTGCCCTCCATATCCTGCCCTGTGCCCTCCTGCCGCTGCAACAATGTACATGACTGTAGAGGCAGGAAGGGTACAGTGCAGGGATTTTATGATCTGAGCAGACGGGGTAAAGGAGAGAGTCCTGGAGCCCTCCGTGGCTTTTCAGGCTTTTATTGGGATTTTACTGGGTACACAGCAGGCAGAGGCCTGCCAGATTCTCAGCCCCCAGCAAGTCTTCACTCTTTCTGGGCTCTCTGGCGTTCTCTCATGGCCTCTGCTTCTCTTTCACTCTTTTTGCTCTATTGTTCCTCTTGTGCTCTCTGCTCTACTGGTGTCTCTGTGATGCCACCCTTATAGGCCCAGTCTCAGCCCAGGCAAATCCCATCTACCTATGCCCACACCCTACTCCAGGTGCCCATCAGACATGCATTCAGGACCCCAGATCCATCATCCATCCTAATGCCGGGAGGGCAGAAAAGCCTGATATCATTTACTTACCCTACAATGATTTACTGGTGGCAGGTGAATCTTGCTGTTAAGTACTATAAGGAAATAGGTTTAAAGTTAATCTGACACCTGGAGATCAGCATTATTTCCTCACAAAAGAAGGTTTGTTTATTTTTTTTCATCACTAGGATCAGAACTCAAGCTGAGCATATTTGCATCTTGAAAAAAAATCTTTGAGTTACTTCCTCATCAGGACATTCTATAGTTACCACACCTGGGCATCACTGTCAGTGGAGAAAGTTAATTTGGAATTTGTTCTGATCTAAGTGGCAATGGGAAGGATTTTAAATAAAAATGGGTTTGCTTTGATGTTTCTGTATCTGAACAGGGATATCTGTTTCAGGTAAGAAATTGTATATTAATCTCCATACAAGAATGGAGATTATTAATGTATAGTTTTTGTCCAACTATATTTCACTGCAATATTTAATCTTAATTTACAGAGTGAAAACAAAAACATCCCACTATCACTTTCTTCTTCATATGCCTGTGTAGTAATACTCAAGTCATCTGACAGAAGTGATTGTTTTTCGATGGAACAAGGAGCACAATTATCAAGATAGTCTCAACTTTCTTAATTATTTTTTCATTCAGAAAATTAAGATGAAATAGTCACATCTATTCATTTCATAATGGGTGTGATGCCTATGGGTGTTCATGTTCTTTTCCTTTGAGGACAGGAAGAAATTACTTTATGCTGGAGAAAAAAATATTATAGAAAATTTTAATAGGCATTGGAGTAGAGGAGTTTATTAGCAAAAACATTTCTTAGGGAATTGTTTTAAAAATGTGTGCTTATTTTAACTGACTTAACTGAAGACTTTTGAATATCATCTATGAAATTATTATAGATCTGTTTCTTTAAATTCTATGTTCTGTAATTTTGCATCTTATCAAAGGGTTATAAATTGGACAAAACATTCTTTTTTTATTGAGACATAATTGACATATAATATCATCTAAGTTTAAGGTATACAAGATGTTGAACAGTAAACTTGTGATCACAGCATTAACTCACACCTCCATGAGTTCATATGATGAGAAAATTTTTGTGATGAGAAAAATTAACATCTAATCTCTTGGAGTAACTTTGTGTGTGTGTGTGTGTGTGTGTGTGTGTGTATACACATAATATACACATATATAAATAAAATTGAAATATTGTACATCATCTTCCCCAAACTTACTCATCTTGTAACTCTGAGTTTGTACCCTTTGACTAACATAACCTCAATCCCCCCAAATGATGACTCCCTGTTCTACTTTATTTCTACCCAGTGCAGATTCCACGCATAACCTGTATCATAAAGTACTTGAATTTTTCTATCTGACTTATCTCATTTAACACAATGCCCTCAAGTTCCATCCATGTTGTTGCAAATGGCAATTTTTTTCTTTTATTCTCTAGGTAGCATTCCATTTTACATATATGTGAGTCATATATTCTTCCATTGGAAGATATTAAAGTTAATACCATATTTTGACTATTGTAAATAATAGCCACTTAAACATGGACATACAGATATATTCTCAACTCATTTTTTTTTAATTTTTCTTTCCTTTGGGTATATACCCAGAAGTAGAATTGCTCAGTGACTGAACAAATTTACATTCCCATCAATGTTGTACAAGTGTACTCATTTTTCCATATCCTTATCAAACTTGTTATGTATTATCATTTTGATGATATTTTTAAAATGTTGAGATGATATTGCATTGTGATTTTTATTTGCCATTATCTGATGATTAGTAATGCTCATTATCTTTTCATGTTCCTGTACCATTTGTATAAATTCTTGGGGGAAATATGTCTCTTCAGTTCACCTGCCCAATTGGACCATTGTCATTGTTAAGTTGCATGTGTTCTTTTTATATTTTGGATATTAACTCCATATCAGATAGATAATTGCAAATATTTTTCCCTATCCAATCCAATCATTTTTTTTATTCAAAATAGAAACATTGCCATGACTAAAGACAAAGTTTTTTTACCTGTTTTTTTCTTCTTCTAGGAGTTTTACAATTTCAGTCTTTAATTAATTTGAGTTAATGATTTTCAATTATATCATAAAGGGGTACAATTTCATCATTCTGCATGTGGTTATTCAATTTTTCCAACATTATGCCCCCAAAAGATTGAGCATTTATTGGGCCCTTTATCAAATGTTTTGTGATTGTACATGTGTGCAAGTTTGGACTTTAATCTCCTCATTGGTGTATATGTCCACTTACATTTGATTAGCATGCTCTTGATTGCTATAGCTTTGTAGTATAGTGTGAAAGCCAGAAATATGATGACTCCAGTTATCTTCTTTTTATAATTTTTTGTGTTTCAGTGAAAAATAACATTGGGGTTACAAATGTAATTGCAATTTGTCTAAAGATAACATTGGGCACTATGGATATTTACACATTTAATTCTTATGACACGTTATACATTTTCATTGTTCAATTTATCTTATCAAAGTTTTGAAATTTTCATTGGGCACATCTTTCACTTCCTTGGTTAAATATATTCCACTATATTTTACTATTTCTTAATATAAATGGTTCCTTTACCTTTTCATACATTTTATCATTATTGTATACAAATACAAGTGATATCTGCATGCTTCATTTAAGTGATTTATATACATTCAGATTAACTGAATGGTAACCAACAACTTTGCTGAATAGGTTCACTAGTCTAAATAATTTCTTGATTGAATCCTTTGGATTTTTTATATGTAAAATTATATTTACTCAAAATGAATGAAAGTCCTAGGTGAAAGACCTGAAATCATAAAATACACAGAAGAAAACAGAACAATCCAGGTCATAGGTCTCTGTGATGTTGTGAATTGATCAGCAACAGCAAGAAAAATAAAAATGAGTATAAACTAATGGGACTATATCAAACTAGAAAAAAAATTACATAGCAAAAGAAACTGTCACTAAACCGAGAAGAGACCCTACTGAATAGGAAAAAGGTGTTATCTTTTTATCATAATAACAATCCACAAGAATCAGCCTACTCACAATAATTAATAGGCAAAATATTTAAACAGAACTTTGACATAAAAATGGTGAGTGAATGGCAATAAGAAAACATTTGATACATTGTTGATGCAGGGCAAAATATAGTTCATTAATTTTGAAGCTATATACAGAAGTTTCTTATAAAGTTAAAAATAAATCTACCTTGCAACACAATTTTATTCCTAAGTACTGACTCAATAAAAGTTCAAACATATCTCCACAAAACAAAATTGGTCTTGGGACTCCTTGGTGGAGCAAGGGGTTAAGCGTGAGCACTATGAAGCTGTCCACAACTACTGCAGCAGCAGTTTGATCCCTGGTCAGGGAGCTACACACATGGCACAGCTACCCACCCTCTCCTGACTCGCCCGCTGCTCCCCTCAGCAGTGATTCAGTCAATCTGCCTGTTCTGCTCCCCACTCTGTCTCTGGTGAATCCTCTCACCCCCTGAACCTGTGGCCTACATCCCAGCTCTTGTATGCATAAATAAATAAATCTTTAAAAAATAATAAAAATAATAATAATAAACAAAATTTGTCTGAGAATGGTCAGAACAAGGACAGTCATATGAAATCATATCAAGAGGAAAAAAATCCTTCTGCTTGTGAATGAGTTAGAAAATTCTGCTACATCCAAAATATTGAGTCGTTGGCAGAAAAAGCAACCCTTGCTGAGGGGAATTTCTGCCCTCCCAGCATGCAGCACTAGTGCCAGCCAGAATGGACACACACCCCAAGGAGCAAGCTGCCTGGAGCTGGGACTCCTGGGGTAAAGGCAAACGGCCACAGGTTGCTGGCATCCAAGTGGTGTCCCCAGAGGAACTCACAACCCTGCTTCTCAGGCTGAGGACAAGGGCAAAACAGCTCTTGGAATACCAATCAATGGTTGATGCAAATGAAGAAAAAAATCCAGAACAAATCATATGAGAAAAGAAAAGTGATGCTGAAACTCTGAAGTCCTGGAAAATGAAACTGAACAGCTGAAAATGGCTTATTTTTTTTTGAAAATAGCTTTTAAAATGATAAAAGAAAACTTGCATTAGACAAGGTACAACTTTTGAATGCCCTTAAAAGTGAAATAAAGAAGCCTGGATAAAGTTAACACCAAGACTAGTGTGCTCATGGGTGACATGAAATACATATAAAGCTAAATAATTTAATGAAATCACAGCAGGAGTCTTGGGATTTGGAGGAAAAATTGCTTGATGTTGGAAAGAAGAGATTGCAATTAAAACAAGCTTCTGGAAGTAAGCTTTTACAAATGCAAACTAAAAAGAACATCAGAAAGATGATTTGGACAGTATGGAAGTCAGGTAAGATAAAGACCATAACAAAACCTACATATGGAGATACAAATTATTACAGTTCTTCAACATATGTTTCAGAACCTCATTTTGTGGAGTAAATCCAATTGGGCAGAGAATTCTACCCTGAAGGGAACTGTTCTTCGACTTAAGAAGAATCTCACCATGATCTAAGAAGAATTCTATTTTGGCATTTTTTTTTTTTTGTCCTTTTCTTTGATGTCACTTAAGTAGCAAATTTTAATTGACATGTATTTTAATGTTTTTTGAAACTATTCTAATATTGAAGCTTTTTAAATTGCATTAACACTATAACATGAACTCTGTTATATTTTAAATATAATCATGAATAGGACTGGCATGCTCTAAAAGAATCTCAAAATGTCAGCCTGAAAGATATCTAGTCCACCATTTCCTTAAATGTGGATATTTTTCTTATAATATTCCCTCTAGTCCCAGCTGGCCTTTAGAGAAGACTTATATGTATTTGTCCACTAAAATTTTTTTAAAAAAGCATATCCACTTCTGTGGGTCTCCCTGGTGGCCTAAAGTCCTAAGTCTCAGGGCTATCACCACTGTAGCCTGAGTTTGATGCTTGGCCAGGGAGCTGACCCACACATAGTGCAGCAGACCTCTTCTGTCTTGCCTGATGCTCCCCTCAGCAGTGCATTTCAGTAGATCCACCTTTTCTTCTTCCCACTCTGTCTCTGGTGAATCTTCTTACCCCCCACAGTTCTGACCTACACCCCAGTTCTAGGCAGAAATTAAAAAACATCTTTTTTTTTTTTAAAGAAAAGCATATTTACTTCTTTGAACAGAGATCCAATACAGCTTTTCAACCTTGAAAAAGAGAGAGCAAGTAAAGCATTTCCAAAGTGTTAACAGTTTTGCTTATATTAAGGGCACCATGACTTTTTTTTTTTAATTTTGATATTTAGCGTGCTTTACTTCTACAAATTAAAAAAAAAAAATGAATCCTTCATTTCAGCTTTGAAAAATGTACCAAGTCAACTCATCACATATATAAAAATGAAAATTAAGTGAAATGTTCTGTACAATATAATACATATATGATATGATAGCATTCATGTTAAATACAACTCTAAGCAAAATTAATTGATGGTAATAAATATCAGAGATTTGTAGGGGTAAGAGAGTTACTACTGATTAGGAAGGAGTGTAACAAAGGTTTTGGGGTGTGGAAAGGATCCACTTGTTATTGGTAGTGGCTACAGAGTTTTATACAATTGCCTAAACTCATTGAATACAAAACATTAAATTCTGTGCAATTAGTTTATTTGAGTTGTATCTCAATAAAAAGAAAGTGATAAGTTCTTTGAAGGGAGAACAGGGAGCTGATGCAAACATCAGCAAGACACTCAGCTGAGCCATGGAGCTGCCCCAGTTAATACGGAAGACATGACCTTTTTACTAAAGAGGATAGATCGCTAAGTGGGTATCACACTATGGAAACTAGAAGTGCTGCTCTTTTTTTTGTTTGTTTCTTTTTCTTGCTTTGACCTTTAAATTATTCCATTCTGTTGTCTGTTATGCCAAGGGGAAATAGAGAACTTATTTCTCCTGGGACAGGGCAGTCCAGAGTATTGGTTGAAGTCTGAATGAATGTTGGAAGATGTAACCCAGAGGGAAGGCAATTTTCTTTAAGTGTGTTCCCAAGGAAAAAAAAATCAATTTCCTGGACATTTATTAGAAAGACGTGTTCCCCAGCCCCAACCCAGACCTGCTGAGTCAGAAGGTCTGGGTGCCTAGTCATCTGTGTTTTTAACATGTCTTTAAGATGACTCTTTGCTATGCAATGAGGTTTGAAAATGGTGCACAAATGGAAATTGTCCCAACCCGCGGGATTTGTAGGCACGAAAAGAGAAGGGCTGAGGATTGAAATGAGGGGCTTGAGAAAACTTGAGACTAGCAGTTGCTTCTTTATTTTTTCTTTACCTTCTCTTACTTTTCCCTGTCTTTCTACCTTCCCTGACCTTCTCTCTGCTCCTCTCGCGGTAACCTCTCGCAGTAACCCCCTGACCTTCTCGTGGTTCTCTTCTTATATCCTGGTAGCTCCTCCCATCATACCTCCCAGTCTCATTTGATCAACAGGAAAAACCTGTGGTTTCTCAGCAGGCGAAACGGTAAAGCGAAACTTAATTGATGGCACGTGTTGCGCAACACTGCACATGCTCCGGACAGGAAATACTATTCTTAGGGGAAAATGTCAGCAGTACAAGATTCAAATTTAAGACCAACAGCCTAGAGATCTGAGACAGGCAGGAAGGGGGGAAAGGAGAGGGTAGAAAATAAGGAGGAAAGAGAGTGCTGTGCTCTGTGGTGGAGCTCTGTGGGTGGGAGAATGATGGTGACCGCACCTGATGGGAAAATCTTGTCCTGTGAAAATAACAAATGCAAGTTAAAAAAAAAAAAAAAAAAACCTCAATAGTAAATCTAGGGGGAAAAAAAATCTCTAAGAGTCAGCACCCTTCTCTGAAGGCGCTTCTTTCACATTCCATCCTAGATTAGAATTTGATTATATTCACTAGGTGTTTATATAATTATATCTTTATATCACCCTTCCCCCCACCCCCATGGAAGACTCATGCTACTGGTAGGACACTTTGCTTTGAGGACAGAATATTATATGAATTGAGAGAAATGTTGTCCTTACATGAAGTCAGTGAAGCTTTTTAGAGGAGTTAATGTTACAGGGCAGGGAGAGGAGCACCCCAGAGGCCCCAAACCTGCCTGCTCTAAATAGGTTCTGCCATCTGCTGCATCAAGATAAAACATGTAAGAACTTTAATGGGAAGGAACTTTAATACAATTAGGAAACAATACAGAAAAGACAAAGAATGTAGTTTCTAAATTAAGCACCCAAGCACCTGTCCCCTTGTGGATAAAAGTCTGCCCAAGCAGGATTGGCTCAGAGCAAGGCCCCAAAGCTGCCTCAAGTCTAAAGCACCTTCCAGTGGGGACCCACAGAAAAGGACCAGAAACAGCCAGACAAGTCTGGGAGGAAAAGAGAAAAATCAAAATCAAGATAAAAGCCACCATTGTCATCTCCCCACGGGTCTCTCACCCACATCTGTGTCACCCAGTCCACGACCAAAAGGCAAGTGCAGTTTCTTCACGTGTCTCTCAGCTCCATGTGCCTCCTCCAGGTCTCCTGGCTCCATCCTGCTTCCTTCTTTCCTCAGTCTGTTCTCCAGCTTCATCTCTTCTCTTTAGCTCCACCCTCCTTTGGGTGGGGCAGGGAACCTGGAACCTCCCCTTTTCCTGAGCACCACCCTGTTACATTAACACAGGTGAGAGGCAAGTTTTGAGCCACAGGTTTAAGGAAAAAATATATAAGAAATAAGATTGCATGATAGTTAAGAACTACACGATTAACAATGAATAGGTTGGTGAGAAAAAACAATGTGAAGAGTACACACATATACTTTTCAGATGGCATAAGTGCTAGCAGGCAGTGGGAGGAAATAAGGGCTGTAGGGGAAACTGTCTAGTGAGTTCACTGAGCTTTCCCAGAGTGCACACACTCATGGCCTGTCTTCCAACCACTTATTTCACAAAATGACTCTAAAGTCCTTTGGAATTGATTTCCTGGTGTACTTCTTTGTAAATTGATCTTAATCCACATCTTGCTAATCTCTAAAGCTGACACTGTAGTCTCTTCATGTCACATACAGAGACATCTTGTTCTCTCCTCCTCATCTAGTTTCCTTTTACCAGGTATTAAAGCGAATTCCTGGCAGTATACATTTCAAAGATATTTTACATTTCTGAGAAAATGGTATCTTTATAACAGCCACTGATGTTGCTCTGACTTTCTAAATGGGACAATTGAGGCTCAGAGTGTTAAAGTGTCCCACACGAGGTCACATGGGCTGGTAGAGAGAGCTGACCCCCAGGAAATGTGCCTTACACTCTTGGAGTATTAATACCTTTGATTTGTCCTGACTTCACCACTGTTTTCTGGGAAGTCAGTGGAAGAAAGAAGAGATCATTCTTAGACTCTTCCTAAATCATAATTCTTACTGTTTGTCACTGCCTTTTAATTTCTCCCTGCTGCCTCTATTACTCTCCTTGGTAACTGCATTATTTAGTTCTGTTAAATATTTAAGAGTGCAGTATGAGAGATGTCATACAAAATAAAGTTTTATCATCAACCGGATGCAGGTACCTATATATATTATGTGTAGAACCCAGAGAAAGACTATATCCCCAAGGGTCTTTTATCATCTGCCTGAGATCATATTCTTTGTCTTATTTCCTTTCTGGCTTGGGCCTTGTCATGATTACTTATGCCTTTCTGATCTCCAAGAGAATGACTTCACTTCTACCAGGAGACAAAATCAGGTCTATTCAGAGGACTGGATCACTGCATCCAGTCACAGAATCAGTCTTCCAAGGGGAAAAACCATCTGGAATCACTTAGATGCTTCCAGTTCTGTGGTTGCAGACTCTGTCCCTTTCTGGAGTGGTTAAGCTCTAACTCATATTCAAAGTGACAAAACTGGTAAATGCCAGAGTTAAAATGAGACACCTACATTTGCTATTTCAATGTTTTCATTGACCTCCCATTTTCAGGAGTTAATTTTGTCTTCCTCAATTGTTGAAGGTAAAATAAGGCATTTTAAATGGTGATTTTTGGCAAGTTGTGATGAAGTGTCTCTGGGGAAGGGGAACAGACCATGATCAAGAATTGATCCCTGCAAAATAGTTATTCCATGGTAACTATTATCTTTCCCATGCATTTATTTTCTGACAAATATTTATGGAGCTCCATTTTGCACTAGATACTATTTTTGCCATGGAAGACAGAGCACTATATGAATGAGACAAGGTTTTTACTCTCCTAATCCTTGTGGAAAAGATAGATATTAATTAAGTAAATATATAAATGGAAAAAGTGTTACTAAGTGCAATGAGAACATATGAAAAGTTTGAAACATGTGTATTGAATGCTTATAAATAAATGTGTGTCTGAATGAGATAAAAAGATTACCCTTTTGTTCCTGGAGGTACAAAAATTGTGACAATAAATGGAGGTTTTAATGTTAACATAGAGTTAAAAAAAAAAGGGGTGGTATTATCACTCTAGTGGGCAGAATAGATTCCTTCCAAAATTTCCAGGTTCTAATCAGTGGAAACTTGTGGATATGTTATTTTACATAGTAAAGGAACTTGGTAGATGTGA
This sequence comes from Talpa occidentalis, assembly GCF_014898055.3. Classification (NCBI taxonomy): domain Eukaryota; kingdom Metazoa; phylum Chordata; class Mammalia; order Eulipotyphla; family Talpidae; genus Talpa; species Talpa occidentalis. Next base: position 61,055,227 of record NW_023603184.1, on the reverse strand, counting down.
TGAAGGTAAAGAACACTGAGATGGGGAGATCCTGGGTCACCCCTGGGTCACCTTGATAGGCCCAGTCTAATTCCATGGAAAACCTTTTCTGTCTATTGTTTGAATAAGCTCTCCGACAATACAAGCAGAGTTAGATAGATGTGGCATCATATGGACAGGAACCATTGCTGCTGACTTTGAAGGTGGAAGGAAAGGGTCATTAGCCAAGGAATGTAGGCAGCCTCGAGAAGCTTTAGAATGGGCAAGGAAACAGATTCTTCTCTCGGATCTTGAGAAAAAATGTGGTCCAGTGCTACAGACACTTCACTTTCAGCCCAGTGATTCTGGTGTGGGGATTTCTGACATAGAGAACTGTAAGGGAATAAATTGCATATTGTTTCAAGATAGTAAGTTAGTGGTGATTTGTTTCAGTAGCAATGGGAAACTAATACAATCACATGGAGGTGACTATGAGGTCAATGAAATCAGAGCCTCATTGTCTTACTCACTCCTATTTGTCCTGATTTGTCTTTCCTATTAACATTATGCTCTTTCTCTTCCAGAGAATCTAGGTTTGCAGACCCACAATTCTTTAGAAAAATCTTTGTGGCAAGTATATCATAGAGGGTACTTAAAGCCTCATGTTCCTCTTCTTTCCAGAAATAAGGTTCTTGGTCAATGCAGGATTGCTGTGCTGTGAATCTGATGAGGCCCTGGCAACCCTTTTACTCAAGGAACTAAAATGCTTGAAAAATCACTTCTTACCCCCCACCCCAGTTTTATCCTTAAAAGTAATTGTTTCTGTTCAAACAAAAGCAAAATACACCTCTTTAATCTCAGTAGTAGTATATTATTAAAAAACCTATCTTCGGGCCTCCCTGGTGGTGCAGTCAGTTGAGCGCAGCGCTGTGAAGCTGTCTACAGCCACTGCAGTGTGGGTTCCATCCCTGCCGGCCAGGGAGATACCCACATGGCACAGCAGACCTCTCCTGTCTCACCCGCTGCTCCCCTCAGCAGTGTATTTCAGTCAATGTCTGTTCTGCTCCCCGCTTTGTCTCTGGTAAATCCTCTCACCCCTCCCACACCCTGCACCTCTGGCTTACACCCCAGTTCTTGTATGCATAAATAAATAAATCTTTAAAAGAAAACCTATCTTCTTACAAATTTTATTTAACTTATTTGGGAAGTTTAATTTCCAAAATGTTTCTCTCTATGTTTTGCATAGCAAAAGTCATATTTTTTTCATTATTTTATTTGAATTGTTTGGCTGCTTTGTTTGTGTGTTTAACACTCACCTTCTCCTATGTTTTTGGAGCATATTCATCAAAAACCAAACTTGAATTGATTAATACATTTTTGATTAGACTTGAAAAATCACATTTTACCACTAAGAATCATACATGTCCCCAAGGTATTAAGTAGTAAAATAATGTATCTTTTTTCACTTAAATATGTTACAGTCCCCAATCCAAAAATAGGAGTCCTTTGCTCACTGGAATTCACTACAATTCACCACGAAGGCCTAGTTGCAGTTGAACCAAGGAAGGCTTTATTAGAGACTCATGTCTGAGGGTGCCAGTGTGCGGAAGGAAAGCTTGGGTTCTGGAAGGGGCTAGCCCAGCAGGTCTGCTGGGTCAGGCAGAAACCACCCACGATGATCATGGGGGCTCTGGGGTCACCGAATACATAAAGCCCGTGGACGACCTGCCCGAGGGTGAGTGGCCTACCAGGTGTCCTGGCTTGACTGGGAGGTGTAGGGTAAGGTGCCAAGGGAGGAGACCACACAGCCTGGATTTGGATCTTAAGCAATGTTACCTGGGACTTGTAGTTGGCAAATGTGGGGAACGAGACCCCCATGGGGCTACTATCCTGGGCTGGTCTCCTGTCAGGCTCTAGCATGTGGTCTGTTGCAAAGTTAGCATGTGGATAATTGCATCTCTAACGCCTTCTCCAGGAATACAGAGGGGCTCATCTGTGGCCCTGGGGACAGGCCAGGTGCCCGGCCAAGCTACAGATTGGGCGCCAACAGTCATTAGGAGTCCTGAAGGGACAGGAGAATCTGCTCCTAGAGATGCGCTTCCAGAGCAACAGAAGAGCCAGCAGTCCTGCTGGGTGAGACCGAAAATGCCCACAAAGATCCTGGGGGCTCTGGGGTCACCGAATACACTAAGCCCATGGAGGAGCTGCCTGACGGTGAGTGGCCTAGACTGGTGCCCTGGCTTGACTGGGAGGTGTCGGGTCAGCTGCCATGGGAGGAGACCACATGGGCTAGATTGGACCCTGAGCAGTCTGACCTGGGACTTGGAGTTGCCAAATGTAGGGAACCAGACCCCCATGGGCCAATATCCTAGGCTTTTCTCCTGTCAGGCACTAGCATGTTGTCTGTTGCAAAGTTGGCTTGTGGCTCATTGTCCTCTTGCATCTGTAGCACCTTCTCCAGGAGTGCAGCGGGGCTCCTCTGCAGCCCAGGGGACAGGCCGGGAGCCCGGCCAACTTACTGATTGGATGCCAAGAGGCCAAGATGCTTCAGGAGCTGCCCAGTGAGGGCAGTTCACAGCCCCACTGCTGGGGCAGCCAAGACAGGAGGAGGAGCCCACTGGCTTGATTGTATTGTTTTTGATATACTTCTTTTTTTATTTCTTACATTATATTTCACTTGTGAACACTGTTTGCTTCCCCCCACCCCGTCAGGTATAGTCCCTAGCGTTTCCTTCTGCAAGGCACCTGTGCACCATCACCTCCTTTCCCCACTGTGCTCCTCCCTCCCTTCCTCTGGTCCTTCGTCTGCCTCCTCCCCTGCAGGATGTCTCAGGAACCAGCCCCTGCAGGGATCCTGCAGCAAAATAGGGGGTGCTCACCGACACCACCCCTCCAAGGACACAGCCTATGGCCCTGGACCTGCCTGTCCACATCTGGTGCAATTGGTGCCTCCACTCAGCACCGCTGACCCCAAACCTGTCCTCACCCTCCTCCCTAGCCACATCCACATGCCTTCTTTAGCTTCTACCTTGTCTCCACCCAAGACCAGTGGGTCTTGTCTTGTTGTTCAAAATCTTTTGGTTTCCATTGTTTCACCTTGAATTTTCCTTTTCTTTCCATTCAGGTTTCTTGTTCATTGTGCATGTACTAATAAAGTTTGTTTTCATGTCACCCAAGTTGTCGAATGCTTCGAAGTCCAGTCTCTTCACAGGTCTGGCCTCCTTTTACTTGCAGAAGATCATCTCCCCATTGGAAACACTTAGCCAAACCATTCACTTCCCTGGCCCTTCAATTCCTGATGCCCTCACCTGCCTGCTATCTCAGTTGCTAATCCTGCCGGGAGAGTCCCAGAGAAGGAACCAAATAAGGCAGCACTTTAGGCACTTCCCAACTACACAATAGAGGTAGTCTACATGGTACATGTCAATTTGGGGTTGTTGGGCCTTCATGATGGCCTAGGGGAAGAGTCTCAGGGTTGCCACCCTGAGGCCTGACTTGGAGCAAGGTTTGCGAGCTGACCCACCTATGGCACGGCAGACCTCTCCTGCCTCCACTCTGCTCCCCCTCAGCAGTGCATTTCAGTCAATTGGCCTGTGCTGCTCCCCACTCTGTCTCTGGTGAATCCTGTAAAAGGCCCCCCACGCCCACCACATCTCTGGCATACACACCTGTTCTTCTGTTCCTCAAGGAAAAACAATTCTTTGGAATCTTGGAATTTTAGCTATACAGTGGAGCACGGCAAATGACAAATATCTATCAAATTATCTCAATATCATGATATTCAGTATCATCAGGAAAGTGTGATGAACATATCTAACAGTCCTCAGTATGAACACGTGTCTACACAAGAATGGATATTTCAGCAAGAGGATGTCACAAAGAATGGAGCTCAATGGTAACAGTTTCTTGTCTAGGAGATGACTCATAATGTTTAGGTCACATATGATCAGATGTCTTGATATCAGGGTATCCGTCCTTCTGCAATCCCTGAGAATTGTAGATCACAGCAGAGAGTTGGCTGATTGGGGTCGGCCAATATGGAAAGACCCTAAGGTGAATATTGGAATTGAACCTGCCTCGTGGGCATTTCTTCTGCACAACCTGTTTACACCTGACCACACAATGGCTCCTATGGCCAGACCCGGACCGGAAGCCCTCATGGCCGGCCCCTGGGCTGTGGCCAGAACAGCCAGAGCAAAGAGCTGTCCCACTCCACCAGGCCTTGCGCTCAACCGCAGTGCTTTGTGATGTCCACCCATGTGCTCAGACCAAGGCTCCTTCAATACACATGTTCCTCACCCTCCAGGGCCAAATTCAGGGCCTCCTCTCAGTGGCCAAATTCAGGCATCCGCTCAGTGCCCAGGTGGTTCACCCTGTAAATGGATTCTGCCATTCCAGGTCATTTGCATCAGCCTCCCGCACCCTGAGCCAGGTAGGGCCCCTGTCTCCAATAGGATGCCACCCCCAACAGCATTCCACAGCGTCCTCACTCTTCCTGCCCTCACTCTTACTGTGCGCACAGCTCCCCTCCCAGCAACCCTTCCCACCAGCCCCTCAAGCTCTGGCATCTGCCACAACAGCCAGAAAACACAGGGATCTCCAACCCCGATCAGCGGCATGTTGGAAGGCCCGGAAACTGGCTGAGCAGCTGAGGGGAAGCACGCCTGCCTCCGCACACTGGGGATCCGAGAGAGAGACTGAGACAGGGACACAGAGGAAAGGGGCAGCAGCGGAGAGGCTGAGAGGGGCAGGGACACACAGAGAGAGTGAGATGAGGACAGACCAAGAGAGGCAGACAGCAAATCAGAGGCACCTACAGAAAGAGAAGGGCAGAGTCAGCCAGGGAGGACAGGGAAGGAGACAGAAGTGGCCTCGCTGGCATCACTCACCGTTGGAGTGGACACCCCATGCCTTGGCGGCCTTATCCCCATCAGAAACCTGCCCCAAGTCGATCCAACCTCCAGGCGGGTGGGCAGGTGTGTGAGCAGGGAGGGGCCCTGAGAAGTCTGTGGCTGGCACGTGTGCACCGTGTGTGGTCCCGGCACCTTGACTGGGCGCGCCAGGCCCTGTAGGGCACGGCCAGAGAGGAGCAGGGCTGACCGGCACACTGGGTGGGAGGATAGGCACACCGGGTGGGAGATGCCTCAGCCCTCGGCAGGGCTGGCCAGGCCCGGGTGAGGCATGTGCAGGTGCCTTCCCCCGGGTGGGACCCTGCAAGTGCGGTGAGCCAGAGACCAGCCTCCCCTCCAAGGGCAGCGGAGAGGAGTGGCCCAGTCCCCTGGACCACCCCAGGGAGAGGCTCCACACCCTGGAGCTCCTCTGGGCCCATGGGAGACGGGAGCCTGGAGTTGCTGATGCTGCCGGGCCCGCTCCCTGGCCGAGAGGTTGAGCCAGGTCAGCAGCCAGAGACCAGAGAGTGGGCCCTGCCTATGTCTTGCCGTCCAAGGGCTTGGGGAGGCTGTGCTGCTGTCAGTGTTGTGGGCTGGACCTGGCATGGAGAGCGAACAGGAAGTGGCCCAGGTAGCTATGGGGGTGGGGGGCATCTCTCTGAGCAGGAAGTCCAGGGAAGGGACCCCATGAATTGACATCACCACCGCGAGGTGACAGGGCAAGGAACTCGTAACTCTGGTCCCTAGGCAGCTGTTTCTGAACCAAACCCGACCCAGCTCTCGTGCCTGTTGTTCCTGGACTCAGCAGCATGTTTTGTTGCTCTTGGCCCAGGTCTCCCCGCAGTGGACCCAACAAAGATCCCTAAAACATGTGTCTCACTCTGCTGAAAGGCATGAGGAGCCTGTGTCATCTTTTCTGTCCAGCACTAGCACTTCCCCTGAGGTAACTAGGGGGGCCCTGCGACAGGTCAGGTCACACCAGTTCTCTGAGGCCCCCCACCCCTCCCTTTCCCCCTGTGAGTGCGGGTGTGCAAGGGGTGAGAGTGAGTGTGTGCGTGTGCAAGGAAGGAGGTTCCGGCCCACCCAGAATGTGGGTCATGTCTACACCAGAACCTGCCGGGCTGGTGGTGGGACCCAGAATGTCATGGCTTCTCCCTCTTGCCCCAGCTGGTTGCTACCCAGCAGGTGTGTCTGTTTGTTCCCAGAAGTTGCTCTCTGTCCAGGAAAGTATTGAGGCCCAGAGAGTGCATTTCCCCGGCTGTCCTCCCACAGCACAGTGTGGGATCTGTCCCAGCACAGAGCGCAGGTTGAAGTGCACCTGCAACTTTGAGATTGGGACACATGTCCAATGGAACTGGCTGGAGTACACAAAGCCCCTGGAGTTGCTGTCTGAGGGTGAGTGACCCAGGCTGGTGCACGGGCCTGACTGGGCCCATCGGAGGAGACCTCACGGGCTAGATTTGGACCATGAGCAGTATGATCTCGCATCTGTAGCTGCGAGACTGGTCTTTCTTGGACTGGTCTCTGCTCAGGGCTCTATCATGTGGTCTGTTTGCAAAGGCAATGGCAATCTGGCATGTGGCTGATGGCCTGTCCTCTTGCATCTCTAGTGCCTTCTCAAGGAGTATAGCCCGTCTCCCCTGCAGCCCATGGGACAGGCCAGGAGCCCAGCCAAGTTGCTGATTGGAGACAAGCAGACACCAGGGGTCCTGAAGGGACAGGAGAAGCCACTCCTGCATATACTGTTCCAGAGCAACAGGAGAATCCAGCAGGCCTGCTGGTCAGACAGACAATGCCCAGGATACTGTAGGTGTTCCTGGGCACTCTGAGCTCACTAAACTCCTGCATAATCGCCTGAAACTCCTCAGATTCCAGCAGGATGTTCCCAGGCTGCTGAGCTAATATCAGCCCTGCTGGGGAAACCAGGCCAGCACCTGCAACCTGTGGGACAACCTGCTAGGCACAAGCACACACCACCTGTTTGCGGGGAGCCAGGCCCTAGCCAGGCCCCAGCAGTACATTCTGACAGAGGTGTGTTTACACCAGCCCCACTACGGGAGACAGGTATAGGCCAGGATGCTTCAGGAGCTGCCCAGTGTGGGCAGTTCACACTCGCCCCTTCTGGGGAAGCCAAGACAGGAGCAGGATCTCAAAGACTTCTTTGATGATTCTGAGATGGGAGGAGTACTGTAGGAGGAACCAGACAATGACCAGGATGCTGTACCCCATGGGGACAGTGCTGAGCTCATTCCACCCCTGCTGGGACAGCCAGGCCCTGGCCAGGAGAATGCAGCCTATGCAGAATGTCCTGAGTTCAAACCACAGCTGTGGGAGGAAGCCACCTCTGGCCAACATCCTGCAGGTTAAAGTGAGGGTGCTAAGCCAACAGCAGCCCTGCCTGGGGAACCAGCCCCTGCAGGGATCCTGCAGCACAAGCAGAGGGTGCTCACCTGATACCATTCCTCCAGGTCCCATCCCCTGACCCCTGCCCTGCCTGTCCACCTCTGGGTGCAGACTAAGCACCACTGACCCCTCTCCTCACCTTCAAACTTCTCTTCACCCACGTCCCTAGCCACATGTCCTTGTTTAACTTCTACTACCCCTCAACCCACAGACCCCTGGCCCTCCTCTTGCAGTTCAAAATCTTGTTCATTATAGAAATACTAATAAAGTTTGTTTTGTATCACCCAAGTTTTTTAATCCTTTTGCGTCCAGTTCTGTCATAGTGCTGGGCTCCTTCTCGCTATGGCCTTGTAGAAGATCGACAACCCAGTGTAAACCGTTTAGCCAAACCACTCATGGCCCAGGCCCCTCAGGCCCTGATTCCCTCACAAGCCTGCTGCCTCTGTTCTGAATTCTGCTTGGGCGTTTTACAAAGAAGGAACCAAATAAGTGGTGACCTTGGATCTTCCCAAGTACACAATAGAGGTAGTACACATGGTAGGTATAATGCAAATTTGGTTTGTTGGGCCTCGCTGGTGTCCTAGGGGTGAAGTCTCAGTGCTGTCACTGAGGCCTGAGTCTAGCCCAGGCCAGGGAGCTGGCCCTCCTAGGGCTCAGCAGACTTCTTCTGTCTCACCAGATGCTCCCCTTAGCAGTGTATGTCAGTAAATCTACCTGTTTTGCTTCCCATTCTGTCTCTAGTGAATCCTCTTATCCTTATGCTTCAAGCCTACACTCTAGTTCTTCTATGCAGAAAGAAAAAAAAAAAATTGGGGATATTGAATTTTAGTTAAACAGTAGGGTTTTGTAAATGAGCAATATCTATCAAATCAGCCATATATCATTACAGAAATATAATCAAGAAATCATTATTAATGTAATGGGATATCCAAGGCTACAATTTCATTAAATAGCCTCACCCAGGAGCGCCCAATGAGACAGTGAGGAGTAGCAAGAGTTGCAGGCAGTGCCCTGAGTACTTAATTTAAATGGTAGCAATGTTGACCTCCCTCAGTTATGGCTATAAAATAGACTACTGGCAGTGGTTTGTGACTTTCTGAATGATTCAGTGCTGAAAAGGAGCAAGATTAGATGAACCTCAAAAGAAGTTAGGAAATGAGGCATTTTGTCCATGGGAGTGGACACAGGGTGTCAGATCTTTGTGTCTCATGTTAGTTCTCACCTCAGAGAGCACCTACCACAGAGAATGTCCCCTTTGTGTGGATAACAGTCAGCCTCTCTCCTTGGTCACCCCAGGGCTTATTCAACAGTCCCTGAAAGTCATAGAAATCGAGATCAAGGGTGATTTGATCATACCTGAGTCCAGTAGCATGAGTTTCTTCTGATCATGGGAGATTCATCAGTCACTGTCACTCATGAATGACAAGATTTCCAGTCAAAGAAATCACAGCTAAGCTCTTGCTGTGATAACATTACTTAAGTAGACCAGACAGCTACATGGTAACAGGTGGATTTCTTCACCCTGCTTACCCTGTTATGGATAGTGATTTGTTCTCAAGAATTGACATCCATTCTGGATGTAAGATACCCTTCCCTGGCTGCCAGCATCTCCATTCAAGAGCCAACAGATTGCCTGATTTACCAGCATAGAACTTATATAACATTGCTTCTGATAAGGGGCACATTTTATGGTGAAATAAGTATGACATTGGCAGCATGTCTGCAGGAATCACTAATTCTACCATGCAGCATGTCACCTGGAAGTTGATAGCATAATTGAAGGATGAGAGACATTAAAAACTTTTAACATTTTATCTTGGGCAAAACACTCTGTGATGTTGGAATGCAGTTTTCAACATGTGTTATACACATATCAAGAAAGCATGGATCCTGGAACTAAGAGGTGAAAGAAGAATCAGCCATTCTTACCGCTACTCCTAATGATCCACAGGAGAAATTTATAGTTCTCACCCCACGCCTTATACCCTATTAGATTAGAGGCTTCCCTAATGTAAGGTGGGAGGTTGGGAGGCATACTTGTACCAGCAAGGTTCTGCTGGATTTGATGTTATAGCTACTGCCTAAGCATTTATATTCCTTGAGCCAGTGAGCCATAATGAACTCTATTGTTATCGTTTTCAGGAAAATTGACCCTGATTACTATGAGGAGCTAGGGTTGCTGCTGCACAATGGAGTAAGAAAAGAGCACGTGTAGAAACTCTGGAGAACTGGGGCTTCTTTCCAAAAAGAAATGCAAACAGACCTTGCAGCAACCATGTCTTGATGGGGGTGAGGGACTCAGCCTCCAATTCTGCAGGGATGAAGAATGTAGGTTTGCTCCAGGGAGAGGGGAACCGGAATGGGTTTGGGGGAAAGAGACAAAGCACATTAATAATGGTGTTGTGACCACATGCATCTGTGGAAGCTTGGTCCGTTAACTGAGACTTCTTCTGTGCTGGGCTGTGCTGGGCAAGCTCAGGGGCCATGGGCTTACAATCCATGATGCAGTCCACCTATTTAAATGAGACTTGGAGCAACACATCCTATGGGCTTGCACTTTCTTTTACCTGGCCTGTCTCAAATTCTTTCTCTCTACTGCACACAGAACTCTGACCTTGGAATTACTAAATACAATAAACTACACTTTGTGAGATATTTTGTGTTTTATACGTGCTAGTTATTGCAACAATTGAACTATTGGTTCTCAGAATAAAGCTCTTTTGACAGTATACACTCACCCAGTTCCTAGTCACCATGCAAATCTGGATTGCATAGATTTGTTGTGTTTCCTGAACTTTATGGGGCTATGATTTGATATAAGGATTATGAAACTATGACTTCTCCCAGATACCGGTGAATGTAATCCTATGGTCCCTATCACATAGTTAGTACCTTTGAGGAAACTGCTAGAACTAAATAATTCTGCCCCCCTTCCCCTTCTCTCTCCACATCCATCTGTAACAGGGTGGTCCCCAGGAAAAGGGGAGGTTTCAGGTCCCTGCCCCACCCAAGAGAGGGTGGAGAGGAACCTGAAGAGGGAAGGAAGCAGGATGAAGCCAGAAGGAAACACGAAGAAGGCACGGGAAGCAGAGAGACATGTGAAGAAACCATGCTTGCGTCTTGGTCCTGGACTGGTTGAAATAGATGTGGGTGAGAGACGTGTGGGGAGGTGACAATGGCAGCTTTTCTCTTGGCTTTGATTTTGCTCTTTTCCTCCCAGACTTGTTTGAATGCTTCTGATCCTTTTCTATGGGTCCCCACTAAAAGGTGCTTTAGACTCGTGGCAGAATTTTGGGCCTTGATTTGGCCAATCCTGTTTGGCTGGACATTTACCCATGGAGGGGTGGGTAACTTTGGGTGGGTACTTGATTTAAAAACTATATTGTCTCTCTTTTCTGTATTGCACACTAATTGTATCAAAGTTCCTTTCCATTGAAGGTCTTATATGTTTTGTGTTGATGTGGCAGATGACAGAACCTATTTAGAGCAGGCAGGTTTGGGGGTGCTGGGGTGCCCCTCTCCCTGTCCTCTAACACATTCACATATTATACTGCCCTGGGTCACAGGATGTCTAACTTTTTGTGTACCCTTTTTCTATCTTGTGTAGAAGTGCCAAGACAGCTCTCTTTCTAGGACTCATACCCTTATAAATAATACATATTTTATAAGATTCTCATTGTTTGGGCTCAGAAATTCCTTAAAGTAAAGGCTTTAGTATTACTATCGGCCAATGCAAATTATTTGTAATAGTGACATGGAGGCAGTACTGGATAATGCACAAATATCTGACTCCTTATGTGACTAATCAGTCCTTCCCTGAGCATCTGACATCCCTACGGGGACTAGACTGCCAGCTCCTACCTGCCTGGCCACTCCTAGTACAGGATCCAAGTTAGAATTTCTGGTCAAGCCCAAAGCAAATGGACATCCATTAAGTCAGTGCTAATCTGTCCTCCTGGGACACACTGCCAGAAGTGCTGGCCTAACTTTGGCCAGAAGGAGAAAAGTATTAGTTTTCTGAAGAACTATTACCTACCTTCTGCATTTTCCAAACTGTCAGAAAATCTGAAAAACCTGATGCCGTTTCTTGGTTACTTAACTTTCCCATTGTCCTCTTGTGAGAAACAGAAGGTGACTTTAATATTTATACTATGTGTATGCATTTTCATACTTTGCATATTAAATAATCTTGATAAAAGACAATTCTCTTTCTAATTTTTTGTCAATGTCCATGCATTTTGCATAGGTAACCTACCTGATAGAGGATAGAGGTATAATTCTCTAGTGTACTTGGTAGACTCATAGACATCCATCAAAACCCAGACCAAATATCACCCGTCACCCTATTTTTATTGGTTTAATTACAGTAAAGCAGTCTCAGTCCTCTCTCTCTCTCTCTCTCTGCTAAGACAATTCTTTGTGCTTATATAACATCTCATTAATGACTTGTGTCCCTATGGGCTTATCTCGCTACCTTACCATCAGAACCTCAGGAGGGGAAGGTCTCCTTCATATACCCAGCACAAAGCAGGTGCTAATGAAAGTGTTTTAGATCTGGAATATATAGCTGCATTTCCATTTTTAAACCTCTAACTTTCCTCCCCTCTTCAGTGTGCAGAGGCAGAGTCCTGTCTCAGTCCAAAGGTGTTCAAAAATGATAACTTCATGAAAAGTCAAAACTGTGCTAAAATCTGAGAACGTGTGGGCTGTTAGGGAAGACACTTCAAGAAATAGCCAGAGTTTGGTGAATAGTCTAGATTGGTTAAATTACCCCACTATTACAGCTCATTTGTCTTTGTTGAACATATTTTAGAGTATAATAGCAATACATTGCATTTCAGCAAAATTACATAGTTTAAAAAATCAACCATGATACCAATTCCTTAAAACTATTGCTGTTAGCAATTTAGATGTGTTATATCAGATAGATGTAGGTAACAAATATGCATATCTTTGTTTGGCTTTCAGAGCTGACCATGTTCTTTTACAAAATATTTATTGCAAAATATTTTAAAGTAAAGGAAATTAGATACAATAAAACAGAAATCTCATTTACTTAAATCACTGATGATAATCGCTAGTAGCACTTTGTTTTCTTCTAGAGTTAGAGCCATAAAAAATGTTGACACACACACACATATGTTGGTGGGGATATACGGAGAGTGATATATATATATATCGGTTGTTTAAAATTTATCAGCCAATGCTAAATTGTTTGTATATTTTCAACAAATGTAGTATCTAGAAACCTAGGGGAATCAAGTGATTAAAGATCACAGTAGGAGTGCTGATGAAGATTTGGGATCATCAGGCCAATGATGAATTGGTAAAATGATGAAATAATAATATAGTATAATGAATTATGTAATTCCTTGGTTCACTGTGGTTTACCTCCTGCAACATATTATAGGGATAGACCATATTAGAGTTGTTAATATGGTTAGTGACCTTGAGAAAGTTACCTTTCTTTGTCTTCCGGATTGATGCATAAGATAAAAATAGGCCCATAACTTAAACAATGAAAAATATCAATAGAAAAACAGGTTACAGAGTAGAGAATCACATGGGTCTACATCAAAGTGAATGGCTGGCTGGACAATTTTAATAAATATTAAATTCCCAGAAGCCCAATATAAACCATAAGCAAATTTTAACTAGCTGTCAAAGGCTACAAAGCTTATACAATATGCTTTTTTTAACCTTTGTCTCTTTTATCAATGTGTCTTACATTTTATTACAAAAAAATTTAACTGCTTTTGTTGGTCACATAATTTTTTTTTTCCTTCTTGACACAACTACCACCCTTTTCAACTTTGTAATACCTTCTATATTACAACACTTTACACTATCTTCTAGAGTTTACCACATTCCATTCCAGAGTATAGAGTAGTATATAAACATTGTTAAAATCACAATTATTTTCCTCAAAGTCATGAAAAATATATGCAAGATTTTGCCTTTCTAGTACATTTTGATTCAGGAGGATAGTATAAGGCTAAATATACCAAATTGGAGAGTGAAAAGAAAATGGACCATGTGCTTATGTTGAAATGCAAATTCTCTGAAAATCTACATTTGATTATTTATGATTAATTCTATACTATAGAATGAGAATTGTTCTTATTTTAAATGAAATAAAATTTATTTTTTTCATTTTGTTTGCATGTTTAAATCACAAATATGAGATATTCCTAATTCAAATAAAAACTAGAGCTATATGAAGACACGTGTTCCCTCAGAAACTTTCTCCACAGGGGTGAATACCTCCAATTTCTTTTGCCCTTCTTAGCCTGATGTATCATGAACACTTCTACTTTTCTGTTTACTCTTCCTGAACATATTCCAAATTTTAATTTTAAGGTATTTCCACAGCACAATTTAAAACTTAAAACAATGGGGCCTCCATGGTGGCACAAGGGGTTAAGTCGCAGCTTGCAGCTATCTGCAGCCCCTGCAGCACTGAGTTCGATCCCTGTCTAGGGAGCAAACCCACATGGCGCAGCAGACCTCTCCTGCCTCGCCCACTGCTCCTCTCAACAATGCATTTTGGTCAATCTACCCTTCCTGTTCCCCACATTGTCTCAGGTGAATCCTCTCACTCCCCACAACTCTAGCCTGTACCCCAGTTCTTTTTTTAAAGATCTATTTATTTATGCACACAAGAGCTGGGGTACAGACCAGATGTGCTGGAGGGTGAGAGGATTCACCAGAGGCAGAGTGGGGAACAGATCAGGCAGACTGACTGAAATACACTGCTGAGGGGAGCAGCGGGCAAGACTGCCTCGGGAGAGGTCTGCCTCGCCATGTGGGTTGCTCCCTGGCTGGCCAGGGATTGAACTCGTGCTGCAGAGGCTGTGGATTGTTTCATAGTGCGGTGCTTAACCCTTTGTGCCACCAGGGAGGCCCTGTACCCCAGTTCTTTAAAAAAATAAATCTTAAAAAATAAAACTTTAAAAAACGTGGACAAACAGGTCCTATAAGAAAGGGTTTTCTCATGAATTCTAGAAATATACCTATCAACATGAACTAAAATATTATAACTAAAGGTGGACATAGTATAATTACAGTATGTTGAACAACTTATTGTCTAGATAGTACTCCCAAATATTTTCTTTTTGATTATTTTTTTCTGTATCTCTACCTCTTCCAGATGCTGCTTTCAGAAATGTATGTTATTGTTAGTTGGCAGGCTGAGGGGTACCTCAGGACTCCTAAACCTGCCTGTTCTAAATGGGTTGCTCCACTCACTGCATTAAGACAAAATATACTGTAGTACATAAGAACACAATAGAAAACAACTTTAATGTGCAATAAAGGAAAAAGAAGAAAAAGAGAAAGATTATAGTTTCCAAATCAGTCACCCAGAGTTACCCATCCCCTCGTGGATCCATGCCCAACCAAACAGGGTTAACCCAAGGCAGGGCCACTGAGGCCCAAAGCTTGCCTCAAGTCTAAGGCGCCTCCTGGTCGGGACCCATGGGAACAGGGCAGATGGGGTCAGGCAAGTCTGGAAAGAAAAGAGCAAAATCAAAGTCAAAATAAAGACTGCCACTGTCGACCTCCCCGCCATTTTCTCGGGTCTCCCACACATGTCTGTTCAAGTGTCTCCTTCCATGTTCTCCAAGTCCCCGGGACCGGTTCAAGGCGAACTAATTTCAGCTTCGGCACAAGTCTCTCTGCTCCACTTGCCTCCTCCACGTCTCCTGTTCTCTGTCACGCTCTACTTCTTCTCAGCCAGGTCTTTTCTCTCTTAGTCCTTCTTTCAGTCTTTTCTTGCTTCATTTCCCTGCCCATCTTCATCACTAGAATAGGGGGACTAGGAACCTCCCCTTTCTCTGGGGATAACCCTGTTACATAAAGATATGAACTAAAAATCACTTTTTTGTGTGTGAACCCATAGCGCCATTCTGTGTATTTTACATACTACACACACCACATACTCGTTTAAATATGAGTGTCCATGAAGCCCGTATCTCTCTCACTTTTTGCTAATAAAGGAAAATTTCAGATGCAAGTTTCTTGTTGATATTTCTGCTTTATCCCTGATGAATATTTTTTAGACTCATCACATCATACCAACCTTTTAGTATATTTTTACCTATTTTTACTTTTTTACCCTATGTTATTATTATTTTATATTGTGGTTACACTGGTTTACAACATTGTATATGCTTTAGAGGTCTAGGATCACCCTCTACAGTTTTTTTTTTGTTTTGTTTTTTACCCTCTACAGTTTTTGCTCCCACACCACACCTAACAGCATCAAGATACCCATAGTCCTGCACCATAGTCCAGAATGTCCCCTCCCCACTTTGCTCTTCCTTCCCTTCCCCCTTTGATAATCTCAAATCTGCATTCAGATTTCTAGGCTTTCTTATTTACTTGGTTTTTTTTTTTTTTTTAAAGATTTATGTACTTATGCATACAAGAGCTGGGGTACAGGCCAGAGATGTGGGGGCTGAGAGGCTCCACCAGAGACAGAGAACAGGCAGGCAGAATGACTGAAATACCCTGCTGAGGGGAGCAGCGGGTGAGACAGCAGAGGTCTGCCTCACCATGTGTGTTGCTCCCTGGCTGGCCAGGGATCAAAATCATGCTGCAGAGGCTATGGATTGTTTCATAGTGTAGTGCTTAACCCCTTGCACCAGGGGGTCTGGCACCAGGGGCTTAATCCCTGGCACCAGGGAGGGCCTTGACTTGGTTTTATCTAACCTTTGTTTTGTTTCACAAAAAAATACTCACCTTTGTTTGTATTTCACATATAAGTGACAGTATTTGTATTTTTCTTTCTCAGTCAGATTTACTTTGCTTAGCGTAATTCCCTCGAGTTCCATTCATGTTGCTGCAGATGGCAACAGTTCATCTGTTTTATAGCTGAATAGTATTCCATTGTGTATGTATACATTACATCTTCCTAATCCACTTATCTGTCTTTGAGTACTTAGGTTGTTTCCATAACTTTGCTGCAATGAACATAATGTTTTTGCATTCTTAAATAGATAAGTAGAACTGGAAATGCTGGATCATGTGGTAGATCTATATTTAATATTTTGAGGTCTCCATATTGTTTTCCATTTTTTTTTAAAGATTTATTTATTTATTTATTTATACAAGCACTGGGTACAGTCAGAAGCGCAGGAGGGTGAGAGAATTCACCAGAGCCAGAGCGGGGAGCAGAGCACTGCTGAGGGGAGCAGCGGGCGGTAGGAGAGGTCTGCGCGCCATGTGGGACCCTCCTCCGGTGGCCGGGGAGCAGCTGGGGATCGAACTGGTGCTGCAGAGGCTGCGGGCAGCTTCGCAACTCAGTGCTCAACCGCTGCGCCACCGGGGAGGCCCAAGAGCATTTTTTTAATTTTTATTTATTTATTTATTTATTTATTTATTTTATGTAATTTTTTAAAATTTTTTATATTCTCCATACAATTGCGACCCCCTTATTTTGACCCCAATCCCTCCCCTCCCCGCCTCTCACCCCCCATAGAGTGTAAGAGCATTTTTTTTTTATGTGTTGGCCATCTGTATTTCTTTGGAGAAGTGTCTATATTTAACTCTTCTGCTTATTTTGTGATTTATTTCTGTGATTTCTATTGAGCTATATGAGTTTTTTGTAGATCTTTGTTATCAGCCCCTTGTCAGATGTATGACATGTAAATATTTTCTCTCATTCAGTAGGGTGTCTTTTTGTTTTAGTAGATAGTTTCTTTTTTTTTTTTTAAAGTTTAGTATTTTATTTTATTTTTTTTTTAAAGAGGCATGTTTTTATTTATTTGTTTGTTTGTTTGTTTATACATGCACTGGGTACAGTCAGAAGTGCGGGAGGGTGAGAGAATTCACCAGAGCCAGAGCGGGGAGCAGAGCAGGCAGAAGGACCGAAGTACACTGCTGAGGGGAGCAGCGGGCGGCAGGAGAGGTCTGCGCGCCAGGTGGGACCCTCCTCCAGTGGCCGGGGAGCAGCCGGGGATCGAACCGGTGCTGCAGAGGCTGCGGGCAGCTTCGCAACCCAGCACTCAACCGCTGCGCCACCGGGGAGGCCCTAGATAGTTTCTTTTGTTGCACAGAAGTTTAGTAGTATGATGCAGTCCCAATAGTTCATATTCTGTTTTATCTCTTGCTGTTGGAGAGAAATGTTTAAAGATATAACTGAAACCTATATCACAAAATATTGTGCTTATGTTTTCTTCTATTTGTCTTATGGTTTCAGATATTACTTTTAGGTTTTTTATCCTTTGTGAGTTGATATTCGTGAATGGTACAAGATAGCAATCTACTTTCATTCTTTTACATGTGGCTGTCCAGTTTTCACAAAACCTTTTTTTGAAGAGAAATTCCTCTCTTCAATGTAAACTTGTTACGAGGCAGGGAGAGGGGCACCCCTGGACCCCCAAATCCTCTTGCTTTAAATAGTTCTGCCATCCCCAGTATCAAGACAAAACATAGAAGACCTTTAATGGAAAGGAACTTTAATACAATTAGTGAACAATACAGAAAAGACAAAGAATATAGTTTCTAAATCAAGCATGCAAAGTTACTCATCCCCCTGTGGGTAAAAGTCCACCCAAACAGGATTGGCCCAGAGCAAGGCCCAAAAGCCTGCCACAAGTCTAAAGTATCTTCCAAGGGGGGACCCACAGAAAAGGATCAGAAACAACCATACAAGTCTGGAAGGAAAAGATCAAAATCAAAATAAAGATAAAAGTTGCCATTGTCACCTCCCCATGGGTCTCTCATCCACATCTGTTTTAACCAGTCCAGGCCCAAGAAGCAAGTGCAGCTTCTTCACATGTCTCCCTGCTTCAGGTCTCCTTCTTGCTCTCTATCCTGCTTCCTTCCTTCCCCAGTCTCCTCTCCAGCTTCTTTTCTTCTCTCTGCTAAGCTTCACCCTCCTTTGGGTGGGGCAGGGAACTTGGAACCTCCCCTTTCCTGGGCACCACCCAGTTACAAACTCTTGGGTCCTTTCTCATAGATTAACTCTGCATGACATGTGTGGTTTATTTCTGGGCTATTTCATTGATCTATGTATCTGTTGTTTGTCCTGTACCATGTTACCCTGATCATTATTATTACTCCGTAGAATAGTCAAGTCTGGGAATTGATACCTCCATTCTTCCTCTTTTTCTATCAGTATTACTTTGACTATTTGGTTCCATATCAATTTCTGTAATGCTTGTTCTATTTCTTTATAGAATGCCATTGAAACTTTGATAGAGATTGTATTGAATCTGTATATTGTTTTGGTTATGTTATAGGACAGCCCCGATACAAAATGGGGTGCCTGATTGTGGGTCCTCACCCGCACACTTAAAAGGACTTATCAGTGCTCTACTGCAGGCACACGCGAAAGGTTAATAAAAAGGTTTATTTACAAGGGAAGGGGAAATGAGGAAATGTACAGCTCAGGGAGAAAAGTGGGAGACAAAGTTTTAAATGAGTCCTACCCGATCCGCTGATCTGGAATCCCAAACGGCACTCTGAGAGCTGGCCGCGAGCCAGGAGCCGTGAAGCCAGGAGGCAAGAGATAGCGAGCCAGCCCAAGGCCCATGTGTTTGGTTTTTATATCCAATCTGGCTGCCCAACTCCACCATCAGGTCCCAGCCACCTTCTCTTTGGTGGCGATGGGATTTGTCTTTCCCAATGTCTTGATGGCTTTAGACTGGAGTGGGGGTGGAGTCCACAAAGCCTGTATGGGATTAGCTCAGGACATCCTTTCCCCCTAACAGGTAAGATGACCATTTAAATAATTTTGCTTAAATCTAGTATGCAATCTGTATTTGCAAATTATTTTGCCAATCACTCATCAAAATAGTCAAAACATTTGCATATTCTGATAACACTCTACTTTTATATCTATGTGTCATTACATTAGTTAAGTATATATTTACTAGGACTCATGAACTAATATTGATACATTTCATTAACTACAGAATTTACATTAGGTTCATTCTTTGTGTTGAACCTTCTAAGTGATTTGACAAATTTATAGTGACATGTTTCTAACGTAACCGTATACTACAAAATAGTTCCAGTACTTTGAAAATCCCCTATGCTCCACATCTTTATCTCTCCCTCCTCCAGCACTGATTTTTTACTGTCGCCAAAGTTTTGCCTTTTCCAGAATGTCATAATTGGAATCAGTCGATGTGAAGTCCTTTCTAATTGACTACTTTCACTTACAAATATGCATATGAGTCTCTGAAATGTCTCGTGTGTCTTGATGGAAGCATCTAGCTAATTCTAGCATCACTTTTCATCTTTCCAATTCCTGAAATACAATGAATTGTGATTCCACTACCTCAATAGCAATTTTCTCAATTTTCTGAAAATTATATCAGCCACTTTCCGGTATTCCCTCTTATAATATCTCCTGAACTAAGTTTCCTTTCCTTGGCATTCATTCTCAATTTTTTCCCATATTATGCTCTTTAGATAGCAAGTAGACTGCATATGCTCCAGTTTTGTTTCTATTTGATGCCATTGAAATCGGATTAATCTACTTGCCTCTTAGAAAACCCATTTAAAGGTTATCAGATACTGGAGTATCTCTTTGAGTTTTCCTATAAGCCTTAACTCATTTCCTCCACAAGGAGCTAACACTTTGTTGATAATAAACAAGGCCAAAAGTTCAACTGTGTTGGCAAAACAATTGCTCTCCTCCCTAGTGCCTGTGGACTTTAGCAACCGCTTTCAGCATGTGTTGTTTTTCTAATCAGCATGGTAACCAAAAATCTTGCCTTCATGTTTTCCAGAAATGAGAAGTACAAGGACCTTTTTTAATTAATAAAAAAGCAAGATGTCATTTATCCCATTGGCATCAGTAACTCTCAAAAACAGGCATCACCTTACTACAATATCAGATTATAGAAAAAAGAAGTGTATAAAGGTTTTTTTTAAGAGGACATTTAAAGACAACCTAAACAGATCTGTCTCTTAGCATCAAAACAAAGATAAGTATATAAATAAAGCTACAAAACAGACAAGCAAACCAATCAATAAAAATAATGTTCCTTTATTCATGTATAAATTAGATCTGGTGACAATGATTGAACATACACTTTGGAAGCTTGCTAGGTATGTGATATATGCTATCTCATTTTATCCTTAAGTAACAAAGCAATATTGCTAACATTGCTTTACTTGTGAGGAAGTTAAAACTCAGATTATATCTTTTCTTCTGGTCACAAGTTTAAAAAGTGAGTGTGTATTCATCCTTCACATTCTGTTTTCTGCATTCTTCATAAAATCTCTACTTTGATCAGATCTACTTCAAAACTGACCTCTAAATATGCACTGTGCATTTCAGCTGTTTTCTTTTCCCTGTCCACTTACTGAAAAGAATTCCTGAACCCATAATAAAAGTTGAGCAATTTGATGAGCTCATTCAGTTTTATAACTCTACGGTTTATTTTTATAATCTCATTATTATATAAAAATATTTGATTAGATATGATTAGATTAGATATGATTCTAATCTAAGTTTCTAAGATCACAGATTTGAGAATCCAAAATGAAAAGGCTTGACTAACACCACAGAGTAAGTAGCCCAAGGCAAGATGGAAAACCATATTCATCTCTTTTTAGTATAAATTTACTCCCCAACACAGCATCAAAGTCACGTTGTTGCATGCCTCATGTATAGAAAACATTAAAATAATTTCCTTTGATGTTTAATTGGTTAGTTTTACTTAGAAGGACACTTTGCAAAACTGATTTCTATATTGGGTGTTTAACAATATTTATGGAGCCCCTTAGGGTCATCACACTTTGTGTAGGCATTGAGGACAAACATACACACAATAATATCTGTGCCTCAAAGAAGCTCACTATCCAGTAGGAAATAAAGATAATACATTGCTTCAATGGAGTTGGACATATGTTGGAGTGGTATATATTTAGAAAGGGTGTATATTTTTAAATTCTGCTGGTTAAATAGGAAGGAAATGATCAAATCTATAGGTTAAAGGGCAATAACTTTGAATTCCTCCTGTACTTCTTCAATTGGATGACTTGGATTTAAGCCTTTAAAAAAATACAATTTTGAGCCCCACCCTGGTGGCGCAAGGGGTTAAGCACCACACTATGAAACATTCACAGCCTCTGCAGCACAAGTTCGATCCCCAGCTGGCCAGGGACCTACCCACATGGCGCAGCAGACCTGTCCAGACTCGCCTGCTGCTCCCCTCAGCAGTGTATTTTGGTCAGTCTGCCTGTTCTGTTCCCCACTGTCTCTGGCGAGTCCTCTCACCCCCGCCCCGCATTTCTGGCCTGTACCCCAGCTCTTCTATGCATAATAAACAAATCTTTAAAAAAAATGCAATTCCATGCTAAAAATATCAGTCCTTACTGGATGGTTTAACTTCTATGTGGAAAATCAAGAAACCAAAAAAGGATCAAACAAAGACAAACTTTAAAAGTAATCCTTGAAAGCTGATCATAGATCTGAGACATCTAGGAGGCAGGGAAAGGGAGGCAGTGGGAAGGGGAGGGAAAAGGATGGGCTTGACGGAAGATCACAAAGGAACATGGGGAAGGACTATGCTGGAGGAGAGCTACGGTGACGACACCTGACGGAAGAAATCATGTAATATCAAAACTTAAACAACCAAGGGTGGTATTTAATTAAGAAAGTAAATTAAATAAAAAAAAAACACATATCTTTCTACCCTCAAAGCAGTTTCCTGTAAAAAACATACTCAATGCCCTGTGCACAAGTACTCGGTCAACTACTTTGTGGACAACTTCCACTCATTTTTTTAGGATGATTACTTTGTGAACATCTTCGATCCCAAGTCAGTGTTGATTTTCTGTGCTTCTACTACATTCTGTAAATTACTTGGTCATGATACAATGACATTTTTCAAATTTCATTTCATTTAATATGGACCCCCTTCACTGACTTATAGTTGCTGTCAGTAAATTGAAGAATCATCCCATAAATCTCTTTACTAGACTCTATTTTATAAATCTCTTTACTAGACTCTATTTTTTTAGAATTTTCCATTTATTTTTCTCTTCAGTATGCTGTTATATTTTAAGAAAAATTTTAAAAAGTTCCAGAAAGTGCATAAAATAATGTAACAGAAACCTACAAATAGAATTCTATATCCCAAATAGTCTTTCTGAGTTTCTACTACTTCTAAATAAAAATGCTATTATATTCATATTTTATTCATAAGTCATTTTGTGCAAAAAATTGAATATTGTAGATTAAATAAAATTTCAATGCATGCTATCATAAAACCTCATTTCAAGAACTAATGACTAGACTTAACTTGACTTATGTATATTACACACACATTTATATGTATACACACACGCATATATAAAACACACATTTTATATAAGCATAAAACAATATTTAGAGTTGATTGCATGCATTTATTTGTTCATCATTTTTTTGTTCATAGATTCATTTAGTATTACACATGTACATGCTCCCAGAATATTCTTTGTATTTTATCCTTCCTATACGAATATGTAGTGTATTTTACTTATATTGTTTTCTCTTTTGTGACACTTACTGCATGTTAGTGAAAATAATCTCAGTTCTGCTACAATAATATGAAGCTTGAAATAGTATTCCTTAATAGAAAAGAGGTTTGTTCTTGGCTCACCCAAACTAATGTGGAGTCCTTTTCAACCTTTTAACTCCTCATTCTTGAACACAACTTCCAAATTCCAGGACCAGATAGAAGCCGCATACTGGTTATTGGTTATTTTGTTTACTTTTGCTGATTTCAATGGTCACATTAGTCACAGGAACCTGATATAACTGAAAAGGCTTCTGAAACATGAACATATATATGTAGCATACTTGGCTCTGTTATAAGGAATGCATTATTTGTAATTTTATGCTTTCGTGTGTGTGGATTTAGTTGTGAGATTTTTCTCTGGGATTGAAGCAGGATTGCTAACTGGTGTTTAATGTGCTCCGTCTTGCTGAAGCTGACATATTCTCACATAGAGGTCATGACATATTTGGTTCTTTAATCAGGTCTAAAGCAACCCAACTGCTATTTTGGTATTTATTTCTCATATTGATTGCCATACATCTCGATTGTTTTAAAATTGGTAACAGAAGATGATTTATCTTTGTTTTATTTAAAATGGGAACCCCTAAGGCCTCCCTGGTGGCACAAGGGGTTAAGCACCGCATTATGGGGCAATCCACAGCCTCTGAAGCACAAGTTCAATCCCCAGCCAGCCAGAGAGCAACCTACGTGGCGCAGCAGACCTCTCCTGTATAGCCCGCTGCTCCCCTCAGCAGTGTATTTCAGTCAGTCTGCCTGTTCTGCTCCCCACGCTGTCTCTAGTGATCCTCTCACACACACACCCCATCTCTGGCCTGTACCCCAGCTCTTCTGTGCATAAATAAATAAATCTTTAAAAAATAAATAAATAGGGCCTCCCCTGGTGGCGCAGTGGTTGAGCACTGGGCTGCGAAGCTGCCTGCAGCCTCTGCAGCACCGGTTCAATCCCCAGCCACTAGCGAGGGTCCCACATGGTATGCAGACCTCTCCTGCTGCCCGCTGCTCCCCTCACCAGTGTGTTTCGTTGTTCTGCCCGTTCTGCTCCCGGCTCTGGCTCTGGTGAATTCTTTCACCCTCCCGTGCTTCTGACTGTACCCAGTGCTTGTATAAAATAAATAAATCAATCTTTAAAAATAAAATAAGGGCCTCCCCGGTGGCGCAGCGGTTGAGTGCTGGGTTGGGAAGCTGCCCGCTGCCTCTGCAGCGCCGGTTCAATCCCCGGCTGCTCCCCGGCCACTGGAGGAGGGTCCCACATGGCGTGCAGACCTCTCCTGCCGCCTGCTGCTCCCCTCAGCAGTGTGCTTCCATCCTTCTGCCTGCTCTGCTCCCCGCTCTGGCTCAGTGAATTCTCTCACCCTCCCATGCTTCTGACTGTACACAGTGCTTGTATAAATAAATAAAAAATAAATAAATAAATAAATAAATAAATAAAAATAAAAAATAAATAAATAAAATGGGAACCCCTAAAAGTCCGGTATTGCCACAGATTTATAATTTTTATAGAGAAATTGTATTCATATATTGATCTATTTCTATATCAATACTTTATAATTCTTGATATCTGCTAAAGTGGGGCATTTCCATTTCCTAATTTTCAGAATTATGTTCTAAATACTCAAATTTTGGAAGACATTTTTAATCAGTGATATTACATGGATTTTTATTTATTTAATGATTCCCTAAATCTTATATAATGTTATATAGCAATTTTATCTCAGAAAAAAAAGTGCTACAGAAAGAAATAGAAAACAAGTGCTTTCTTAAAACTATTAACCTTTCTTATTTCATTATATATGTGTGTGTATGTATATATAGATATATTTATGTGTTGATTTCATGGTCACTCAATTCTAAATATGCTAATTATTCCAAGTTTGTCATTGATCTATGAGGCATACAGAATGATTTTTAATTTCCAAATATTTAGACTTGTTTTGTATCTCTTTTTTTTTTTTTTAAATAGAGGCATGTTTTTATTTATTTATTTATTTATTCATTTGTTGTTTGTTTTTGTTTATACATGCACTGGGTACAGTCAGAAGCGCGGGAGGGTGAGAGAATTCACCAGAGCCAGAGCGGGGAGCAGAGCAGGCAGAAGGACCGAAGTACACTGCTGAGGGGAGCAGCGGGCGGCAGGAGAGGTCTGCGCGCCATGTGGGACCCTCCTCTGGTGGCTGGGGAGCAGCCGGGGATCGAACCGGTGCTGCAGAGGCTGCTGGCAGCTTTGCAACCCAGCGCTCAACCGCTGTGCCACCGGGGAGGCCCGATATCTCTTTTATTATTTATAATTTCATTGCATTTTCACCAACAAATGGGCTCTCTGATACAAATTCTGTTGAATTTTTTGTGTCTTCTATTTGATAGTCATGTTTTTAAAAGTAAATTGTATTTTTTGAGACATTATCTTTATCACAAATTCTTAACAATTGAATTATGGCATGAAACTTGGTGTGGGTTTTTTTACAATTTTTTTTTTTACTTTGGGCTATTATTCTCTAGTTTTCATCAAATTTATGAGTGTTCTGTTCTCTTTTCTTTAATATAATATATATCATATATATTAAATATATATTATATATATCAATATATATATTAAAGAATATATATATTCTCCATACTTCACTGCCCACTCTTTTGGGGATTTTTGGTTTAGGATGTTCTAACAAAAACACTATGGAGTGGGTGACTTAAACAATAAATGCATTTCTCAAAATTCTGGAATCTAAGAAGTTGAAGATCAATGTGCAGACAGATCCAGTGTCTGAGGAGGACCCACCTTCTAGTTTGTAAACATTACTCTTCTTTTTGTACTTCATACAGTTGAAAAGTGAGTTCTGGTCTCTATTCCCATATAAAGATACCAATCCTGTTCATGAGAGCTCCACCTTCACGACCTCATTACCTCCTGAAGGCCCCACCTTCAAACACAATCACACCAAGGATTTAGACTTTAGCGTATGAATTTGGGGCAAACACAACCATGAATTCCATTGTGGTTGGATGTATTAAGTCACCTGATAGTATCCCACAGGACAATGATATTCTGCTCTTTTTTTCATTTGTTTCAGTATCTCTCTCCGTCTTTCATTTGAATTGTTTATGTTATTATACATACAAATGTCTCTTTTTTCTGCGGCATCCAGTCTGCTATTAACCACTTCTTGTGGATTCCTTTATTTATTTATTTTTTTAGATTTTTTTTTTAATTTATTTATACAAGCACTGGGTATAGTCAGAAGCATGGGAAGGTGAGAGAGAATTCACCAGAGCCAGAGCGGGGAACAGAGCAGGCAGAGTGATGAAATACAGTGCTGAGGGGAGCAGTGGGTGGCAGGAGAGCTCTGTGCGCCAGGTGCGTCCCTCGCCCAGTGGCCGAGGATCGAACTGG
The DNA here is from genome assembly GCF_014898055.3 of Talpa occidentalis. Classification (NCBI taxonomy): domain Eukaryota; kingdom Metazoa; phylum Chordata; class Mammalia; order Eulipotyphla; family Talpidae; genus Talpa; species Talpa occidentalis. The sequence goes on along the minus strand of NW_023603184.1, from coordinate 61,029,065 downwards.
CACTGCAGAGGCTGCCGACAGCTTCGCAGCCCAGCGCTCAACCGCTGCACCACCGGGGAGGCCCTGGAGTTCTTTATTTTTTAAAAGATTTATTTATTTATGCATACAAGAACTGGGGTTCAGGCCTCCTTGGTGGCACAGGCGGTTGAGTGCAGTGCTGTGAAGCTGTCCACAGCCTCTGCAGTGCCAGTTGGATACCCACCGACCTGGAGCAACTCACATGTTGAGCAACTCTCCTGCCTCGCCTGCTGCTCCCCTCTGCAGTATATTTCATCAGTCTGCCTGTTCTGTTCCCCACTCTGTCGCTTGTGAATCCTCTTACCCTCCTGCACCTCTGGACTGTACCCTGGTTCTTGTATAAATAAATAAAGCTTGAAAAAAAAAGAACCGGGGTACAGGCCAGAGGTGCTGGGGGTGAGAGGATTCTCCAGAGACAGAGCGTGGAACAGAACAGGCAGACTGACTGAAATACACTGCTGAGGGGAGCAGCTGCTGAGACAGGAGAGGTCTGCTGTACCATGTGGGTCACCTCCCTGGCTGGGGATTGAACTCATGCTGCAGTAGCTGCGGATTGCTTCATAGATGCTTAACCATTCCGCCACCAGGGAGGCCCTGGACTTTTTTTTTAATTAGATATTTAGTTTCCAATTTTAAAGTACCATTCAGTTCTTTCATACCATTTGTATCTCTCCAAATATGTTTTTCTTTATATCACTGAATGTATGGAATATATGGATCATTTACATAATATATAATGTCCCTTTCTGCTTATACTACCATCTCTGAAATTTCTATGGCAATTTCTATTGATCAGTTTTTTACTGCTTTTAAGTGATATATTTGATTATTTGATTACTTTTAAATTGGATGTTGGACATTGGAAATTTAATGTTTTAAATCTTACATAATTTTATATACATCTGAAGAGTGAAACAGTATTGAATTTCATTTGTTACTATTACATTTTGAGGTTTAAGCTTTGTTTTGTACAGAACTAGAATAACCTGTATTTTAGAACTTAATTTGGATTATTTTTTATTTATTTTTTTAAAGATTTATTTATTTGGGTATACAAGAACTAGGGTATAGGCCAGAGGTGTTGGGGGTGAGAGGATTCACCAGACACAGAGTGGGGAACAGAACAGGCAGACTGATGAAATATACTGCAGAGGGGAGCAACGGGTGAGGCAGGAGAGATCTGCTGAGCAATGTGTGTAGCTCTCTGGCCAGGAATCAAACTTGTGCTGCAGTGGCTGTGGATTGTTTCGTAGGTTGCATCTTAACTCCTTGTGCCACCAGGGAGGCCCTGGATTCTTTTTAAAGTGTGGCTGATGACCCAGATAATTCAATGAAGTCTCTAAATTTGGCTGAAGAAAGCTCAAGCAACTCAACAATTCCCTCTGTATAACTATTCTTTCCTTGGGAAGTTGTCCTGTTTCACATTCTGGTGTTTCACAATGTGCATGTCAATGCTAGTATTCAGGGAAACACTCACAGGACCTTATGTAGATTGCTGGAAATTTATATTTCTGTGGCTTTAGTTCTTTAGCTCTCTCTACCTCTCTAAACAATGTTCAGTCATTTTGACCTCCACAAGAAGGTCGACTGAGCAAGATTATCAAATGTCTTTTCTATGCCTCCTGCCTACGTTGTAGCATGAACATTACGTTCAGTCAGGAAGTCTAGGCAGTAGTTTGACTCATCCAATGTGTCTCCCTTTACTTATGCATAGAACCATACAATATCTGCAAATAGCCATTTCCTATATTTTCTCCAGTTGTCTCATTGTTTTAATGTAAGAGTAATTTCAGAATATCTTAATTTTTCACGACCAAAAGCAAAATGTCTAGAAGTATTTCCTCTTTTAATCCTAGTTATGCATTTATTAAGTGTATTTTTATTTTTTTTATTATTTTATCATTTTTATACAATGTATGCTTTCTCATCTCCGGTATAGTCCCCATGAAATCCCCACCATCAAATCTCCTATGTCCCATCACCATAGTCCCGTTTGCTCTTCCCACCCCTGTTTTGATTCCACTCTCTCCTTCCCCCATGCAGAATGTCTCTGGTTTACATTGCACATTGATTGTGATTTTTACTTTATTATAATTATTTTTCCCCTGATCCCTTATTTGGATCTGCTAGATTCCTCTTGTAAGTGAAACCATCTGGTATTTTTCTTTTTCTTTCTGCCTTATTTCACGGAGCATGATCCCTTCCAGCTCCCATCCACGTTGCTGCAAATGACATGGATTTATCTTTTTGATTGCTGAGTAATATTCCATTGTGCATCTTTAATTATTTTTCTTTTTATGCTGTGTTTAGAGGTAGAAGACGGTGTGATGCTCACTCTCCTTTTTCTTTAGAGTTCCCACTCTATGCCATTAATGGTCTACTTTTACATTATCTTAAAATACTTACTAGAGTTATAAAATTTGAAGTCATGTTTTAATGAAATAGGGCTTTCCTAACTATAAATTATAAATAATTGAAACAAACTATAACAAGGGGAAAAGAAAAAATATATTTATATAAGTAGATTGAGTTTTTGGATTAAGTACTGTTGGGTCCAAGGATCCCTACACACACATGTATTTTGCTCTCTGTCCTTATGTTCTCTGTGTGCCTCTGTTTCCCTCCCTACCACCTTAGTTATCTCTTGACTTTACTTCCACATCCCTTCTGTATTTCCCTCATTCTCTCCCCTTACAGTTATTTTGCCCTGTATGGCCAATAACAGTGTTAGTGGATAGAAGAGTTCACTCTGTACACAATAGTTTCAGGGAAGTTATCTTAATGGATCTGCCTATTTCTTGTAGCCAGTCCAGATAACACCATCTTTAAAATTAATGGGTGTTATGGTTAGCCTGGCCTGAATTATATGACCATCAGATGCAATGGATTTGAGGTGCTTATACAAAGGAACAAATCCCGGCCACACAAAAACAAATGATGTACTACTTTGTACTCATGTAACTTGTTTTACTGCTATTTTACTTTTGAAATAAGTATGTATTCTTTGAAATCTCAAACAATAACTTTAAATTCAAAGGATAATCCCCCAAATGCCTAAACTTAAAATAGAAACATTCTAGTCATAGCTTTCCTTTCCAGTCTTATATTTTATTAACTTCTCAAGTATACCACTGTTGAAATCAAATTGCTCTAGTCACAGTCTACTGAATCATGCCCTCTACCTTACTAGGCCTCAAATTTCCCACAAGGAATTTTTCCAAACCCCATGTCCCCTGCCAATAAAAAAATCCTACACATTCTTAAAAATTCAATCTATAAAGCTTTACCTAATCAGTCAGCCTTAAAATCATCTCTGTTTCTCTTTCCTCTGAAATTCTTCAAGTACCTAAATCTTTCCTTTGGCACCTAACAATGTTAGTTATCTTTTCTGTATATATAGTTTACCTTAACCTACCAAGTCATAAACTACTTTGGGAAGATATTTTGCTTTATACCTGAATTTGGAATAAGAGGACATTCTTTAGAGTTGGGTAACTTTTTTTAAAGGCTTATTTTTATTTATGCCTACAAGAACTGTGGTGTAGGCCAGAGGTGTGGGAGGTGACCAGATTCACCAGAGATAGAGTGAGGAGTAGAACAGGCAGATCTACTGACATACACTGCTGAGGAGAGCAGCGGGCTAGAGAGGAGAGGTCTGCTGCCCCATGTGGGTTATATCCCTGTCAGGGGATTGAACTCTTGCTGAAGTGACTAGCGATAGCTTCATAGTGCTGACACTTAACCCTTTGTGCCACAAGGGAGGCCCCCAGGCATTCCTTGGTTAAAAATTATTTAATCTGTGATACCCACTATTTATTCTTGTTACATAGGGAGTAATGATATCTGTCTTTATTATGTGAAATTTCCTAGGTCATATTTCATAGTCATTTTCTTACACTAAAACTATATTATGCTCTTTGCAGCCATTGTTAGACTTCACACCCACTGAGAGCTAACAAATACTTGTTGATTGAACAGTACAGATTAAGAAAGAATAATACTTTATAGATATGACTTCATCATTTATTTTATAGACCATCATTAGACAGGAGTATTAGAAAAGCAGATTATATTCTACCTGATTTTTTCCTTCTCCTAGCTTATTATTTTTTAATTGATAGAAAAATGGTGATGATTGTTTAGCAGGATTATGATATATTTATTTTCCAAAAGAATATCTGGCCATAGTGGTTTTATAATGTTTATTAATAGATAGTTGTAGGGGGCCCTCCCTGGTGGCACAAGGGGTTAAGACACAACCTACAAAGCTATCTGCAGCCACTGCAGCATGAGTTCAATCCCTGGCCAGGAAGCTACCCACATGACTCGCCCACTGCTCTCCTCAACAGTGTATTTCTCAAGCTGCCTATTCTGTTCCCCACTCTGTGTCTGGTGAATCCTCTCACCCCCAAACCTCTGGCCTGTACCCCAGTTCTTGTATGCATAAATAAATCTTTAAAAAATAGAAAGTTGTAGGGGATAGCAAAAAAATTACTTTCTAAACAGAACAGTATTAGGTTATGACTACTGATCATATATTCTTTTCTTGAACTGAATAGAGAGAAAAAAAATCACATTTTATGCACATCATCATGACAAGAAGGAATCTTAGTATTAATAGCCACCATTTATAAGATACTTTTAAACTCATCTCAATGACTGAGTGAAGGGTTTAGTAATTTTATTATACAGATAATGGACTTAAGATTCAGAAACTTAAGTAATTCAAATGGGGTCATATATTTCTGATTCTGACACATTATTCATACCAATATCATGGTACCTCTTGACTAGTCTTAAGAAATAGCACGGCCAAAGAGTGTATAAACTTACTAAGAAATGACTTTGGCAGATTATCTATAAAATGGTCTCACATTTTTAAATACAGAAAATGTCATGCTAGGAGGATGCTTTGTTTATATTGTTAATCAAGTTCTGCTGTTTTCCACTTATCTGAAATTCCTATCTAATATTTGCAACATCAAAATCCTTTCCTCAGTGACTGCGGTTGCTGAGACAGCAGGAAGATTTCATATTGAGAACAAACAATTAGCAAGAGAAAATAAACCCTAAAGAAACAAAAAAATCTTACTATGAAAGTAATTTATCATGCAATGTATAGAAACAGGGAAATAGCACTTTATTTGCCCCTTTCCTGTGACAATCCATTGAAAAATATTGTCTCATCATATAAATTAACTGTAAGTGATGTCAGTCATTATTTAATACCTCTGAGATTATCAGTAATGCGACTCTTCTTAAAATTTTCCCTGCTTAGGGTCTCCCCTGGTGGCGCAGCAGTTGAGCGCTGGGCTGCAAAGCTGCCCACAGCCTCTGCAGTGCCGGTTCTATCCCCGGCCACCAGGCGAGGGTCCCACATGGCGCGCAAACCTCTCCTGGCGCCCGCTGTTCCCTTCAGCAATGTATTTCGTCAGTCTGCCTGTTTTGTTCCCTGTTCTGGCTCTGGTGAATCCTCTCACCCTCCCCCGCTTCTGACTCTACCCAGTGCTTGTATAAATAAATAAATAAATCTTTAAAAAAAAAATTAAAAAAAAAAACTTCCCTGCTTAGAAATCAAACCATGGATAGATATTAACCTGAAGGCAGAAAGAATAGCGAAGGAAAAATTGATTATGTTTTCACTTATGTGAACAAAATTTTGTTGACTCCTGATAATATATTTTATTCCTCATATTTGCTACATTACACAGAATTTATCTACTAACCTGTATTTCTTTTTCTATAGATTTTTCAAACTCACTAAATATAGAAATATTATTTCATGCATACTGGAATTCCAATCCCAAATATTGGCCTACAGTGTTTCACTTACTATGTTTTTTGAAATAACTATATTCTATGCATTTATTCTTTTATATATTTTATTAAATAGATCTTATTGATATGTTCAAAACATTTATTCATTTTAGATTATTTTGTTATGCAATAATTCCAAGCAGTGACATTTCTTTCTACTGAGCCTTATTACATACCTTAAAATAGCATAAATGAATACTAAATGTACAAGGTACTTACGGCTTCAGTCTTTTAAAAAGCTAGACCTATTTAACTTGCTTTATTTTTTTTTTAATCTAGACATAATAGTATTTTTCTTTTACAATGAGAGTGAATAAAATATATATTAGTAAGTAAATCTCTGATATATTTACCTCATAATAACAATTTTCTGAAATGGATAAATATATAATGTATTTTTTTTCATTGAATTTATGCTCAAGGTGCTAAAAATTCAATCAAATAACCATAAAAGAAAGTAAAAAGCAAATGCTTAGATTTCTAAGGAACTGAGACAAATAGTGATTTAGATAAGTTAATCAACTCTCTGTTTCAGTCAATGAAAGAAGTCAAATCAGCCAATCCATAATATATTGACTGTTAATTGACTGTGTGTGTGTTTCTTTAATGGAAAATACAAATAGAAGTCAACCGATGTACATGTGAAGCTCAGGAGGAAGATGGGAAAAACTTTAAAACTCTAGTGTGCTCAGTTTGTCAAGCTAAATTCTTCCACCCTGATTTCTCATAGATGCAAAGAGTAACTAAACAGAAATGGATATTGGAAGTCATTAAGAAAACAGGACAACTTTATTCCTCTAAATCATCTTTTTAGTGAAGTTTCCACATTTCTTCTTACTGATCATTTCAAATTTATTGATCATAAGTCATTTTTCCCTAAGAAATTGATTTAATTCACAATTTCTCCTTGATGCTTCTTTGAGCAAACTAGAACTCAAACACCTACCAAAATCAGAGGCAGACACCTGAGGATAAGACTTCATATTGGAAAAGAAAAGAGAGCAACTCCCAGCCTATGATCCCATAATAACTACAATCCACACTCAGTGCTGCATCTAGTGCTTAGAAATAGCTTAGAGTGGATATTACACAAAACTACAAGAGAAACTAAAACTAAAGAACTTGTTCAGAACAGCGAATCACTGCGGATCACACCTATATAACTTTGACATCCATAGAACAGTAGGAATTTCAACAGTAGAAAATGATCCTTTGGAGTGATTCTGCCTCAGTCACATTTTTACCTACCACATTTCGTTGGTCCTAGTCCAGTTATTACTTCAATGCAAAGAATATGTCCCTAATTAATTCCAAAACAAGTTAATAATGAGGATATAGAAGAACACATCACAAATGTAAGAGAAAACTAACCCTGAAAGGAGCCATGATTCAGGGAAGCTTTGGAGTATGACAGAAAATTTGCTGAGGCTAAAGTTCTGGCAATACTAATGGAACTCAAAAATGAAGGAATATATAGAACAACAGACTGTTGATAAAGAAAAAAAATGAGGAAGCTGTAATTACAAAAAACAGCTAAGAAAAACTATAACTAATTTAAAAAATATAATTGAGCACCTCAATAACAGATAGACAGAAGCAGTGGAAATAATTAAGAAGCTTGAAAGCACAATGTAGAAGTACACGAAGTTAGAACAAGGTATAGAAAAAACCAAAGAATTAAGAAATGAAAATAGTGTAAGGGTCACCTGGGGCAACTTAGGGAGAAATGACATCCATATCATGTGTGTCCCAGAAAAAGAAGAGAAGAAAAAGGCATAGAAAAAAAAAAATTAAAGATTTATTTATTTATTTGTACAAGCACTGGGTACAGTCAGAAGCGCGGGAGGGTGAGAGAATTCACCAGAGCCAGAGCAGGGAACAGAACAGGCAGACTAATGAAATACACTGCCGAAGGGAGCAGTGGGCATGGCAGGAGAGGTCTGCACACTGTGTGGGACCCTTGCCGGTGGCCAGGGATCGAACCAGCGCTGCAGAGGCTGTGGGCAGCTTTGCAGCCCAGCACTCAATTGCTGCGCCACCAGGGGAGGCCCATAGAAAATTTATATACAGAAAAAATACTTGAAATTCATCTCAATCTGAGAAAAAAGACATTGTGATCCAAAGAATTCCCAACAGAATAATACCACACACCATGACACTTATAATTAAGTTATTGAGGACCACCATCAAGGATAGAATATTAAAAGCATGAAGAGAAGAAAAGGTAGCCTATAAGGGGACACTGGTAGACTTTCAGCAGACTTTTCAGTAGAAACATTGCAAGCACAAGGGGATTAGAAGGAGATATTTAAAATACTTAAAGAAAAAGACTTCCAATAATGACATATCTTTTAGCAAAATTAACATTCAAGAGACAAGGAAGAGTAAGGAACATCACTAAAAAATGAAAAGTAAAAGAATTTAACATCAAATCACACATGAAAGAAATTATTTAAAGACTTATTTATTTATACAAGAACTGGGGTACAGGCTAGATGAGTAGGAAGGTGAGAGGATTCACCAGAGACAGAGCGGGGAACAGAACAGGCAGGCTAAAGAAATAAACTGCTGAGCGGAGCAGTGAGCGGGACAGGATAGGTCTGCCGTTCCATGTGGGACCCTCGCTGGCCAGCCAGGATCAAACCAGCGCTGCAGAGGCTGTGGACAGCTTCACGGCACGGCGCTCAACCGTCTGCGCCACCAGGGAGGCCCACACATGAAAGAAATTCTAAAGGGGTTATTATAAAACAACAAAACAACAAATATTGAGGCAACAGAAATCTTAAATCACTTAACATATTGAAGGAGGAAAGTATAAGTATGCACAAACAGAATAAACCAGAGTCCAGAATTGGCCCATGGGTCACACAAGTAGTCCATCATATACTAACCTTAGTAGAATCTGCAAACAAAAAGTAATAAAAGTAACACTTAAGAAACCAGGTTTGGAACTCAAGCAAACCATAACAGAAATTCCTGAAAAAAAAATTAAAAAGGCAAGACAGCCAAAAGTTAAACAATAAATAAAAAATTTAACACAATGGCCATGAGCACTTATGACTCATTATCACAATTCCCCAGGAAAAAGAGTAGCTGAGTCAAATTCAAAACTAAATCTAACCTTCTGCTGTTTATAAGAAACACACTCTACCAACACAGATATGGGTAGAGTTATATTTAAAGCTTGGAAGATATTTATATAAGAAATGGCGACCAAGGGCCTTCCCGTTGTAATGCCAGGAAGGCACAGTGCTGGTTCTCTATGATTGGAGCAGACTGGTAAAGGAGAGTCTTGGAGCCCCTGGTGCCTTTTTCAGGTGTTTATTGAGCTTTTACATGTAGTGCAGCAACCAGGTACGTGGCAGGCAAGGGTGCTGGGGGGCCAGGAGGCAAGTAGGCCTCTCAGCCCCAGCGAATCTTCACTCTTTACTGGGCTGTCTGGCACTGTCTCTTTCCTCTGCTGTTCTTGGTGAATATGTATACTGCAGCCATGGCCCACAGAAGTTAATAACACAACTGAATATAACAATGTAACAAAATGTAGGCACCCACCATCAGGCCTGCAATCCTTGTGGCGGCAGGGCAGAAAAACCCAGAAATCATTGTCCCTACACTGGTGGTGCAAGGGGTTAAAGTCTCAGGACTATGAAGCTATCTGCAGCCACTGCAGCACAAGTTCCTTCCCAGGCCAGGGAACTAAAGCACATGGCACAGCAGACCTCACCTATCTCTCCCACTGCTCTCCTCCGCAGTGTATTTCAGTAGATTCACCTGTTCTGTGTCCCGACCCGTGGGATTCGGAGGCACGAAAAAAGAAGGGCTGAGGATTGAAATGATGGGCTTGACAACTTGACGCTAGCGTTTGCTTCTTTATTTTTCCTTTTCCTTCTCTTTTACTTTTCCCTGTCTTTCTTACTTCCCTGGCCTTCTCTCTGCTCCTCTCGCAGCGCTCTCCTCTCTCGTGGTTCTCCTCTTAAATCTCTTTTTTTCTTCCCCTCTCTCTCCCGCGTTCTCCTCTTATACCCTCGTAGCTCCTCCCCCCGTACCTCCCAGTCTCAAGTGCTTTACAGGAAAAACCTGTGGTTCTCCAAAGGCGAAACGGTAAAGCGAACTCATGGCACGCATATGCAACACGGCACATACTCCGGACGGCTCTGGACAGTTCTGCTCCCCACTCTGTCTCTGGTGAATCCCCTCTCTCCCTCCCAAAACCTCTGGCCTACACCCCAGCTCTTATATGCATAAATAAATAAGACTTAAAAAAAAAAAAAGAAATGACAACCCACCCACAAAAAATCAGGAGCACATACACTTATATCTGATAAAATAAATTTCTAATTAAAAAAAGTAATAAATAAAGACAAATACGATATTATGACTAAAAGTCTAATATAGCAAATAGAAATAACACACAAAGAAATGTGCATCTAATGATAGCATACCGAGATACATAAAACAATTAAACAGAGAAATTAAGAAGGATATTAATAACAACACAATATTACTAAGGGACTTATAATACCCCACTTATAGCCATAAAAAATCACAAGCAAAGCATAATTAAGAAAAAAATAGTTTTAAAAGAAGACTAGACCAATTCGGTCTAACAAATATCTTCATAACACTCCACCCAAACATTGCTACACACATTTCTTTTTAAGTGCACATTGAACATTTTCAGTTCACTAGAAACACAAGTCAATTGTCAATAAAACTGTTAAGATCAGAATTACACCTAATACTTTCCCTGACTTTACTGGCATAATATTAGAAATCAACTATTTAAAAAAGAAAAACTAAGAACACATGGTAACTAACCAATGTGCTGCTCAATAGCAATTGGATAAGAGAAAATCAAAAGAGAATTAAAAAAAAAAGAACTTCTTCAGACCATCAGAAATGATGATGCAAACTGCTTAAATCTATGGGATGTAACAAAAGTGGTTTTAAGGGAAAAAATGATGGCAATACTGTCCCACATTAAATAGCAAGAAAATATCCCAAACGAGCAATCTAATATCACACCTAAAGCAACACAAAAAAGAGGAATGAACAAGACTCAAATTTAGTACAAAGAAGGAAATAAAACAAAAGTGAAAACTAATGAAATTGAGATCAAAAAGACTATCTAAATCATCAATGAAATTAACAGCTTGTTCTTAGATTAAATAAAATAGATAATTCTCTAGTTAGAATTTCTTTATCCTTTTTGTTCTTCACAAATGTATTTCTTCTGTATGTAAAAACTATAATCTGGTTTAGTCATTACTAAATTCCATTTCTATGGACTCCCAAATACATGAAATTAAATTTGCTTTTTTCTTTTGCGAATATCTCACATGTCAGTTTTTTTTTATTATAAATTTTATTTTTATATTCCCCATACAATTGCAACCCCCTTATTTTGACCCCAATCCCTCCCCTCCCGCACCCCACCCCCCATAGGGTGTCTCTGGTTCATAGTTGTTTGTTGATTTTGATATTTTCTTTCTTATAGTTATTCTTTTTCCTGGTCGATTATTTAAGTTTTCTAGATTCCTGCTATGAGTGAGACCATCCGGTATTTTTCTTTTTCTTTCTGGCTTATTTCGCTGAGCATGATCCCTTCCAGCGCCATCCATGTTGCTGCAAATTGCATGTATTTATCTTTTTTGAATGCTGAGTAATATTCCATGATTGGGCCAAAGGAGCCTAAGGATCCAAAGGAGGTTGTGGGGGGGGTCCCTGAAAATTTCTCCTACAAGCAGTAGGAATGTAATGTACCAACATAACTTGATGTCTCTAGCTAACTCCGCTGTATGCTATGTAGAAAAGATACTGAGGATAGGGCCGCCCTGGTGGCACAACGGGTTAAGATGCAAACCATGAAGCTATCTGCAGCCTCTGCAGCATGAGTTCTATACCCAGCCAGCCAGGGAGCTACCCACATGGTGCAGCAAACCTCATCTGACTTGCCTGCTGCTCCCCTCAGCAGTGTATTTCAGTCAGTCTTCCTGTTCTGTTCCCTGCTCTGTCTCTGGTGAAAGCTCTCACCTCCCATACTTCTGGCCTGTACCCCAGTTCTTGTATGCATAAATAAATAAATCCTTTAAAAAAAAGATACTGAGCATAAATCCTAACAATTCTAATCACATTTTTTTTCCTTTTCTTCTTTATTTTCTATTTATTGTATCTTATGAGTAAATGGATGTTACTTGAAGCAATTTGGTACTCAATTCATAGGTGAAGCAAACCATCATGATTTATGCCTTAAACTTTCATGGTGATATGTTGCAATTATTTCTCAATAAAATTGGGGAAAATAAAGTCAGTATGTTTTAAAATAAGACAACAGAAAAGTTTGTAACTAAAAATCAAAAGCTATCTGTAACATTTTAGAATCAAATTATTTAATTAACGAAAACAATTATTTATGTATTACAGTCTGCTTGACTAAATTGAAGTGTACTTTAGTAAATGAAGTGAACTGTGAATCTTGACTCACAGTCCAGAGTAGCAATTTTAATGCAATCTATTACAGAAACCAAACAAAGATTTTATGTGTGGTGCTCATATTCCTCTGATACACAGACTAACATTATAGAACATAGAGAGCAGTACTGAATTATATAAAGGATTTTGCTACATAACATATGACCTTAAGCAAATATGTTTTCTGGGTCTCAATTCCATCATCCAGTAAATGAAATAAAATGTCTGGATTAGCTTTGATTATTTAAACAGTTGTATTCAATTGGGTTTCTTAGCGTGTATGAAGTATACTCTCAAGTATAACCATGCTAAAATCCATTTAACATTCCCCCTATCTTGTGAGGATACATTAATCAAGTGAATAGATTATGTAGAGAATTATTTATAGCTGTCAAGAACCTACACATACACAGGTTGCTTTCAAAGCAAACTAGTCTAAATTCATTTGGGTTCACAGATTTAAGATGACTACAAAATTACTGAGAACAGAAAGGAGGTACAAATACAAATAAATTACTAATAATACTTCAGCCCAAAGCATGAAAATCAAATGTAATTATTCTCCTCCATTCATTTTATTTGCATATAGCACAATTCATAAGAGCTAAACACGATACTTTTCATTCCAAACAAATCCCTACTGTTTCCTTCAAAGATAGGTTGTTCCGGGTAATGATGCTTATGTACTGCAGGGTGTTCATACTTGTCACATTTTAAGATTTTTTTTTATGTGCACACAAAATGAAAGGTTTTTGTTTTTTGTTTTTTTGTTTTTGTTTTTGTTTTTTTTTTTTTTGCCTAGAGCTCTTTAGCTATTATTTTTCAGCTTATAACTACCTGAGATTTATTTTTCGTGGACGAAGTAGTGCTGTCCTATTTGCAAAGAAGAATGGGTAGAATGTTTGTGAGTTTATGTCAGAGTCTGTGTTTTAGACATAGCCTATCCTGAAAAGATGGCAGTGCAAACTGGACATCTTGTACAGGGGCGGTCCCCCAGAGCAGCCTGACCACCTCTCTGACTTGGAAAGTAACTATGAGAGAGCAGTGGTGTTTTTTACTTTATTTTATGGAAAGACCTCACCGGTCATATACAAGAATCATTTTTGTGAAGGATGAATGACAAAGTCAATGGAGTAGAAGATGTTTAATATAGAAAAAAAAAAAAAAGATTTAGGACTTGGAAACAGGAAATAAAAGGTGAATTAGGTGAGCAACTCAGAGGGAAGAAAAAATGTGGACGAGTTTAGAAAGGAGAAATCACAGAAATTGAAAAAAGAAAACTGGCAGCATATTTTGACTATGCCATATTCTTCCTCATTTTCTATTGCTTTCTCTTTACTAGTTCTTTCTCTTGAGAAATTTTCTTTTTCTTACTATCTTTTATTTTTAATTATTCTTTTTTCTTTGACAAATATCTTTAGAATGATAATATAATGAATAGATTTAATAAAGGGTGGAATATTTTTGCCCAATCTTATTTTTTTTTGTTTTGTTGTTTTTGTGGAGGGTGGGGCATAAAACAAAACTAGATTTTTCCAGGTTTCCTTACAGTGAGTATTGACACATCACTGAGTTCTATCAAATGGAGTGTGATGAAAATGATGAGTGTCACTTCTGGACTGAAGTGTTAAGAAGTAGGTGAATTTCTCTGCTTTGTCTTTCCAAACCACAGAGATGGCAGAGAACTAAGACATAAGACTTTATAGCATCTAAGTCACAAAATGAAAGAAATTGAGTTCCTGAAACACTACAATGGCAGGGATATATATGAGATATGTGATTAAGAAATAAAATTGCCTCTCTCTCCATAAATATGCATTCATATACACATGCACACACACACAGGCATATACACACACATACACATATAGGTGGATAGAGAGACAGGGAGGCAGTTAGATGCCACAACCTCATATTCCATTCATCTATTAATTGAGCACATAGATTTTTTCCATAACTTGTATACAACAATAATGTATAACTTCTTTAGTGCTAATGCAACCCAGCTGATATTTATCTCTGAATAAATATCAGACATATTTATTCGGTGGTATAGATATATTACATATGCCTGACATATATCTGTGTAGTTAGGTAGATTTTCAAATAATTTGACATATAGTTTCGCTTTTTCAAACTCACTATCCTTGCTAAAATTAGATAAGGCAAACACATAAATTTGTACTGTAACCATGTTGCTCATATTCTCCATTTCCCCCATGCTCACTTCAGCTTTCTATTGCTTAGGCCAAAATGTTTGAGTAATCTTCCACATGGTTCTTCCCTCACAATCCTCATCCAATAATCCTTCAGCAAATCTTAACTCACTACTTTCTGTTCAGCTCATGGTAACACATGGCTAAATTCCTGATCCATTCTCTCCTGAATTATCACAAATACCTCCTAGTCAGGATTCCTACATCTACCTTTGCCTACTATCAAACTATCTTCAAAACAATATCCAGAGTGGGCTTCCCTGGTGGCGCAGCAGGTAGAGTGCAGCGCTGTGAAGCTGTCCACAGCCTCGGCAGTACAGGTTCTATTCCCAGCCACCAGGGAGATACCCACATGACATGGCAGACCTCTCCTGTCTCACCCACTGCTCCCCTCAGCAGTGTCTTTGGTCCATCTGCCTGTTCTGCTCCCTGCTCTGTCTCTGGTGAATTCTCTCACCCTCCCGCACCTCTGACCTGTACCCCAGTTCTTGTATAAATAAATAAAATCTTAAAAAAAACAATATCCAGAGTAATATTATCAAAATATAAGTCAAATTCATTCTTTCACTTTTCTTGCTTAAATAACTCTAATGTACCTGTAGGGCAATGGCATCAGTGTGCCCTGGAAGGTTCTATGTCTTCTGGCTTCCAGTTACCTCTGTAACTTCATTTAATCTATTCTTCCTTTCCTCTCACTCTGCTATGATCATGCTGACCTCCTTTTTGTTTTAGAACATCCAGCAAGGTCTGTGCCCTTACTGCTGCTAAAGATTGGAATGTTCTTCCTAAATTATCCATTCAACACACACCACTTCCTTCAAGTATTAATTCAAATATTATCTGCTTAGTGAGACTTTCCTGGCCACCTTTTTAGAATTTTTTACTCTATTCCCTATAAGCTCTCAATATTCCAGTTATTACCGCATGTTGAATCTTCAAGTTTTGCCTTAGAGCATTCTGACACCAAGTGTCCTACAGATGTCATTTAGTGTCTTTATTGTGTTCCCTTCCACATGTTTCCATGACTACAAAGGCTCCTATCTATTTCTTTCACTTCTATTTCACCATCAACAGAAATAGAGCAGGTACCTAGTAGGTACTCAATAAACATCTGTTAAATTAATTTTTTTAAGAATCACCTAAAAGTCCTTTGCCTGTGGACAAATCTACACAATAAAGCACAATTCCTTTACATAAACAAAATAAATTTGGCTCCCCATGTCAACTCTTCTGTAGTTCTGCTTTTATTTGTAATTTGTATTTGAGTCAGTTCTGTTTATCACAACTACTTTAATGTTTCAAAGTTTACAATTATCAGTGATGTTAAGCATCTTTTTCTGTGTTTGTTGGCTGTTTGTTTATACTCTTTGGAAAAATGTCATTTATGTGTCCTTTGCCATTTTTTAAATTGAATGTTCTTAGCTATATTTCAATTAGATTTCTTTGTTTTTGCTGTTGAGTTGGCAACCATGTTATTTGCATGTATTTTTAACTACTCTATAGGGTGTCTTCATTTTCTCGATAGTTTTCATTGGTGTACAAAAGTCTAATTTATCTATTTTTAGTTGTTTCCAGAATATAAAACCCCACTTTATAAAGATTTACACCATGATGTCTTCTAAAATGTCTTTATTTTAACTTTTTTTTAATTTTTAAATTTATTTTTACATCATTGTTCATTTTTATTTTTTTGATTTAATTTTTATTTTTATATTCCCCATACAATTACAACCCCCTAATTTTGACCCCAAGCCCTCCTTTCCCTGCTCCCCACCCCCCATAGAATGTCTCTGGTTCATAGTTGTTTGTTGATTTTGATATTTTCTTTCTTATAATTATTCTTTTCCCTAGTCCCTTATTTAAGTTTTCTAGATTCCTGTGATGAGTGAGACCATCCGGTATTTTTCTTTCTCTTTCTGGCTTATTTTGCTGAGCATGATCCCTTCCAGCGCCATCCATGTTGCTGCAAATTGCATGTGTTTATCTTTTTGAATGCTGAGTAATATTCCATGGTGTATATGGACCACATCTTCTTGATCCAGTCATCTATTTTTGGGCATTTGCATTGTTTCCAAAGCTTAGCTATTGTAAACAGTGCTGCTATAAACATAGGGGTGCAGGTGCTCTTTGGAATTTATGTTTCTGTGTCCTTTGGGTAAATACCTAGGAGTGGAATTGCTGGATCATATGGAAGCTCTATATTTAGTAGGTCAAGAAATCTCCACACAGCTCTCCATAGCGGTTGGAACAGTTTGCACATTTAAGTTGTTTATCCAATTGTGTGTGTTTTTTTTTTTTATATGTGCTGTGTGGTAAGGATCTAATTTCATTGATTTTGCATATAATTATCTCATTACCATTTGTTAAGAAAACTATTCTTTGTTGATCAATGATCCCATACCATGTTGAAAATCAGATGACCATAGATAAATGCATTCTAGAAATGTATCAGTTCTGTTACACTGATTGGTGCCTATGTCTATTTATATATCAGTGGAGGTAAATGAAATGAAGACTTAGAAAAATGACCATGTGTTGACATTTTTATCTTTATAGTAATTTTGAAATTGTAATGAAATCTGATTTTGTTCTTTCAGTTTGACTTTTTCAAATCTCTTATATTGTTGTATTAATTTTTGAATTGACTTTCTCAATTCAAAAAAAAAGCTGTAGAAATTTGATAGGTATAGCACTAAATCTGTATATTTATTTAGAGATTATTTAATATTTTAGCAATATTAGGACTCTAATCCATGAAGAAAATGTCATATGTCATTCCATTTATTTGACTAGCCTTTTATTTCTTTCACCAATATTTTATAGAGGAAGTGAATGGCTTTCATCTCTGTGGCTAAGTTTATCCTTTGGTCTATTATATATTATTGTAAGTGGATTTCCTCTCCTAATTTCCTTTTCAGATTGTTAATTCAAGTTCTATAAAAACTCAATTTATTTTTGCTTGTAAATCTTATACCTTGCAAATTTTCTGAGTTTGTTCTTGGCATAAGTAGCTTTTTTGTGAATCATTCTGTATTTTCTATATGTATATTCATATTGTCTGCAAAATGAAGTAGCTTTATTTCTTAATTTTCAATTTGAATGGCTATTTTCTCTTTTTCATGCATAAACACTACAGTAGAACTCCCAGTACAATGATAAATATCAGTTGTGAAAGAAATCATTCTTGTACTGTTAGTAATCTTAAAGGAAACTATTTTTGTCTTTCAGCACTAGTATGATAGCCAGGAATTTTTCATAAATGCACTTGACCATGCTTATAAAGTTTCTTTCTATTTCTAGCTTAGGTATTTTTTTTTTATCATGAAAAGGAGTTGGGATCTGCCCATTAGTTTTTCTGTATCTATTAAGATGGTCTGCAATTTTTTTTGATTAATGTAGCTTATAAAATTGAATGATTTTCTTATATTAAACCAAACTCGTAACCTGGTATAAATTTTATTTACAGAACATAATTATTTTAATATACAATAGTATGTAGGTTGTTACTGTTTTACTGAAGATTTTTTTCATATAAAATTTTCATGTTACATCAGAGATTGATATAAGGACAATATTGATTTCATAGAATGAATTAGGAAATATGTTATCTTTTTTCTGTTTTTTAGGGAATTTTGAGAAGAATTCTTCATAATTCTTTGATTCATTAATATAATTCACCAGAAGACCTAAGCTTTTATTTCTTGTGAGTTTTTTTTTCCTGATTCAATCTCTTCACTTGTTATAGATTTTTTTTATTTCTTCTTTATTTAGCTTTGATAATTTTTATGTCTAATATATACTTTCAACGAAGGTTATTTGATTTACTAGAAAATAATTGTTCGTAGTAATAATAATATCTTCATTTTTATTTCTTTATTTATTTATCACTTTTCCCCCGTTTTGGTAATTTTGCTGTTTTGTGAATTTTTTGAACTTTGCTTAGAGTCAACTTTTTGTTTTACTGATTTTTCAGGGTTTTTGCCCTCTGCTGTACCTATAGTGTTTTCTTCCTTCTATTAGCTATGGGTTTAGTTGACTCTTCTTTTTCTTGCTCTTAAAGTTTAAAGTTAGGTGACTGAGATTTTTTTTAAGTGTGGTTGGTTATTTCCTTAAATTTTCCTCTGAGTATTAATATCACTGAATTTCATACATTTTATTTTTTTCAAATTTTTATCCATAGTAAATTATTTTCTAATATTCCTTGAGTTTTCCCATGGGTGGTTAAGAGTATGTTGTTTCAATTCCACTTTATGATTTTTTTTAAGAAAAATATTTAAAATATTTATTTACTTTGTAGAAGAACTGGGGTGTAGGCCAGAGGTGCAGAGGGTGATAGGATTGACCAGAGACAGAGTGGGGAGCAAAACAGGCAGATCTACTGAAATACACTATTAAGGGGAACAGCGGGCAAGACAGGAAAGATCTGCTGCACCATATGCGGTTAACTCCCTGGCCAGGGATCAAACTCAGGCTATGACAGTGATAGGGCTGAATTTTCCACTTATCTTTATTTGCTTTTAGATTAGTTCCATTGTGATCAGAAAAGATACTTAGTATGCTTTAATTTTACTAAACTTATTGAAACTTGCCTACCCTGATGAATGTTCCCTCTGCTCTAGAGTAGAATGCATATTGTGCTATTGTTGGATGGAATGTTATATTTATATATCTGTTAGGTCTGATTGGCATATAGTGTTTTGTTCTTTCATTTTAAATTGACTATCAGTCTAAATGTCTTACCCAGTATTAAAAGGGAGCAAGGGTAGTGCTCTGACAAGTAAAATGTCACAAATTTATTTTATTGTTTTTAAGTCATCATTTCTTGATTTAGTGTTTGCATGTTTGTTACAGAATTTCCATGATTTTTCAGAGTACTGGCCAAGTTGGAATTTTTCAGTTTTACTTTTTTTTTTTTTTGATATTTCTATGGAAGAATAACCACTGGGAGCTGCCTATATAATCATTTCTATGATGTTGTTTCAAAAGTACTTTTAAAGCATTTATTTCATAAACATAATCTTCCCGTGGAGAAGTTGTTTTGAGTTTCAAAGTAGGCAATAGGTGTCCATATCTCTGCTTTATTATTTTATTAATATTGATATCTATAGGTACATTGATGTAAATATATCAATTTTTAAAGATACTTTATATCAGACACAGAAGCCACCATTCTAATCAACCAAATTCACCATGATGATTTTTAATGCTGACTGCATCTGTTTATTTTCATAGCAGAAGCAATTTGCTTTATGTGAGAACAGATGTATGTGTGATTATTTGTACTGAAATACCCAAACATTGGAGTAAAGTAGCAATTTACAATTGCTGCCTGAGACTTCACTTAAGTACACAATTAGTAACAATAAAGACTCATTAACTCTTATAACTTTACAGTCAAGGAAACAAACAATTAAAATTGGTGGTGTGAAAACAAATGCAAATAAACTACATACACATAAACGTACATCACACTATTTTAAATTTTCTGAAACTGGAAAACTGTTACCTTATTAGAGACTCTCCTGTAGATGAAAAATTTATCCAGAAGTTACTTTTGTCTTGGTATCTCCTAGGTTGTTAAAATTTAATAATTTACTTAATTATTTATTCCTTTATAAGAGTCTTGCATTCTTCTGAAGGAAAATAGATCACAAGAAGAAAACTTCCTTCATTCATGATCCAGTGAATGTTTGTAGATGAATCACAATTTAGTTGCCATCCCTCTTCCTGGTAGTAAGACAACTAACTACTCATTGACAATTCCTCTAAATGAGATGTTGATCTTTCAATAGCTTAATCCATTTTGGTGCAAATGGAGGATACACATGATCACAATATATTTCTTCCAATCATCGATTATACTTAGATACACATGGACTCTGACAGCAACGGGGTCTTGAAGTGTTCTAGAGCAATCTATTTCACTCCTCATCACAGCATGCTCTCCTTCTTTTCTCTCAAACCCTGAACCCCTCCCTCCTATATTCACCTCCAAGTTATTAATATCTTCTCTCTGCTGAGACACTATGAGCTTCCATAAGGGCATGCCCACATTGTAAATCCTGCACTTGACAACAGATACACAGTCCATCTTTGTTCCCAACAGTACACATGTCCCTCCCACCTAACCCAAGAGCGGACCTGTGGATTAGCCTACTTTGCTTAGGGTTTTTAGTAAGGCCTCCCCAGTGGCACAGCAGTTGAGCGCTGGGCTGCGAAGCTGCCCGCATCCTCTGCG
The DNA here is from genome assembly GCF_014898055.3 of Talpa occidentalis. Taxonomy (NCBI): domain Eukaryota; kingdom Metazoa; phylum Chordata; class Mammalia; order Eulipotyphla; family Talpidae; genus Talpa; species Talpa occidentalis. The sequence goes on along the minus strand of NW_023603184.1, from coordinate 61,008,305 downwards.
GTGACGGTTCGATCCCCAACCACTGGTGAGGGTCCCACATGGTACAGCAGATCTCTCCTTTTGCACTCGCTGCTGCCCTGAGCAGTGTATTTCGTCAGTCTGCCTGTTCTGTTCCCTGCTCTGGCTCTGGTGAATTCTCTCACCCTCCCGCACTTCTGACTGTACCCAGTTCTTGCATAAATAAATAAATCTTTAAAAAAAACAAACTCTCACTATGGAATGTACAAGAGTCATCTTTCTACCTCTTTTCTTCACAAACTACCTATCTTCTTGGGGGTGTAGTTGTCTTTCACATCTCGTATATGCATTGACAACTCCTGGTTTTGTTTTTATTTTATACTTGAGATGTAATTAACATATAAGAGTTCATTATTTTTAGATATAAAACATGATTTGAGATGTGTGTGTGTATATATGTGCATGTATATATAGATACTGCAACTCCCTTATTTTCTTGTTTAAATCTTAAGCTTCTAGCTTCTGTTCATTAATTATATGTCCCATGACAGTCATTTGGTTTTCTGAATTTTCTTCATTTTTTTAAAATTGAATTCATTTTTTTAAATTTGGCAATTTTGAACTCTCTATCTGATAAGAGAATAAGTTCTTCCACAACTTGGTGATTGGGTTCTGGGTTGTTTTCTCCTGGTGCTGTCACATTCCCTTGAGGTCTAGATTTGGCATGTGTTGTGTTTTTGTCATCCTACTTTGATGTGTTAGATCTTCTCCCTGGGAGTCCTGGACTCTCCAGCAGTTAAGAATTGGGAAGTTCAGGGGAAATCTGAGAGCATACTGATGGGAGGTGCTTATCAATCTTGATGGCCTACCCTGGCCACCAGCCACCATATGCCCTTTGCTCTCCAACTGTCCTTTATGGGGAATCTAGCAGTTTCTGTTCTGACAAGCTAGGAATCTGGAGCTTATCAAGAAGTTGGGAGTAAGGCTTAGGGACATAGGGTTGAAGGATGACTTTCTCTGACTTTCAGAATCCTATCTTGATGCTCCCTGCAGAAGGTGCTATTAGTGATATGCCTGGAGGGCCTGCAGTATCTGGTGAGCAGGGAAGAGCTGGAGCAGGGAAGTATCAGAGATCAAATTAGGTTGAGGGGGTGACTCTGCCAGTTCCCCAAGGCAGACACAGAAATCCCTGGGGATGCAAAAATGGTCCCCAAGTTGTTTCTCCCAACTGCTGAAACCAATCACTGCCAGCAGGGTGCCCTACATTGAGCAGGATATGCTGTTGCTGACAAGTGTGCACTCTCTCCCTGATTAGGCCATGGGGAAATCCCAGGGACTCAGTGGGGGAAGGGCAGGTACCCTGCTGTTGAACTGACACTGTTCTGAATATACTGTTTCTCAGCCCCTCCTACCCTGGTCTCCTCCCTGATAAGACACTGCTTCTCAAGTCTGCAGCTCCATTCTAGATGTGGCGGTTGCTTGCAGATGCCTATCCTCAGTGTCTGAAGGAAGCAATGATTCAGTCGGCCATCTCCCTCCCCAGCCTTCCTAATGTTTGGTATTTGCCCTCATCACATTATAGACAGTTAGACAGAAGTTGAGGTGCCAGTAATCTAGGGACCTTACTACTTGTAACTGCTATCTTAGGTGGAAGAGCAGTTTTGTGGGACTGAGACCTCAAACTGTGGGTTTGATGTTATCTCTGGGTAGATGGTGTCAGAATTGAGTCAAATTGTAAGACACCCAGTCGGTATCACTGATGACTGGCATGGGTAAAAACCCCATATATTTGGTGATCAGAAGCATCAGAAGTGAAGCTTTGTGTGTGAAAGTAAAGAAGAAATACACAGGAGAGCTATATAGGCTTTACCGATACAATATATTTAGATATGATATTAAATCTCAGACTGGGATGAAGTTTCAATCAGAAAAGTAAGAGAGAAACCTTACTTTATAACCTTATGTTATAACCTCTGATTATAAGTAGTAGGATAGGTTGTCTTAGGCACTAGAATATTGAAAAAAGAGAGAGAGAGTGGGTAGAAAAGTCCAGTTTTTATGCCTCCTGTGCAGGTAGTATGGCGACAGGAAGGACTCATATATATTTCCATGGGGCGTTCAGGCATGGAGAAGAGACTCATTCATACCCAAACTTTTGTCCAGCAAATTGCATAATCTCAGTAACTTAAAATTCTTCATAAGTAGACTAAGGACATGATTCTTATTTTGTGTTAGAATTAAATAGACAATGCATTAAAGCTCTGGTTACATTAAATAAATATTTGCTTTCGCCTTTGCTCTATAAGAAACATTTCCTGTGGCAAGTTTTGAGATTATTTTTCATTTGCTTGTTTGTTTTTCTGGTGGGTTGGAGAGTGTATCATTGTTCCCAAATCAGGATGTTTTGTACAAAGCAGACACAACCTGAATATGCCATTCCTCTCCCCGTCTGACATTTTATAGAATAGTGAAGGACATGGGAATGATACTTAATGAATTTACATATTAAAGTTACTTTGGGCTCTGAAGATAAAACATCTGGTTGAAATTTCACATATAGCACACTAGTTACATAGAAAGGGACAAATCTGAATGTATCAACTAACTCTGGCTGAATTTCAAAACAGCCAAAATCCATTGAACCATCAAGTACATTTGCAAATGTATTTTCACTTAACTTTTTTTTGAATCAAAGGTAATTTAAAGAAAAAAATTTAGCTAAGTAGTTTGAGTTCATTTACACTTATATCATCAAAATGTCATTTGCAAGCACTTTAAGTCATTTTGAGTTCTTCCAGTATGTTTAAAAGCCTTGGGATAAAAAAAAGATGTTTTATATTTACAGCAAAAGAGCTAACATATATTAACAAAAAAAGATCTCCCCCCGCCCTGCTCTCACAGACATTCAGTTCTTAAAATACATTTGCAACGGTCCCTTCTAAGTGGCATCATAGCTAAAATTGACCCTCTGTACAGTGAAAAATGCATCACTCCCTCCAGGTTACCACATATATATATATATATATATATACACACACACACACACACACACACACACACATACATACACACATACATGCATATATGTGTGTGTGTATAACATGTTACAATATATATACACACATACATACACATATATACGTGTGTGTGCGTGTATTCCCTCCTCTATTTTTACTGATGCACAAATAAAAATTTTGAATAGGAAAGTGAGGAGATACTCGCAGGTACAATTTGGAAGAGCAGAATTTATTTAGTAAGAAAAGTGAAAAATGTCATGGTGGATATAAACACATTCAAAAATTCCCATCTTTCATATATATATATATATATGTCTTTTTATATATAAATGTATATATATATACATGTCTTTATATATGAAATATATATATGTGTTTGTGTATATATGTATGTGTGTGTGTGTGTATATATATATATATATATAGAGAGAGAGAGAGAGAGAGACATAGACATATAATATTTGACTGATTAGATATTTGAGGTTTGTTGTGAGCAAAATAATGACTCTAGAAATGTCCATGTTGTCTGTATCCCCAGAACCAGTGAATATATGAGGTCACATGAGAAACTGGGAATGAAGGTTGCAGGTGAAAATAATTGTTAGTGCTGACTTTAAGGGAAACCCTCATCCTGGTAATCAAGGCTGTCTGGCGTAATCACACAGGTCCTATAAATATAGAAAGGGAAGGGAATGCATTAGTGTTAGATTTTTCTCTGTGGACCGCCGGGGACCAGCCTCTGGCAAAATGTCGTGTCGGGGTTCCTGAAAGGATGAGACGGCGTTGGCGAAAACAGAAGGGCTAAGGGGAAGGGGATGAGGTAAAATGAGGAGACACTGACACTTGGTGAGGTGCTAGTATCTTCTGCTGAGAGATTCAGCAGGTCTTTATTTATTCATTATTAGTAATAACAAAATACATTATCATGTGCAAAGCAAAAACAATTAGTGTATTATGTTCCCATAGACTACTGGCTCCTACAGGTCCCAGCTAGACGGTAGCCTTCAAGGTTAATAGATAAAAAACCAGACCTAACACTAAAACTTATTATTTCAGCTAGACAATTACCTAAGACAGTGGATAGCCGCCAGTGTATCCCTATCAGCTAAAGCCTAAGCATCAAAAGACTCTTCTATTCACACGGCCTTCAGTCGGAGACCAGTTGCTGCTCAGCTATCAGAACTTTTTCTACCTAGAAACTCCTTAACTCAAATAGCTTCATTTAAAAACTTTCCCAAGAAACTTCAAGAGAAAACAAAAAAGAAGGACCTACTATAATTGTTGTATTGCAATGCTTGTCAGGCATGCTCAATAAGTTGTCTCACATTGTCAAGTGGGCCAAATTGTTTAATAATTAGTTTCTAACAGATAATTTTCCATGCCGTTTATTTGCAGTATACTGATGCATATAATTTATTGCCTAATGTACTTTTTGGGAAATTTTTCCCTTTTTATGACCAAGAACAAAAAGTGAAGGAATGTTAGATCTTCAGCCCCACGGTGTGAGGCACAAGGAATCTTCAGCCCCACGGTGTGAGGCCCTTTAGCTTCAGCCCCACGGTGTGAGGCCCTTTGAGCTTCGCTGCTTGCCAGTGTCTTATCTGGCTGGGGCATCAAGGACTCCTGCAGCACCGGACAAAGACTTGACCAGCCATTAGTGGCTCCTAGATGCAGGGAGAGATCATGAGTCGAGGCTTGAGGACAATATCTAGAACTAGAAAAAGCAGAAGGAAGATGGATTCTTTCCTAGAGCCTCTAGGAGGGAATGTAGCCTTGCTGATAGCTGATTTTTCCCCACTGTGATCTACAGATTGTCTTTGATTCTATGCTGAAAACCTTACTCTTACCCATGTCTTAACATCCAGGCTTTTGTCTTCTTGCCCAGACAGCTGTCTCTGCATTTGTTAGTGTTTTCATTGGTCCCATTATCATCTATAACAGAACTTTCTCTTTGAATTATTTTTTCTTTGTCCATTTCAACCATCATATTCAATAAATCTCTGCCTGAAGATATAATTTCCAAAGCAAGTACCTAACAGAAGCTTTCGAACAGTGTTAGGGGGAAAGGATGTCCTAAAGCTAATCCCATACAGGCTTTATGGACCCCACCCCCACTCCAGACCAAAGCCATCAGGACATTGGGAAAGACAAATCCCGTCACCACCAAAGGGAAGGTGGCTGGGACCTGAGGGTGGGGTTAAGCAGCCAGGTTGGGTATAAAACCAGACACGTGGGCTTTGGGGGGGTTCCCTTTTGGCCTCTCCGCCAGCTCGCAGCTCGGCCAGCTCCGAGAGTGCCATTGGGTTTCCAGGTCGGCGGATCGGGTAGGAAGCATTAAAGACTTTATTTCCCTATTTTCTCCCTGAGTTGTACATTTTCCTTATTTCCTTTTCCCCTGTAAATAAACCTTTTATTAACCTTTTGTCTGTGCCTGTAGTGGAGTATTAATAAGTTCCTTTTAAGCGCGCGGGTGAGGACCCACAGCCAGGCAACACGTTTCATATCGGGGTTGCCCCATAACAACAGGATTACTTTCTTAAAAAGGAATTGGGCTGCAAGTCACAAAAACGTGCCCTTCTGATAATTCTCAAAATAAGTTTCATCAGCTTCACTCATTTCCTTTTAAATATTTTTTTCTTGAAAATCTGTTATCAGCAGTTAAATATCTTAACTGGTTGAGGAGCAAATCGTGCAATTTAATGTGTATGTTCATTAGAAAGTAAATAGAGGTGTTGATAGGATGGAACTTATAGTGCATTTATTTTTATAGGAAATGTAGGTAAGGGAACCTGATACACATGGTGCTGCCAAATAAAAAGAGGATGGAGGGAGTGGAGTTAATGACTATACTGGATACATGCATTCACGGGGAAGAAGGGAGATGTCAAATACAGAGGTACAAGATCAAACAAAACTTGAATCTTCTTGAAAACTTTGCCTGGGGTGTGCCTGTGAAATATGTATAAATAACTAGGTGAAGCCAATAAATATTAAAAACATTTTAATAATTCCTATCTAAAATCTGGGAAAGTTCATTTTTTTTGTTTCATTGTTTCCAGTTGTATAAACTGAATGCACAAGCATGAATAATTGTGATTTGGATACTTTATATTTTTTTTGTGTTAACCTCAACTGTACATAGAATTGCTTTAGTTTTATATATGGCTATAGAAAATTTATTCTTTTGCTGTTTTCTTCCTTTCAGTTTAAAGCACTTTAACAAATGTTTTACTTATTCAATTTGTGTTTCTTTTTGGATGCTGATCTTTTGGAAAATGCACCTCAAAACAAGCTACAAGTGAAACACTGATGGAAGAAATCTTTCCAGAGGAATAGATTCAAATGAAAAAAAAAAAATGAACACAGAAATTTAGGGTGAAAACTTGAGATGGAATATTATGGAAACCAAATGATAGAAGAATATAAATTCTCTTTTCAAAAGAGAAGTCATGATGGTCTCCCTGGTGGAGCAGCGGGTTGAGCGCAGCACTGTGAAGCTGTCCGCAGTCTCTGCAGCACTGGTTCGGTTCTCAGCCTGCCGGCAAGGGTCCCACAAGGCACATAGACATCTCCTGTCTCGCCCGCTGCTCCCCTCAGCAGTGTATTTCATCAGTCTGCCTGTTCTGTTCCCCACTCTGTCTCTGGTGAATCCTCTCACCCTCCCACGCTTCTGGCCTGTACCCCAGCTCTTGTAAAAATAAGTAAATCTTTTTTTTTTTAAGTCATGACATATGTAGAAGGGATAAATTTTATTTGGGAAAAAACATGAAATATTACAAAATATTATTGAAAAAGTGACCATATATATATATACATATATATATTTGAATTTTGCACTGACTTTATAATTTTTGTTTAAACTTCTACAATGATGACTTGGAAATACTGTCTAAAATTATGGCAGAATAGTGGCATCAAGTTATATTCTTAGTCTTAATGAGGGTCAATTACAAAAAATGCTACGAACATTTTAAAAATTGGTAATATTGCATGCATGTGCAAAATATGTAGATAGAATGTACTAACATTATCAAAAGGAATAGGTATAAAATCTTTCATTTTTTCAGTTGTCTGCCTAATGTGTTCCAGCAATTACACTAATAACTGAGGCTACATAAGTCAATAAAAGGAATATTTGAGCAAACATTTTTTGAGAAAATGTATGAAATATCTGCAAAATTATTAAAAAAAAAGCAACTCCACTGACACATTATAGGGTCATGTGAAGATAATTGTAGGAATATATCCAGTATAACATTATTTAAATTAGGAAAAAGTAAAACAAAATTGTCTTACCTAAAATAGCAGATGACTTTGCCACCTTTTGCTACAACTACACTAACAGAATAGTCTATTAATCATCACAAGAACTTGTAGAATATATTATTAAACAAAAAAGAATGATGTATACACTATTATCCTATATTGCAAATATATGCATGTGTATCTATAGTGTGCACATCATTTTAACCAAAAATTGTGTAAGAAACTATTAACTATAATTCAGGAAATTAGATGCATAGGCCAAGCATGGAGAGAGACATTTAATTATAACAACTTTTATTTCTATTTGAAGTTATGCCATATGCATGCATTGGTATTACTTTAAAAAATGAATGAATGTAAAATATGTAAAACCATATTTTATGACTTCAAATAATGTTCATTATTTAAACCTATGCTCCTCTGAACACCCCTCCTAGAAGCTATGGAATAGTCTCATTTAAGATTTGCATTAGAAAAGACATAAGACAAATTAACACAATTTCCTCTCTGCTGTTTCATATTTCCTGTGAAACCATCCAACCCATGGGAAAGAGAAATCTTTCTACCACTTATGGAAACAAAAAGGGGCTTACAAAGATTATGTGTCAGAGTAGAAGATATGGGGGTGATACCATCTCTTTTCCTCTTTCCATTTATATTCCCTGAGTTACATGTGTATGTCAGAAGGCAGAAAAATACAAAAATTTTGTCTTCACTAATTTTTTTTTTTGTTCTTCACTGAGAATCAACATGTGTATTTTCTATTTAATGATCAATGCTAAGAGTATACATCTATCCTTTACCACACTATTGCCCACTTTTTTCCAGATTTACTCACCTCCCTTCTTTCTTCATTTTGGGTAACTACTAGTTGGTAGTTTAATACAAAGTTTTATTTTGTTTTATTAAGTTCATCTGTTTGTTTCTCTTTGTACCATGTAGGAGTGAAGACATACAGTGTTTGTATTTTTTTTCTGCTTTATTTCATTAAGCATAATGATTCCAATCCATAAATAAAGTCATAGGATTAATATATTTCAGATTAATAAGGGAGAGGGGAGACCTGATTAATATAGCCAGAAAGGAAAAATCTACAACAAAATGTAATAAACATGGAACAAAGAAAAAGACAGATAAAATAACACTAACATACGTGTTTTTCATTTTAATTCATATATCATTTGGTAAAAAGTCTAGTTTAATCTTTTTTATAAATGCAGTATAAAATTCTGAAATAAAATATTACCAAATCTAATCTAGCATGTCATGATCAATTACAGTATCACATGGGAATGCAATTTCCTTCTGAAATATGTGAAATTTATTAATGTAATCCATAATGTTCATATGTTAAAGATGAAAAAAAAAAAACTAGTCAGATCAGTGTTTTTTCAACAAGGACACAGATTGCAGTTGAGTAGGATATTGCTATGCACAGCAGTTACTTTGGTAGTTCCGGCCTCTTTCAGAAAAAGTAAGTAGCATTCTCCAGTTATTGGAGCACCCACCTTTCACACTAAGTTCAGATTATTTCAGTGAGAGACTGCACTGTCTCTAGGTGAATATCAAGTCTAGTAAGAATCTAAGAATTTTTAATAAGATCTAAACTCATTCTAGTTTTTGCTAAAGTCTTCATAAAGCAGAAAGTGTTAAGATTTTCTTTAGAAAACAACAGCACATGTGCTTCTTAATGGCAAATCTATTGCATTAAATCAGAAGAAGAAAAAGATGTCTGGTATTGCCACTATCATTCATCCTTATTAGAAGTTTACATTTATGTTAGTATAAGTTAAGGGAAAACAAGAGAAAAATGTTTTAATTGTAGTGAATGTGATATGTGCTAGCATATAAATGTTAAAAGTAGTCTCTAATTATCCTCTGAGTTTCTGCAATGTCTGTTGCAATTTCTCCTCTTTAGATTTTGATTCTGTTTATTTGAGATGTCTACCTTATTTTCTTTGTGATTCTTGCTAACATATTCAATAATCTGGAAGAGATGGACTAATTCTTATAAAAATACAAATCATCAAAGACTGAATAGAGAAGAAATGATAATCCTGAACAAAAAAATCACAAGCAAGGAAATAACAATAAAAACTCTCCTAATAAAAACAAAAAAAAAAACCAGTATCAGATGGCTTCATAAGTGAGTTCTACCAAACCTTCAAAGATGAACTGATACCTATCTTGCTCAAACTCTTTCAAAAAATTGAAAAGGAAGTAATAATTGCAAGCACATCTTATAGAGTCAACATTAGTCCAATGTCAAAATCAAACAAAGACAACACACAAAAATGAAAACTACACACAAATTTCTTTAATGAAGACTTCTAATAAAATATTCTCAATATGGGGCCTCCCCTGGTGGCACAAGCGGTTGAGCGCAGTGCTTTGAAGATGCCCGCAGCCTCTGCAGTGCAGATTTGATCCTGGCTGGCCAGCGAGACTCCCACATGCACAGCAGACCTCTCCTGTCTCACCCGCTGCTCCCCTCAGCAGTGTGTTTCGGTCAATCTGCCTGTTCTGTTCCCCACTCTGTCTCTGGTGAATCCTCTCACCCACCCATGCATCTGGCCTGTACCCTGGTTATTGTATGCATGAATAAATATATCTTTAAAAAAAAAGAATTCTCAATAAATTCTTAGCAACCAAATTCAACAACACATTCAAAGTATTGTATACCATGACCAAGTAAGATACAAGCCACAAACACAAGTATGGTTCAACAACCAACAATCAATGCATGTGATATCCACATCAACAAGAAAAAAGATAAATACCATAGGATTATTACAATAGAGGCCAAGAAAGCATTTGATTAGATTCAACATCCATTTATAATAAAAGCCCTAAAAATCTGGGGATAAATGGATCTTACCTTAACATAATAAAAGTCGTATACAAAACAAACAAACAAACATAGAAAACATCATTGTCAGTGGTGAAAAATGGAAAGATTCTCTATTAAAACCTGGTAGAAATTAGAATGTCCACCCTTTTCTATACTATTCAACACAGTCCTGAAAGTCCTTGCTAGAGCAATTTGATAACAGAAAGATATAACAGGAATCCAAGGACAGAAGGACAGAAGAAGTAAAACTATAAGAATTTGCATACAACATGTTAATATACACCAAGAACCCTCAAGACCCCATGGATAAGCTAAAGAAAAATGTCTGTGTAAAAAAGTGGCAAAGTATAAAATCAATAAACATGATTAAGTTGCATTCTTATATTCAGATAATGAGTTAGCAGAAGAAAATGTTGAGGAAGTGATTCCACTTACAATCACACCAAAATAAAAAGTAAATACCTAGGAGTAAACCTAACAAAGGTGCTAAAAGAGCTATCGAAAGAAATCTATATGGCATTGTTTAAAGAAATAGAATAAGACACAAGAAATGGAAAAAAAAAATACTCCCTGCTCATGGATTAGAAGAATGAATATTGTCAAAATTGTTATCCTACCAAAATAATAAATAGATTCAATGCAATATTTACAAAAATATAAATGGAATTACTTAAAGAAATGGAATACATGGTACTAAAATTGATATGGACTCACAAGAGACCTCAAAAAGCCAAAGCAATACTGAGAAAAAGAGAATGGAAGAACCACACTTCAGACATAATAATTAAAAAAACATAATAATTGAAACAGCCTGGTACTGGAACAAAAACTGGTCTACAGAAAATTGAATAGAAATGATAGCCCAGAAATAAAAACACACATATATAGTCAACTAATCTATGAAAACAGAGCAAATAGTGTACACTCGAACAAGAAATACCTCTTCGATAAATGGTCTTGGGAAAACTGGATAGCCACATGTAACAGTATGAAACTAGACCACTGTCATATCATGCATGAAAATCAGTTCAAAATGTATGAAAGACTTGGATGTAAGACCTGAAACCATAAAATACATAGAAGACAACATCTGAAAAACATTTCATGACATAAGCTTTAGAGATGTCTTCAGGGGTTCATCTCCAACAGCAAAGAAAACAAAAGAGAACAAAAATATCCATGACTATATCAAACTAAAAAGTTGCTGCACAGCAAGAGAAACCATAACTAAAAGGAAAATATACCCTGCTGACTGGGAGAAAATGTTTGCACACCATACATCTGAAAAGGGACTGGTATGGAAGATCTACAAATAACATATATGACTCAACAAAATGAAAACAAATAAGCAAATCAAAAAGTGGAAAGAAGAGCTAAATAGGCACTTCTCCAAAGAAGACATATAGTTGTCAAATAGGCATATGAAAAATATTTACTGTCATTTATTATCCATGAAATGCAAATCAAGACAACAATGAGATATGTTCTCATATCAATTAGGATGGCTCAATTAAAAAAAAACAAATAATTGTTGGCAAGGATGTGGCGAAAACACTTCTACAATTTTGGAGGGGAAATAAAACGGTTCAAACCTTATGGAAAATAGCATGGAGGTGTCTTAAAAGACTGCAAATGGATCTACATATGACCCAGTAATTCCACACATGGGCATCAACCCCAAAATTTCCAAAATACTAATTTGAAAGGAAACCTGCTTTTCCGTGCTTGTTGCAGTATAATTGACAATACCCCAACTATGGAAAAAACTTCAGTGCCCAAAAAGAATGAGTGGATCAAGAAATTGTGGTATATATACACAATGGAATATTATTCAGTAATAAAAAAATGCCAACAATAATGAAAGTTGGGCCTTCCTGGTGGCACAGTGGTTTGAGCATGGCACTGTGAAGCTGTCCACACCCTTTGCAGTACGGGTTCGCTCCTGGCCAGCCAGGGAGATTCCCACATGGTGCAGCAGACCTTTCCTGCCGTGCCTGCTGCTCCCCTCAGCAGTGTAATTCGGTCAGTCTACCTGTTATGCTCCCCACTGTGTCTCTGGTGGATCCTCTCACCCTTCTGCGCCTCTGGCCTTCACCCCAGCTCTTGTACAAGAATAAATAAATCTTAAAAAAAAATAATGAAAGTCAATGTTGCAAGGTTATCTCAATTAAAAAATATTTTTTTTTTATAAAAGAAAACATAGGAGAGCAAATAGTCTGTCACTGTTTTTCTCTGTGCACACATTCACACAAAATTACTTAATCAACTAATATATAAACAGTATTGTTATCACCAAAATAATTTTTGGATGTCAATATTTAGTAATAATATAAAATATCCATGATCTATTTCTATGTGCAAAAGGTATTTATAAAATACTATGAATATAATTGAATCCAATTTTTACAAAATGCATGTATATCAATTATTTGAAAATATAACATGTGCCCTATATTAAAGTTTAGTATCCATGGGTTTTGAGATTACATTTACATTTTAATAATATTCTATACTGTGCCTTCTCTGGTGGTACAGGAGTTAAAGTCTCAGCACTATCAAGCTATCACCAGCCACTGCAGCCTGAGTTTGATCCCCAGCCAGGGTGTTAACCCACATAGCACAGCAGACCTCTCCTGTCTCACCCACTGCTCCCCTCAGCATTGTATTTCAGTCAGTCCACCTGTTCTGCTCGCCACTCTATCTCTGATGAATCCTCTCACCCTCTGCACTTCTGGCCTACACCCCAGTTTTTGTATGTATAAATCAATAAAATAAAATCATATTCTATATTTTAAGTCTTTGAGATGAAAATGTCACTTTTATGATTAGTAAAAATGAACTATTTCAATAATTGTAATAATAATTGTAATAATTCAATAATTGTAATAATAATTGTAAATGAAGTATTTCAATAATTGTAATAATGTTTCTTCTAAGAAAAATAATCCATCAGTTTTCCTAAACCATTGCAAATGTGTAATGTACTCATCTTGAAAATTTTTTTTTTGTTTTTTTGGTTCATATTTGGGACATATGTTTTCCTTTTGTTTCAGGCTGACAAGAAGCACAGAGGCAATTGTCATTTTTAATTAAAGAGATTATTTTAGTCTTCATGTTTTACTTCTTTTTTTTTTTTTTAAAGTTTTATTTATTTATTTATACATGCACTGGGTACAGTCAGAAGCGCGGGAGGGTGAGAGAATTCACCATAGCCGGAGCGGGGAGCAGAACAGGCAGAAGGACCGAAGTACACTGCTGAGGGGAGCAGCGGGAGGCAGGAGAGGTCTGCGCACCATGTGGGACCCTCCTCCTGGCCTGGGAGCAGCCGGGGATCGAACTGGCGCTGCAGAGGCTGCGGGCAGCTTCGCAACCCAGCGCTCAACCGCTGCACCACCAGGGGAGGCCCATGTTTTACTTCTTTATGGCTCTCTTAATGACATTGAAATTGTTTACTGAAACTTTTTTGATATTTAGGATTATTCCAATTACCACATATTACTTATTTTTTATTATAAATCACTGGAAGTTCTAATGTAAAAAAAGTATGATTGTTAGGACATAGGAAGGGAATGTAATAAAAATGATATACACTGTATCAATTCAAATATATTAGTTAATGATTGAATTTCACATTTTTGCTATACCTTCCCAGCAAAAATAAGGTGCTTTGGGTAATTGAGTCATGACTACCAGAAAACAGAGAGAAAAATCCATTATATGGTCACTGACAAATTTCAGTTTACTACTATAACATTAGTGTTTCTTAGATGAAGTTCCTAAAGAGTTAAATGGCATGAGAAAATTAAAGAATAAGATATTCTATGAGTGTAGGCAGATCTTTAGAATTTAAAAAAGGCATTTTTAGCTCCCAGTATTCCCCTTAGTCCTTCTGATAATGCATATTGCCTTCATGATATTCATTCTGTATGTCTGATGACATTTTATAATGTTTGAAATGTTTTCACTTAGCTTTATTTTCAATTTTATATGCTCAAAATCCCTACAAATAGGCATTGTTATATCCATTTGCCATATTAAGGAAGAGAGACTTAGGCAGGTCAAGTGATTTACCCAGGATCAAAAAGATAGTAAAATTGGCAGAACTTGGCTTAGATCTCAGTTTTCTTAAAATTTTTAACTGCAGCCTACTTGCCATCCATCAGAACTTATCAACATCATTGTCAATGAGCTGGCTTTACGAATTCTAAAAAGTTCCTAGTGCTGAACAATTCTAACTGTATTTTCAGCTCTAAAAAGATTTGTGAAAAATAGTCTTTTAGCCCGCCTGCTGATTTTTTCCCTTTCTGTCATAAAGTTATTTTCTCTTTATTGTTTGAGAAGTCTTAAATCAGTTATTTTCCCACCAAACTTCTCAATGACATTTTAAATATATCATTATGTAAGAGAGCTGCTAATTGTAAGTCAAATACATTAGATGAAGTTCTTTCCAAAAATGTGTAAAATAGAATTTGGAATTTAAGTTCATAGGTACCTAAGTTAATATTCTATTTCCAACCATTGCTAGTTTGTTTACTGTCAACAAATTTCATGTTCTCTTTAAAACTGTTTTCTCATCTATAAAATATAGACAATTTCCAAATGTCAGGCAGTTGAATTGACTTAATAGGACAGTGTGTAGAAAGGATTTAGTTTAGTTTGGGATACAGCTGGTGACAAAGCCTAGAAATAAATCCTGGTGAATTTGATTAGCACCATGGATGTTCTTCTATCTCCTCAAGTCTATGTGTATCTACTTATTTGTGATAGAGGCTGATCTTACAATGGAATAACATGATGAGTGAGATGAGCTCATAGCTCAGGGTCCCAAGTGTTTAATGAAGGGACTACTTGCAAAAACATGCAAAGATAACTAAGAAAATTCATAATGAATGGTGAAGCAACACTTGACTATATAAAGTCATTTCTACCCTTATATAAATGAACAAAACTACCTGATTATGAATAAAAATTGCAGCTGAAAGATATGGCTAGCCAACGGGAGCTGTGATGGGATACACCACTTCAAAACTGTGTGCAATGAGAGGAAGCAAGAATGATCACCTGCTTTGTGTCCCATGATCTCAATCAATTCAACTGGATGAGAAAACAAGACAGCAAGGTTACAGAGGTCCACAGAGAGCAACCTCCTAGACAGTGAATAAGGACAACAAATGAATCTTTGTATTCAGATAGAGAAGATATAAGAGAAGACCTAATAAATCTTTATGTAAATATAAGGAACTAATAGGAGAAAAAAAGGAGGAAGAATGGTTCCTAATGTGTTCTTCCCTGGGCAATGTTGGCTATGGAAGCTTATGGATAGAGAGGCAAAGAATTGGAGGTACTAAGACAATGAAAGCACATTCTTATGGGTGAGTCATAATGTTGCATTGGCCAGGAGATTGTTGTGGATGAGACCCCAAATACATGTTATGAAGTGATATGACAAACCAGGAACCATGGCCAGTCTAACAAAGAATTGCAACACCACAAGCAAACAGCAGTAAGCAAGCAGAAGGAAGTTTATTTAAAGCCACAGGCCAGCTCCTGTGAGCAAAGCTCGAAGGGTTAAAGAAACAGACTAACTCCTGCTAGCAGAGAGCAAGCCTAAGATTTTTGTAAGGATGGAAAACAACACAGCTTCTGCACAGGAGGAGCCCCGAATGTGTCGCCACTGGTGAAAACAACTTCAGGGTTTTCATAGTTATGCTCATGTTTTGGGTCTAAGGAATGAGCTGCGGTGATGGTGCAATTTTTCGATTGGTCAGCATTGGCCAACACCCTAACACAAAGTAACCAATGCTAGTGTCATGAGCTTTTTTTCTTGTTACTGACCCCCATGGGTCCCATGTCTCTCCTCTCCAGGTCCCAGGCCTTATCCCTTCTGTTATTCCTCCCAGAGCATCAGTTTCTTGTCAAGATCTGATCCCTCATTAAGAGTGAGGAGAATGAAAAACAAGGAAGTTAAAGTGGAATGCAGAATTAGAAATTGTCAGAAAATGACAAAAGAGAAAGATCATGACCATTATTTCTAGCAGAATTGGGGGAAATATATATAGAATGACTATATTTGGCTTTGGAAGAAAAAGAGTTTAGAATCTCTCCCAATTTATGTTTTGGTTCACCATCCTTAGTATTGATATATTCCCTTCCAACACTCTCATATTTAATTAAGTGTCTTTGGTTTCTGTCCAAAGCTTTTTTTCCCCCTCCCAACTAACTCTATTCCAGCTCAGATTGTACCTGCTCATTTTTTCCCCCATCACCTGTTAATATACCGTATTATTTACTTCTTCATATATATTGTTCACAGTCATGAAAAAGTAAATCACAAAGGGCTAAAGATTTTATTTTGTTTGTTTTATTTATTTATTTATTTCAAGTTCCTAGTAAAGTACATGGAACATAGTAGGAGTTTAATAAATGTTTTTAAATAATAGATAAATATATGATGACATGCAGTGACTGCCTATATAACAATACAAATCTAAAAAAGTTCTGTTTCATTATATCGCATCATTTTGCAAATTGAATGTGTTATTTTCTTGTAAGAGTCTCAATAAGAAAGGACAGCACTACTTCCTTGATTAACTTATCTTGTAATTAACAATGTGGCTGGATTTAACTGGATTCTTATGCTGCTTGGAAAGTTATGATTTGGGGTGAGTTATACATAGCATCACTATACACATTTAGAAAATGAAAGTAATGATTATTTATACATGGAGATGAGATAGATGCCAGTCACAGAGAGGGTACCAAATAAATTCATGTGTTTACTATCTAAGTACTTATTGCTTATCTCCTTGGTCTTGTTTCAAATGAATCACAGATTCAAAACTCTGAGAAATTATTTTTGTCTTAAATGAAGTAAACATTGAAAACATTGAAATTTCCTCTCAGATTTGCAAGTCTGCTCTGTGAAAACTCTGGCAAAGAAATAGACATGTGGCCTTGGGTTTAGATACTTATCCGAAATTACCTCCTAAACATTCTGAAATTTTCTAATTGCTAATTGCCAATCAAGAACTGTTTTGTAAGGCTTGATATCTTCCTGGTTCCCATAAATTTTAAACCCAAAAATGCAAACAGTTTCATTTTTGGTCTGAGATCAGGTTATAACAGTTGCCATTTTATTACTTGTATTACTTTAAATACATAGACATATATGCATATATATGATGTAAAAAAATACCAATGTAATAATACCTTTTTTAAATATTAATTCCCAAGCATATACCAAACCTTGAAATTCATGCTATTTTTATAATCTCCATGTAGTACAAACAAATGGAAATGAGGTGTGTTAAATTTTGAAGTTTTAGAAAAAAAAATTCAAGTATCTGAAACCAAAGAAAAACATGAGCAACTATATTGTATATCACACAATTAAAAAAAATGACTAAAAAAATTTGATTGACTAAGAAAACAATCTGTCAAGAGACTGATCAAATGACAAGAAATAGTTTCTGGTTTCTTACCTGGATAGGTACTTCCAAAAGATATCTAGTATGCAAATGCATTTTATCCTAATATTGCAAAGAAGAAAACAAAGACTTGAAAGACTAGGTAAAGACCATATAAATTGCATGGATATTTTGTCATTAAGTGTCAATGGCAATATCTGAAGTCAGGAAGTTTGATCAAAGATATCTGCCCTTAATTATCTTTTTGTCTAATGATGCTACTGCAGGGTAAGGAAAAATGTCAGGCTTTTCTGCCCTCCCGCCATCAGGATGGATGATGGATCCTGTTGGTCCTGAATGCATGCCTGATGGCGGGCACCTGGAATAGGGTATAGGCATAGGTAGATAGGATTCACCTGGGCTTTTAAGGGTGGCGTCACAGGGTCGCCAGCAGAAGCCGAGAGAGAAGCAGAGAAGGCCGGAGAGCTCAGATAGAGTGAAGACTTGCTGGGGGCTGAGAGGCCTGCCAGCCTCCCAGCACCCCAGCACCCCTGCCTGCTGTGTACCTGGTAAACCCCAATAAAAGACCTGCAAAAAAACCACTGAGGACTCTGATTCCTCCTTTACCCGTCTGCTGGATCATAGAAAACCTGCTCTGTGGTTTTCCTGACCCTACAGCTGCTCAATTAATCAAAGGCAATCTAAAACCATGTGAATGATAATGGCATATCCCTCTTTCCATTAGTTATGCTGTATTACAAAGGAAAAGGGATGTTCCAAATGCAATTGGGATATGTAGTAAGTTAACTTCAAGTAATCAAAAGGAGAATTACCCTCACCTGACCTCAACTGGTGAGTCCTAAAAATCAAGGTCTAGAAACCTAAAATGATGCCCAACTATCCTGAAAAAAAGTAGTTCATGATTTCTATAATTGCAGGGATGTCAAACTGCTAATAAACAAGTAATCTTGGAAGAGGAGCTAAGTTTCCAATTAAACCACAGTCTAGGTTGCTACCTTGAGTAGAGAACTCAGCAAAGCTCAGCCTCCTGGCCCTCAGAAACTAGGAGATTACACATATAGACAGTGTGAAGCTGCAAATTTAGAAGAAATTTATTATACACAATGAAAAACTGGGCCTCCCCAGTGGTGCAGGATTTAAAGACACAACACTATCAAGCTATCGACAGCCACTGTAGCTCCCTGGCTGACCAGGGAGCTAACCCACACGGTACAGCAGACCTCTCCTGTCTCTCCTGCTACTCCCCACAACAGTGTATTTCAGTCGGTCTTCCTGTTATTCTCCCCAATCTCTCTGGTGAATCCTCTTAACCCCCACCCCACACCTCTGGTCTACACCCCAGTTCTTGTATGCATAAATAAATAAATCTTTAAAATAAATAATGACCATGTATAATGAAAAAACGTAATCATTGGTTGAGATACACAGATGCAAATCTCTATATTTATTTTAAATTACAGCATTTTAAACAAGTCTTTTCTACCCTCTGGGTTTGACTCTTCTCGTTTACAAAGTGAAAAGGTTGGACTGAATTTTTATGTCTTCTCTTCAACTATTTGCTTACAAGTTGATAATCTGATAATATATCTTTAAAATCTTGAAAGTGGAAAAAAATGAAATTATCAAAAACAATATTTTCTTACAATAGCTTAAAAGTCACAATTCCATGCCTTTGCTCTATATCAGAGTTACTCCCTGCTACTTTCTTTTATTTCCTATTTCCACGACCCCTTTAAAGCAGGTCTTTATAAATATCTAGTGTAAATGATTTCTACAACCTTAAGAGGCCTTATCAGGAGACTCTACAACTAGGCCACAAATGTGGTACTTCCTTTTGTGTAAGGCACCTGTTTTCATTAATAACTTAAAAAGAATTATAGAAGTCAAACTAGAATCAATTAAAATGAATAATATACTCAAAACACCTGGGTGGAATGACCCTAATTCGAAGAACTATACACTTGAGAATAAAATATGTGAGCTCATTTCAATTAAATTATCTTAGGTGAGTGTTCAATGCCCAGAAAGTTTTTATACTTACTAATTAAATTACTATTTATTTTAGGGTTGGAATTAAATATGTTCTCTTCTCCCAAGATTTCCTTCTTTTCCTGTATTCAGCACAAACTGAAGTGCCCACACAGCTGAAGGAGGGATTTAGCAATAAATCTTACCTCATAAGGAGAGAAGTTGCTTTTTAGTACAATTATGCTGTGAAGATAGCAGATATTGACTGTAAAAACAGTGATTTACTGACATGAATGACACCTACGGCAAAATAACACATCCTTGCTTTTATTTTAGTGATGTTATTCTCATTGCAGTGTAAGGATTAAGGCTGAGAAGTGGATAAACCTAGTGGGAAATCAGTTGAGAGAATTTTGTCTAATAGTCCTTAGTAAAGATGATGGTGAGGGCCTCCCTGGTGGCGCAAGGGATTAAGATGCAACCTATGAAGCCACTGAAGCATGAGTTCAATCCCCGGCCAGGAAGCTACCCACATGGTGCAGCAGACCTCTCCTGCTCTGCCCACTGCTCCCCTCAGCAGTGTGTTTCCGTCAGTCTGCCTGCTCTGCTCCCTACTCTGTCTCTGGTGAATCTTCTCCCCCCCACACACATGTCTGGCCTGTACCTCAGCTCTTGTGCATAAATAAATAAATATTTAAAAAAAGATGATGGTGAATTAAGAAAAATTAAACCAGTGATTGTTGCGAGCCAGCAGCAGCAGTCTGGGTGTCAGGGGTTCCTGAAGGATGGGAAGGCGTCGGCTCAATTGTAGAGAAATGATAAGGGGAGGGGAAGGGGAATGAGGAGATGCAGACACTTGATCAGGGTGCTGACATCATCCTGCTGAGGGTCTCAGCAGTCCTTTATTTATACTAAGCAAATCGTGAGAACACAAGCATAAGGTAGGAAGGTAATAATCATCACATGTTCGGGCCTCCCCGGTGGCGCAGCGGTTGAGCGCTGGGTTGCAAAGCTGCCCGCGGCCTCTGCGGCGCTGGTTCAATCCCCGGCTGCTCCCCGGCCACCAGAGGAGGGTCCCACATGGCGTGCAGACCTCTCCTGCCGCCCGCTGCTCCCCTCAGCAGTGTACTTCGGTCCTTCTGCCTGCTCTGCTCCCCGCTCTGGCTCTGGTGAATTCTCTCACCCTCCCGCGCTTCTGACTGTGCCCAGTGCATGTATAAACAAAACAAACAAACAAATAAATAAATAAAAACATGAAATAAAAACATGCCTCTATTAAAAAAAAAAAAAAATAATCATCACATGTTCTTTTTCAGGAGCAGCCAAGGGTCTGTTTGCCTTCCGGCAGCGGTGTAACATTTATTATTCTTTGTCTTAAAGAAGGCACAGTTGCTAAACAAATGTTTTCAAAGCAGTTATTTACAATCCAACAGTTATTGTATTAGTAGCAAAAAAGCATGTGTCTGCAACTAACATTTCTAAGTTTGCCATGGTGAACAATTAACTAAGGACTGAGGGAAACAAAGGGCAGGAAGTTACCTGGGGGAAGGGAGACAAAGAGATTATTTCTAACTAACCTATAAAGTTTAGACTAACTTATAACTAATTGATTAAAGTAAAAAACAGAAGGCTTTTATATAGAAATCACCATCTATAGTATATCCTTTTAATATTGATTGGATATTAAGGAACCAAGGGCCTGGAGGGCGTTAATGCCAGGCAAGCCACACTGACTCTTCCCTAGCCCCCAGCTCTCGATTAAGGGAGGAAGTTTCCTAATCTAAACAAAGAGTTTTCTACCTATCACTTTTTTACTTTATTTAGTCAGCCTAGTTGCCATATTTAACTATAAGATCAAGGGGCAATTTCCTCTTCCGTAAGGTTGCTGGTTGTTGTCCTAAAGAACTACAAATATTTTATCAGGGGCAGGAACAGAGATGGTTATAGTCTTTGATTCTCAAAAATGGTCAATATGTGACATATCAGTAGTTGCAACATTGACCATTTCCGAGTGTGTTATTTGTGCTGCCGTGATTACTAGCTCAACCATTCACAGTATTGCTGTTGACTTATTCTTGAATGCATACTCTAACAGCTACCATACCAATTGTCACCTCCAGGGGAATTAGTCCTAAACAAACAGGAAGAATTTATCAGGAGTCAGCTATGGCGGTCTCCTGGTTTATCAGGAATCTTCTTGGAGCATGGCTTACCTCTGCCACCCAACTGTTATCTTTAACTTTAAGTGTTGTTTTTTTTTTTTTTTAAGATTTTTATTTATTTATTTATACATGCACTGGGTTCAGTCAGAAGCGCAGGAGGGTGAGAAAATTCACCAGAGCCAGAGCATGGAGCAGAGCATGGAGCAGAGCAGGCAGAAGGACCGAAGTACACTGCTGAGGGGAGCAGCGGGCGGCAGGAGAGGTCTGCGCGCCATATGGGACCCTCCTCTGGTGGCCGGGGAGCAGCCGGGGATTGAACCGGTGCTGCAGAGGCTGCGGCAGCTTTGCAACCCAGCGCTCAACCGCTGCGCCACCGGGGAGGCCCTGTTATCTTTAACTTTAAAGTAAAGGAATTTCTTTCTCCAATTAGCTCTTGCCCCAAGACACCACATCTCTATATCAAAGACTTGGCCGATAGATGTTTACAACCTTTTGTATCTAGAAGTTTTTTCACTGGTTAATGTAAAGCCAAATGTTGAATTGCTGCCTTTTTGGCAGAGGACTACTAATTTTATGAAAAATGTAATGTTTGTATCATGCAGTGCCATTTGTCATCAAATTGGTTATTCAGTGATTGATCAGTATTTGCAGTTTTACTTTTAAATGCGTATTTTAGCAATAGTAGAAACTAGCCATAAACAAATGAGGAGAATCTTGGAGTCAGCTAACGAGATTCCTGATTTTTCAGAAATCTGCCCCATGCCCGGACTTTTGTCAGACGACATGAGTAGCGCGGCTCCCCATAAGTGATATGAGGGGTAGAAGAAAGCATATAAGCCAAAGGGCATAAAAGAGGTCAGCTTGACAGACTGAGCTTGGTTAGCTAAAACAGAGAAGAGAATCAAGGTAGTGTTCATGTTTGTGCTGGAGAAAGGGAAGGAAAGAAAGACAAAAACTCTTCAACAATGAAGTCCAGTTGGTAGTATGGAAAAAAGGTCTTAAATGCTTCACTTTTAAGAGACATGATTGCCCAAGCAACTTCCTAGGTTTGTCTACCAGGGAATTGGAGATAAGAATCTAAAGCTCAAGAAATGTATCCGAGTTGAAGGAAAAATGGAAATCACCAGAATTTGGACAAAAATTGAAGTTAGAGGATTTGATTGGATTGCCCGGGTTATATAAGTAAAGAATGCTGAGGCCAGAATCTAACATTTAATGAATGGGCAGAGGAAGAGGATCTTGCAAAGCATGTTATAACACACGAAAATTAGGACAATGTTATGTCACAGAACACAAACTGAAAGGAACAGTTTAAACCGCCAAAAAACTTCGTAAGGGGTTTTGTTGCATATGACATTCAATTTATATTGCTATAAGAAATAAAATATTGCTATAATAAATAAATACCATTTCATTCCAATGTGTCTTTGATTTATGTGACAGAACTGCCGCTTCTAATCAAATTGGTTTTCCGTATTTTTTGGACATAGGTAGACAACACATTCAGGTCTTCCTTCTTGCAGAGTGAGATTATATGACCAAATACTGACAAAAATAAAGCCAAATCACCATGAAAATTCAAAAAGCCATTGATTCAGGAGTTTGGATTTAACGGTACTCATCTGTGATGGATTTTAAAGATGTTTAAAAGGAGAACAAGGTTTATAGAGTATAGAGTCATCAAATGTTGATATAGTAAAATACCATGGATTGTGTGGTTTAAAAAACAAACATTTATTTGCTAGATCTAGGAGCTGGAAAACTCCAAGATCAAGGAGCTGAAAGATTTGATTTCTGGTGAGAAATCAATTCCTGGCATCTGACTATGTACTCACAGTGTCTCCCCTGTTATTGCCATGGACAGAGAAGAAGCAAACTTTCTGTTATCTTTTCTTATAAAAACATTAATTTTGTCATGGATACTCCACACTCAGGCTTCATTTAAACCTAATTAAATCCTAAAGGTCAGGGGCCTCCCTGGTGGCGCAGGCGATTGAGCACCACACTGTGAAGCTGTCCACAGACTCTGCAGCGCAGGTTCGATCCTGGCCTGTGGAAGAAAATACCACATGGCGAAACAGACCTCTCCTGTCTCGCCTGCTGCTCCTCTCAGTAGTGTATTTCATTAGTCTGCCTGTTCTGTTCCCTGATCTGTCTCTGTTGAATCCTCTCAACTTCCCATGCATCTGGCCTGTACCCCTGTTCTTGTATAAATAAATAAATCTTTAAAAAAAAAAATCCTAAATGTCGGGCCTCCCTGGTAGTGCAAGGGGTTAAGCACAGCGCTATGAAGCTATCTGCAGCCTCACCAGTATGAGTTTGATCCCCCAGCTGGCCAGGGAGCTATCTACATGGTGCAGCCAACTTCTCCTGTCTCACCTGCTGCTGCCCTCAGCAGTGTATTTCAGTCAGTCTGCCTGTTCTGTTCCCCACTCTGTCTCTGATGAATCCTCTCACCCTCCACACCTCTGTCCTATACACCAGTTCTTATATGTATAAATAAATAAATCTTAAAAAAGAAAATAAATCCTAAAGCTCCCACCATCCCATGCTTCCTCAGTAGATATTAGGGCTTCAACAGTAGACTATTTCATTAGGGTTGGGGGAAGACAAACAATTTGTACATAATGTAGAATAAAAGGTGGAAACACTGAGACGATTCTTACTGGCAGCCATCTTTGGTGGGGAATTTAGAAGTCAGGAAGACTTTCTAATTTACCATCCAGTACATTTGGATGTCCTGGTAAGAGCATAGAGGAGCCACACCCTCCCTCCTCTTTGGACACGCAGCAGAGCTTGTACCTGGCGCTAGTGTGGGGCCGCCTCAGCAGGCAGGTGCAGTGGGGCATGACTGGAACCACTATGGGACTCCCCACACCTAGTAGACACCTAATGATGACTGACTCCACACAAGCTGGACTTGGTTTTGAAAAATCATGTGATTTTGGAGATGCATTGGTCAGGATTGAACCCGACTGGTGCCAAGCAGGTTTTAAAGTTTATGTGATTTTGTAAATGGACCAATCATATTCAAACTCTCACTGGCAACAGTCAAGTCTTGGGACTAGCAGCAGTTTTGAAAATGGCCAATCTGGTTCAAAAGGCAGGCAGGCACCCTGAAGGAAATATAAGTCAGGGCATTAGCCAGGTTCACTTATTGATAAGGTGACTCTTGTTGGACACTAATTCATCAGGACCTACATTTATGGAGACCTTCACTCACTGGGAGATCTTTGCATCTGATCTCTGCCTGTAACTCCTGCCTGACTGCTGATTCTACCTCTGGCTTTGCTTCCACATCACTTGCTGACGGTGCAGCTGACCTATGCCTGGCATCTCTGAAGGAGTTGTATTCTGGTGTCTGGTACTCACAGGCACCACCTCTAAAAGAACTGTCTGCCGTTGGCCAGTGCCCAGCATCTTTAAGAGTTGCACAGAGCTGGTGTGTACCTGGTGCCTCTAAAGAGCTGTAAGACTGGCGCCTGATCCTCGGCATTGTTGCCTGCTGACTGGTACTGATGTCATTTTTGGAGTTAATGGGTTTGGAGTGCGGGGTCCTTGGGTTCACTCCCCTTTCAGCAGCATGTGGTGAGTTCCCCAGGTGAGTTTCTCCATGACTCAGAGACAGTAGTTATATTTAAAAACTAGGTTTATTAAAAAAGGGATAAATCAGTAAAAGACACTTGCATGGACACAAGCGGGCAGGAAGAGCTGCCCCAAAAGGGAGAGGTTTGCTGAGAGAGGCCTGCATGGTTGCAGGCGGGGGGCCTTGAGGAGAGCGGCCTCCACTGAGGGAGGTCAGTGAAGAGAAGCCCCGGCAGGTACAGGTCACGGGCAGGCAGGAGGCTGTTGCCCTGCGGAGGGAGAGAGTTGGTGAAAAGAAGCACCTGCATAGTCACAGGTGGGCAGAGGGAGTGCTGCCCAGAGCCAGTGCAGAGACTGCCCTGATACAGTCTTTTTCCCTTTGGGAGGGGTCACTCCTAGTGAGTCTTGTTAATTGCTGATTTTGGATAACTCTGCAGAATCTGAACGGGACTGGAGATTCCACAATGGGCTCAATCTCCTTATCTTTACCTTTGGGCCTATGCTTAAGACACTCCCTACAGCAGTCTGATACCTGCTTGGGTCTTATGCTGTGTAACCTGGGCATTGGTGCCTAAGGGTCTTGGTTTCCACAGCTGTGTGGATGGCTATGCTAATCTCTTCTACCCTCACCTCCAGCTCTTGACATTGCGTGAGTCAGGTTTCTGGTCTTACGGCACCTCCTTTTCAGTTTTTCTATTCTTGCCCTCCATCAGTACTACTAAACTTATTATCACTGCTGACCTTTGCCTGGCCACATCTAAGAGCTGTCCATCACTCTGATCCTCTGGCACCACCACCTGACTGCCACCCCGGCCTCCAGCATGTTAGATGCTGTCCAGTCTAGCTTTGGATTTTTGCTCTGCTGTTGCCTTAGTGGCACCACCTGTGACTACCTCCTGCTGTCCTAATCTAACGCTTACTGTTACATCATCAGCTCCTGGCTCTCATCGAAGGGAAAATACCATTTTGCACAAGCAGGCTTAGTTTGGACTACTGAACACTACAGTCACCCATTTGTGATCTTTAAAACTCTTACCTTTTTCCAACTTCCCCTTTGTTAATAGACCCTGTTGTTGCTTCCTGAGTCTGAGTCCTGTCTTGCAATTGTTAGCACTTGGTAAGGACCACAAACTGTATAACTTTCCCCATCTTTGTAGGGTTTGGAGAGCAGTTAGGAAGTGAGCAGTTTGGGGAATTTCAACAGAAAATAATGGTACTTAACCTGAAAGGCAGATAGTTATCTGTGGCTGATCATTTCCTGGGTCAAGTGAAGATTTATGAGCTGCCTTTTTTTTTTTAGGCAAACTATCATTGTGCCCCTTCAGGGGTCTGGAAGTTAGCTGGCAGATAGATAGGCTGGCTCTCAGTTCTAATCTATAATAGAGCTTGAACTAAAGGGAAGCATTGTTTTAAAAGATTGACTTGTGAAAGCCTCAAGGCATATTCTTCCATGTTATTTTGTTTGTCTGCTTTTTGCCTTTGCTCTATATCTTGAAAACACTGCAAGATAGGTTCACTTGAGTCCCTGAATCAATACTTGGAAGAAAAGTCCAATCAAGAATATCATTCTGGTATTTCCATAAGAAGATAAAAGTTCCTATTTTTGTTAGTTCTTTAAGATTAAAGGTTTATCTATTTTTATCAGATATATTTTGTGAAATATTCTGTAATGTTTTTCTGTCTTTAATTTGTCTTTACTTTTTAAAATTTCCACTGTAAGCATGTCTTTTATAATAAAGACAATATGTAAAATTGGAAAACAAGTTCACATGGAGAAGTTATTTTATGTTATTTCATTTTCTTTAGCTGTTACGATGAAAAATTATTTTTATGATTTATCACATTCTTATATCAAGAATAGTGTATGATTTATAAGATCAGTTAATGTAATCAAGATGGAAGGTGAATGGAGCATTTGCAGGGAGGCTGGTGATCCATCTATGCATGTCTTATGAAAATTTTACTTCTCATGATGATTGTAGACATTACATGAAAAATGATGAGAAAAAGCGATTATGTTAAGTGGAAAATGCTCCATAAGGAATTGCCGTTGTGCTAATTGGGGGTGTTAGACTTCCCTTTCCCAGTGACTAGTCAGTCCCACTGCCTGGGATAGAGTAAGAAAGGACTGAGTACTAGGGGGTAAAAGCTTTGAATGCCAAGCATCCATTTTCAGTTTTACTATGTTTGGGGAACAGCAAGTCATTTTATTCTTATTGCAATAAATTACAGATTACTTCATAGCAATCTCTCTCCTATTTGTCTCTATCTTCTACAACATCTGGCATATCTCCTTAAATACATGAGTCCCTTAATAATTTTTTTTCTAAGCAACATGACTTGAAAGCTATCTATAACCAGGAACCGTTTTCAATTGCTAATAAATCTATATAAATCACCTCATTACTAACATATTCATCTTCCTTCAGTTCAAAGAGTAGATTCCAGAAATCTCCTTTATCTCTCTAAACATTTCAATGGGTATTACACAGGTCACTAAACTTTATCATACCAATAAATTGTACAGGCCCATTACAATGTTAGTGTTCATAAAGGAAATTAAGTTACTTAATTAAGTCTACAGAACACCTATTATAAGGAAAACACCATTATGGAAACTGGGATGAGCAATTAAACCAAAGTCCTGATTCTACCCCACTCAAATTATTTGCATTGTAACACCGTTTGTGGTTTCACAGATATCACCAGGAAACCTCTCTATTTTGTGAAGAGGTCTGTCCTTCTAAACAAGACATATTGCGGTTTAAAGCAATGATATAATCTGCTCAATGTCACTCTCTAATTAACAGAATTTTCATCCCATCCCAAGCATACCCAAATTTTAGAACCAGCACTCTTTTGTATTATATCCATTGTCTTTATTCAAAGTTGATGAAGTATGCTATTTAACAATAGCATAATGCATTTTTCAGATACTTGACAATATTCATTGCTGATGAGAAATTTTATCTCCTTGAAGCTATTACTTTCTAATTTCATAGGTCTGTAGGCCTATGCTGTGACTACATTCCTTATTTCCATTGTAGTTCTCAGATTTTTTTCCAACATATTCTTCTTTTTTCACTCTCTTCAGCTCTCACAGATATAGTTCATCTATATGTATACTGTTAATTAACTTGTATAGAATGATGGAATTTCAATTTAATCTTAGAATGTAGTCCTGAACCTCAGATGTACATATTGAAATGACCACAGGTTATTACTGGAGATATATCAAAATATTTTATATAAATAGCCTTATTACTTTTCCTCACTACTCTCAACACACATTCACATACACATACACACACAAGACATTACTGCTCTTTCAGTATTCTCTAAGGGAACGGATCGCTCATTATTCATCCAGTTATTGAAGAAAATATATTATAATGGGCATAACCTTCATTTCCTATAGTCACTTCATTTCCAAGTCATGCCAGTATTATAAACTCAGTCAATCTCTCCATCCTCATTCCTACCTCAGAGTCACTATTCTGTGACTTGTAGAGCTATCAGCCTAATTTAAGATTATTAGAGTATATAATTTTATTTTATTTTTTAATTCAGAGGGAGCTGAGTTCACTGTTGTCCGCTGGAAATCTGTGGTGGGCTCTGACAATATCTCAGTGCCTGGCCTCTGACTAATTGCAGTCAGATTTGAATACGCTCTCATGTGTCAAAGTGAACTGAGGGAGTGAGGCCAATTGGAACTGATAAATGGCCCAGAGAATCTGGTGCCAGGAAGTTCTTAATGAGGTGTGATGGGGTGGAGAGGTGTTCAGTCACCAAAAACATCTTAATTAATGATCTCAAAGTAGGAGAAAACAATGTATCTGGCGATTTGCTGATGTTAATAAGTTAAGGAATATTGGATATGCTATTATGAATCTGATATTTAAAAAGAGATATACTTGATTAGACAAATTTTTAGAAAGCATTTTGACTCTCATATTTGCATTGGAATACAGCTCTGAGAGGGAGGCTAGAGAATAATATTATGTAATAACAAATCTTCAAGGTGAACATCTAAAAGAACAAGTATGAATTATTTAACATTGCCTGATGTTTCAACTAATCATCACACTATTTTTCAGGAAAAAAAGGTGGAGATGAAAATAAAGGTGGCTTAGGAAGTTGAATTAAAATCAAAGCTACTCAGTGGTAGAGGTGGTCTTATAGTATTGATTGTTTAATTAATGCTCTGGTATTGTTACCCATAATAACAAATCTGGAGGAAACAACTTAGGAATAACCAAAGACCCAATATTCACCTTCATCCTCAACCCATATTTTTATTGTCTTTTACATAGAGCACTATACTTAGCACAACACACTTTGTGTTTCAGAGATAAAGATCCTTCTCCTGGCCTCAGCTACAGTGAGTTTCCTAGTGATCACAGGAAAATAACACAAATAGGGTGAGCCAAATAAATCCCCCTTCACCAGCAAAAACTGAAGACGTCCATTCCCTAATCTCCAGAAACTGTGACTATGCCAGATTACATGCACAGCAAAAGGGACTTGGCAGATGTGATTAAAGTGATAGGCCTAGAGATGGGGGTTTATCCTGCATTATTCAGGTGGGCCAAAAAATCAGCGAGATTTATCAGGCTACAATTAGCCAGCTGCAGATGAAGCAGAGGGGTAGAAGTCCTCTCCCCACCACTGCTGGGTGCCACAAACCAACACAAATGGGTATCCTGGAGAAATGAGCACAATCCCCAGAGGACAGCCAGCTCAGAAAAGGAGACTGAACTTGTGGAACCAGGCATAAGTATTCTTAGCCATTGCTTTGTCATTTTGTGTGCAACTGCCATTTTAGAATTTTAGGTTTTGCTGTCCTGGGAATGACGACTGCATTCCAGAGATAGTTTCCACAGTTCGACCCTCACTCCACCCTCGCCCTCCGGTCACCAGTGAGGGCGAACTTGCCATAATTGGCGCTGCATCTCGGCCAGGCCAGTCAGCTTAGAATTATAGCCGGGCAAAGTTGAAGAATGCATCCTTGTAGCCAATGAGTAACTGCCAGAATGATTTAACCCTATAAAAAACCCTGCCTCCTTTGTTTGGGGCTCTCGATACCTGCCGCTGCGTTGGTAGGTGCCATGAGCCCGGACTCAAATCTGTAATAAACTCCCTTTTGTGTTTGCATCAGCTGTCTTTGGGTTCTTGGAGGCTATGCTTGCAGAGTCTGCTGATCTTGGGCACAACAAACTCTGACAATAACATGAATGGCACTGGAGGTGGATTTTGTTGCCAAGTCTCCAGTGGTGAATGTGGCCCTGACTGTACATTGACTTCTGTCTGCAAGACTTCAAGTGCAAGAGGCAGCCATACCATTACAACAGAATTGTAAATAAGTGGAGGAAGTTTTTGGTTACTGTAGAAAATTCTTATAGCCAGCCAAGAAGATGATGTATGGACCTAGTATGCCTAAATGGAGATTTTAGGTTTAGAAGAATTGTCACTTCATAAAGGAAGAAATCTATAGTGGCTCAAAAGAAAGTGGAAAAAAATTTCCCCCTTAACATTAGATGTATTAAAATGTGTTCATTCTCAATTATTTGGTAAGATCATTTATTATACATTTTGGACTTACATTTTTTATAGAATTTTTCATTTCAATGATGAAACTAATATGTGCATGAAAAAGATCCAAAAACAGAGAAGTGTGTAAATTTATAGGTCCTTTTTATAGGTAAAATATTATCATAGTTAAAGATTCAGGAAAAAAGAATTGATGAAAAACTATCTCTGCCATATCTTTTTCTATATGACTAGGTTTTCCTTGCCCTAAATGGACAACTACATTTTCACATTCATGTGTGGTCATCTAGAGATTTTATGCATGCATAAGCAAATACAAATGTGTATTTACCCTTTTTGTAACTTATTTTTTAGCATGTAAGTCACAGTATCCTGTACTATGTTTGCTTAAAAATATATATATATTAGATAATTTTCTTATCACATAAAAATTTGTATTGAATTAATATGATTAATAGCTACTTGATTAGAAAAAATTTCTGAGCACAAGATATTATAAATGTATATACAAAATCATTGCTTTCATCTATTATCATCTCATCAAGTAACGGTTTGTGACTGTACAAAGCTAACACATAACATAGGTTTTAATAAGCCCCACAAGGTCACTGTAAGCACTTAGAAGCCTAGCAATATTAAGAGGGGAAGGTCACTTCCAAACTGGAAATATTCTTGAGTACCTACTTGAGGCAAGTAATTTATGGTGTTGAATAAAAAAACAGAAGTTTTCTAAGGAGGCAGCAAAGGCAGGAAGAACTTCATGATCAGAAAATCCACTTGGAGGGGAAAAAAATAAGCAAAGTAACCATGGAGGAGGTAAGGCATTGACTATATGATGATGTGAGGCGGAGAAGTTTAACATTCAAAGAGCCACTGGGTGAAATTCTGACTCTACTATCTACTGGGTCATCCCTGACTCTGCTCTCTACTAGTTGATCTAGGAGAGTAGGGTACTTCTATCTGAATGGATAGGGACAGTCTCTCTGAGAAGATGGCTTTGAGTAGGCAACTATATGGAGTGTGATCATTTTAGTTATCAAATACTAAAAGTGTGTTCTAGGAACACGCTTCTAGGAAGCGTGTTCTAGGAAGAGTGTGATAAATATGGGATGAAATAGAAAGGCCAGTGTGCCTGAGCCTCTGAAAGCAAGGAGTAGAATGACAGGTGGTGAGATTGGAGAGAAGAGGGCCCAGCTCAGTGGATTGCCTCTGCCAGGATAAGGAGCACATGTTTAATAATAAATGAGATGAAGATCCATTGGAATGTCTTGGAGTAAATATGATGCATAGAGAGAGGTTAGTAGTGTCTGCTTCATGGTTAGTGTTTAAAAATGATGACTGTTACTCTTAATCTAGACTACAGAGTTAGTATATGAGATCCATTTAATGGATTATATTTATAGGTTCTCAACAGACTATATAAATTATTTTATTATGTATAGGACCCAAACAAAGTTTGGAAGCTGATTAGCTTAGTTCAGCAGTTTGCAGATCTGGCAGTAACTAACTTCAGCTGGTGAGCCATCACTCTGAAGCACATATAAGCAAAGGGATGAGAGTCTAACAGCTCATCAGGATCCCATGGCTCCCTTGGGAAATGACAAGAAAAGATGCCTATTGGCAATGAGTCAGATGTGCCTTTATGTCAGAGGATGAGAAGAGAACAGAGAGCAGAGAGGGTGGGTGAGTGTGACATGTTAGAAGATGTGGTTGGAGTCATGGCAAGGGCTAGATGCTGAAGGGCCCTGCAGCCCAGTGTAGCTCAGCTCCTTAACAGAATTTACTGGAGATTTTAACTTACACAGCGAAATGACTTTTATTTTTAAAACTCACTCTGGCTTCTCTTGGGGAAAGAGGTGAAAAGTGAACCAAATAAGAAACTAAGAAAGTCATCTAAGAGGAAGATGATGATGACACGGACCTGGGTGGAAGTTGTGGAGTGTTGCTAATTGATTGGATTCTGGAAATATGCCAGTGGAAAAGTCAATGGGATTTGCTAATAGATTGTGCACTGTGAGACAAAAAAAGAAGAATGAAGGATACAAAGTGATGAAAATAGCACATTACCTCTGTGTTTTCCTACTCAAAACTCATGGTCCCAGTTCAATCATGATAAAAACATAAAACACATTCTGCTAGAGAGACATATGGCAAAATACCTAACCATGACTACTCAAAACTGCAAGGTCATCGAAAATCAGGGCAAGTCTAAGAACCAGGTAGAGCAAAGAGTCTAAGGAAACAAAACAAACAAATGTAGTGTGGTTTCCTGAATGGGATCCTGGAATAGAAAAGGAGCATTAAGTAAAAGCTAAGGAAATGTGAATACAAGTAGGAACTGCAGTTAATACAAAGATATTGATATTGGTTCATTAATTGTTACAATTTCCCATTCAAATATAAGATGTTAATAATAGATGAAACCGGCACCAGGGTGTATGGGAACTCTTGAGACTATATGCATATATATATATATATATATATATATATATATATATATTAATATAAATGTAAAACACACTAATAGAGTCAGGAATGATTTCAACTTTTATGTGCAAAGCAACTAGAAAAATGCACTTGCCATTTATATAGGCATGGGGTTCTGTGAGGTAATAAATATGAATCGCTTCCCTCTTCCTCCCTGACATCCCCCACACCCTCATTTAGACACACAGACCCAGGATTTGTTTGCCAAATGAGGGACCCAGACAACAGTCAGCTGAGTTAAAGTGAGTTTGACTTTGCTGGGAAGGCTTGGAGGAAGAAGTGGAACTTGAGAAAGACTTTGAAGTGTGACATGTAAAGAAGAAAAAAAGGCTTCAACTCAAGGATTTTATTCACTGTTTTGTAATCCCCACAATTTTAGTTCACATATGTCCTCGCCTCTTTCGTTGATGTCTTTTGCCATGTAGTCGAGTTGTTTTTGATTAACTTTTGCCCTTTTTTCACATTCATTTGCTTTCATTTTTCTCAAGGAATGTTTATTAAGTAGCAGATATTCCTCTGGGGACACATTAATTTTCTTAGCAATCCATCCCCATTCTAAGTTGGTGTCCTTTAGCTTCTCGTTCCATTTGGCTGCAATCACCACTTTTTTTCCTGTCTCATGGAACATATCTGATGAATTGTGTGCTCTCATTGCTACTATTACAAATAAGAAATGCAACTCCCCACCATCTGCAACATCATTGCTTCCAGAGACACATTAGCTGCATTTAAAACAATAACTCCTTCATAATATTCTAAATGATTCCTTTGGCTCATAAAAGCAGAAATGAACCCAAACTTTCTCTTCCCATTCATATTTTCTTCAGTCAGCACTGAAATAAATATACTGTAAACACAGAGGCCTGCATATATGTAACATTTATTCTTATCATTCTTAATTACCTATTTTTAGTTATTAACCAGTTCCTCCCTTAGCATCTGTATGGAATAACTAGAAGAGTAAATAATAAGTAATTATTTCCGAGTCCTAACTCTCTCCCTCTTTTTCTTTTTTATAATACCCATCTCCTTCTGTTGATTGGTAAAGAAAACAGAGAAAAATCCATTCTTTCTTTGCTAATTTTATGTCATTAACAGATTTCTTCTTTCCTTTTTGTCAACTGATTTCAACCAATAGCTAGGGCTAAAAAATTTACTAATGCATATAGTCAAGTATAGAGAAAACATGATGCAGTAAGTAAAAATAATCATTAAAAAGTCAAGTCAAGAGGAGGCGCAAGGGGTTAAGCACCACGCTATGAAGCTCTCTGCAGCCTATTCAGCACGAGTTCGATCCCCAGCTGGCCAGGGAGCAACCTATATGGAGCAGCAGACCTCTCCTGTCTCACCTACTGCTCCCCTCAGCAGTGTATTTCAGTCAGTCTGCCTGTTCTGGTCCCCACTCTGTCTCTGGTGAATCCTCTCACCACCCCCACCCTGCATCTCTGGACTGTACCCCAGCTCTTGTATGCATAAATAAATAAATCTTAAAAAAAAAAGTCATCAAGGGGCTTTTTACACTTAATTAGTTGTGTTAAGGGCAGCCCCGATACAAAACGGGGTGCCTGATTGTGGGTCCTCACCCGCGCGCTTGAAAGAACTTATCAGTACTCTGCTGCAGGCACACGCGAAAGGTTAATAAAAGATTTACTTACAAGGGAAGGGCAAATGAGGAAATGTACAAGTCAGGGAGAAAAGTTGGAGACAAAATTTTAAATGCGTCCTACCCGATCGTCTGATCTGGAATCCCAAATGGCACTCTGAGAGCTGGCCGCAAGCCAGGAGACATGAAGCTGTTACAGGGCAGGGAGAGGGGCAGCCTAAACCCCGCAAACCTGCCTGCTCTAAATGGGTTCTGCCATCCGCCTCATCAACACAAAACATATGAGACTTTAATGGGAAGGAACTGTAATAAAACTAGGAAACAAGACAGGAAAGGCAAAGAATCTAGTTTCTAAATGAAGCACCCAAAGTTACCCGTCCCCTCATAGGTAAAACTCCATCCAAATGGGATTGGCCTGAGCAAGGCCCCAAAGCTGCCCCAAGTCAAAAGCATCTTCCAGTGGGGACCCACAGAAAAGGGTCAGAAACTGTTATAGGGCAGCCCTGATATTGAACGGGTTGCCTGGCTGTGGGTCCTCACCCGCGTGCTTAAAAGGGACTTATTAATACTCCACTACAGACACACACAAAAGGTTAATAAAAGGTTTATTTACAAGGGAAAAGGAAATAAGGAAAATGTACAACTCAGGGAGAAAATAGGGAAATAAAGTCTTTAATGCGTCCTACCCGACCCACCGGCCTGGAAACCTAAAGGCACTCTCAGAGCTGGCCGGATGCTGCTAGCTGGTGGAAAGCCAAAATGGGGGACCCCTCCAAAGCCCACGCGTCTGCCTTATATCAACCTGGCTGCTTAACCCCACCCTCAGGTCCCAGCCACCTTCCCTTTGGTGGTGATGGGATTTGGAGTTCCCAGTGTCTTTGGCTTTGGCCTGGGGTGGGGGTGGAGTCCACAAAGTCTGTATGGAATTAGCTTTAGGACATCCTTTTCCCCCTAACAATTCCCCCCTTTCACTTTTTGCCACCATTTCCATGGTGATGAAGATCGAATATATGGATGTTGGGATGCAGTCTCAGATGAACATTTTTTATCAGGTTCCAGTGTGAAAGAAAACCAGTCCCTCCAGGTATTTGTCCATTGTGGAAAGCAAAAGTCCTCTATTTTTGGAAAAACAGTTCATCAGTTTAAGCCAAAAAAAAAAAAAAAAAGAAAAAAAGAAAAGAAAACCATCTGGAGGCATTAGCCAAAACAAGACAGCAGATATGCCAAAAGCACAGGAAAAAAAAATCTTAAAATGGTTCAACCGATGTAAAACACAAATTTTCTCAACCTTGATCCCAAACTTTTAACAACATAGCAAAAGTTTGCAAATTAAATTTACTTTTAAACCATTTTTTTTTATTTTTGCATAAAATCACAGGGCAGAAATAACTAACAGTAATTTTTAGCTGGCTTTGTTGAAATACACCATATAGGATCAGAGCAAACTGTTGGCATCCGGTCGATGTAGGCTTTAGGTACAAAGTTGGTCTTATTAGGCCCAACCGGGGCTTTCTTCTTCTCGAGAGTACCAGGCCTTTTTCGTTGGCCGGGTTGTCCTGTCCTGCCAATGGAGGCAAGCTTCCTTACCTTCTTTGGAGGTCTCTGGAACCCTACAAACAAAGTAAACAGGTTCTCCTCTTTTTGGTTTAGCTCTTTTGCAGCACATTATTAGTATGTGAAGTAGAACCTCTATTTCTTATAGAAACAAGAATGTAGCAAATGGCGCCTCTGCACATTACCAAAAAAACACCCAGAAGCACAAACTGCAAAGGGATGGCTTGGAAACCACCGACATATGTATACAGAAGTAAAATCATGTGCCATACAGTAGGTTTAATCCAGTTATTTACAATTATCAAACTGGTGGTAATATTTAACGGAAAAAGGCTACTTAAATTTAAGGCCGGAAAAAAACTGAAAGAACTCAAGTTAAGGATAAAACCACTGAAGTTCATGGTTGAGGCCACGTTTGGGTCAAAACCACACCCACAAGAGCCGGATGCGCGGGAGAAAAAAAATAGACTTTTCAAGACGTGAAACAAAGATTTTCACTGCGAGTCCTGCAGACCTAGTGCACTTTATGGTGACCAATGCAAGAAAAATTACTTTGGGCTGGTCAACCACGGGTGAAGCTTGGAAACCACATTGGGCGCCAGCTGTTATAGGGCAGCCCCGATATTGAACAGGTTCCCGGCTGTGGGTCCTCACCCGCGCGCTTAAAAAGGACTTATTAATACTCCACTACACACACACACAAAAGGTTAATAAAAGGTTTATTTACAAGGGAAAAGGAAATAAGGAAAATGTACAACTCAGGGAGAAAATAGGGAAATAAAGTCTTTAATGCGTCCTACCCGATCCGCCGACCTGGAAACCCAAAGTCACTCTCAGAGCTGGCCGGACGCTGGGAGCTGGCGGAGAGCCAAAATGGGGGCCCCCCAAGGCCCATGTGTCTGCTTTTATACCAAACTTGGCTGCTTAACCCCACCCTCAGGTCCCAGACACCTTCCCTTTGGTCGTGATGGGATTTGGAGTTCCCAGTGTCTTTGGCTTTGGCCTGGGGTGGGGGTGGATCCACAAAGCCTGTATGGAATTAGCTTTAGGACATCATTTTCCCCCTAACAAAACCACTAGACAAGCCCGGGAGGAAAAGAGCAAAATCAACATCAAGACAAAAACCGCCATTGTCACCTCCCCACGGGTCTCACCCACATCTATGTCACCCAGTCCATGACCGAAAGGCAAGCGCAGTTTCTTCACGTGTCTCTCAGCTCCATGTGCCTCCCCCAGGTCTCCTTCTGGCTCCATCATGCTCCTTCCTTCTCAGTCTCCTCTGCAGCCTCTTCTCTCCCTGCTCAGCTCCACCCTCCCTTGGGTGGGGCAGGGAACCTGGAACTATAACAGGGGGGTCCCCAGGAAAGGGGGAGGTTCCAGGTTCCCTGCCCCACCAAAAAGGAGGGTGGAGCTGAGCAGGGAGAGAAGAAGCTGCAGAGGAGACTGAGAAGGAAGGAGCAGGATGAAGCCAGAAGGAGACCTGGAGGAGGCACATGCAGCCTAGAGACACGTGAAGAAACTGCGCTTGTCTTTTGGTCGTGGACTGGGTGTCACAGATGTGGGTGAGAGACCCATGGGAAGGTGACAATGGCAGCTTTTATCTTGATTTTGATTTTGCTCTTTTCCTTCCGGGCTTGTCTGGTTGTTTCTGACCCTTTTCTGTGGGTCCCCACTGGAAGCTGCGTTAGACTTGGGGCAGCTTTCAGGACTTGCTCTGGGCCGATCCCATGGATGGAGTTTTACCTATGAGGGGACGGGTAACTTTGGGTGCTTCATTTAGAAACTAGACTCTGCCTTTCCTGTGTTGTTTCCTAGTTGTATTAAAGTTCCTTCCCATTAAAGTCTCATATGTTTTGTGTTGATGCGGTGGATGGTAGAACCCATTTAGAATAGGCAGGTTTGCAGGGTTTGGGCTGCCCCTCTCCCTGTCCTGTAACAGATTCTCCCCCTTTCCTGGGGACCACCCTGTTAACAAAGCCAGGAGGAGAGCAAGAGAGCGAGCCCCCAAGGCCCACATGTTTGGTTTTTATACCAAACCTGGCTGCTTAACTCCACTCTCAGGTCTCAGCCACCTTCCCTTTGGGGGTGACATTTGTCTTTCCCAGTGTCCTGATGGCTTTGGTCTGGAGTGGGGATGGAGTCCACAAAGCCTGCATGGAATTAGCTCAGGACATCCTTTCCCCCTAACAGTTGTGCCTCCTTTTCTTAAGAATTTCAACTCAGAATTGTGATGAGCAGAATCTGCCCTCACATTTCTGCTCAGCGCTGGATCTGACATTTGGTTATATCTAACGATGGAGAACTGGCAGCTTCTTAAAAAAGGTCCAGCTTTATTGTGTAGTTAACTTACACATTTGTGAGATATTTAAGGTGTGCTTACGGTGAACAATTCCCCTACTTAAGGTCTTTTTTCTTGGAACATCTCAGTTATCTAATATGTTGTCCCTTTGGAGTCTGTGGGTTTGGAGTGCGGTGTCCTTGGGTTCACTCTGGGAAAGGTGTCACCAGAGCTCCCCTTTCAGCGACATGCGGCGAGTTTCCCCATGAATCAGAGATGTTAGTTATATTTAAAGAGCAGGTTTATTAGACAATAAATGACACTTGCACAGACACAAGCAGGCAGGAAGAGATGGCCCGAAAGGGACAGGTTTGCTGAGAGAGGCCTGCATGGTCGTAGGCGGACGGCCTTGAGGAGAGCGGCCTCTGCTGAGGGAGGTCAGTAAAGAGAAGCCCCAGAAGGTGCAGGTCACAGGCAGGCAGAGGAGAGAGTTGGTGAAAAGAGACACCTGCATAGGCACAGGTGGGCAGAGGGAGTGCTGCCCAGAGCCAGAGACTGCACTGATAGAGTCCTCTTCTCTTTGGGAGGGGTCAAGCCTAAAGAGCCTTCTTGTTAATTGTTGATTTTGGATAACTCTGAGGAATCTGAAAGGGACTGGAGATTCTACAATGGGCTCAATCTCCAAATCTTTACCCTTGGGCCTGTGCTCAAGACACTCCCTACAGCAGTCTGATAACTGCTTGGATCTTCTGCTTTGTAATCTGGCATTGGTGCCTAAGGGTCTTGGTTTCCATAGCTGTGTGGATGGCTATGCTAATCCATTTTACCCCCACCTCCTGCTCTAGGCATTTTGTGAGCCAGGTATGCACCTCCTTTTCAGTTTTTCTATTCCTGTCTTCCAACACAACGCAGCGCTCTTAACTGTAGTCATGTTTTACATCAGACCATCAGACTATTCATCTTATAGCCAAAAGATTGTCTACTTTTACCAACCTCTCCCTATTTTCCTCACCCAAGCTGCTGGTAATCTGTTTTCTACTCTCTGTTTCTGTGATTTTGAGTGATTTTTGGTTTGTTATTGTTTGTTTTTAGATTTGTATTTAGCAGCAATACCAAGAAATATTCGTCTTTCTCCCTCTGGTTTATTTCACTTAGCCTGCTACCCCAGCTCCTTTATGGCTACCTGTTGCCATACCTTAACTCAAATAGAGTAGAACGGCATGGTGTGCAGATAATAGGATTTTTCACAGCCTCCTTCAAAGCACTGCTGCTGGCCCATGCTAGCAGAGCAGGATGAAGGGGAACACTGCCTCAGCCTTGGCACTGGCAGTAGCCATTCTTGTTCCCTCTCAGAGACCACATTTCTGTCTGCATGTCCTCCTGCAAAGTGACAAGGCTTTAGAGTTTAACCCAGTTGCATTCATTTGCATGAAAAAGGAACTGTCAGGGAGCTGTTTATAGAGAGCTAAGCAGATATATCTGTGGTCTTCAAAATAAAGCCCAGGCTGTTCCAAATGTGATTACAAATCCAATTCAGTGAAAACATTCAACTCCAATCTTAAAACTGCATCATCATGACACAATATCTTACTCAAATATGTAAAAATCCACTTTACATGGTGAATTGTTCAGGGAAAGACTGTCTCAAATGGGATGCAACAATTTTTCCAACTATACTATCAACAATTTAATAAAAGTAAATGCAACAGACAACTGAGGGACAGCAATGAAGTCCAGGACAGCCCCAAAGTGAAACATATCTGAAGAGTTTGCAGGGTGGATGGAATCCATAATTTTTTAAAAAAGATTTATTTAGGCATATGAAAAAATGTTCAACATCACTTGTAATCAGGGAAATGCAAATCAAAACTACCATGAGATACCATCTTACACCAGTGAGAATGGCACATATTAAAAAAACTAGCAACAACAAATGTTGGCGAGGTTGTGAAGAAAAAGGAACTATCCTGCACTGTTGGTGGGAGTGCAAACTGGTCCAACCACTATGGAGAGCTGTGTGGAGATTTCTGGACCTACTAAACATAGAGCTTCCATATGATCCAGCAATTCCACTCCTAGGTATCTACCCAAAGGACACAGAAACATCAATTCCAAAGAGCACCTGCACCCCTATGTTTATAGCAGCACTGTTTACAATAGCTAAGCTTTGGAAACAACCCAAATGCCCAAAAATAGATGACTGGATCAAGAAGATGTGGTCCATATACACCATGAAATATTACTCAGCATTCAAAAAAGATAAACACATGCAATTTGCAGCAACATGGATGGCGCTGGAAGGGATCATGCTCAGCGAAATAAGCCAAAAAAAAAAAGAAAAATACCGGATGGTCTCACTCATAGCAGGAATCTAGAAAACTTAAATAAGGGACCAGGAAAATGAATAACTATAAGAAAGTGAAAATCAGAATCAACAAAAAACTATGAAACAGAGAAACTTTTGGGGGGGTGGGGGGCGGGAGGGGAGGGATTGGGATCAGAAAGGGGGGTTGCAACTGTATGGGGAATATAAAAATAAAATTTATTAAAAAAAAGATTTATTTATTTATGCATACAAGAACTGGGGTACAGGCCAGAGTTGTGGGGGAGGGGGTAAGAGGATTTACCAGAGACAGAGTAGGGAGCAGAACAGGCAGAAGGACTGAAGACACTGCTGAGGGGAGCAGTGGGCAAGACAGGAGAGGTCTGCTGTGCCATGTGGGTAGCTCCCTGGCTGGCTAGGAACTGAACCCGTGCTGCAGATGCTGCAGATAGCTTCACAGTGCTGCACTCAACCCGCTGCACCTCAAAGAGGCCCTAGAATCCAAAATTTTTTAAGAGAGGTAAAGGAGTTCTTCTTCTACTTCCTTAGTAGCAGAGTTGGAGGCATAACGAGAGTCAGCTATAAATCACCCAGCATGTTTCAAAGCCAATTTCCAAGGCCAATATCCAAGTATCTGTAAGATAGGGCTACGTAAGAAGATAAAAATAGCAAATGAACTGTGGCTGACGTACGTACTTACTTGACAAACTGAGAGCATTTGCTATCTCATAACCTGAAAGAGACAGATAACTTTCCCTTCTTCCACAAAGTAAGTGTGCATTGGAGTAGGAGAGAGACCCACAAGGGGTAGGGTTTATGCCAGGTCCTCAAAATAAACATGGCACATGGGTACCAAACCTAAATGTCAGATATGGTAAGAAACATTAGGGCAGGAACCCAAGAACTATTTCTGGACCCAGAAGAGACAATTTTTTGGGATGATCAGGAATACGTTCGACCCAGCTGTGGCAGTCAAGAAATTGGAATATGAGGCTGGCTAAATGTTTTACCATTTCACACCTAAGGACCAAATCAGAATGACTATAATTTGCTAAAACAAATCCAGTTTTATTTCACACCACAGGTTGGTGTGAGTGAGAGAAACATGGATTATTATAAAACTTAAAAATTACCAAAGTGGTCATACCTGGCCTAGCTATTGTTGAAGGACACCAGTGAAACCAAAGGGCTTAATTTTTCTTTATTTTCTCTTATTTTAAGTAGTTGAACAATCTATAGGGAACTAAATCTTGTTCCAAATTCTACCTTATTCACCTATTAGTTTTGCGCCCTTGTGGAATTGCTTAGTTGTGTAAATTTCAGTTTTCTAATAGAAAAAAACAGGGGAGAAGATTTTAAGCAATATAATATCTAAACATCCATAGATGTAATTATCTATAGATATTAGATATCTAGAAATACTTTTAAATTGTATACATTTACATATATGTAGATATGTATGTATCTGTATCTATACTACATATATCAGAAAATACTTGAATATTTTCTGATCTATTTATTATTATTGATTTGTTTATCAAGTCCTTTACAGAATCTAATGGTCAAGGTTACTGTTTCTTTAGTGGGAGAAGCAAGGTAACAATGACCCCATAGATGCTTGTTTAGATAATGTGTGTCTTATTCTCTTACTTGTCTTTATAGCCTCCCGATGATGATTTCACCTCTCAAAGCACAAGCCTCTAGCCTAGAGGTA
Organism: Talpa occidentalis; assembly: GCF_014898055.3. NCBI lineage: Eukaryota > Metazoa > Chordata > Mammalia > Eulipotyphla > Talpidae > Talpa > Talpa occidentalis. The sequence continues at coordinate 60,965,562 of NW_023603184.1, read as the reverse complement.
GCCTTCATAGATAACTTGCACTTAGATTGTAAACTTCTAGAGAAAATGAATGGTGTCTTAGTTACCTTGTATATCTAATATCTGCCACAGATTTTGGAATTTAGTGAGGACTAAGAAAGTGCAGTCTGGATAATCAAATGAAGTTATACGCCACAACAGCTTTAGTTATGAGGATTTTAAATGGTGTCATATAAAAGTTAACGTGTCTTTTAGATCCAAAATCTGAAAAAATACAAATCTCTTCAAATTGAGTTTTCATAAAGAATGGCATCTTTCCAAGATAAATTTTTAAAAGTGTATTCATTGCTGCCAGTTGGCTACTGTTTAGAAATACCCTGCAGGACTCACAACTGAGTCTATGTGGTTTACCAAGGCCAGTTTTTCTTGGCACCCATGCCAGCTTTCATTGGCAGAGCTTGAATTACAATCTGTGCCCTTCCCCCACCACCTCCACAGCACCTTTGGACTGCCAAAATCTGTGATCTCTGGTCAGTTTCTTAGTCTCTCAGCCCCCACTTCGTGCCTGGCTTTTCAATCTCTAAGCCAGTTTCTATAAATTCTTCCTAAGAAGAAACATATGCCAAATGTTGGGCTTATTCTTTATGCTCCCATTCTTTCTAGCATCCTAACCCCTGAAGTCTTGGCTATTTCAATTTTTCTGAACCTAATTCTTTTCTCTCCAGGACTGTAATATTGCCACCATCTTTGGTGTAACATTGCTGTAATATTGCCAGCTTCTCAGCCTCTTAAAACACAATGGACTACAGTGGACTGTGGGTGCCTTCGTGGTGGGTGTGGCATATTGACATGCATATGAAAGGCATGACCCTATACCTCTGAATCATAGTGTTACAAATCAACGTTATCTCAAAAAAAAAATTAAAAACTGCTTTCAGCCTGTAGAGACTTTGAATATGTAAAGTCTTTGAGGGGCAAGAAAGTGGGGTAGGATGGAAGACATATCATTGGGTATTTTCCATTTTGCTAGGATCCTTATTTCTAAATCCCTTGTAATTTTGATAGCTTCCAAATGCCTAAAAATATTTTTTGATGCATATATATTTTGCATTTTCCTAACTTTCAAAGATTATAACTTTGGACTTTCTTTTCTATTTTAGCAATGTATTTTATCCTACTCTCTAACTAGCTTCTAGCCTATTAGTCCAAATCCCTATATTGTTCAGATAATGACCTAAAAAATTCTTTTCTGTTATAGGTTCAACTATCTTTTGTTATTTGCTCCCCCCATCAGAGCTCACTCAATCCTATTCACCTTACTGATGCCATGGGAAGGTTTAAATGCGAAAGTAGGTTCTCATTCTACATGTTTAGTTTCTTTATCAAAGAATTTGTCACATTTCCCAGTCTCTAAGATCAATTTTTCACTTCAGTCCTTCGCTTGACCATGAAACCAATGCAATGTAGTTTAGGGTCAATTTTTTGACAACAATCTACCTCCAGAGTTGACTTCTACAGATGTCACAGTAAATAGCAAGAATTATTACAATCAACAGACATGAAATTTTGAGCACATTAATATAAGGAAAACTCTTGCTCATATCATATCCAGATGGGACTGGGAAACTGCCCAGGGTTGCTCCTTTCGGTAGTGACTAGGTTTTAGGCCTCTTCCTTCCCTGGCCATGCTATCCAGAATTTAGAGCCTGCCATGCCTTGGCAGAAAAAACTAGAGCTATAGGATACTGGGGTTTTGTTTGTTTAGTTAACCCTGAAAATAATGTACACAACTTCCTCCTATAAAATCTTGGCCAGGAGTTGTCACAGGACTAACTAGATGCATGAGGCCTAAGAAGAGCGGGGACATATTCTCCACCATAGGTCATACCCTAAACAAACAAGTCCCTGAACATCAAACCTGGAAAGAACATTTACCTTTATGGAGAAACACATTAAAGCAGAAAGAGCTAAATTTATAATTTTCCCTGTCCATTCACTATTGTCTTCCAGCTAACAGACAGTTTTACTAATGCCATTGAGTTCAAGCAAAACAACTGCTATTATCTGGAAGAATCCAGATTTCTAAGGATTGGCAGGTTATTTAACTCTGTTTTAACTTTTGGTTATATTTATGCAAAGCATTTAATTTGTCATGATGATTTCCTATAATTAAACACTCAATTTCATCAGATTGCTCCCCATTATATTCAGAGCATGAATAATTATCAGGAACTTAAAGCAGAAGACTAAAAGTTCTATGTTTTTGATGGATATGTAAGGAAAGAATTGGACTCAGCAAGGGACTTAATGTAGTATATACACATATCGGTTCTCAATGATGCAAACCTAAAACTTATAAAATGTTATAATGACATACATTTTCAATAAAAATGCTAAAAAGGATTCATAAATGAGAACATAATTTCTTTATTTTATAACATAACTAATAATAGTTGAAAAAAATATATGACTAGTATGCCTTTTGGACCAGATGGCTAATTATTTAAAACAAATGATGAGAGACCAATTTGCTATCCATGTAAGTGTAATGACTGCATTGCCTTGAGGACACACAACTTTCAGTCTGTAAATTTAGAGTTTGACCTTCATGCCTACTGTGCATCCCCATTCTTAAATAGCAATGCTCAGTTTTCATATGTATTTTAATGTTATGCCACATTTCGAATTAGAGAACATAACTGCAAGATTAACTTGATGTTTAGTCTCATATGCATTTTCTCTTCTCTTTTTTCCTCCTTGTGCAGTGTCCCTTCTGTTTCTATTCAGCCTGAAAGTACCAATTTAGTTCTTCACTGCTCTGTCTTTGAAGCATGTCTAGGGTGTGCTTTTCCTATCAGTAAATTCCTATATAGATCCCCTCATGGGCACATTCACATTGAGTCTTTTTCATAGTTCTTTAGCCTCAAGTGCAAAAGCATTTGACTCTAGTTGTGTGTGTATTTTTAAATATATGCACATAGATAAATACATTTATGAAATAAGTTACAGATAAAGAGATTGATAATTATCTTATTGTTTTTATTTTATTGTTTTTCTTTAATATTAATATTTGTTTTAAAAAAATAACCATCAATCCAAATGACATACTAATTGTATAATTTTTTTCAATTACTATTAGTTATGTTATAAAATAAAGGAAATATGTTCGCAGTTATAAATCCTTTTTAGTACTTTTTATTGAAAATACATATCATTTGGGCCTCCCTGGTGGCTGAGGGGCTAAAGACAGCACTATCAAGCTACTTCCAGCCATTGTAGCACTGAGTTTGATCCCTGGCAGGCAAGGGAACAACCCACATGCAGCAGCAGGCCTCTCCTGCCTCACCCACTGCTCCCCTCAGCAGTGTGTTTCAATACATCTGTCTGTTCTGCTCCCCATTCTGTTTCTGGTGAATCCCCTCACTCCCTGCACTGCTGACCTACACCCCAGTTCTTCTATGCATAAATAAATAAATCTTTAAAAAAAAGGAAATACATATCATTTTAACATTTTATAAATTTCAGGTGTGTATCATTGAGAATCAATGTTTATATTAAGTCCATTGCTGGGTCCAATTCTCTTCTTATATATCCATCAAATACATAGAACTTTTAGATTCTTTTAAGTTTCTGATAAGCATTAACTAATATTCTCTAATATTAACAATTTAATATTAACTCAGTATATCATGGTCACAGGTAATGGTGGAAGGTATATAGAAGAGAACAAAGGATTTCTACATAGAATAAGTAATACATCATGTAATTAACAGAAAGCTATAACTCTGCCTACTCTTGCTAAGATTATATTGAAAGAGGAGTCTGAGGGGGACCAGGGCTTAATTTAAATGTAGAAGACCAATAAGAACTCTTCAGAAAAGCCCTCCAACAGTGAATGTGACAATGAAGATAAGAGATCCAGGCTCCTCTTTTGGGTACTTTTGTTTGCATATTCCATGGAGGGAAAGAGAGAGGAGGTTCATTTGGCAATCACTCCACCTAATATTCTTCTGTTGTCTTAATAATTTAGAAGTCTGTACCTTCTCTAATTTCTCATAACTATAAGTTGTAAAAGTAAATTATAGTTTTGATGTAATTACTAAAGTGCATGAAATTTTATCTCATTTATTACACGTCCTGAATTACATAATCTCAAAAGTGTTTTGATGTATATTTCGCTAACATCCCCATGTGATAGACTTGAACAAATTCACAGGACGGGACATTTGACTTAGGCCATTCCAGGAAGTTCATTTGAGTGATAAGAAAGAATACTAGTCAATTGCTTCTGACAGCATTTGAACACACACCCTATGTTTGAAAAGCAGCCTTTCTTGAGGGACTGTTTTTATTATTTCTGATTGTCTTTTTGTAAAATCCATTCATGTCTATAAATCAAGCAAGAAAACTAAGGACATGAGAGCGGGAGGAGTATTGAGTCAGTTTGTCTAGGTTGTCAGAAGAAATTGAAAGAGCAATAAAACAGAGAAAGTTGGGTTTCAGGTAACTAAGCTCCGATGGGCAAATCCATGACTCATAATTGCTCTTAACTGCAAGAGACTGAACCTACTCTGTAAATAACCTCTGGGTGCTAATAAGCAATTCTGAGGATCTTTTCCTAGGTATCCCAAAGAGTGATGCATGGAAGAGGCTTCTGTGAGATGCTCAAATTAAGTGTTCCCTGTCAGGCTAAATGAGATTGAAATACCTTGAGCCAAATAGCTTTTATTGGTTAGAGTAAATGATCCACTGAAAAGTTCAAAAAGGACAAAAAAGAAAAGGAAGTAAGTTCAAAATAGAGTAGTTTAAACAATAGTTTATTTTGATAATATAGCAGTCTACTTCTTCAAAGATGGCAGGACAATCTTGCCCATAATTTTATCTGGGGTCTCAAATTCCTTCACTTTGTTGCTGTAAAAACCAGTATTCATCCATGTGGCGGAAAGTGGGCAATTATGACATTTATGTGTCAGGCCGTGGAAAGGGAAAAACTGTCAAAGACCAAGGAAAGAGGTCTTTTTCTTTTCATGTTTGAGAAAGCCAAGAAATTGCTCAGGAACATTTTACTCACATTTCATTGTTCCAAACCGAACTACACTGTTGTATCTAGCTGCAAGAGAAATGGAAAAAAAAAATCATATGTTTTAGAAGAACAAACAAACATACTTGGAGGGATACTAGTCTAGTGTAACAGACTGAACCTGTACACTACCTCTTTGTCTCCAGACTCTTCCATCCCATATAAATGTCTTTCACCCACACCCCCCAAAACAAAGGTAGTGAAGGAAAGGATAAACAGCTGGGGCTACATCAAATTAAAGAACTTCTGTATAGCAAAAGAGACATTAACCAAAACAAAGAGAAACCCCACTGATTGGGAGAAAATTTTTGCACACAATACTAATGATAAGTGACTGATCACAAAAATCTACAAAAAACTGAGATGATGCAACAAAAAGAAAGTAAATAACAGTAAAAAAATGTGTAGGGCCTCTCCTGGTGGCACAGCGATTGAGCGCTGGGCTGCGAAGCTGCCCCCAGCCTCTGCAGCACTGGTTTGATCCCCGGCCACAGGCGAGGGTCCCACATGGCACACAGACCTCTCCTGCCACCCGCTGCTCCCTCAGAAGTGTATTTCATCTGTTTGCCTGTTCTGTTCCCCGCTCTGGCTTTGGTGAATTCTCTCACCCTCCCACACTTCTGACTGTACCCAGTGCTTGTATAAATAAACAAACAAACAAACAAACAAATAAATAAATAAATCCTTAAAAAAAAAAAAAAAGGGCAGCAAAGCTAAAAAGAAACTTCTCCAAAGAGGAAATGCAAATGAACAGGCATATGAAAAAAATGTTCAACATCACTTGTAATCATGGAAATACAAATCAAAACCATCTTACACCAAATGAGATACCATCTTACACCAGTGAGAATGGCACATATTAAAAAATACTAGCATCGGGCCTCCCCGGTGGCTCAGCGGTTGAGCGCTGGGTTGTGAAGCTGCCCGCAGCCTCCGGGCGCCGGTTTGATCCCCAGCTGCATCCCGGCCACAGGAGGAGGGTACCACATGGCACGCAGACCTCTCCTGCCGCCTGCTGCTCCCCTCAGCAGTGTACTTCGGTCCCTCTGCCTGCTCTGCTCCCCGCTCTGGCTCTGGTGAATTCTCCCGTGCCTCTGACTGTACCCAGTGCTTGTATAAATAAATAAATAAATCTTAAAAAAAAAAAAAAATACTTAAAAAAAAAAAAAAAACTAGCATCAACAAATGTTGGCGAGGATGTGGAGAAAAAGGAACTCTCCTGCACTGCTGGTGGGGGTGCCAACTGGTCCAACCACTATGAAAAGCTGTCTGGAGTTTCCTCAACTAACTGAAAATGGAGCTACCATATGATCCAGCAATTCCACTCCTAGGGATCTACCCAAAGGACACAGAAACATTAATTCAAAAGGACACCTGCACCCCTATGTTTATAGCAGCACTGTTTACAATAGCTAATCTTTGGAAACAACCCAAATGCCCAAAATAGATGACTGGATCAAGAAGATGTGGTACATATCCACAATGAATATTACTCAGCAATCAAAAAAGATAAACTCATGCAATTTGCAGCAACATGGATGGAGCTGGAAGGGATCATGCTCAGTGAAATAAGCCAGAAAGAAAAAGAAAAATATCAGATGGTTTCACTTATAGGAGGAATGTATAGGATCTAAATTAGGGATCAAGAAAAAAAAAGTAATAGCAATGAAGTAAAAATCAAAATGAACAGGCAACTATAAACCAGAGACATTCTGTAGGGGTGGGGGGAGAAGGGAATAGGATCAAAACCTGTATGGGAAGAACACAAGGGACTATGGTGATGCTTCATGGGTGAATGGGTCATGTGAATTTCACAGGGACTATAACCGAGATGAAAATGCAAACATTGTACAAAAATGAAAAATGAAGTATAAAATATACAAAATAAAATATTAAATAAATAAATGCCTGTCACCATCATTATGGTCTACTTGAATTGATTAAACTTACAAACTATGAGGTCAAAGATTTTCTGTCTTGTTCTGTGTGACCCTGCACCTAAAATCAGTAAGAGCTCTGGCCTGCCTTCTCCTATGAAAGTCAGTAGAGCAACATAAAAACTTCACAATTTTCTAGCCACACACGATCCACATAGTTCATCAAGTGAGAATTTGCCTGGGTAACCCACAATGGGCTGTGAAATACAGAACCATGGAAAGCTGGGGGTCTAAAACTTGACAACTGGCTTCCAGACTTTAGACACTGAATTATATTTCAAAATTCACAGTGTGATTGACTTCAACACAGTATTCTTGAGTAAAATAATAAACCAAGTATTTAAAAAGATTAATGGCAAATAAAAACTCTAAAACTACTCGTGCAGCAAGCCAAATAGCTCAATCTGTATCAAATTCTTGTCAGAGACTGTGATGTGATCATTTTTATATAAAAAAAGTCCCTGTAAATTGCCATGTGATTAAACCAGAATCATTTATTTACATAGTCTAATTTGGAAGACATCTAACATATGTTTTCCAGTCTATTTAATTTCCCTAAGTACTCTCTTGGACGTTTTTGTATTAACAAGACATTTTTTTTTTATTATATCTTATAGCCTTGAATAATTTGGTCATAATAGAAATGATTAATGAGTCCAAATAGAGATTTGGACTATAGGAGCATCACCTATACAGAAGCTGTTTTTCACCCGAGGTAAAGGCTTTCCAGAATAATGGAGAGATTTCCTGCAGAGGTTACTTGAAAAGTCAAAGCGGCATTACGGAGCCTCCATTGAGCTCTGTGTGAAGATATACAGCACATTAAGTATCTTGTGAAGAATACCTCGACCGGAGTTTTTATGCTCACATCTGTCTTCTCAGCTGTCAAAAAAAATCTCTTGATTGCTTGCCAGTCTTTTTCCTATGGTCCCTGGGTAACCAGAACAAATAATGATAAAATACCTTTGTCAGATACCTAAGCCAACTCTCTCTTACAGCCCTGCAGTCAAGTGAAGCCTGTAAATCCTCCCCCCACCATAAAAACAGCCTGGTTTGGCCTCCCCCTACTGGACCCTCCACCTCCCCAACATGTGGTGCTGACTGTTGTCTGCTACTCCAGGGAAACAATAGTCTTAGAAAAGAGAGGGGCTGGACATGGCAGTTTATCTGCTCTAAAGTGTCACTTGTCCTCATACTTTGTGATTGCCAGATTGGTCCAGAGGGCGCTACAGGTAGAAGTGGGGGAGTCCGTGTGGGAGGGACTATGTCTTCAGGGCAGAAGTCAATTACTCTGAGTTACTCATTTACTCAGTTACTCATTTGAATATTTTGTGAAGGAAAAAGTTCGTTTGGAGGTGGGTTAATAGTATACCTACAGAAACAAAATTGGAGGAAAAAGTAGATAATCTGCCAGAACAAAAAAAAATCTCTTCATTTAGTCATTCTGTTATTTGTTTTGTTTTGATATAAATAGGCATGGAATTGACAGAGTTATCTTTAGTGCTGTTATAAAAGTTTCCATATTTCCCCCTTCTAATAACATGGTATCATTGAACTTCCTTACTCTCTTTAAAGTCAGCGAGTCTACCATGACTTGCTTTTGGTCCATGAGATTGTAGCTGTCAAGGCATAGAATGTCTGATTCTCACTGTTTCCAAAAAAAAAAAAAAAATCCCTGTTCATGTTCAACAAGAACCCTTTATTCCTTCCCCATTGCATTTCCATAGACTCCCCTTCCTTCATAAATCCTTAGTAGAGCTATGCACCAGTCTGAAAGATTGCCTTGTTTATGGCAACTGCCAGACTGGCATCCTCACTGTCCCGGCTCTGGGGTATTAGAAAATGAATGACATGGAGAGCAGTGCAGCTGGTTTAACACCAAGTTCTGTTGATAAAGGTAAAAGGCAGTCATTCACCAAGTCAAAGTTTTTTTTTTTAATCTTTTTAAAAGTTTTTTTTTATTTATTTGTGCATATAAGAACTGGGGGGTAGGCCAGCAGTATAGTAGGGGGTGAGAGGATTCACCAGAGACAGAGTGGAGAACAGAACAGGCAGAATAGGCGGATCTACTGAAATACACTGCTGAGGGGAGTTGCAGGTGAGACTGGAGAGGTCTACTACATCATGCGGGTCAGTTCCCTGGCAGGGGGTCGAACTCATGCTTTAGTGGCTGGCAATAGCTTGATAGCCCTTTGACTTTAACCTCTGTGCCACCAGGGAGGTCCCCAGAGCTTCTTTTTATTTATTTATTTATTTATTTATTTATTTATTTATTTATTTATACAAGCACTGGGTACAGTCAGAAGCACGGGAGGGTGAGAGAATTCACCAGAGCCAGAGCGGGGAGCAGAACAGGCAGAAGGACAGAAGTACACTGCTGAGGGGAGCAGCGGGCCACAGGAGAGGTCTGTGCACCATGTGGGACCCTCGCCGGTGGCCGGGGATCGAACTGGAGCTGCAGAGGCTGCGGGCAGCTTCGCAGCCCAGCACTCAACCACTGCGCCACCAGGGGAGGACCAGCCCACAGCTTAGTTTTAAAGAACAACTTCTTTTAAAGAAATTTAATCTCTCAGTAGTTACTATTTTGTTTTAAATGATACACATTCTGTAACACCAGGGTCCTGTGACTCAGTGTATAGTTACCTACAAAGGAAAGGTCATCGTTCTGATTTTAGTCCTTATGGTTATCTTGGAGGACAAAGAAAAATAAAATATGATAATGGGATACAGAGAAAAATGTAGGTCCATGAGAGAATAAAATTCTCTGAAAGGTAAAGTATATAATTTCACAAAATAATTATAAGTAGTAGGCACCAAGTGACACAGATATATCAAAAGAGGTCAGAGAGCTGATTTTAGATGCCATGGAGGTGGTTGTGGAAAAATAGAGTGTGATTATTTGAATGTGACACACAGAGAAATAAAAATGACCTTTAGAATATCTCTGACATGGGAGTCACATTACTATTATTTTAGGTTTTCATGAGGTAGGACTGACAAACGTTTGCTAAGCTTTCTAATTTTGAAGTTAAATACAGGAATTTAGGCCAGAGAGTTCAGTTCAAATATCTTTCCAAAGAAGAATAATATACTTGCACTATGAAGGATAGAAAGAGTGAGAAAAGCAAAGATCAGGAGGTAGTATATGCACAATCATGACAGCTGAAAAGCACCAAAATATTTGTGGTAAAATAATACTAAATAGTACCAACTGAATATTTCATAGCCATGGAATAAGCAACAAACTTTATACATGAATTGAACCACTTATGTTTCTCAGCTCTATAAGCTAAGTTCTTTACCCCCACTTTATAGGTGTGAGAACTAGGACATAAACAGGATAACACATGCAAAGGGGACATTGTTGCTTAACTAAAGAGGAGATTTTGGTAAGGAATGAACTGTCGATAAGGATAGAAATCTAGAATAGATCTGTTGATGGGAAAACTTCAAATGTCAGGCAAAAGAGATGAGATGGGTTAAATTTGAAATATATTGAGTATGCTTTCAAGGTATTTATACTCTTGTTAAAAAAGGTATATATTAGCAAAGATTACAAAGATAACGTGCCATAAAAGATATTTCATATATAAATATACATATACAGATCTAGCACTGATAAAACATGGGAGGTAACAACTTCATGTTGAATTAATAAAAAGAGAAATAAAGCTTAGCTAAACTTTAAAAGGTCTGAAAATTTGAAATGAATTATTCTATACTCTAAATTGGTTACAAATACCTGGGATAAGTTTATTTCTGAAAGCAAAGAGATTTCAGCATGTTCATTTTAGCATGTTCATTTCAGGATGCACTGGATGACTTGTCAAGGATGAATGAGGGCAGAGTTTTCAGCCACAAGTAGAGTGTATGCTTTCTAACCTTAACTTTTTCCATTTATTTGTTGGGAGAACCAAGATTTGTATCTCATTATAGAGAATAAATACCTATGCTTTAGGAAAAATATAACCATTTTAATCTGGTTGATCAAAATTTCTGTCTTAAAAACAAGAAAACTTTGTATTAATTAGTCTTTTTCCTGGTCCCTTATTTTTCTTTTTCTTTCTGACTTATTTCACTGAGCATGATCCCTTCCAGTCCCATCCATGTTGCTGCAAATTGCATAAATTTATCTTTTTTGATTGCTGAGTAATATTCATTGTGTATATGTACCACATCTTCTTGATCCAGTCATCTATTTTTGGGCATTTGGGTTGTTTCCATAGTTTGCCTATTGTAAATAGTGCTGCTATAAACATAGGGGTGCAGGTGCTCTTTGGAATTGATGTTTTTGTGACCTTTGGGTAAATACCTAGGAGTGGATCATATGGAAACTATGTTTAGTAGGTCCAGAAATCTCCACACAGCTCTCCATAGTGGTTGGACCAGTTTGCACTCCCACCAACGTGCAGGAGAGTTCCTTTTTCTCCATAACCTCGCCAACATTTGTTGTTGCTATTTTTTTTAATATGTGCCATTCTCACTGGTGTAAGATGGTATCTCATTGTAGTTTTGATTTGCATTTCCCTGATTAAAGTGATGTTGAACATCACATCATTTTTTCATCTGCCTGCTGGCCATTTGCATTTCCTCTTTAGAGAAGTTTCTTTTTAGCTCTTCTGCCAAGCAACTATGGACCAGAGACACACTGGGGGGGCGGGAAGTGGCAGGGAGAGGAAGGATTAGGGTCAAAATAAGGGGGGTGGGAATTGTATGGGGAATATAACCAAAATGAAAATGCATACATTGTGCAAAAATGAAAAATGATGTAAGAATTATATAAAATAAAATATTAAAAAAATAAAATAATAAAACAACTGATGCATTTTTATAAAAAAAAAAAAATAAGAAAACCCTGTGGATTACCTTTTAGATATGATCTTCGGTATGTGGTGCTTTCCAGGCAGCCACTCTAAGGATGATATTTTATTACACTTCTTGTAAAAAGATTATAGAGGATAGTGAACCTGTTTTCTGTTGTGTCTTTCCATTCTAAAAGCTTGTATTACTGTTACCAGAACCCAGCTGCCTCAGCGGCAGGAGCTGCCTCAGTGGTGGGAGCCCACAGCAGCAGTGGTCTCTCACCTCCTGCTGCACAGTAAGTCAGGTGTGACAGTTGCTCCTCAGAACACAGCAACCACCCTTTTACTTCTCAGGTGATGGACTGGACCAATCAGGTGCAAGCAATGAGCTGACTGGCGTTAAATGGTCCAAACAGCCACAAGATTGAAACATGGTCCAATCAGACTTGTGGGTGTGCCATCCTGAAAGAGAATATAAGCCGGGGTCGGAAGAAGCTGGAAAAAACAGACTGTTCCAGTCTCCAAAGAAAGAAAGGGAAGACATTATTTCTGACCTCTGAAGAAAGAAAGAAGGACCAGAGTGGAAAGAAGACGAAAGAAAGGGAGCACCCCGTAGCTGACCTCTGAGCAGGGGAGAGAAGATAAATACCGCTATCAGAGCCTGGGCCTCGATGTCTCTGACATCGCCAGAAAGGAGCACACAGACTCTGGGCCTGGTGTCACAGACAGCTGTTAACACTGGGTGTCTCTGACACCACCCAGGGGAACCAGTAGTGACCATCACTCCCGGCCAGTGCTGTCCAGCATTCCTCGTGACCAGTGGTGACTGTCTCTACTGGCCAGTGTGGTGTAGCTCTGTTGACAGGTGACCTGTATTCTGCTTGTGCTTGTGGTGGACACCGCCTGGGTGAGATAGCCGCCACTTGTGGCCACAGTTAGCTCTTTGTTTCCCCTGTTTGCAGGATAAACCTCATGATTGTTGTTCCCTGAGCCTGAGATCTCTTGCAATTGTGCACAGGTGAGAACCCACAGACAGTGACCTGGCCTCTCCTTGGGCACTGTCCTTTGTTCAACTATAGCTCATAGACCCCTATTGTATGGGTGTTGTATTGCTATAGCCCTTGGTTTTGGATTTTGGCCTTTTGGGGCTTTTTGGTGGCTCTTTTGTCTTATAGTCCAGGCAGGTGGGTGTCCATTCCTGCCTATCCTGGTATCCCATCCTGCTGCCCCTACCACCCTCTTTCATTACATCTCTATGAAAATGAAGAGAATACTCCAGACCCTCTTTTTGGTTCCTTTTAAAAGGGAATCTCTTTTCATGTCTGCATTTACAGGAAACTCCTTTGTCACCAGACAGGAAGTGAACCCACAACCCAGCCTCCCCCACAGCACAGGTAGATAAGCTGGGAGTGTACCAGCCACAGTCTGTTGTGCCACACACGGAAAGGAGGGATGGGCCGAGGGGTCCTGCTCTCAGGCCAAAAAAATGGCTCTTGAGACCCTCTGGTCAAGATTGAAAAGAGGATTCTACAGACACTGGTGAGAATTGACAAGGAGTCTGCATTTATCCACTTCAGGAAGTTCTCTCTGGTCTTGAGAGACTCTCTGAGACACTGGGTTTAGGGGTCGGTGTACCTTTTAGGGTTGAGATTTGAGAACGAAGAAATTAAACGTTATTGGTCAAGCAAACAAGGAGGATGGACTTGACTGAAGTCCATTTATCGCTGCTAATTTTGACACCAGTCAGCTGCAGCTCGGTGGTGGTGCAGGTCTCATGGCCTTCTCTAAGGCAAGCATCTCATGGCGACTGAGTAAAGGTCCAGCATGAACCAGCCTAGTCTTGAGATATGTGACTCTCTTTCCTTCTGGGTCTGTACCTGTATTTTCTTCCCATAGTGGCCAAATTAATAAGCTGTGGAAAGATAATTCAGGAATTCCCAGGCTGGGGAAAAGTTAGTGAAACAATGAGCCCAGGAAATTCATGGCAGCAGGTGTCTGGGTCCAGTGCCATCAGGTTTTAACCTCTTGTTTACCAGCCAGTGGGAAGAGCAAATTGAACTGCAAAATTTCAGCACAGCTTTTTTTTTTTTTAATATATATTTTTTTATTTTTATATTCCCCATACAATTGCGACCCCCTTATTTTGACCTCAATCCCTTCCCTCCCTGCCCCCACCCCCCATAGAGTGTCTCTTGTTCATAGTTGTTTGTTGATTTTGATATTTTCTTTCATATAGTTATTCTTTTTCCTGGTCCCTTATTTAGGTTTTCTAGATCCCTGCTATGAGTGAGACCATCCGGTATTTTTCTTTTTCTTTCTGGCTTATTTTGCTGAGCATGATCCCTTCCAGCTCCATCCATGTTGCTGCAAATTGCATGTGTTTATCTTTTTTGAATGCTGAGTAATATTCTATGGTGTATACATACCACATCTTCTTGATCCAGTCATCTATTTTTGGGCATTTGGGTTGTTTCCAAAGCTTAGCTAAAAATATGGAACGCTTTACGAATTTGCGTGTCATCCTTGCACAGGGACCATGCTAATCTTCTCTGTATCGTTCCAATTTTAGCATATGTGCTGCTGAAGCGAGCACTTTTTTTTTTCTTGAGTCCTGTCCTGAGACCCTTCCTGTCAATGTTCATAGCTGCATGTACTTGGCTAAATATTTATTGGTAATTCTTGCTGAAAGTTTGGGAAAATTTCTTAGGTTGAACTGACAAGAGCAAGTTACTCCTCTCTGCAAGACTCAGACCTCTTGTAATGGAGAGAATGACAGGTTATCTACTCTGTGGATTTTGGTGTTGATTTTTTTTCCCCTGTGACATCTTGAAGAAAAAAAAAAAAAAAAAACAGCCTCTAACTTATTGAATTTTAGAAACTCAAAATAGTATGGTGAGAAGATTTGTAATTATACCTAACTCTCAGGGCATAATGACTTAATTAATATACCCTTCATGAGACTTTGCACTGTGGGAAGTGCACAGCTGCATGGCTGATGGAAAATTAAGGTGTTGTGAAGTGCAGAAACCTGAGTGTTTTGATATTTTGTGTGTGTGTGTGTTCAAAGTTTATTAAAGCTCTTTTTCTTCCTTTTAGTTTATTTTGTGCATAAAGATTTTTGGCTCCTTCCTTTTCTCTGCCACATGATAAATATGGAGAAGGACAAAGATGTAAAGTGACAAAAAGCAACCATTTTGCTGGACATTCCTGATTCTAGTCTATTTCAAAACATGCATTTTATTATATTTTCTCCGTTTTGTTCAAGTATTACCCTAAATATATTTCAGAATGGTTTAAGGCTTTGTTTGCTTGTTTGTTTTTTAAATGCTCAGTCTCAATATCTGGATGGATTCTTAGGAGTCATATATTTCAATGTTTTAAATTTGCTCAGAACTCTTGAGAGCAAGAGTTCTTCACCCTCTGGTGAAACCTTTCCCCACTTTAAAAAATATATCATATTGCACTTCTAAGTGTATTTTGCTTATTAAAAGTGAGAGATGCTTCTGCTTGAATGATCTGTGCTGCACACCAGGAATGCTCACGTGTCAGGGAAGCTCAAGAAAATACTTGAAGGTTTCTAATAGAGGGGGTTGAGTTGAAGCAGCCCACTGGAAGGTAGGGCTGTATTTGACTACAGATCAGAGAAGTATCTCTCTTTCTCCTCACACCCCCTCTCCACCATGCTCATACTCTCTGCCCCTCTCTTTTTCATGGAAACCTTTAGAAATGGGAAATCATATATGGATGTAAATGATTTTGACTATTAACTTAAAGGTATATTCTGGTATCCTGAGTGGCAAGAGAGCAGGAAAGCCTCAATCAAGTAACTCAGGAAAACTGAAAGAAGAGTGGTCGATAAAGATTAGTTAAACCAAATGTAAAGTCGAGGAAAATTTAAAATAGTGGTAGAATTCTGTTGCCAGCTGGTTGAAAGTGGTGATAGATCTTTATTTTGTTTTGTTTAAAGGTAAAGGTCATATCATTCAGTTACTTCATGTTCACTTTTTTCAATAAGAACGATTGAGGAAGAGTAGCTCAAAATGGATAGGAACAATATCTAACCCAGATTCATAAGAACTTTTAAGAAACCACACTTTCAGTGATTTAAATAATCTCATGTCAAAAATTCATAGGAATTGGGCCTCCCTGGTGGTGCAGGAGTTAAGGACACAACACTATCAAGCTATCTGCAGCCACTGCAGCACGAGTTCGATCCCAGGCCAGGGAGCTGGCCCACATAGTGAAGCAGACCACGCCTGTCTCACCCACTGCTCTCCTCAGCAGTGTGTTTCAGTCAATCCACCAGTTCCGCTCTGCACTCACGTCTTGTACCTCTAACCTACATGCCAGTTCTTGCACGCATGCAAAAATAAATCTTTTTTTTTTTTAAGTAGGAACTATATCTATAACAGCCAAATTATGTAAAAACCTAAATGCCCTAGGACTAATGAGTAGGTAAGAACTGTTGGTATGTATACACAATGGAGTACTAGTCAGCTACAAAAATAAAGTTGAACTCTTGAAATTTGTGACAATATAGAGAAAAAAAAATCCACAAAGGAACAGACATAACCAAACCAAAACAAGTCCTAGAAGTCTGACTGTAAGGCAAAGGTTATACATGGAGAGGCAGAAGGTGAAGAGTAAAGAGGACCCAATGAGGTATGGTGGGGGATAATGGGTACTTGGGTGGTGGTAACGCACATGTGAAGAGGTGTGATTTTATATGTCTCTATCATACAGTGTAGTAACAAATGTGAGCTCAAAACACACAAAAGAAAAATTATTATAGTTACACTTCCTATTGTCTGAAACATTTTGGACCATCAGAGAGTCTTCAAACATAAACTGAGTCTTACGGTTTACAAAGGAATGCAGCCTATAAGAACATAAAAAGTAAAGATTAGCAAGTAGTGTTTTTGACACTGAGATACAGCATGCACTCCAGAGTCAAGAAGCTGGTGTTGGAATCCCAAGTCTAACAATTACTATGTGAATGTGATTCTATGAAATATGAACTCCCAACATGACACAAGGACTCACCTAAACACTGCATTAAGACCAGAGCAAACTTCACCCTACACTAGACTGTGATCCTAAAAGGTGACCTCAGCTCACCTGTGCTGATTCTTTGCTCAAAAAAATGCAAGACTGTCAAAACACAAAATGTGCTTTGTCCAAATCCACACTGCTTAACCATTTTCAATAAATTTCCACTCTTTGCCCTTAGCCACCTCCTGGTTCCCTGTAACCCTCTCTCCCCTGTTCACTTACTCATAACCACTTCGTTCATTCTCCATCATCCCTTTGAAATCCTCAGTTACCGTTGTTTTTAGTTGGGGTTGAAATGAGCTTTCCTTTCCTGAAGCAGCCTGAATGAAATCTGCCTTGTTCACCCTACCTAGTGTTTGTCTCTTTCTCTTTGACAGCCTTCTTTTATGCTTCTGATTCCTGCTTCTAAAACGATGATACATATAATACCTTTCTCCCAGGGTTGTCATAGGATTAATATGTAAATACTCATAAAGTGCCATATAAATGTTGTTAAATGAAATTTATTTTTTCTAGAAAATCCTAGTAATGCTATCAATATAGGAATTTTAGTTTTCATATGATTTTTACATCATGATTCTGCACTGGTTTTTAGTGATTTTCTAGCCCCACTCTACTGCATCACATGCAACCCTTATAATTTTGTTCAATATAATTTTCTTCACAAAATTTCAAATCCTTTTTCTCATCATCCATCTGTCATAATACATAGCACCCTATGTAAGCACATTTCTCACTTAAATCCTGGTAATTTAAAGGCATTTGATTTTCTTTTGTGTGTTTTAGTTTACAGTGTTTTTACACAGTCTCTCATTTAATTGTTATAACAATTCTATGAAACATACTTGTATTGTTATCAATATTATACATGAAGAAACAAAGTATTAAATCATAAATAATTGAGTAAATTCACTTAATTTGCAAATGATGAGGCCAGTGATTATCCCAAATATTCTTATGTGGGTAGAATTTGCCTTCACTATTATTTGATCAGTGTTTTTTTGGCTAATAAATTAATTATATGGAACCTTCAAAAAATGGGATCATAAAATTAAGCTAGAAAGATAGCGTGATACCCCCAAACTATGATATATAAAGACACTTTAAAATTATCTATGCCATAGAAAACATTCATAAGTTTCTATACAATGAATGTTTATGACCCTTCTCCCAACTCCTATGTAGATATCTCATCTCCAAAGAGCCCTCATGAATACATGGGATTAGTGCCCTTATTAGAGAAGTCAGAGAAAACTGCCTTGTAGAGGACACAGACAATGAAGACTGTCTTTGAACCAGGAAATGAGCTCTCACCAGACTCCGAATGTGCCAGCATCTTGGTCTCAGACTTGCCAGCTTCCAGCACTGTAAAAAATGAATTATTGTTAACACCCCCTCCAACCACCACAACTTATGGTAATCTACTATAGTAACCTGAATAGGCTAAGACAGGAGTGCATCCCTCCTCCCCACCCTTTTTTTTTTTTTTTTTGTGAACAAAGGCGAATGGCATGTTTAAATCTCTAATACAAGAGACATTCATAAAAGCAAAAGTTCAAGCTAGAGGAAATAGAGTGTGCTAATTTCAATATAAAATTGTCAGTGTAGAATATGTCGTGGTCATAGGATGAATATGCCTTTCTTTACCAGAATAGGAGATTTCACGATGCAGTTCTGAATATCTATATTCCCAAGGAGCTTTTTGTGTTTTCTGCATTTTACTTTTAAGAAAAGCACAGTCCTGAATGCAGCTGGTTAACAATTGTATATATAATAAAAAATTAGTTTATTCAGCAATTACCAAAATCATGAAAATAAATTTATAATAAGAAGGAATGTAAAGATAGACAATTTCTATTTCAATCAATTTAACTTATGCATTAGTGATGATTGTAGTTCATCTAAGATTTAATTTAATAGAAAAATATGTTGGCCCTGGTGCTCCGGCTTTAATATTCACACACGTATTATATCTTCACTACTAATATTGCATCATTTTCCCTGCAGGTTATCTAGGTTTGAGAAAGACTGTATAATTTCTTCAATATTGAAAAGTAAGAGTGAATTAGGATGTGGACCCAAGTTTATACATCTAAGAAGCACATTCTCAAAGTTTTTAGCAGGAAAAGACAATTTATTACTAAGTTAAAATTCTGGGAGAGAAATAAGGGGATTAGATAACCAAAATTAAAAATTATCAAGGAATCAGAGAAAGGATGTGTGTGCAAAGTTTCCACTTTATGTTCAAATTGGAAAAAAATAATTAAAGATTCCAATTTTACTTCTGTAAACTTAGACACAACTGACACATCTAAGCCAGTCCCTAAGTAATGAATGGATCAAATGCAAAACCACAATAAAACAATTAACTGTAAAATCAGTTTCTGAGCAGTTGACATCTCAATGCTCGCATAAAAGAACATTTTTGATAACCTATGTAGTTTGCTAAAAGATTATTTTTTCCTCTTTCCATTACAAATCATCTGTATTTTTGAAACATCATACATATTATTGCAACTTCTGCTTGAAGATATTTCAAAAATAGAAACATAGACCAATGGGATAGAATTGAGAGTCTAGAAATAAACTACTATAGGTTAGTTAATCTTTAACAAAGGAGCCAAGACCATGTAATACAGAAAGAAATTTCTCCAACAAATGGTGGTGGGATACCTAGACAGTCACGTGCAACAGAACAACAAAAAGAGTAAAACTAGATTATTGTGCAACACCATGTACAAAAATTAATTCAAAATGCATTAAAGGCTTGGATATAAGACCTAAAATCAGTAACCAAGGGGATATGGAAACAACCTAAATGCCCCCAAAGAGATGAATGAATCAAGAAGATGTTGTATATACACACAACGGAATACTACTCAAAAAAAAAAAAAGATTAATTAATGCTCTTTGCAGTAACATGAATAGAACTGGAAGGGATCATGCTAAGCAAAAGAAAAATCTGAAGGAAAAATACTAGATAGTGACACTTATGCCTGTGAAATATAGAGAAACCAAACAAAAAATCAGATAAAGAGAAACTGTATTCATTCATTCATTCATTCATTCATTCATGCATTCATTTATACATAGAAAAGCTGGAGTGTAGACCAGAGGTGCAGGGCATGAAAGGACTCACCAGAGACTTTAAACCAAATCTTGAAAACTGATCATAGATCTGAGCAATCCAAGAGAGGGACAAGGGGACAGGGGAGAGCACAACAATCTCTGGTGGAGCACTATGTTTGCTTTAGTGATCACACCTGAGGGGAGACATCCTGTATTTTCAAAATATTCACAAGAATGTAAAAAATGGTACTTCACTGATAGTCTGTTAATAGATAACTTAAAAACTTAATAACAAAAGAGAATAGCCACTTCTCCAAAATAAATACAGAAATAGATATACAGAAGACTAAGACACATAAAAGATATTCCATGTCACTTATTATTAGGGAAATTCAAATCCAAACCAAAATAACATACTATCTTACCTCTATAAGTATGGCTTACAGAAAAATGCTGGAAACAATATGTGTTGGTAAGAATGCAGTAAAATTGAACTCTTGTTCCCATGGTTGGGAATATAAATTGGTATAACCGCTACTGAATACAGTATCAAGATTCCTTTATAGCCTAAAAATGGAAATACTACATGATTTAGCAATACCTCTCCTAGGTATTTATCTGAAGAACATGAAGCCTTATATTCATAGCATCACTATTCACCTATAGCTAAGACATGGAGCCAAGCTAAATGCTGATTGATGGATGACTAAAAAATTTATACATAGATAAATTTATAGATATAAACATATTTATATAAGTTCTTTAACATAAATTCTCTATATACACACATGTATATATGTATATGTGTGTATATGTATATATAACAAATTCTGTATATAATAAAATTAAGAACTACGTGGCCATTAAAAATATGAAATCTTGCCTTTTGTGATAAAATGGATAGAAATGAGGTGATTACACTATGTGAAATAACTTTAGAAGTGAAATACAAGAATACAAATGTCAAATGGATTCCCTTATGTGTAGAATATAAATAACCAAAGCAAATAATGAAAAAAAAAAGTCACAACAAAACTGTTTAACTTTATGAAAAATATGGCCATTATCAGATGGGGTATGGAAGAGGCAGGAGAGAAAGGTAGAATTCAACAATGTGATGATGGGAATCCCTAGAAGTTTAAGGGTGGATGAGGTGAGGCTTGCATATGCATAGAGATTAAGATGTAATTCCCAAATTTATATAGTTTAATAAATCAATGGTAAATCAATGGAATTTAATTTTAAAAATCTTAAATAATATGACAGTTTAAATAAACAGATTTTAATATATTTTAATCCAAGATTCTGGGTATTCAAGCATCATGGAAAAGGAATATTTATTCATAGTTGATCTCTATACCATGTGGAACCCAGTATTTTATGCCAATACATATAAAATGAAATTTAGAAGAACTGCAAAGGTAACTATATTTTGATTTACTAAAGAGGTGTATGCTTTAAAACAGATGTTACAAAGACTCTTCCATATAGACTTGAGTATAACACTTTTTCATAACTTTTTCATAACTTCAGTATCTTTATATGAATTCTCAACGTGCTGATGGGCACATTATAAAATCTTTCTCAAAATTAAATTAACATTTATTAACTAACATTTATTACTTTATATATATGCACATGTATATATAAATCATGTAAAATATCCATGTCCTCTACTTCTTTAATAGAACCCCGAGGCCCATACATATTTAATCAAATAAATATATTTGCATATTTATATAATATATATAATTTATATATCATAGTAATATATTATATACTATACACATTTATATAGAGAGAGAAAGTACTGGTCATATGTCTACATGCATAAGGAATAATTTTCAAATTATATGTACTGATTGATAACTATTAACTGTATAAGCATAGCTTATAGTATAATAGTCTTTCCTAAAGATTATCACATATTTGAAAACATGAGATATGCATATCTACCTAAAATAAGATTTCTTATTATATGATTCATAGAAGCAATCAAGATCATTTCATCATATTTCCATGACTACTGTTTACATGCTGATGAACCATAAGTGTTTGGGGGAAGAGGTGACATATAATAGGTTTATAAACTCTAGGAAAAATGAGGGAAACTTACTTGCCATTCGAATGGCCTTGTGTGTTTGGAGTACAAGAAAATCTGAAGAGATTTGAAGCAACTGTACACATTAAGTGAGAGACCATGATTTAATTTCCAACAAGTAATATGTCCTCAGGTTTTGCTGAGGCTTTGCTAGACTTACATTGAGTGTCCATATGACAGGATAAGAGATAATTTGCAAGTTGAATTAGATTTTCTTGCCACATGGCCTTATAGAGATGTGTTTGCTAGAAGCAGCTGGCTGTTTGGAAACCACAGCACCCTGTGAGGTGGCAGATCCCAAGTGAAACCTATCACCAGCTGACCCACTGCCCTGCAGGTCTGGAATTCAGACTTTCCAATACTCCCATTTGATGGAATTTGAATGTGACATGCTAACAAAGCTCATGTGACCAATGTTTAAGACTGGAGTGTCAACTAAATGATTCATAATAAATAGTAATGGAACTACAATATTTGTGGGAATCTTGCATAGAAGAGACCAAAACATCCTATCCTTAGAAGGAGAGTATATTTATAGGCAGACAAATGGCATTTCAAATAACAACCAAACATATAGCTATCCAGCCAAAGATGTCCATGCAGCTTGGGTGGGCCACGTATGCAAGTTCGAACTGTGCTCCCATGACAGAAATGAGTAACTCCCGTAGGGGTGCAGCTGTGCTACACAGGGATGACTACACATGTGCTGGTGGGAGTCAGAACAGCTACTTTCCTCCAAAAGACACAAGTCATGTACTGAGATTGGCAGAGACAAATGTGAAGGATTCTGGAAATCTAGCACCTGGCCTTTCCATATTAATCTTACACAATTTATACTTGTATTTTTTTTTATTTAAAGATTTTTATTTATTTATTTATTTATACAAGCACTGGGTACAGTCAGAAGTGCAGGAGGGTAAGAGAATTCACCAGAGCCAGAGCGGGGAACAGAACAGAATGAATGAGATACACACCGCTGAGGGGAGCAGCAGGAGCAGGAGAGGTCTGCACGCCATGTGGGGCCCTCACTTGTGGCCGGGAATCGAACCTGTGCTGCAGAGGCTGCGGGCAGCTTTGCAGCCCGGTGCTCAACCACTGCACCACCAGGGGAGGCCCTATACTTGCATATTTTTTTTGATAGAGAGAGAAATAATAGCCTATCATTTTTTTTGTTTGTTTTATTGAGATAACATTGGTTTACAACACTGCAGCCAATCACCAGGTGTAGGACCACACCTCTTCAGAGGTGTGTTAGCACAGCACACCGAACCTGAAGGTGCCCGTTGTCCATAGGCTGGTGAGATTTGGTCCTTCTTTACAAATATATCAGTTCCCCAACTGATAATCATGCTGATACCATTAAGGTTCTTGAGGTAATATCTTCTTATTCAATGTTGCACCAAATTACATGTAATGGAAGTTGAAAGAAGTGAGGTGTGAGGGATCCAAGAGCATTGTGTAGAAGCATTAGGCAAGCGAGGTCATGCTGACAGGAAGTCCATGAGGAAATGAACATGGGGGGGTCGGCAAGAGGGGAGGGGGGAAAGGGAAGGGTTTCGAACCCATTAGGCCTGAAGCAATAAGGTTAATTTAGAAGACAGAGTCAAATAAATGAAGGAGGAGCACACTAATTAGCTAAATGATTTGATTAACTAAAGTATTCTGTTTTGCAGAGACCTTTGCAGGAAGCATGTGCAATGAAGAAACTGAAAAATCCATTAAATATGTTCCATATTCATCGGACTTGTTTCATTTATTTGTTGCTTTAACTCTTTTGATGCTACTAAAAAATGAACCGAGAGAGAATATCTAGAAGCACAAAAGACAATGACAAGAGTAAAATGTGTAACTGCTTAGCTCTCTCAAGCCCCAAAGAGCTGTTATATTAATGCCACAAACCATCAACCCCAACTATACACACACACACACACACATACACACACCATACACATATCTCACACACATAAATACACACACAAATGCATACATGAGTTTCATGCTAAACATTTGGGGGAATGATTCATAATTTCAGATAACTTCTGCCTGCCAATTATTTAAATAAAATTTTGTTTTCCCACTGATAATTAATCATAAACAGGAGAGCTTAAATCCATGGATAAAAGGAAAAGGAAATAAAGAATAAAAGGATCACAGATGAAATGTAATTCCTGTGAAAGCATTTGTTACCTTCCCTATTGGAAGTTTTTAAGCTGTTCTCAAAGCAAAGTCATCTGGGTGAGAAGGATTTAGCATTTCTCTTTCTCTGCCTTTTTCAAGTCAGTACCTAGTGATGTGGTTAGTTTATGCCCACTCAAGTCCCTATTAATCTCCTTGGGCCAGAGAGTGAGAATGAAAACACTGGAAGAGGGAGTTTATTCTGCCTCTTCTCTCCCTTTAACTTACTGCTTTAGGATTGCTTTAAGATCTTCTGATGGAAATACTGCCTGTTTTGCAAATGTAGGGTTTTATTAATTTGATAATTATTAAAAAGTGCTTAATGGAAGCCAAATATTTATTGGGTGATGTTAGATTTATACAATTTACTTTAACAAATGATCTCTCCTGGTCTCATTTCATCCTTGTGAGAGAGTACTCCCATGTGCAATAATGGTCCTGTGACCCCTCAGCTGAAATGTGAGAATACTGGGCCATATGCCCATGTTTGGGTTCAAGCCCTATGTTGCTTGACTCCAGTGAGTCCATAATCTAGAAGCCACCTACTTCCACTTCCCTCCACTTTGAAATGTGTGACTGAATATAAAACTCTGCAGTTATTTCTAGATAAAGGATGTTTATATATGATGCTCTCCATTTCACACTCACAAAAACATGCACTTTCTCTTTTAGGACTTAGAGTCTAGCAGCTGTCAGTAAAGTGGGCAGCAGAGAAAGGTTTTGAGGTTGAATGATACTATCTAACTTTTTTTTAAAAAGATTTATTTTTTACTTATACAAGTGCTGGGGTACAGGACAGATATGTGGGAGGGTGAGAGGATTCACCAGAGACACAGCGGGGAACAGAACAGGCAAACTGACTGAAGTACACTGCTGAGAGGAGCAGTGGGCATGACAGGAGAGGTCTGCTGCACCATGTGGGTATCTCCTTGGCCGGCAGGGATCAAACCAGCACTGCAGAGGCTACAGACAGCTCCACAGTGCGGTGCTCAACCGCCTGCGCCACCAGGGAAGACAGTTATTATCTAACTTTATTTAATTTTTATTGATTAATTGACCTATTTATTTAATGTGTCTGTACACACCAAGGAATACTACTCAGTGATCAAAAAAAGATAAACTCATGCCACTCGTGGCAACATAGATGGAGCTAGATGGGATTATTCTAAGTGAAATGAGCCAGAAGGAGAAAGAGTAATACCAGATAGTGCCACTTATATGCAGAATATAGAGAAACCAAAAGAGGGTCAGACAAAGACAAACTTTAAAATCAACCTTTGCAAGCTGACCACAGGGTTCTGACCACAGAGGTATCCAGAGGGGTAGGGAAAGTGGTGGGAAAAGAGTGGACAGAGAAAGACACATGGACTATGGTGGAGAATGGGTGCCACCACTATGGTGGTGGCGGGTGAGCTATGGTGACTACACTTGAAGGGGGAGATCCTATACCTCCAAAACACTAACAAGGATGTAGGCCAATGGTCTTTCAATTAAGATAAGAAATCTAACCTTTATTTAAACTGAATCACTCTGGCTACTGGTTTGAGAATAGAATGTATACAAACATCCCTCCTTACGTTACATCAATGTCTTCTGGATACTGATAGAGACAGTGAGAAGTAGCGAGAATATGAGTATCTTCTAAAGGTAGAGTTAATAGGATTTCCTAAAGAAATTCCAATTTGATATGAGAGAAAGACAGGAAGGAACAAAGGAAAAATTCAGCTTTTGGCCTGGGTAAGAGGAAGACCATTATCAACGGAGCTAGAGATGGCTTCGGGTGGGTTGATGGGAACCTGCGAGCTTGTATGAACCAGGGATTCAATTTTACATGTTAGGTCTGAAAAATGATCTGCACATGGAGACATTGAGATGTAGCCTGAAGTCCAAGAAAGTGGTCTAGGATGGATAAATTCATGTGGGCACCTATATGTGACAATAATATTTAAAGCCTATGGAACAAATAAGATCATTTAATGTATAAGTGTGTTTAAAAATGAGAAGAGGATCAATGACTAAAATACCAATATTAGGATACTGTAGAAGATAGAAGGAGGTAGAAAAGGAATAAACTGTACAGGAAATTGACTTTTTTTTTTAAAGATTTATTTATTTATACAAGCACTGGGTACAGTCAGAAGCAAGGGATGGTGAGAGAATTCACCAGAGCCAGAGCGGGGAGCAGAGCAGGCAGAAGGACCGAAGTACACTGCTAAGGGGAGCAGCGGGCGGCAGGAGAGGTCTGCATGCCATGTGGGACCCTCCTCCAGTGGCCGGGGAGCAGCCGGGGATCGAACAGGCACCGCAGAGGCTGTGGACAGCTTCACAACACAGTGCCACTGGGGAGGCCCCAATCTGCCAAGGTACCACAAAGGGGTTTTATATTAGCTGAATTCCTTTTTTAAAAAAACTATTTATTTGTGCATACAAGAACTGGGGTATAAGTCAGAGGTATGGGGGTGAGAGGATTCACCGGAGAGAGTGGGGAGCTGAACAGGCAGACTGACTGAGATATACTGCTGAGGGGAGCAGCGGGCAAGTCAGGAGAGGTCTGCTGCATCATGTGGGTAGCTCTGTGGCTGGCCCAGGATAGATCCCATGCTGCAGTGGCTGGTCATAGCTTGATAACACTGTCTTCAACCCCTGAGCCACCAGGGAGGCCCTGAATTCACTTTTGACAAACTTGCACGCAAAGTAAACTTTATGCTGTCAATGAGACAAAAATTCTGTGAAGTTATTTTTTATTCAGCGAGAAAACAATAATTGAACACTTACTCAGCACAAGGTACTGTCCAATATGTTGACCAAAAGAAAAAAAAATTAAGAAAAATCCCTATCCTCAAGTAATTCAGTCCAGATTGAAAAATTGCATAAAATAGGAAAATTTTCCACTTAAAACATCAAAGTATGGCAACGATAAAAATCATATGTACTCCAACTCTCCTGACGAAAGTGCTTCTTCATTTGTCAAGTTCAAAGAGAGAAGTCATGATGGCAAATGTAGTAAGGGGCCCTGTCAGCAGAAGTTGAGTTCCATTTTTACCCTCATGGAAAAGGCCTCTTGGGAAACACTGATGGCCCTGAACTTTCCTAGTTCACACAAAAGCATGTGATTTAAAAGGGACATATGGTTAAGACAGCAGAATTCAGGAGGACTCCTCAACTGCTTTCTTTACTGAAGCTAAATGATCCTCAACCTCAATCTAACCCTCTCCCAAACAGATGGAAGGAAGTGAACTTAAATGATACTAAAATAGGCTTTAAAAAACTTCATGTGTAGATAATTTCCAAGTTTTGCACAGTTTTGGTGAAAAAATCAATGATATTATAAATAGACCCTTATTTCTAAATACATTGAGCAAGATGCTCAAGTCTTAAAAATGTGCAGAATTATTCTGAATGGTCCAACAAAGTTCCTTTTGTTGAGCATCTAAGTCTTGAGAGTGTCACAGATGTGCCCCTCAGCATATCACACAACTCAGACAGACACAGTGGACAAGCCAGTCATTGAGGCATCAGTCAAAGCTGTTCTCTGTTTAGGGACAGACTCATTTGAAGCTGAATGGAGGGCAGATAGGAGGAGAAAAAGGGAGAAGCAGCTACTGATTGCACTAACAAACAACAATGGCAAATGAACGTGCACACACCATGCCAACAGGATGACATAATGAGACATGTATATTACCTCAAAGAAATGTAGGGTACATGGGCACATGACACTATAATGTCCTACATAGCTGACTTCACCAGAAAGTTACCTTAAACATAGTCCATTCAGGTTACCTAGCTCAGCAGTTCATATCCCAAAATCTTTTCAAAAGATTTTCCACATGATAGATGTTCCATGAAAAATTTGAGTAAGAATCCTAACAGAAACAAAGTGACATATGTGGATACAATTACAGTGGAAATAAAGAAAAAGAATCACAGGTCAAAAACATAAAATTGATACTCTATAGATGAAAATGGTTGTCTGGTGGATGAAAAAAGAATCCTATCATAAAGCAGAAGTCAAAGAAACACATCTATATGATACTAATTAAATAAATTATACCATTTAAAAAAAGTTCAATGCACATCTGTAGATATCAACAAAATAAATTATACCCTTTAAAAAAAGTTCAACAGAAGATTAACAATTGATGTAATCCAAGAATCAATTAAATAGAATGATTGATTCATCAATAGGAATATCCACCTTACAAATGAAAAAAGCTCAGAAACCATGACTGAAAACAGTACTCAGTATATGAAAAAAGGTCTTAGCATAACAAATTAGAAAAATACAGTGTTAAAGACAATAAGAGAAAAAATAACAAATATTAAATGATTAAATCCATCATGTGATTTCTCTGAAGTAGAAGAATGCAACAAATAGAAGATATAACCATCAAAACTATAGGAAAAAAACTTAAAATAGAACATTTTAATATGTACATTGGAGGCATGCAACATATCTGGGAAAAATTGATAAAGAACAACTAACCCAAGATATGTCCATTTGAAGCTCCAAGAATTTTGATGAAAAAAAAGAACTTCTGTTTCAATGTAAGCCAAAGACATGTGTCTCAATTCACGTAGAAGAGAGGCCTATTCCTGGTACCTGTACACTTCCAGCAACAGTAGAAAAAAATGGAAGAAAGTCTACCAAATGTGGCAATGCAATGCAATCCTAGAATTTGTAACCTACAACAGGTTGTTCAAAGGTAAAGCCAATCTGTTCAAGAAATATTTTATTCATGATTCTTTCATTAAAATTGTTTTAGTTGAAATCAAGGAAATTATGCTTCAGAAATATATTAAAGATTAGATAAATTTAAATATATAATTAAAGCAAAATAAAAAATGTGGGGATGATATATATATCATATATATTTATATATATAATTCATATATTTATATATAAATTATTTATATATTATTTATATATTTATATATTATTTATATATTTTAACATTATATATTATAATAATATTATATTTATATATTTATATATTTTTTAAAGATTTATTTATTTATACAAGAACTAGGGCACAGGTCAGAGGCGTGGGAGGGTGAGAGAATTCACCAAAGACAGAGCTGGGAACAGAAAGGTAGATGGACTGAAGACACTGCTGAAGGGAGCAGCAGGCAAGGCAGGAGAGGTCTGCCACTCCATGTGGGTTTCTCCCTGGCTGACCAGGAATCCAACCCACACTGCAGAGGCTGCACAGCTTCACAGTGCTGCGCTCAACCCGCTGTGCCACCAGGGAGGCCTTATATTATGTTTTTTAAAACTACTTATCAAACTAAGAAAAAATGTAGAAGTTTGGTCTAGCACAGTTTACTTATTTTCTAATTTTTTATTCCTAACACAATAAACACTATTACAAATAAACCAAGGAAGAGATACCTACACAGATACTTTAAAGTTTTAAAAGAATTAACTAGGAGTCTCCCTGGCAGCACTATCAAGCTATCCACAGTCACTGCAGAATGAGTTTTATCCCTGGCCAGGGAACTGACTCACACGGCTCAGCAGACCTCTTCTGCCTCCCTCGCTGCTCCCCCCAGCAGTGTATTTCAGTCAATCTGCCTGTTCTGCTCTCCACTCTCTCTGGTGAATCCTCTCATCCCCAGCACCTCTGGCCTGTGCCCTAGATCTTGTATGCATAAATAAATAAATCTTAGAAAAAAGAATTAACTAAAAAAGTGCACTACAAAGCATACAAATATGATGAATTTTAAAGAATAAAATTAAATATATTAGAAATAAGCATAAAGCAAAATAGAAAATAAACCAAGATAATAAAA
Organism: Talpa occidentalis; assembly: GCF_014898055.3. NCBI lineage: Eukaryota > Metazoa > Chordata > Mammalia > Eulipotyphla > Talpidae > Talpa > Talpa occidentalis. The sequence goes on along the minus strand of NW_023603184.1, from coordinate 60,935,595 downwards.
CCAGTGAAATAATTAAATGAAATTAAGCATTAAGCAAATACTGTGGTTACAATATGGACCAAAGATCCTAAAATATTTACTACATGATGCTTTATAAAAGTGTGGTTGACCACTGCTTTATTCCTATAAAATATGACTATCAAAGACCTAATGCTACAAACTTTTATTGCCCATATACCATCACAACCAAATACTGAAATCAAAAACACAATACATTAAAGAAAAATAGTCAAAAGTATATAATGAGTGATTATAATGATTGATTATAATGAGTGATTAACCTGCCTATCTAATTATATGATGGATTAAGTAGCAATACATATGTAGGCATGTAGATCTATACAATTTAGCAAACGACCTAAACTATATCAGCTTTTTACTACTTGAACATTAAATATAATTGGTGAATTTAGCTATAAAATCAATGGAGAACAATCTGGAATTACCTATTAATAGCTGCAATTCCATTTCTAAAGAATTTGACCTAAATATTAACTCTATATGATTGCAAAAATCTGTGTGAAAGATGTCTTTGGAAGAATTGTTTGTAATAGCAACTACGACAAACAAAAGCTTCAAGAAGTAAAGCAAACAAAATGAGAACGATTGTAAATGTTACCTGAGTACTTAATGATAAATTTGATGGTATAATAGGTATAATGTAGTTTTGGGTAAAAAGAATGTGATTTTATATGCTCCTAGGAAATTCTAAGTGAAAAGCATAAGCAAGAAAGAAACACAAAGTCATAAACATATATGTGTATATGTAAAACATCAGTAACTTCTCAGAGATAATATAATACCAAATATAAGTTTGTCTTTCAGAATTAAGTTGGAAATCATGATTGAGGGAGGGATTCTGTATTTTTACTGCATGTTGATATATTTTTAGTAATGACATATTTATCTGTTATATATTATTTAATGGATTAAATAGTCTATTAAAAATGTAGGTGTTCTGTTTAAGTTGTGGCAGTGTTGGGTTGGATTTTCATATTGAAATTGATATGGACTGTATTAAAACCAAGAGAGAGCCTGTGGCTTCCGCTGAGATTTCTCACACTTCATCAAGGACATAGCATCTCATCCCCATTTTCCCTGGATTCCGGTGAAACTGCGTCATCATGAACATTAGTGTAAAGGAAATTAATCATTGCTTCTCTTGAAATTATGTGGACTTAGCTGAAAGCTTCAATTTCCTGCTTTGCTCCTGGGATATCATGTCCAAGAACCAGAACAACCTCCTTGTATAATTTTGTAATATCCGAGCATTTCACCTCTGGAGACAGTGGGCTGCAGGCACTCACTTTCCTCTTTTACTCTCTAATGAGATATGCAATTTGGATATCTCATTTCACACTTGTTTTATTTCACTGCAGGTGATGCAATGCTTATCACATGCTCATATCCCTAAATGTAAACGTATCAGCTTCTATTGATTGCTCTTATAGAGCAACGCCTGGGTACCGGCTCAATAAGAGTTTTTTTGTGTTGTGAAATTTCTTTTTTTTCTCTTAGTTATTCCCAATCCAGTGATTCATTTTTCTTTTTTTTAATCTTAAAAAAGTCTAAAAGTTGGGGAAGCAAAGTCTATACTCAAAAAGCTGATGAAAAAACTATTTAAAGCAAAATATAGCTTGAATGTTTGATCTTTGGTATGTATGTGGAAAACTCAACATTGTTATAATTTTGTGAGGTTTCTTTTGCCTGTATACATTAGACTTCCAGTACTAAAAGGCATGTCAGTGACAGGTGCAATGACCCAATCATCTGTAAGTGACTAGAACAACACACAAATTCAGAACTGCAGTGACCTTCAGGGACACTGCCCGCCCATTAGGCAGATGATGAGCTGGTAATCAACACAAGTGCCTTCAGCTGACAAGGGGTTATGTTCCCAGTTGGCTGAAACTTCTCTAACAAAGGTTGATTCTATAGAAGGGCGATCTTTTATGACACCACAGCTCCCAGGGGCAGGTGGACTTCTTAAAAGAAAGTCCTTTACAAATTATGAATAATGCTTAAAATCAACCCTGATGGCACTTTGTTGTTGTGTTGTATATTTTTGGCTTTATTATAATGGATTGCTCTTTTTGATGAATATTGTTTTATTTTGTTTTGCAATGTTGTGAGAAAATATTAAAAAGGACTCAGGTACCTTTTACTCAGTAGGACCACCTTATAATACTATCACACTAAATGAAAAGCAGGAAATTAATCTTACAACAATCTAAAGAACATATTCAGATTTTGCCAGTTTTACATGCACTTGTATGTGTGTTTGTGTTGGTGTGTGTGTTTGTACAATTTTATTTATTGTGCTGATTCATATAATTACTAACTGTAGTGGTAGGGAGGCACAGTGCAGGTTTTCTATGATCCAAATAGACGGGTAAAGGAGAGTCCTGGAGCCCTCAGTGCCTTTTGTAGGCTTTTATTGAGTTTACCAGTGTAGGGTAAGGAAAAATGTCATTTCTGCCCTCCTGCCATCAGGATAGATGATGGATCCTTGCGGTCCTGAATGCATGCCTGATGGCGGGCACCTGGATTAGGGTGTGGGCAGAGGTAGATGGGATTCACCTGGGCTGAGACTGTGCTTTTAAGGGTGGCGTCACGGGGACGCCAGCAGAAGCCGAAAGAGAAGCCGAGAAGCTGAGAAGCAGCAGAACAAATAGAAGAGCAGAGAAGCAGAGAGAACGCCAGAGACCCCAGATAGAGTGAGGATTTGCTGGGGGCTGGGAGGCCTGCCAGCCTCCCGGCCCCCCAGCACCCTTACCTGCTGTGTACCAGGTAAATCCCAATAAAAAGACCTGCAAAAAGCCACTAAGGACTCTGATTCCTCCTTTACCTAGGAAACCTGCACCATGTCTATTCCTGCCCTTACAACCACACACATGGCAGGCAGGGGGCCAGGAGGCTGGCAGGCTTCCCAGCCCCCAGCAAGTCTTCACTTTCTCTGGGCTCTCCGGTGTTTTCTCGTGGCCTCTGCTTCTCTGCTGGTTCTGCTCTCATTCTGTTGCTTTCCTTTTCTTCTCATTCCGTTCCCATGATGTTGCCCTTAAAAGACCAGTCTCAGCCCAGGTGTACCCACCTATTCATGCCCACGCCCTACTCCAGGTGCCCAGCAGGCATGCATGCAGGACCACAGGGATCCATCATCAACACTAATGGTGGGAAGGTGGAAAAGCCTGATCGTTTTTCACTTACCCTACACCAACCCAATCCAGATACAGGACTGTTTTATCCTCAACAGGAATTTTGATCTTGAACTGTTAGTTTCCCAAAATATAAGAATGGATTTCTACTTTTTAAGTCATCTTATTTGAGGTATTTTTTAGAGGCATGTGAGTGAACTAACCACACACGGTATTATGAAGCGTTTAAAGGTCTAGGTCTGGCTTGTGTACTTTATAAAGTATCACAGGAGAGTTTCATCTTCTCATGAATTCCTAAATATTCAATGTAAATGTTCATTTCCTGAAGTAGCCTGACTATCCACAGGAAAATGAACAGCTTCCATCAAATATTCAGAGTATCTGTGTCCCACACACACATTTCCTGTCAGTTCTCACACTTTAGTGAGAATCAGAATGATGGGGAACTTGTGAAAGCACAGGTCACTGTGCTCCTCTCAGGAAATGATTCAATTGGTCTCTGATTCTATTAGTTGGGGCCAGTAATTTGCATTCAAGACAAGTTCTTGGTGCTGGCGCTGCTGCTGGTGCTGTCACCACAGTCTGAGAGGCACTAGTCTGTATAATTTCACTTACCTTCGATGACTGATTTTTTCCTCATCATCCCCGACTTAGCAAAAGTGCTTGACTCCAAATGTAGCTCTTTCCCTTAAAATAAAATTTTTCCCCTTAAATTCACATCTCTCTTTGAACGACTCTGCTTCGATATCCCAAAGAAACCACAGACAAGATGTATACACACTGAAATAGGGCCTCCCTGGTGGCGCAGAGGTTGAGCGCTGGGTTGCGAAGCTGCCGCAGCCTCTGCGGCGCCGGTTCGATCCCCGGCTGCTCCCCGGCCACCAGAGGAGGGTCCCACATGGCGCGCAGACCTCTCCTGCCGCCCGCTGCTCCCCTCAGCAGTGTACTTCGGTCCTTCTGCCTGCTCTGCTCCCCGCTCTGGCTCTGGTGAATTCTCTCACTCTCCCGCGCTTCTGACTGTACCCAGTGCTTGTATAATAAATAAATAAAAATAATCTTTAAAAAAAAAAAAAAAAAAAAAAAAAAAAGATGTATACACACTGAAATAGCCATTTCTCCTTTAAAGCTCTTTTCTCACATGCATGCCTCTACATCTTCCTTCCACCCATCTCCCAAAACATTTTTGAGTTTACATCCTTCTCCTTAGTGTGTGCTGATTCCACCTGCAGGGTTAGTATCCTCTCTGAAATCATTTAAGTTCAGGTACCCACCAATCTCACCTGTAAGACCACAGGGCTGGCTGCTGCTCTCAAAGACAACATCAGGAGGGCAGAGACTTTGGATGATGACAGTCCTGTATAGAAGCCTCCTCAGAGATTCTACATTGTTTACCAAATGTGGATTCCTAAACATGACAGCAAGTTCCTGGGTGCCAGTGCCTAGTGGCCTGATGTCATCTGCTTCTGCTCACTTCAAATCCCATGCTCTACTCAACTGATTATGTCCTTCATTCTGACATTCCTCAGAAAAACCTGTGTCAAGTGTGACCTCCTTTTGGAGGCTTCCTTTGCTATGTACGCCCAGGTCTGAATTAATCAGGCCTCTGCTATCTGGGCAGACCCAGTAGTACTGCAACAACACAGCATCATGCCCATCTTTTGACTTGTTTTTCTACCCCATTGATTTTACTGTACTAGAGTTATTGTTGTGTGTGTGTGTGTGTGTATAATATATATATATATATATATATATATATATTTCTTTTTTGAGAGAAAGATTTTTTTCCCTTCTTGAGAGTTGTAATTCTATTTATTATATTATGTTGCTGGAAAGGGATAATTTTTCTTCAATTCTCTCTCATATATATATATATATATATATATATATATATATATGAACAATACAGCATATGAAGATGCCAGTATTATACATGGTCTCAGGCTCTTGGAATATATCCCCACAGGATAGGGGAGACCACTGTCCCAGCACACTAAATGACACACAGTGGTGACACAATAGAAAAGCCTGTTTCTCCTACATCCTCAGTCCAAGGAGCAAAGTAGCAAACTTGTGTCAGGAAGTTTTGCTGTCTACTGACTGATGCCCATCAGCATCCAAAGAAATGCATGTACACATGACCTACTGACCAATCTCCCTATAACTTGTCTTCAATTTTGAAGTGAAACTACCCAAATGTTCTTGTTAAGATCTTGTTAATATAATGATATAGGATACGTGTAAAACATGCAAATTGATGACTTCCAAAGTATTAAAAAAAACCCTGAATTCATGCATATTAGTGCAATTATAACTGCTTAATCGTGGGGCTAGTTTAAGAGGAAAGATAACCATCTGTAGACAAATGCAATTTTGCAGTGAATAAGCCTCTTAAGATTAGAGAATTAAGATTGACATTAATTATATATAAGTCATTATTATATTTAACTCCTTGACTAGAGAGAAAAAGACCTATATAATGATGGTGAAAATTAGCAGTATTTACTCAGGTTACAGTTAGAAATCTCCTTTCTCACATCCTTGAGGAATACCATCTGCCTTGAAATTTGGAGCTTGCTAAATGCTCTCTAACAAGAAGAGTGCATTGAATTTATTTGAATTTTTTTTTCTTTTTTGAGAGAAAGAATTTTTCCCTTTCTTGAGAGTTGTAATTCTAATTATTGTATTATGTTGCTGAAAGGGATCATTTTCCTTCAATTCTCTCTCTTAATTCTGTGATAATATATATCTAAACCAAAGCAGACTTCTGGGATTGACCATTGGAATCATCTTTTCACCTGACAGTTCTTGTTTAAAATTTCTGACATACTGACATATTTGACATTGACACATTGATATACTGCAATCATTCTAAGACATTTACATAATTATAAGGTAAAAGTTCAGTTTCCCTTCTTCTGTATCAGTTATGGTTATATGACAGGGTGGAAAGTCACTAAATTAAGAAAGAAATATTTACTTCATATATATGATGTCATAGACAAGCCCCTGAATCTCTCTGTAGATGAACTTCCTCATTAGTCAAAAAAGGCAAAAAAGGGCCTCCCTAGTGGCTGTGGGGTTAAGTCCCAGAGCTATCACTCATATGACCTGAGTTTGATCCCCAGCCAGGTAGTGAACCCACGTAGTGTGGCTGACCTCTCCTGTTTTGCCCACTGCTCCCCTCAGCAGTATATTTCAGTAGATCCACCTGTTCTGCTCCTCAACTCTATTTCTGGTGAATTATCTTACCCCCCTGTACTTCTGGCCTACACCCCAGTATTTCTACACAAAAATAAATAAATAAAATCTTTAAATAAATTTCCATTGCTTTCTATGGCATTTTCTAACTTTGAGAAAAATGATACATTACAGGAAATAGTTTCTGTTTTCCCTTTTGAGAACGTTTATAAGTTTCAAATTTTATATTTATTTTGTGATTATTTTATAAAGATTCAATCATTTTTGGATTATTTTGTCCAAGGCATCAGACCATGTCTGCTTTGCTTTGTAGCTCCAGCATCCAGCAGAGTGTGTAACACAAAGTGGTAGCTCAGCAGGTATTTGTGAAATAATTAAAGGAAAATTGCAGTTTTAATCAACAACCTTAGACCTACATTTGGTCTCATTAGTAGATAGAGAAATTGCCCTTAAAGTTTCCTGAGTACAGAAAGTGTAAGAAAGCATGGTTAAAGACGTGTCAACAGTTCAAAGTGGATGGTTAAATGCACCAAAATAGTAAGAATAGTAAAAATTTAAAAAATCTCACCAGCAAGTCTAATTCAAAGGGACACATATACCCCTATGTTCATTGCAGCACTATTTTCAATAGCCAAGTTATGGAAACAAACTGAGTGCCCAGTGGTAGACAATGGATTAAGATGTAGTGTATTTACACAACAGAATGCTAGTCAGCTACAATAAATAAACAAATAAACAAACAAATAAATAAATAAATAAATAAATAAATAAATAAATGAATAAATGAAAGAGAGAAAAAAGATGAACTTTTGCTATTTGTAACTTGGATGATATTAAAGGGAATTATTCTAAGTGAAATAAGCCAGGGGAAAAACAATTATCAGATGATTTCACACTTATGTGGAATATAAAGAAACAAAAACAAAGGAATAGGCAAAACAAATGAAACAAACCATAAAAATATAAGGGTAAAATTGAGGATAACAGAAGGAGAGGGTGAGGGTGGCTAGCAAAGGAGGAAGGGAGGCCCACAAATAAGGGTGAGGACTTTGGTGGTTGGTGTGATGTGGTAACAAATATCTGAAAAAGCATTAACATGTACCTCTAAATCATATACAGTGTTGTAAACGCTGTATATAACTTCAATAAACATATAATACAATTTTTTATAGAAGGAATAAAAGAAAAATTAAAGTTTTCATTATTGCAATAGTATTTATGTTCTAGGAAATCCTCTAGCTGAAATGACCAGGAAATGGGAGAACCAGTATTTATACACATTTAGATTGTTTTATAATAATGTCCCTGTAATAGTGGAATATCAGAATTTTTGAATACAGGAAACTTAATATAGTATTACTTGTTTATATTCTCCTTTGTTTTCCTTGCTGCTGGAGGTGAGTTATCAGACATTTTTGAAGTTTATATCATGATGTATTTTTCGTATGTTTTCTAGTCTATTTTTTGATTTCAGGTCTTACATCCAAGTCTTTCGTGCATTTTGAGCTGATTTGCATGTATGGTGTGATAGAGTGATTTAGTTTCATTATGTACAGTGAAAGAAACAGTAGCTGGAACTAAGAGACACCATACTAAATGGGGGAAGATATTTGTACATCATACATCTGCAAAGAGACTTACCAAAGAGCTACAAAAAGCTCATACAATTTTACAAAACAAAACACTCAATTAAATAATGGCAGAAGAACTAAATAGGTACTTCTCCAAAGAAGACATGAAGATGGACAATAAACGTGTGAAATAATGTTCATCTTCATTTATCATCAGGGAAATGCAACTCAAAGTCACAGTGAGATGCTACTATACCCCAGTGAGAATGACCTGTATTTCTTTTTTTTTTTTCTTTTCCTTTTTTTTTTATTTATACAAGAGCCAGGTTACAGACCAGATGTGCGGGAGGGTGAGAGGATTCACCAGAGACAGAGCAGGGAACAGAACAGGCAGACTGACAAAATACACTGCTGTGGGGAGCAGCTGGTGAGACAGGAGAGGTCTGCTCGCCATGTGGGTTGCTCTGAGGCCGGCGGGGATCAAATTGGCACTGCAAAGGCTGCGGACAGCTTCACAGAGCTGCGCTCAACCGCCTGCGCTCAACTGCCTGCACCACCAGGGAGGCTCTGGCCCATATTTCTTTTTAAAATAAATAAATAAAACAGAAACAACAAATACTAGTGAGAAAGTAGAGAAAAAGAGACTCTCTTACACTGTAGGTGGGGATGTAGACTGCTCCATCCCCTGTGGAGAGCTTTGTGAAGTTTCCTCAAAACCCTAAAAATGAGTCTGTCTATGATCTAGCATACCTACCCAATCTACTTTTGGGTAGGTATCTACCCAAAGATAACAAAAACAGTAATTCAAGGAAACCTACACCCCTATGTATATTGCAGCACTCTTTACAATAGGCAAGATATGAAACAACCTAAATGCCCCCAGCCACAAATGGATAAAAAAACATGTTGTAAATATACATAAAGGAATACTACTCGGTAATCAAAAATAATAAACTCATGCCATTTACAGCAATATGGATGGAGCTAGAAGGAGTTACGCTAAGCAAAGTAAGTCAGAAGGAGAAAGATAAAAAACAGATGTTTTCACTTATATGTGAAATAAGGAGAAACCAAACAAAAGGTCCAAGACAAACCTTGAAAGCTGACCATGGATCTCAGGCTTCCAAGAGGGGAGGAAGTGGGTGAAGGGGTAGTGTGAAAACAAGAGGGGAAAAGAGCACAATAGTCTATGACTAACGTTACCAGAAAGGGAGCGTGGGGGGTGGGAGAAAATGGGAGAGGGTGGTCCAGTGGAGGATTACAGGGTTTTGCTGGTGAATGTGGTGAAATAGCACACAATTGCAGAGGTATAAACCTACACCCCTAAGACATTTACTTTGTTGTAAACCAGTATAAATCATTAATAAATAAAAATAGACACATGAGAAGTTACTTAGTTCATTTACTTTCAGGAATCAGATACCAAAATTCCTAATACATGGAGAGATTTGCCTTTAACAAAGGAGTGGCTGAAATTGGCTGGTGTTTTTAGGGTTCTTGCAATGTCCAATGCAATCCCCTGAGAGTATCAGACTATTTAAATGCTGCTGAGAAGCAGAGGAACTAAGCCCAGCTAAGGCACCACGTAAAAATAATTTGGAATCTGTAAGGAAAATGAGTTAATCATATTAGGGGGAAAGGATGTCCTAAGCAAACTCCATACAGGCTTTGTGGATGCCATCCCCACTTCATAAAGACAATGGGAACTACAAATCCCATGATCCCCAAAGGGAGGTTGCCAGGACCTGAGGGTGGAGTTAAGCAGCCATTTTCTGGTGCTTGTGTTTATAACCAGCCACGTGAGTGGGTCTCTCTCTTGGCTTGTGCTACTGCCAGGCAGGTTTGGTCTCCACGGATCATTTGGGATTCCAGGTCAGCAGAACAGGTAGGACACATTTAAGAATTTATCTCCCTCTTTTCTCCCTGAGTTGTACATTTCCTCATTTCCCCTTCCCTTGTAAATAAACCTTCTGTTAACCTTTTGTGTGTGCCTGCATAAGGCCCCTTTAAGTGTGCAGGTAAGGACACACAGTCAGGAAACCCATCTTATATCAGGGCTGCCCTGTAACAATGAGACTATTTTTCACCTTCCAAGTAATAGCCCATAACCTTGAAATGTTTTATTTTTCACCTTTTGGACATCTGGCAAACAACAGTGTCTTGCATGCACAGCAATGTATCAGTATGTAACTATGGGTACATAATATAAAGGGGGCTTGGAGGCTCATTTATTACTCTTGCCTTTGTCTCTCTGTGATTGCATGCCTGCCTACCTACCTGTGTATACCATCCCCTGTTCCTGCATTAAAGGCATCTTAGACACCTCTAAGGCATCGAGATTCTTCTTCCACTTTCCCAAATCGACAAAGAATCTGCCTGGCCTAGAGTGGTTGCAAAACAGTCAAACTAGGAAAATAAGTTATATGGATGACATATGCAAGATGACTGGAAAGGTATTAACTTCTTTCATAACATGCACTTAAATATGACACTTTAAACTCAAATACTTAGCATTTCTCTCTCCCACCCTCCTCAAAGTAAAACTAAAACATTCTTCCAGCTGCACAGATTTTTATGCTAACCTCTGATCCAGGATCTAACATGATTTTGATGAAGTTATTAAGAATAAAGAGTGCTGAAATTTGATTTTATTTTTAAATTAGAAAGAAAAAACTAAATTTCACCTTCCGGTGGCGTATGGCTCCAGGAATTTTAACAGTGTACAGATTCTTGGATCACTTTTGTGATTAGGGTACAGGGTAGCATCATCACCACAGAAACTCCCTGTTAGCAATCCTTGCAGTCAGGCCCCACTTCTAACCATCGCTACACTGTCTGTTATCTTTCTTTATAGCTCAATAATTTTGAGAATCACAAATAGCACTTCAGAGTGTGCCAACTTTTAAAACTTGCTTATTTCAGCATACTGCATGAAGATGCCTTTAATGAACATCCAAGTTGTGTGTTTATCAAGAGTTTGTTTCTTTTTTATGTGTAATTTTCCTTTCTAGACTACATTTTGCTTATCCATTTACTTGTTGGAGGATTTTGAGGGTGGGTAGAGTTTGGAGATTATGAATAAAAATCTAACATACTTTTGTACATACATATTTCTGTAAACACAAATTTTCATTTCTCTGCAACAAGGATCAGAAAACTAAGACCCACAGGCAAAATCCAGACCATTGACTAATTTTGTAAACAAACTTCTATAGGAAAGCAGTCATAATATTATTATATATTGTCTATGACTGCCTTCAGGCAGTACTTGAGTAGTTGTAATGGAGGCTTTATGATCCTCAAAATCCCAAAGTCTACATTGCTACTAGTGATTCTTAAGTTTTCAAACTTTTGTTCTAGGATAATAAGTAGGTATGGACTCGTTAGGCCTTTTGTGTGATGAATGAACTGTCTGGCAGGTCTTAGCAACCCCTACCATCAGGTCTTTTATACCTTGTACAATCCCCTTGAGTGTGGAGCAGGACCTCTCTTGTTTAAAACGAACAGAACAGGGCCTCCCCTGATAGTGCAGGTGGTTGACCGCAGTGCTGTGACGCTGTCTGCAGCCTCTGAAGTGCCAATTCAATCCCAGCTGGCCTGGCAAGGGTCTCACATGGCACGGCAGACCTTTCCTGTCTCGCCCGCTGTTCTTCTCAGCAGTGTATTTTGTCAGTCTGCCTGTTCTGTTCCCTGCTTTGTCTCTGGTGAATCCTCTCACCCTGTTGCGCATTTGGCCTATACCCTGGTTCTTGTATGAATAAATAAATAAATCTTAAAAAAATAACTAACAGAACATGACAGAGATGATGGGATTTCATTGCTGTGATTATTTTTTTTAGGATTTATTTATTTGTGCATACAAGAATGGGGATATAGGACAGATGTGGGATATAGGGGATATAGGACAGGGAGTGAGAGGATTCACCAGAGACAGAGCCAGGAACAGAACAGGCAGACTGATGAAATACACTGCTGAGGGGAGCAGCGGGCGAGACAGGAGAGGTCTGCTGTGCCATGTGGGTTAGATCCCTGGCCGGGGACCAAACTCATGCTGCAGTAGCTGCGGGCAGCTTCATAGGTTGTGTCTTAACCCCTTGCGCCACCAGGGAGGCCCTACTGTGATTTTGTTATCCTCTCCTTGCTAGTTAAATGAAATAGTAGACAAGTATGGAAAACCTATGTGGAAAGGAACTGTCCTGACAAACTCCAGGGACTACAGAAAGCTTTCAGATGATGACAAGCAGAAGTCAGTCATTCTCACAGCTACCAGAAATTAATTCTATAAATAACCCAAGGGATATTTTAATAAAAGTTTTTTTTCCAATTAAACAATCAGATGAGAACACAGCCCAGCTGGCACCTTGATTGCAGACTTTTAAGACCCTGAGGAAAAACTCAGCTATTCTGTACCTGAACTTGACACAAAGCTATATTCTCTGTTATTTCAAACCCACAGGTTATGGTAATTTGTTATGAACCAATAGCTTCATATGGCACTTTAAGTGTCAAACAATTTTCCAGAGGAACTACCATTTTGCATTCCCATCAGTAATATATGGATGGGCTTCCTTATTTCCTTACTTGGGAGGGGTGTGTGTGCATGCATGTGTTTCTGTGTGTGTGTGTTGGGGGGGTGGAGGCAATTTAAGACATTCCTGTAGATAGGTAGTGATATTGAATGGTAGATATAATTTGAAGTACACTCATGGTTAATGATGTTGATCAATTAGTTATGTGTTCTTTTGCTAACCACATATTCTCTTGATTACATGGATTGTTCAAGTATTTTGTTTATTGTTAATAGTGTTTTTAGTTTTCTTAAATTTGAGTTTTAGGAGTTCTTTACATATGCTAAGTACACGTTCTTTATTATATGTGTCACCCACAAATATATTTCCCTGTCTGAAGATCATGCCACTCTCTAAATAGTATATTTTGCAAAACACATACATTTTACAATTTAATCACATATTGGTTTTTTCCTGTTGTTATCATACTTTTGCATTACATCCGAAAATTCTTTACCTCAACCTAGAACTCAATGGATTTCTTCTGTTTTTCTATTATGCTTTATAATTAGTTGTCATAACTTCTCTGAATCATTGGTTGAAAGAATGAACAGCCTAGCTCTATATTCATCTGCAACAAGAAAATGTAGAGGAATTATTCTGAGAACCTGCTTTTATATTGACTCTTTTAGGATCTTCTTTTCTAGCTGGTGATATGGGACAGCGATGGTAGGGTAGGCAACAAGCCAGTGACTTTGAGATTACAGTGAGGAGAGTAGGAAATGCGACAGGCATATGCAGTCAACAACCAGCAGCCCCTGTTCATATCTCAATTTTCCCAATTTGAACTGGTTCACCTCCTTCCTTTCTTCGGTTTATTTTAGCCTTATTGGCGATTGCTAAGAGAATTGATTCCTATTTCTATCCCAGTCCAATTTAATATAGCTTCTTACAGATCACTCTCCTAATGAACAAGTCAACAGACAATTACTGAATAGGCACTCGACCCTAACCGCACACTGGAATTACTTAGGGAGTATTGCGCCCCACTGCACAGATTCTGATTTAATTTTTCTTCATGGGTCCCAGCATTGATACTGCTAGAGCATTTTCCAGATGAGTTTAATCTGTAGGCGTGGTTGAACCACACTGATCTATGCCATGTTCGGCAAGGAAAATAAAGTGGGAAGCTGACCACAATTCTAATAACCTAACTAGAACAGGCAAAATAAATGTGTGTATATTATGCACCCAAATCTGTGACTACATAGACACTACAGGAAATGCTTACTTGACACAGTTTCCATAGTTTTTTTCCCCAAAATAAAATCTTCTGTGCTTGGTGGAAAAGGTGGCATGACAAGAAAGAATCATGCTGTTTGCAGGGGCAAATTTATTTGATTATATTATGTTCATCTAACAAGATTTTCATTTGTACTCATAATAAGATGTAGGTGATCCTTTTGATTTGACCTATTTTGGGGAATCAGTGATAACTACAATATTAATATGCTATAAAATATAGACTAATGAGCTCCAAATTTGGAGAAAGGACTGTGGTTATAGACAGTGAAAGAAGACTTGATAAAAACAATAAGACTTAACTAAGACTGAAAGTGAGGCAGGTGTTTGATCATAAGAAGGGCTGGGAATTGGAGTGTATAGAACATATCCAAGGAGCAATAAAAAAAAAAAAATCTGCCTTTTACCTTCAGACTTTTGCAAGCCTCACCCTGACATGTAACACAGAAAGGTATTTCTCTTAATCTAACATCATGCTTAATAGTTCAGAGAACAAACTCAGCTTTTACTTTTGACATTATCTCTGAAGAGGAGATGCTGAAATCTATTACCTATCTATTTTTCCTAAAGAATAATAGTTTTAATATTTTCTCTATGACAAGATACTGTTTGATGCTTTAAAATATTATGTAATTTCATTTTTATCTCACTTATATGAGTTGATATTCTTATTTCCATTTGCAGGTAAGAAAACTAGAACCCAGAGAAAATATGTAATTTTCCCAATAGCATGCAGCAAATTATAGGTTAAGTGATGATTTGAACTCTGGTATCACAGATTCTAAAATCAAAGGAAAGTCAAATATTTGCTTTAGTGGAGAATAACAGAGGAACTACTTCCTCAGAACACAAATGAGTTTGAGAGTACGTGATCCTCTTAAAGTTGGAAAAATAGATTAATTCAGCAAAATACAATTATGTCAAAAGATAGGAAGGCACATTAAAGTATAAATGGAGAGATCTGATCACTACGAGGCAGGAAACGAGGTGGGTACACAGATGTTGCTCTAATAGTATTTCACGCCCTTTACCACCAAATCTTAATGTCTAAGTGACCAAATGTGTCTATGAAAAAAATAAATAAATAAAAGCAAATCATCACTAACAATAACAGAGAAAACAGAGTGAGTCTCCATTTTTGCACATCTGTGAAGTGGTTAATGATGTGAATCACAAACAAGAGAGAGATCATAGCAAAATGGAACTGCCACCCGTCTCACGCATCGTTAGCAAAGTTAAAGTAAATGGGTACAATATAATAGATGCCCTTTTTAATATTAATGCAAGAAAATGAGCAACACACTTTTTCTTTTTTTGCTCCAGCTCTGTGCCTTTAGACATCTGACATGGCCACTGTAAGGATGTGACCCCAGTTTTGGGACTGTGCCATTTCTATGAACATGCATGACTAACTGTGGCTTGCCTGGCATGGTCAGAATTGAGATTCGTGTGAGGAATTTGGATTTCAGTCTGTATCTTTTCTCATTCCTGATCTCATCGGGAAGGGTGCCCCATTCTAATATGGCACCTGAGAAGCAAACTCCAGAACGGACCCAGCTAGGGGAAAGATCGTCATCATCATCATCATCAGTTCTTGGATTTCTGTTTCATTCTCAATGCCTATAGGTAGGAACACTATCAGGCTTGGCTCCATCTTCTGTGTAGAAAATTAGAGTATAAAGAAGGAGCCACATTTATGACTAATAAATGACTCCCAACACCCAGATCCCTGCTATTTCCATGATTAAGGGCCAAATAAGATTAGAAACGCCACAGCTAACTCATTCTCCTGGTGGATTGTGAACTTTCTGTGGGGAAAAAAAAAAGCCACTGTCATCTTCAACTCATGTTCCTCTTTTCCTCAGGGGTCCCAGGATTGGTGATACTGCTGGAACTTTTATAAAGTGACAACTAATTGTACATTCAGGGTAAGCTCTTTTCCTCCCCCACAGAACATGTAATTCAATTATAATAACGCTTTTTAACAATAATGCAGTACTTTCAAGTGAGATTACTTTGCCATCATTAATTAATGCATTATCTAAAGGACATGCATCTTTACGCCTCATGTTCCCTTGGTCTGTCTCTTGCAGTTTAAAGAAAATCACTCAGCACTGCCATCCTCTCTGGTACAAACACCGTGATTCAAAGCATGGGGTCAGGTGAACTTGCTTCTGGCAGTGTTTGCCAAACATTTCATAGATATTGTCCAATGCATTGCTTAGGTGGTATTTTTTTTTTTTCAAACTCTATTTTCCATAGCTTACTTTTTAATTGTAGATTAAAAGTCATTGGGCAGATTAAGTTTAATTCCACTCAGATGTGAATCATTACTTGCTCAATCAGCTCCATCTGCTGAATTCCTGTGTTTCCCCCCAAACATCCCCCAACTAGGTACACATTAACCCAATTCACTAGTCTTTGTTTCTTCCTGTCTTACCATCTTAGATACTGCAATGTGGAGTCCCAGCAAAAATTATGGCCAAAATATTCAATGTTTTATTACCTGCCAGCAAAATATCTGGGGACACAAATCTCTTGGGAGCTTTGAGCTTACACAGAGCTAGGTCTACAGTGATCTGGGAAAGTAAAAAAAAAAAAAAATATGCAAAAGTTGTCAAAATAGAAAGGTCAAGATAATAAAAGATGAAGATAATTGTGAACTGAGTCGTGGAATTAAACATTGTACATGTAAAATGGAATGGTGCTACTAATTTACTGATATTGAGAATACATCAGTCAGAGCACATCTTCCTCTTGCCTAATGTCCACTGAGGGCCTGCTGAGACCAGTACTGGGTACTGCAGAGCTATTGCCTCTGAAAAGCCACTGAGCATTGAAATTACACATGTCTTTAGTTTTTATTGTGTTTGAAAAACTAATGTCCAACTCCTTCCAGCCCCAATAAATCAGAAACTAAAAGAGGGAAGGTTGAGTAGGTGGACAAGTTAGAATTTATCAATACAGTATTCTAAGGAGATTCTGATGCAACTAATTTGTTCTTGAAAACTCCTACTGGCAGGGAGAAAGGAGGCAGGGCTTGCCCACTATCTCCTGGGCACTGACAACAATGAGGTACCTAGTTTATCATTTATACCCCAGGGGTGACCTGTCAATCCAAACTGGCCATAATTCCTTATTTTTTATGAGCCCTAAGAAATAAGAATAGTGTACAGCTTTACATAACTGAAAAAAATCAAAAGACCAGTTTCATAACACATAAAAAGCACATGAAATTCAGATATCAGTGTCTGCAAATAGAATGTTCTTGCAACAG
This sequence comes from Talpa occidentalis, assembly GCF_014898055.3. NCBI lineage: Eukaryota > Metazoa > Chordata > Mammalia > Eulipotyphla > Talpidae > Talpa > Talpa occidentalis. Next base: position 60,918,584 of record NW_023603184.1, on the reverse strand, counting down.
ACACACCCATTTTTTGACATATTGTCAATGACTGTTTTCATAGTGACACTGTTTGCAACAGAGATTATGTGAACCTTCAAATTCAGTATAGTTAATATTGATTCTTCACAGAAAAAGTTTAATAGCCCTTTATTTGGCCCCTATTCCAAACAAGAAGTTCTAAGCATGTGCTTTACCAAAACATCTTAGTGAGAAAAAGGAAGTGCAAAGGCATCGGAAATCCCGTATGAGATGTGTTCCTTGTTAGAAAAAGAGAGTTAACAATTGATCCTCTGTTTTCAGAAGCCCACAGTAAGAAAGGTGTCCTTGAATTATGCCCCTTGAATTATGTTTCTGGAACAGCAGCAGTAGCTTTACAAATTCTCAGGCCTTACCCAACCCACCAAATCAGACATTCCAGGATTGAGTTCCAACAATCTATGTCATAACAGGCCTTCCAGAAAACTCTCATAAGATTTACATTGTATGAATGACAATGTTTGGGAATCAGCATGCTAAGGAATCAGAAAGCAGTTATGAACAAATGGACAAAATCCTGTGCAGCCAATGTATAAGTCCATTGCTCTGGTCCCTGTGTGATTTTGACCAAATAAAGATATTTCTAGAAAAACAGGAAATAAAAAGGTCTCCCTGGCAGCCTAGGGGTTAAGTCACAACACTCTCACCCCTACAGCCTGAGTTTGATCCCCAGCCAAAGAACTAACACACATGGCACAGTAGACCTCTTCTGTGTCACATGCTGCTCCCCTCAACAGTGTATTTCCATGGATCCGTCTGTTCCGCTGCTCGCTTTGTCTCTGGTGAATCCTTAAACCACCCACCTCAACCTCCGCACCTCTGGCCTACACCCTGGTTGTTCTACAAGATAAACATAAATAAAAAGAAAAGAAAACCTGGTCTGCTTGTTGAGATACAAACTTCTGAAGTGCCTTCTGTGATTTCAGGGTAACAGTGACCCTATAGTTTATACTGCCATGAGACATGGACATGAGATCAAGAACCCGGTGAAATGGAAAATGCTTCTCACATCTGCCAAATAAAGCCAATCTACAGGCAAACGTCGCTTGTTTTATACGAAAAAGACTGAGTATCATTAACCGAACTGCTCTTCTACAACTATTCTCTATCTCACACGCTCAAGAAACCTAAATAATTCACTGTGAAGATTCTCACTTCTTCAAAGCTCCCTCTTAACAAGTCATCCTGCCTCCCTTTCAGAAATGTAATCCTGAAAAAGACTTAAAAGGAAAAAAAATCTTGAAAATCAGATCATAACACTAAAGAGGCTCTCCAGATGCTTTTGGAATATTCCCAGGCAGTGACAGACCAAACTTTTCCCTCAGGTTTCTAGACTATGTTATGTTTTAGCATCTCATTAAAAAAAAAAAATCAACACAAAGCAAAGCAACAATGTGTTTCTCGGGGACAATGATAATCCCAGTAATGAAGATGGTTGGTGGCATATCTCCCATTTATTGAGTACTCCCTATGCACCATGCACTGTTCCAGAAACTCCCCACAGAGTATCACATTTTGTCTTCACAGAAACCCAGTGGCAGGTATTAAGTTCTCTCAGAGGTAAGACATCTGAATTGATTGTGGTGAAAGAGGGGATTGGAGGAGATATTCAGGAGGAGTATGGTAATATTTGAGTCTAAAGAAATTCTTCTGGGAATAAGAGACAAAATATAGCAAAATTTTCCCAGCTCTTAACTTTCCTGCAGAGAACAGTATGACTTCATCACAAGAGCCCACCCTCTCACCTACCCCTCCTACAGAGGTTTGGAAGCCATGAGGGGTCATAGCAACTTACCTTTAGCTCAGACATTAGCAAAGCTCCCATGGTACCACCATCAGCAGCCTATGAGGGCAGTGAGAGAGCAGGAGCTGCAGAGCAGGGCAGTCAGCAACAGTAACCTGAGAGGTGGTATGGGGTAAATATTTGTGAGGCTTTTCTGCCCTCCTGCCATTAGCATTTATGATGGATCCCTGTGGTCTTGAATGCATGCCTGATGGCAGACACCTGGAGTAGGGTGTGCGCATACCTAGGTGGATACACCTGGGCTGAGGTTGGGCTTATAAGGGCGGCACCATGGGGATGCTAAGAGAATGAGATCAGCACCAGCAGAGAAGCGGAGGCCACAAGAGACTGCCAGAAAGCCCAGAAAAGAGTGAAGATACCAAAAGTACCTTTGCCTGCTGTGTACCTGGTAAATCCTAATAAAAAGCCTATAAAACCATTGAGGAATCCTATGACTCTCATTTAACCCATCCGCTCAGGTCATAAAGGTTTGCCTTTGTGTCCATCTTGCCTCTACAGGTGGCTAGTAGGAGTCAGGGAGCGATCTTCCTGAATCCCAGGTGGGGATGGGCGTATTTCTACTCAGTGGAGGTCTCTGGAGTCAGTAGACATGTGGTACCCAGTGCGTCTTTCAGCATTGCATTATTATAGATCTGCAAACGGGGTAGTCTTGGCAATCCTTTTACACTATTGAATGCATTAAGATTTAAATTAATGAAGAATTTATTCTGCAATCACAAAAGGCTCAAAATAATATCAGAGGGTAAGAAGAAGTCTTTCAACTTGGCTCCTGGCTTGGCTCTGCTGGCTGCAGAGTAGAAGACTATAGAAATAGTGCTGCTTATCACTGGTTTGTACCATCTCCTTGAGAAGTTTGGCCTTGAAGTGTGTTTTAGTCAATCTGCCTGTTCTGTTCCCTACTCTGTCTCTGGTGAATCCTCTCACCCCCTGCACCTCTGGCCTACACCCAGGTCTTGTATGCATAAATAAATACATCTTTAAAAAAAAAAAGGTTTGGCCTTGAAAGGAGCAAATTATGGGTAAGAAGGAGGAAGCAGCTTACATTTCTATGCTACTTAACCAAAGTATTGGCAAGAGAGCTAATTATTTTTCCTAACTGGAAGAGTTTCATGCACTTACATTCTTGACCTGATTCTCTTTTTTGACTCTCTGTCTCTCTCATCCACACTCACACTCAGGGTTAAAATACATAGAAGGAAATATAGGCGAAACACTACGGGATTTGCACATCAAAGACATCTTTACAGACACATCACCCAAAGCAGTGATAGTGAAGAGAAAGATAAACAGCTGGGACTACATCAAATTAAAGAGCTTCTGCACAGCAAAAGAGACAATAACAAAAACAAAGAGAAACCCCACCAACTGGGAGAACATTTTTGCACCCAACACTAATGATAAAGGACTGATCACAAAAATCTGCAAAGAGCTGATGAGACTCAGCAACAACAAAGAAAATAATCCAGTCAAAAAATGGGCAGAAGAGCTAAAAAGAAACTTCTCTGAAGAGGAAATGAAAATGGCCAACAGACATATGAAAAAATGTTCAACATCACTTGTAATCAGGGAAATGCAAATCAAAACTACCATGAGATACCATCTCACACCAGTGAGAATGGCACATATTAAAAAAACTAGCAACAACAAATGTTGGCGAGGATGTGGAGAAAAAGGAACTCTTGTGCACTGTTGGTGGGAGTGCAAACTGGTCCAACCACTATGGAGAGCTGTGTGGAGATTTCTGGACCTACTAAACATAGAGCTTCCATATGATCCAGCAATTCCACTCCTAGGTATTTACCCAAAGGACACAGAAACATCAATTCCAAAGAGCACCTGCACCCCTATGTTTATAGCAGCACTGTTTACAATAGCTAAGCTTTGGAAACAACCCAAATGCCCAAAAATAGATGACTGGATCAAGAAGATGTGGTACATATATACCATGGAATATTACTCAGCATTCAAAAAAGATAAACACATGCAATTTGCAGCAACATGGATGGCACTGGAAGGGATCATGCTCAGCGAAATAAGCCAAAAAGAAAAAGAAAAATACCGGATGGTCTCACTCATAGCAGGAATCTAGAAAACTTAAATAAGGGACCAGGAAAATGAATATAAGAAAGTGAAAATCAAAATCAACAAAAAAACTATGAACCAGAGACACTTTTGGGGGGGTGGGGGGCGGGAGGGGAAGGATTGGGGTCAGAATGGGGCGTTTGCAATTGTATGGGGGAATATAAAAATAAAATTTAATATTTAAAAAAAAAAAAAAAAAAAAAAAAAAAACTCATATACACCCTAAACTCAGATCTAAAGATGAATGCACTTAAAATCAATTAAAATATTTACTACTAGTAATCTTCTTTGGACTGAACGTTCCTTATAAGTAAAGGACCTACTGTGTAGCTTATACATAAATCACATTTTATATACATCTTTATCCAAAAAATATTTTTATTGTTACTTTTCAGAACAGGAAACTGAGTTTTACTAGTCAAAACAATGTGTTCAAAATCATGCATAGACTCAACTTTCAGTCTTTTGAGAGAAACCTTGTATAATGTATATCCTTATGAGTAAAAATCTCCTGTTTTTAGATGTGCCTCTTGAAATTGCTATTGAAGTGAGTGTGTCCTCACATTTTGTTTCGACTTCATGGAAGGTCTCGATTTTTTTCAAACTATTTTCAACCAGATCCTGTCATTGAAATTTTAAAATATACTCTTCCTTTGAAAACACCCCAAATTATTCTTAGTATGAACGACGAACCAATTTCACTTTTAAACTGTATTGTTCTCATGTTTTTAATTCTATTGATTCTGCTATTAAATAAAAGAAAACCTTTTGAAATAAACACCAATATTTGAACTCTGAATATCTAGAGATTTATTTTTTTCCTCTCTCTATGCCTTTTGTGATTGTGGAAGACAAGCTCATATTGTCCTGAGACACATCATTTCTGCCCCAGGCACCTTTTGGAAATAGCTCTTTTGTCAAAGAAATAATTGTTGGAATGATTATTTAAATAAATAAAATAAAATTTTGTTGACCTAAGACATTAGAAGACTATCAAGGAGAGTAGCACTGGACAGGACTGTGCAATTGGTGGCAGTTTGCCAGTCCCAGAATAAGGCTTTCTTCATGATTTTAACTTCAAAGTGAAGCTACTTTTTGTTATTGTGCATTAATCTATTAAGTTAATTTTAATGTCTTCAAGATGTAAATCTTTTAAAACTTGGAGATGAACTAATATAAAATATTCATTGATTCTCAATAGAACTGGACAATTTCAGCTTATCCAACAACATTTTTAAAATGGAAGATAATCTCCATGACAGATTTAGATGCCAGTCTGAGTTATGACTTTTGAAGCAAAATGACCTCATGCATATTTAGATCCTATATATTAAAGACTGTTTTTTTGTAGGAACACTTATTACTGGCTACAATAGTTTCCAGCTAACAAATCAGCCCTGAATAGTGACTTACCAGACTCCTTGCTGTCAGTTAAAATGTTAATCTTGCTGTAGTCTTCCAATTTGCAAGAGGTTTTAAAAATGCAAGCCTTTTATTTGACTTGTACTGTATACATTCACTTATGGATGCTTTTGCCAAGAAATATATAAGAAATAACTTTTTTTTCCCCCAGTAAAAGATAATTTTTGTTTTGTTTTAAAGATTTATTTTATTTATTTATACAAGCACTGGGTAGAGTCAGAAGTATGGGAGGGTGAGAGAATTCACGAGAGCCAGAGCGGGAAACAGAACAGGCAGACCAACGGAAACACACTGCTGAGGGGAGCAGAGGTTACGGCAGTAGAGATCTGAGCACTATGTGGGACCCTTTCGCGGGGGCTGGGGATCGAACCGGCGCTGCAGAGGCTGTGGGCAGCTTCGCAGCCCAGCGCTCAACCGCTGAGCCACTGGGGAGGCCCGACAATTTTTGTTTTAATTAATTTATTTTTTTATGAAGTTTGTTTGCTTTCTTTTCTCAGGTGTAGTCCCCATAGAATTTCCACCACCAATGCACCCATGCACCATCACCATAGTCCCTTGTGCTCTTCCCGCCCTCACCCTGGTCTCTTTCCCAGTTTTTATGACTTTAGACATGATTATATTTTAGGTTATTTTCAAAACTTAGTACCAGAAATACCTCCACTAGTGAAATCCCTGAAGCGTCTTAAACTCGACTTAAGTGGCGTGTTATCATAATTACACCCTCTGTCCACATACCTCTGTGGATCACATATCATTGTGCCAAGGAGGACTCTAACACGCACAGATCTTATCTACTTACTAAAGTACCACATCGCTACTGGCTCTCTAAATATCTCAACAACCACCCAAACTGATCTTTTCGGTCTGCATTTTATCATAACAGGAAGCTGCCTCTTGGGGGGCTGTGTCCCTGTAATACAGCTCTCAAGTAGAATGAGATGACCGCAGCCATTCCTCTTTCCTGAAATAAGACTATTAGGTTGTTGGAGGCATCTCCTTCTTCAGCAAGCTTCCCCAGAGACACATGCAACAAGCTGATTTTCAAATACTTTTAGTCATAACCTGCTCTTTCCAGCACACTTTCATTAAACTCTTTAAAAATACAGTCATGCTGTCCATGGAGTTATGAGCAACTGCTCTGAGGTGAAAAAAGCAAACATGATTTCCAAAAGTTAAGTTCCTTTTATAATAAATTTCTTTAATAAATGGTCTTGTAAAATAATAATTGATGGCATGTCTTAATATTTACCAAGGAAAAGCTACAAATTAATTTCAGGATTATATAACCAGTCACAGGATTTTCTAATAACTGTGACTACAGACCCCAATTGATTGATCTGCATGCTGTTAAAAATAAGCCAAAAGGTAAATTTTGTCTTCCTGTAAAACACCAATTATTTATTTAATGAGAGTCGATCACTTATAACTTGTTTGTCTCTGCTTTGGTCACTAAGTAGAAAGGAATATCACAGGAGACCCAGCTACAGAGTCTGTGTGTCTTCATAGCACCCCAAAATCTGCCTCACTGCAAGATGCAGAACTTCAGCTAGTATTCTTAGACAATACTCACAGTCTGTTTTAATGGTCAGTATGTTAAAAAATAAAGGAATAAAGTAGAAAAAGGACACAATGATAAAAAAAAATGAAAGAAGGTTAAACTTCACAGAACACGGAAATAGGATCTAACTACCTTCTGGAACCAATTTCCTATTCTTACCATGAGTATTTGCTCCATGACTTCCCCTCATAGTGCCCCTGTAAATCATTCTCTCTCCTTGGTGTTGACACTCTTCAAATGCCATATGTTGCTCTCATTATTGTAACTTGCCTGGGGCTGTTATGACAAGTACCAGCTACATTCACAAGTGGAATGGAATAAGAATGCTTAAGGATAGTTTCCCAAAGCTATTGCTAGGTCATAATAAACATGTTAATTCTTTCTATTGTAGTTCATAAACTCCATCCTTCCAGCTTCCACTCAATCATTTTTTGGTGTGAGTGATCATCAGTTCCACTGTCATCCAAAAGCACTAGCTTGATGTATGCATGTGGATGCAATTTGTTATTCAAAACAAATTACATAGTATGGACCAATTCACCTTGCATTCTAATGTCAGGAGGTTGACTAAGGACAGAATGTGCACCTTGCAAAAAATCTTACTGTAAAATAAAGAAGGGCTGTGAGGTGGTACAAGCTAAGATAATGGGCCTGAATTTCCTTTCCTGACCTTTAGGTTCATAGTTGAGGTGGGAAAAGTAAAGCTTTGTAATTTTACACAGGGCTTGGAGTGGTTAAGTATTCAGTTATCAATTGAGTACTCTTTTTTTTCTTAAATTAGAATTATAGTTACCCTGTACAATTCCCAAGGCAAAATTTCCCTTCCCTTTAAAAGTATGTCTATGGTCTCCCCTGGTGGCGCAGGTGGTTGAGTGCCATGCTGTGAAGCTGTCCGCAGCCTCTGCAGTGCCGGTTCGATCCCAGCCAGCAGGCGAGGGTCCCACATGCCATGGCAGACCTCTCCTGCCTCACCCGCTGCTCCCCTCTGCAGTGTATTTCATCAGTCTGCCTGTTCTGTTCCACCCTCTGTCTCTGGTGAATCCTCTCACCCTCTCGTGCATCTGGCCTGTACCCCAGTTCTTGTATAAATAAATAAATCTTTAAAAAAAAAAAAAAGTATAGGGCCTCCCCGGTGGCGCAGCGGTTGAGCGCTGGGTTGCAGAGCTGCCTGCGGCCTCTGCGGCGCCGGCTCAATCCCCGGCTGCTCCCCGGCCACTGGAGGAGGGTCCCACATGGCGTGCAGACCACTCCTGCCACCCGCTGCTCCCCTCAGCAGTGTATTTCAGTCCTTCTGCCTGCTCTGCTCCCCGCTCTGGCTCTGGTGAATTCTCTCTCCCTCCCACGCTTCTGACTGTACCCAGTGCATGCATAAACAAAAACAAACAAACAAACAAATAAATAAATAAATAAATAAAACATGCCTCTATTAAAACAAAAATAAAAATAAAGTATAGCTAAGTGAACTGTAAAATAAACCAAATAACACAAAAATAAATGCTACCTTACTTGTCCCACATTATCCACATTTGATCCTTGTAATTTTCCCTTCATGGAGATGAAAACCTTTGATGAGAAAAGCTAATTAGTTATGGAATCATAATGTAGCCAATATCTCATAGCTTTAAATTAGATCTCCTTTTCATTGTCTCTATGCTGATGACAATACCAGGCAGGAAATGAGCAAGTCCTTGAAAGAGTAAAACAGAATTTACAAGTTATGTTGTAAATCAAAGAAGGATGAAATCATAGAACAGAAGTGATATAAAAAAGAGGCGATAGAACCCAAAATACTGAAGGTACTGGCTTACGATGATAAATTTGGAGAAATAAGCCAAAGGATTCCAGATTGAGGTGAGAGTCCATACAAAGACAAATAAGAGGAACAGGTCCTTTATGTATAAGGTGGTGTGTGTTCTTAATCTCTTCTTTTTGAAGAAAAATAGTAATGACAACAAAATTCAATTTTTTTACTTCTTTTTAGAAATTGAAACTGTGGCATTGTTGTCTGCAAAGCTTACTGGGAAGAAAGAAAGTGTTGGAATTTCATGCATCTTAAATCACTTTAAAACTGAATTTAGTGTTCTTGACACAGCCTCAAAATTAGAAAGTTTAATCTGCAGCAATTCTCTCCTATCCACAGATGTAATCTCACTTTGTGTGGAAATCAAACATTTCCGCTTACCTAATAGCTACAAAATTTGTTTGTGTGATTCTCAGTTTGACTAGAAGCCCATAGAGGTTATTTTAAGGATCAGGAACAGAAAATAAGAATGATGGGCTACAGAACAAGTCAGATATAGAAAGGCAAATGCCAGATGATCTCATTCATATAAGGAATATAAAGTAACAAAATAAAGAAACAGATAAAACTAAACCAATACAATCCCTGGAAATCTGACTGTAGAGTTGAGGCTACTATAGGGGGAGCAAGGGATGGGCAGGATGAAGCAGGGAGAGGACTCAATATACCGTAGTGCAGGATTATGGGTGCCTAGGTAATGGGTGTGGTGGGTTACATATATCTAAAGAGGTGTGCGTTTATCCTGCTAAATTATATAGTGTTATAAACCAATGCTACCTCAGTAAAAAAATACAGTAAGACCAAAGTGTGAGCCAATTTCCTCTAATGACGAATAAGCCCACACATAACTGCTAGACTTAATCTTGACTTTTGCCAGGTGACTTCGCCACCTCTGTCTTTCAGCATTATCTGTTCTTCTAAATTGTCACCTGTTTTCTTTAAGTATAAATGAGACAGCACAATTAAAATTTGAGTGGACTTAACATTACTTTGGAAGAAAAGCAATTACTGAGTGTCTATTAGTAAAGTCGTTTAACTGACCCTGGCTAGGAAATTAACTGTGGGACCAGGGATTTCTAACTCAGGGCAGTGTTGCAACAACAGAGACAGAGATCATCTTTTCTTTTCTTTTTTTAAAAGATTTATTTATTTATGTATATAAGAACTGGGGTACAGGCCAGAGCTGTGGGGGGTGGGGTGAATGGATTTTCCAGAGACAGAGTGGGGAACAGAACAGGCAGACTGACTGAAATACACTGCTAAGGGGAGCAACAGGCAAGTCAGGAGAGGTCTGCTGCACCATGTGGGTAGCTCCCTGGCCGGGAATTGAACTCGTGCTTTAATGGCAGCAGACAGCTTCATAGGTTGTGTCTCAAACCCTTGCGCCACCAGGGAGGCCCAGAGATCATCTTTTCTGAAGCGAGTCCTCACCACAGTGTCTTCTGGTGACCTGTCCTCACCTGGTGTTGCTCATATAGATTGGAGTTTCATGGGCTTCATATTTTATCTACCAAGTCCTGCTTCCTCATCCATTCCTGTCTATCTTGAGTTACTTCACTGACTACACAGTGTAATGTAGACCACCGGGTAAAGAGTAAGCAGCCTCGGTACCTCCCTGGTGGTGCAAGGGGTTAAGACACAGCACTATGAAGCTATCTGCAGACTCTACTGCACGAGTTCGATCCCCGGGCAAGGAGCTATTTAACCCACATGGCGTGGCAGACCTCTCCTGTCTCACCCGCTGCTCCCCTGAGCAGTTCTTTTGGTCTGTCTGCCTGTTGTGCTCCCCACTCTGTCTCTGGTGAATCCTCTCACCCTCCCATGCCTCTGGCCTGTACCCCAGGTCTTGTATAAATAAAAAATAAATCTTAAAAAAAATGAGCAAGCAGCCTCTAGTGTCACTGGCTAGCCAAGTATCACCCATGTCCTTCACCTTGTGTGTCCTCTGTGGGCTTCCATTTCTTCCAGTGTAAAATTATGTCATATTCCTTCAGTTTTTTGATTCCATGAAATAAAGCCTTAGATGCCAATCTACTGTATGGAAACTAAATGTTTATACATAAGGCATTTAGATAACTTAGTATCTTTGATATTAAAGCATTATGTTAAACTCAGGTGCTATTCTCTTCTCTCAGTCATTTCTCTATACCACAATGTTAATTAGCAGAATCATTAACATGTTTGAAACATATTGGCTGGCACCAGGTCTAAAATAATTTGAAAAGCTATGAGCATAGCATTATTAGAAAAAGATCAGGGGTGTGGGTGGCTGCCATTTGTGAGCACTGCCTATGGGCCAGGTGTTTTACCATGTTACTAGCAAATCCTGCAAAGTAGCAAGGATTATCAATTTTCTAATAAGCTATTAAAAGAAGATACCATATCTCATTTAAATTTAGAATCCTAGTGCTCCAATGCTGGTTCATTTTAGTGCCTAAAAATACTTTTCACAGGACAGGAAGGAAAGAGAGGGGTGTTTCATAAAACATGTTCAGGGTCTCAGGCTAGCAAGAAGCTGACCACTTACCCTTCCATCATAAGCTTCTAGCCAATTTGAGCTAATCATTAACCATGACAAAAGAAAATTAAACAAAACTAACGCATTTTAAACCATAAATATACTCCATAACCCAACATTCTATTCACTAGAAAACAGTTCAAGCCATAATTTTTGCTGTCAATAGACCAAGTGAAAACACAGACATAGACATATGAAGTGCCCACAACCAGTTCCTATTGTCTCAGCTCTGTATATTCATATTGATCTATTTTTCAGTGAACTCTACTGAAATAAAACTCAATTATTTAAAATGCACTGCATTTAAAGGATGACAGTTGTTCTACAGGGTGTTTAGAGAGACAGATAACCTCCTCGGTGGTGCTGATGGTTTCAGGTAGCAGAATTCCATTAACGCCAACTGACTATTTATCCTAAAGAAATATTTTCTGTGAGACAGTTATTACTAATATAAGCTACTTCTAAGAAATATAAACGCATTGATGATTCAGAGACCAGCTGGTATATATATTGAACACTTGGAGAAGGCAACATATTTTTAAACCCACTGAAAAGTTTGGCAATTAACTTTGTCCAAATGACTCAAGAATCCTTGGGGTGTGGCAACCTTTGCAGAAACTAGCAAAAGTATTGCTTCTCTTCATGTTTCTTCACAACTGATGAGAGAATCGCATGGTTTCTCATTATAGGAAACCCATTCACTAACTCATCTCTTGCTCATTATATTCATTCATATTCTTGTTTGTTATTCTTCCACAATTAACAATTTTATTTTTTAAAAAGATTTATTTATTTATGCATACAAGAATCAGGGTACAGGCCAGAGGTACAGGTGGTAAGAGGATTCACCAGAGAGAGAGTGGGGAGCAGAACAGACAGATCTACTGAAATATACTGCTGAGGGGAACAGTGGGCAAGACAGGAGAGGTCTGCTGAGCCATGTGGGTAGCTCCCTTGCCAGCTGGGGATTGAACTCCTGCAGGGCTGCAGATATGTTCATATTGCTGAGACTTAACCCCTTGTGCCACCAGGGAGACCCCATTAACACATTTTAAAAACCACTACTTATTTTAAAAGCTTAGGTAGTCAAAGATGTAAAGGGTATTATTATCATTTTCCCTAAAAACTCAGTCTGGACAGGGAAGAAAATGATCTAAATAAAAAGTAAGATCAATCTGATAAATGTACTGAGATATTATAAACAATATCATAGAGGATTACAGAATTGGGACAGGGATGCTGAATTTGACTTGGCTCTTTTGTCTAATATAGATGTGTGTACAGTGTGTGTGGAGCTGGGTGGGGGAGTGAAAGGTTGACAGTAAGGTGTTCTCTGCAGTCGCCTTCCTGACCTGCATGGGCCTTAAAATATGCCTTGAAGTTATGTGAGCAGAGTTAAAAGAATAGCAGGATTGGCAGTTTTTATTTATCTATCTATCTATCTATCTATCTATCTATCTATCTATCTATCTATCTATCTATCTATTTATTTTTTGTGGGACCCTTGCCGGCAGCCAGGGAATGAACCAGCACTACAGAGGCTGCAGGCAGCCTCGCAGCCCAGCGCTCAACCTCTGCACCACCAGGGGAGGCCCAGGATTGGCAGTTTTTAAAGCAAATCAAAGCAAGTGATGAAAAGTATGGTGTTTTGAATTTATAAGGAATAAACTCATAAGCAATTTACAATGATTTTTTTTTCTTAATGCTGGACTATAAACTTGAAAGCAAGAGGTGGTCAAACATAATTCAGATTAATGTAATGTAATCAAGCTATCTTTTCCACAGTGAAGCTATCTTTTCTACCATTTTAGGAGTTTTGATATTTTTTACAGTAGTTGTACAACCATTGGAGTATCAGAAAGCAGAATTTTATAGAAAAATAGTTCTATAATGCCTGTCTTATTCATGTTTACAACATCATATTTTTTAAAATCTAGAAAACCTTTACTTCAGTCTTATTTTATGATAACACCAACCTGAGATTATCCAAATTATTTATAGTACTTATTACTCCCACAGAGAGTCCATGCTAATTTGTTTTGTTAGAGAAATATTAACGAGTTCTAATATAAGATTCTGTTATAGACCTTACTGGCTTGTTATAAAGTAAATGATATAATATTCCTTTGTAACTACTAGTAATTCTGAATTCTGGAATCATTGAGCCCATGAGTTTTAGGTAAAGGAAGTTTAAGTGGACCACCCTAAAGCTGTGAAGTTGGAGGAAGGCAAAATAATCAGCAGTTAATAATAGCTAAGAGGATTTTCCCCTCTCTCAAACAGATTCAGAAAATTATGAACAAAACCTTATGAATATTAAATGAATCCCAAAACAGCAGAGTCGGCCCTAAGAAAACTGAAGTTGGGCATCTTTCATTAAACACAGTATGGTTTTCCTTACTTGGCCAGGGCAATTAGGGAAAGATGGGTGGTGGAAGTCTTTTTTTGTAATTCTTCTTGTCTCAAGTGAGACAATAATATCAGAGAATTTTCCATTCTTATAAAGGCCCTAGTTTTAATTTGGTTCATATTTTTAAAACTGCCTAATAGCAAGTAAATTTTGCTCAAGGTGCCCAGCCAAAGGATGGAGCGCTCTTTATTATTTTGCATCCTCTGGAAACTGAGTCTCAGCCCATGGCCAATATGAACCCCAGTCTTGGGCACACAGATACTTGAAAAACAAAGACAGAGAACAGTGGTCTGCACCATTGTATCCATTTTTACTGTAAGTATCCTAATTTAGAATGAGTTAAGATTTGTTAAGCATATCTTACCTAGGCTTTTTGCCTCCAGTATGGTTTCTATTAAAACAATTCATTCAATTACAGTCAGAATTGGTGATGCAATGCTGTGTTTATTTTTCTTTGATGTTTTTATATATTTTGTCTTGTTCATTTTGTGTGATCATTTTACTCAATCCATTTTTTTTTTTCTTTTGCAATTCTTTTACATGAGTCCATGCTGATATATTTCTATTTATTGTATATTTGGGTGACTTTTACATTTCACTCATTTGATAATGTGAGGACAAAGGAATGGTTTAATTCAAGAGAATGCTAGGTTTTGCTCCATTGTTTTTGAACCTTTGTCACCAAAAGTCAGTCCCATACTCTTGGGTGGAAATTATGCCTTACATGCGGCAGGTCTTTTATGAAACCATTTGGCATTTACCTCTCTTTATTAAAAAAAGGTACTCAACTGGACAAGTGATTGTTATCCTCCATCTTGATAAATTTTTCTGTTGCTAAATTACATTTCCTGCCCATCTCATTATTCACCTGCCTCTTCATGCTTGCTCTGCAGTATCAAAAGAAAGCTGTGGAATGCTCTGGAAATCTTTTTGCTCACCCAGAAGTGGTGATCTTAACTATGGATTCCTAATGAGCATATCATTAGGACACACAGTGCAAATGCCACTGTTACATGGGCTTGTTCTCAGTTTCTTTACATGAATAATTTTTACTGTAGTTAGAAAAACTTCATAGGTTTTGGTTTGTAGTTGAGCAGTTTTGTATAGTGCTTATAGATGGCATTTTCTGTTTCTCACTGTTTTATTTTCATTTGATTTTAGAGCACTTAGCTATCTTTTACCCAAAGCCCAGAGTAACATATTTAAGGTAAAAATGACTATTTTGTTAAAAATACTTGTGACTAGGCCTCCCTGGTGGCACAAGGGGTTAAGGTGCAACCTATGAAGCTATATGCAGCACGAGTCCGATCCCCAGCCAGGGGAGCTACCCACATGGCGCAGCAGACCTCTCCTGTCTCACACGCTGCTCTCCTCAGCAGTGTATTTCAGTCAGTCTGCCTGTTCTGCTCCCCACTCTGTCTCTGGTGAATCCTCTCACCCTCCACACCTCTGGCCTGTACCCCAGCTCTTGTATGCATAAATAAATGTTTAAAAAATAAATATTTGTGACGATTCTTTACAGATTATATCTAAACTCCTGAAGTTTGTCTTCCATATCCTTCATGATCTGACCTCTACCAACTCTCCAGTTTTATTTTTCAAAGTTTCCCATCACATATTAGGCTTGAGACATCTGTGTCAAACACATATTCCTTGCACATATCCAAATTTTGTTCTTCAAGGTCTCAGCCATCTGTCTGTAATTTCCTTTAAAGTTAAACAAGACAATATTACTTTGCTCATGGATAAAATACTGAGATAATTTTTGTAAATAGTAAATTGTATTTATAATGAGAAACATGGTAAAATGAATGTTATATGTATTTATATCAATACATATATATATTTATTATTTTTCAGGAACTTAGTTTTAAAAGTCAGCTTCATTTCCATTTCAAAAGTAAAAATTTTATGAAAAGAAATATAGTCCATTTATTTGTTCATTTACTCAGTAATTTGTGAATAATAGAAATAAGTTATACTGAGAAATATTATAGTTAGTATGGAAATTATTCCAAATTCATTTGATATTAAATTAATTAGAATTCAAGCAGATATTCAATAATTAAACTCCCAATATTTAGAAGTTTATTTCTCCCTTATGTAATAGTCCATTGCAGGTGTTTCTGGTTGGGGAAACTTACCACCATATGGTGATTCTGGGACACATGTTGCCACCATTTTATGACTCCTAAATCTTTTATTGCCTCAGAGCTTTCCACATTCAGATGGCAGACTAAAAATGAGAGAGAGGAGACAGCACAAGCTCTTCTTAACCACCCCAGGACTACAGAGGCGTATATAACATATGCCATATTCCATTAGTGACATCTGGTTAAAAGGCCAACCCTACATGCAAGGAGAGAGTTGGGGAATTCATCTTTGCCTGAGAATCTTCTTCCCAGGGGAAACTCAATACTACAGAAGAGAAAACATAAATGTTAACCATTTCTGGCAAAGTTGCACAGTAACACATCTATTTCCCCTGGCTTCATCTTTCAATAGATTTTACTGAAAATCATTGATTTTATGATCAATTTGTATCATAAAATTGATACTTTGATTTATTGATCAGTGTAAAAAAGTTACTCAAAAATGAAATGAAAGTCTGATTATAGGAGTATTTGCTGCTTTTTCAAACTATTGAAATATTGTCCCTATGTTCCTTTTCTCATCAGAGCAAAGCAATTTCCAGATTGTGGGTGTCGGTCCTGGTTAACACAATTAGTATTTCCCATCTTCCAAGAAATTACAATTAGTCAAAGGATGGTCATATGAACCATTTCAGGTCAATGAGAGCCAGGGATGCACATTTTACTTGACTTCTGCAGATAGTGGGAGTGTGTATAATTTTTTTTTTCCTTCACTCTGAAGTTGAGAAATTGCATGGTCTTCTGAAAATGATGTCCATTTTCCCTAATAAAAAAGAATTTTTTCTGAAAATTCAACACAGAGAAAATGGCAGAGAGAGAGAGAGAGAGAGAGAGAGAGAGAGAGAGAGAGAGAGAGGTCAGTTCTGCTTGACATCTGTTGGACACCTGAATCAATTCACTTGTTTTAATCATTTCAATCCTTGATTATATTTTTTGACATTTTATTTTTATATTTTTGATCAGTTGATAAATTTTAAATGGAGTTAATATTTGGATACCCGCATAGGTATTGCCACTGTAGTGTACTCACTACCAAACCACATATTCTACCACCATAGTCCATTGTGCTTCCTTCCCTTTTTGCTCTCACCACCCTTTCTGCCACCTCCACCCTCTGGATGCTTCTGTTCTGTATGAGCTTTCAAGGGTTACTTTTCAAGCTTGCCATTATCTGACCCTTAGTTTAGTTACACTATATATTAGTGTAATATATATATATATTATATAATTATATATATAATACTAATATATATTAGTGATACTAATTATATATAATATAATATATATATATATATTAGTGATACTCATGTCTCTCCCTACGACACTTTTTTTGCTGAGAAAGTTGTCACTTTTTGCTGGTTTATTTTTTTATTCTTTTTATATCAATTAAAATAGAATTCTGAGTGATGTACACACATCATTGTATTGTAGATTCTAAAGTATCTGGCTCATAGTTTGGAATCAAATTAAGGATATATAATTAGGAATAACAAGTTTCCTAAGAAACACCAACAAACTATTAACATTCCAAATAAGATTGCTAATGGACCTTTCTTTATTGGTAAACAAAATATTAGCTAAGTAAAATGGATGAATTTGTTCAATATCTGATTAATAATGGAAAGAAAATAACGAATCATGAGATATTTGAATTTAAAAGGAGTGAAGTGAGTTTTTGACCATTGTTTTCTGATGGCAGAAAATTAGAACTGGATTTCTTACTTAGTCCAACTTTGGTCTAGACAAGGGGCTTAAAGGACCTTAATTAACTGCAACAAAATGAAAGTTGAAATCCCTCTGAAATTATGAAAGCTATCAAGATGTGAATTGTGTGAGTGAATGTGTCTCGGTTTTTATATTTTATATAAACTTATTTTATTGTATAAATGTATGCACAAAGTTGTAGGCATAAATTCACATATATATATATAAACGTGTATATATACAAACACATATGGATTATGAGAGAAGGTCAGAGCCATCCATAGCAGTTAATGGTATACCTGCCAATATGTCACAATCTTTATTGATGCATATCTGCTATGGATGAAAAGTTGAGTTAAGGGCCTCCCCTGGTGGTGCAGCGGTTGAGCGCTGGGCTGATAAGCTGCCCGTAGCCTCTGCTGCACCGCTTCGATTCCTGGCTGCCGGTGAGGGTCCCACATGGCATGACAGACCTCTCCTGCCACGCCCGCTGCTCCCCTCAGCAGTGTATTTCTGTAAATCTGCCTGTTCTGTTCCCAGCTCTGGCTCTGGTGAATTCTCTCACCCTCCCGCGCTTCTGACTATATCCAGTGCTTGTATAAATAAATAAATAAATCTTTAAAAAAGAAAGTTGAGTTAATATGAAATATTTTAATAAACTTAAATGTATCTAATAAAGTATAAGTATTATTACATATATATGAGATTGCAAGAAAAAACTCAATGGTCACAAAAATGTATTGTTGGAATAATATTAACATTTTAAATCAAATGGAAAACAAAAGGAGTCCTTTGTTAGAAAAGAAGCATTGAAAACTAACATCCAAATTCTTTAAAAATTAAATTGTTTGTATTACATGCAAATTTAAAGCTTTCAAAGTGCACTTAAGCCTATAAAAGTAATTTGCCAAAAAGATTTATCTTGTAGACACTGAGAATTGTAAATTTGAATATATAATAGCATCATTAACATTAGAATATCCCTATTTTAAAAAAATGCATTTATGCAAAACACTAAAACCAGGACATAAAGATCATGCAGAAGATATGGTACTGCCTAATTGCAGAAATTAGAAAGAATCAAAATTGCAGAAGGAACACTGATTAAGAGGTTTATAAATACATTTTAATATACTGTAAACCATAAAAGGAGCAGGGTTAAACATTTCATTTTGCCTCTGTGATTCATATTATGTGTGAGACTTTTCAGTCATCTTTGTTTAGTACAGGCTTCTAAGTTTATTTCAAACCTTTATGCTGTGAGTAAGGCAATTTGGCAAGCAATTTTATAGGTGGTTGCAACATATCCTGCTAAATTGTTTTGTTTTTCCCCACAAAACAGTTAAATAGCACAAATACTTTGTCAGATCAATAGTGAAATACTCTCTAAATGAAAGACTGAAAACCATTAATCAAACCTAAATCTAAATGAATGTCTTATCTTTACTCCATTGGGAGATTAAATCTAAGCATTTAAATATACACACCATAAAGATATATGGTTTGCAATATTTTCCATCCATTCACTTTCTATATGACAGCAATATTGCCAAATTTGAAGTTTTATTTTATTCACGAGCTGCCTTACAATTACAAAGTATTTTATGTACTTTAATAGTAGAGAACTGATGTTAGAAATAATTCTAGATGAGGTAAGAATCGAATGTAAAGAATGAAGAGTAGAAAAGTCACAGTCATATGGATGTGTGTGTTTCTGGCTTCAGAAATTTCTCCATTTTCAGGGAAACTGTTTTTTTTTTTTTTTTTAAAGATTTATTTATTTATTTATTTATACAAGCATTGGGTACAGTCAGAAGCGCGGGAGGGTGAGAGAATTCACCAGAGCCAGAGCAGGGAGCAGAGCAGGCAGACTGATGAAGTACACTGCTGAGGGGAGCAGCAGGCGGCAGGAGAGGTCTGCGCCCCATGTGGGACCCTCCTCCCATGGCTGGGGGTCAGCCGGGGATTGAACTGGCACTGCAGAGGCTGCGGGCAGCTTCGCAACCCAGCGCTCAACTGCTGCACCACCGGGGAGGCCCGAAACTGTTCTTATTTTTTCCACGTCCTTGCATACACTTAGGAACCAACTCACCTGGGATTAGATCATTTTCAAATAGGAAACCAGGAGGGAAAGGACTCATGAACCCATCTGTTGACTTGGGCTCTGAATTCCTCTCTTTCTTGATCAATTTGGGACTGTTTGACATCAGCATGTCCCCTTTCCCTAGTGATTTCAGGGTTTATGGTTTGCCATCATTTTCTAACTTTATGCTGTTTTTCATCTGATGAAGAAACAATTGCCTCTCCAATACCTAGCTCTGTCTTTGTTGTTTATATTCTCCTCCATGTGAACCTGGCTACTTGGTGTGATTCCCAACTGGAACTGCCAGAGTTTATATAAGACTGCTGGGTCATTTTTTTAAATTATTATTTAAAAACTACATCTAGAAAGAAATCCCCAGTGCCAATCAATCAAAGAGTATATAAAACCCCTCACCTTCTAAAGATTAAAGTACATCTGCCATTTCTTCTTTTTTCAAATTAAAATAATATTGCCAAACATCAAGCAGACCTTAAATTTAAAATTGAAATATAATATTAAGCATTACACTATTCAAATAAGTACCTCTTATTACCAAAACCATTGTGTTGCAGACTTTCCAAACAATGTTGCTAATCATTATATAAAAGGTCATCGTCCTAAAATTAAGACCTTTTGTTTAAACTGAAATATACATTGTAGAATAGCAGGGCCTCCCTGGTGGTGCAGGGGTTAAAGTATCAGCACTAACAAGCTAGTGCCAGCCACTGCAACATGAGTTCCATCCCTGGCCAGGGAACTAATCCACACATGGTACAACAGACTTCTCCTGTCTCTCCCGCTGCTCTCCTCAGCAGTATATTTCTGTTGTCGGCCTATTCTGCTCCCCACTCTGTCTCTGGTGGATCCTCTCACCCACCCACCCTGCCCCGCACCTCCCTCACACCTCTGGCCTACACCCTATTTCTTTTATGCCCAAGTAAATAAAAATAAATCTTTTTAAAAAAAATGTCCTGCAGCAGTCTCTAGTATGCAATCAAATTCAATTGAAACTTTGAGGCATTTCCCCCTATTTAGCATTAAATTTGAAATAGATCTTGTAGTAACAAAAGCATCAAACACCTACCTGCTCATCGTTATTAAGAAAAAAACTAAAGCAACTCTGAATTATGTTGTTGACACTAAGAGTCAGGTGTAGTTTGCAAGCTCTCTGATTTTATAAATGTTTTATCTGTCACATCCAAGTTTCAGTCTACTTGGTAGAGCTATATGCTGGTTACACAGGGTGTGTACATTATGACCTACAACGATTACAGGATCTGGACATATCTGTGTGGCCTTGTTTGAGTTATTATACCCAGGAAATGAGAAATTGCAGTGAAAATAGCCAGGGAATATCATAAGAATGCTTACCTCTTGCTAGAAAGAAAGTGGCGACAAAGAATTCTGCAGATTTTGTCACTATTCAACCTGGATTGAAATCTGGAAGTCCTGCACATGGACGTATTTAGGAAATTCATGATGTTGGACTATATATTTGTATTATTGCTGTATTTGGTCACTGTGTGAGGGTATTTGTTATAAATCAGTTTCTCTGAAGGCAAATGATATTGTTAACATAGATATAGTGAGGAAATAATTAACTTTTGATAGGAGGGGAGAAATGAGGAAGCCAGCCATAGATTAAATGGAAAGAGAAAAATCTTTATCTCTTAGGGATTTAAGATAGATATTTAAGATTGTTATTAAAGATAGTCAATTTAAAGAAAGAATTGAGGGTCTCCCTGTGGCCTCATGGTTAAGCTTAGCACTATCACCACTATGATGTGAGTTCAATCCCCAGCCAGGGAGCTAACACACATGGCACAGCAGACCTCTCCTGTCTCACCCGCTGCTCCTCTCAACAGTGTATTTCAATAAATTGCCTGTTCTGCTCCTTACTCCATCTCTGGTGAGTCCTCTTATGTATACCCCCCCCCACCCACACACACATACACCCCTCTGGTCAACACCCCAGTTCAAAGCAAAAAAATAATTACAACAAAAATTAATATATCTAAAATATAAACACATCACAACACATTTACTGGTATTGCCTGGCCTGAAATGTGGATTATTGCTTTGTTTCCTAACTGTTTCCATCTAGTACACTTCTAGTCTATAATACTCACATGTCTGACAGGGTTTTATTGATAATTTTAAGTCAATTTAGTGACAATGCTCCTCATTTCTTTCCAAGTAAAAATAATTTTGCTACAAAAATCTAATATTACCTTGATCCATTGTTGCCTCTGTAAGCTTAAATTTTACTGTTCTCCTCCCTTACTCTTTCTGCTTTTACTTCTTCTTCTTCGTCTGCCTTCTTCTTCTTCTTCTTCTTCTTTTTTTTTTATTAATAACTGTCAGGCAAGAGGTATAAACATAAAAGTGGACTAGGAAAGTTTGAGGCCCTTGTTACCACATGGAAACAGAAAGCAACTGGACATAGAACTTAATGTTATAGGAACTCGGGAAATCAGTCAAGGAACTACAATAGTAAACAGAATGCCCAATGGGAAAAAAATCCAATGGTAAATTTGTTTCTCTGTTCCTAATCACCCTTGCTCTACCTGCTCCTGACATATCACACAATTTGGGAATAGTGATAGGCATCCTAGTTCCACTTCATAAGCCATAGAAAACAAAACAGATGGAATTTGAAGCTTCATATCCTGTGTGTAGGTGTCCTGAGTGATTTGTCTCTGTGTCATCTAATTCAAGTAGCTAAAAGTGCAGAAAGCAGAGGCCATGTGTTGTAAAATTTAAAGGACACTGTAGACCTACAGTCACATGATGAAAACATGTTTCAACCAACAACAACAAAAAGCACATTTTCTCAAGTAACATGGACTATTATCCAGTATAGACCATGTTTTAGGTTAAAAACAAATTTTGATACATTTAAAATGTTCATATCATACAGTGGATATGTTCAATCACAATGGTATAAAGCTCTTAAGCAAGTAAGTCGAAGAAGTAATCTCAGAAAGAATTTTAAAGTATCTTGAACAAATAAAAATGAAAACACAGCATATCAAAAGATATTAGATGCATTAAAGAAGGTACAGATAGGAAAACAGAGTTCTAATACTTACACTAAAAAACAAGAAAGTCTGCTTCACTCAAATGAACAAACCACTTTGCATCTTAAAGAACTAGACAAAAAAGTACAAATTAAACTCAGAGATAACAAAAGAAGAAAGGAAATAATAAAATGTAGGCCAGAGATAAATCAAATCTCTATTTTATCTTCTCTAAGATAAAACAGATACAAATGAAACTAAGTTATTTCTTTGAAAAGATAAACAAAATTGACTAAGAAAATAGAAAGATGACTCAAGAAAATAGCACCAGAAATGAAAAGGAGAAATTGCTACCAGTTTTACAGAAAAATGAGAATTATAAACAACTCTATACCATAAATTGGATAATCTCATTAAAATGGAGAAATTTCCAGAAATACACAACATACCAAAGTTGAATCACAAAGAAATAAAAATATGACTAGAGCTATATGTAATTAGTAGATTGAATAATTGATCAATAATCTAATAATTGAATAGCCTTGTAACAGATGACTTTATTAGTGAACTCCACCAAACATTAAATTTTTAACACAATCCTCTTCAAATTCTTCTAAAAAATTGAAGTAGTGGAATACTTCCAAACACATACTGTGCAACTAATATAATTCTGATACTACAAACAAGTACATTATGAGAAAAATACAGACCTATATCCCTTTTGAAAATTAATGCAAAAATCACAAAACACTAGCAAACCGAATTCAATGCCTTTTAAAAGGTTCATACATCAACCAAGTTGGATTTGTTCCCAGATGAAAAAGTTTTAATATATGAAAATCAATCAATGTAATATACTACATTAATAAAATGAAGACAACAAAAACATAACCATCTTAATTGATGAAGAAGGCACAGTTTACTGAATTCAAAAAGCTTTTTATGATAAAAAATATTCCACAGGAAACTATCACAACTTAATGAAGATCACACAATAAAATAAAAACTACAGCTAACATCATGCTCGGTAGTGAAAGATTGAAAACTATTCAATATCAGTAACAAGGCATATGAAAAATATGCCCATTTCACCACTTCTAATTAGCAAAATTCTAGACATTTTAGCCAGGGCAATAAGGCATGTAAAGTAAATAAGTATATATATAAATTGGAAAGGAAAAGTAAAATTATTTTTGCTTCTATGTAACATTTTCTTATATGTAAAGATTTCTAAGTGTTCCACTAAAAACTATTAGTGCTAATAAACAAATTTTCAGGGTATAAAGTCAACATACAAAATTTGTTTCTCTATACTGAAAACATTCAAGCTGAAAAAGAAATAATGAAAATGATAGATTCACAATAGCATCAAAACTAATAAAATACTTAGGATGAATTTACTGACAGAGGTTAAAATTTATTCACTGAAAATTACAAAAAGTGGCTAAAAGAAATTAAACAAGAATCTAATAAATGGACAGATATCCTTACTTTAAATTTTTTTTGCATTATTAAGATGTCCAAAATACCCACAGTGATCCCGAAACTCAATTTAATTCCTGTTCATATCCAGCAACACTTTTGCAGAAATAGAACAATTTTATTATAATATTTATGTGAAATTAAGGAGTCACAAATTAATAAAAAATAAGGAATAGAAGACTAACTTTGATGTCTAACAGTTCCTATTTCAAAATTTACCTTAAAATAACAGTACTTAAAACAAAATGATGCTAGCATAAATGTAAACATATAAGCCAATGGAATAGAATAAAAAACCTATAAATAAACCCTCTAGTATACAGTCAAATTATTTTCATCAATGGTTGTAGGGTAAATGGTTTGGTAAATGGTTTTCAGGCTTTTCTGCCCTCCCACCATCAGGATTGCCCTGCCGGGTGGGGCACCTGCAGTTGTTACACTGTTGTCTTGTTTACTTCTGTGGGCCGTGGGAGGAGTATTGAGTTAGTCACCAAGAAAAGCAGAAGCAGAAGCAGAAGAGAGGCAGGAGAGAGAAAGGGAGAAAGAAGTCAGAGAAGCCCAGAGTAGCCCAGAGTGAAGACTTGCTGGGGGCCTTGTTAGGACTTGTTAGGCCTCCTGGCCCCCCAGCACACCTGCCTGCCGTGTACCTGGCTGCTGCTCTACATGTAAAGCTCAATAAAAGCTTGAGAAAGCCCCCGAGGGCTCCAGGACTCTCCTTTACCTGTCTGCTGGATTGTAGATAACCTGCCCAGGGCCCATCCTGCCCCTACAATGGTTTAAAGGAGAAAATTATTTAAAGGGAAAAGTTTGTTCTTTTCAACCAATGGTGTTAGGAAACTAGATATCCACAGGCAATATAATGAAGTAGGTCCCTTCCTTTACACCAGATGTGAAAACTAACTAAAAGGCATGAAAGAATATAAAATAAGAACTATTTAGAACTAGAGAACTCTTAAAAGAAACTATAAAAGAAATGATTAACAGCATTTGATTTGGCAATGATTTCTTGACTATGAAAACCATAGGCAAGAAAAGGTAAGATAAATAATCTACATTAAAATTAAGAAAATTTTGCACCAAAATATATTGTTAATAAAATTAAACATAATCCATTCATCTGATAAGGGGATAAAATTCAGAATATATAAAGAACTTCTACAACTCAACAACAAAAACTAGCAACACAATTAAAAAACAAAGCACTTAAATAAATATTCCTGCAAAAATATACAAATGGCCAATAAACACAAGAAAGATGTTCAACATCACTACTTATCAGAGAAATGCACATAAAAATTATGAGATAGTACTTCATACCAATAGTATAGCTTTTATAACAAACACATGCCGATATTTAATGATACACAAATGAATCTTAGGTAATGATATAATGCAATGTTAGTTCTATATAAAAATAAGAAAAAAAAGTAAAGAATCTTCTGTTAGATGCTATAGGGAAAATACAATAAATGTTACATTTACTGAAATAATACTCTGTGGAAAGCCAATGTTATGTAATATTAAGACTCCTGTTAACATTGTATTTGAAAACTGAAATAAATCTTACATTTCTGAAATAAAATAAAATACAGCAAAAAAAAAAAAAACAGAAATGCACTTGTTGGTAAGGATGTATAAAAATTGGAAACTTTGTGCATTGTTGGCAAAAAAGTAAAATGGTGCAACTGCTTTAGAAAATACTACGCTGGTCCATTAAAAAATAGTAGAATTATCATAAGATCCAGTAATTTAAATTCAGGAGATAATGGATGGATGGATAGATAGATAGATATCAAAGGATTTTAAAGTGGGGACTCTAACAGGGCTCATGTTTATAGCAACATTATTCAAAATATCTAAAAGTTGGAAATAATTGAAGTGTCAATTACACAGTGGATGAGCAGTTAAACAAAATGTGACTATATATATATGCAACAGAATGTTATTCATTCTTGAAAAGAAAGGAAATTCAGACACCTGCAACAACATGGTTGACTCAGGAGGACATGCTAATGAAGTTAGTCACAAAAGGTCCACTGCAATCACAGCTGATATTTGCTTAATTGTGAATAAAGCAAACAATACTTAGGAAAACCGTGGGCCTCTCTGGTGGCATAGGGGCTAAGCCTCAGCATTAACTCCACTATGGCCTGAGTTCAATGCCTGGCCAGGATACTAGCCCACATGCCACTGCAGACCTCTCCTGTCTCCCCTCAGCAGTGTATTTCAGTGGATTTGCCTGTTCTGTTCCCCACTCTGTCTCTGGTGAATCCTCTCACCACCACATCTCTGACCTGTACCCCAGTTCTTGTACCCATAAATAAATAAATAAAATCATTAAAAAAACCTTGAAAATTATACAGGAACAAAACAGTGTTCTATGAAAAGCTCAGCAGAACAATTAGATATGATCACAGCGGAGCAAATTGGGACCTGCTAAAGGAAGAAAGCTCAACCTCCACATCCAGATAGGTAAAGAAGATAAGAAATAACTAGATTTCATTGTGTTTATCTTCAGGGTATATCCAGAAATAACTGGTATTCTGGAACTAGTAAAAATCTGGTTTTTCAATAGTTAACAAGAGTGGGATCCCAGAGCTACAGTTTATAATATAACAAGGAATATTAATTCAAAATCTGATGAAGGATAGAATTTTCCACTGAATGTTACAATGATGTTCCTCTAAGACAGATGCATATATATCTATATCTATGTGTATATATATATAATCATTTTATAAATGGAAAACCTTATGACCAGAAATGTTCTATAACTTCCTAAATTGTGTTGAATGCCCCATTTATCTTACTTCTACATCAAACCCTTCAAGATATAAAGAGATTGCTGTTTCTTTTTCTTTTTTTTTTTTTGTGAGCATGCAATTTACGTCTAGAATTTAACATTACTTTCAAGGTAGTTAAGAATTAAAGAGAAAATTACGATGCTAATCAAAACTTTCCTGATTAATCATTTTCTACACTCTGGGGTACTATAAATGCAAATGTAAGAACGTAGTCAAGAGAATAAAAATATATAAAATATGTGAAAGATATAAAAAGGCATAAAAACAAGGAAGTATATAATCCATGAGTCATATCTTTCAAAATATGTAATATTTTAATGAACATTTTTTTAATATAGTCAAGTAATTTTTTCCTTTGAGATTGTAATAAAATGTTGGTGATAACATCACCAAAATCTATTTCAGTTGCAGAACACAATGCATCTGGGTATAACTTAATGGTTTACATATTAATTTCCTCATCTCACTCTGATGAGCAGAAAAAATGCTTTAATATAAATGCAGTTAAGTTTGTCATTTTATAGCTACTCCACATAGTTCTCCAAATTTATTATTGATATCTTCAAATTGTTCTTAGCAATTTCAAAGTGCTTGAGAAAGAAAAATATATCAAGTTGATGAGGAAGGAAAATATTCCTCAACATAATTAATGTCCATTTTTATTTTTATTGGCTGATCAATTATTTTAAAAGGTTACAAGATAATGCAATAAAATTTTGATTGCTGTGAATAGCCAATATCTTAGCACTTCAGGAGGTAAAACACATTTCAATAAAAACAATTAAAGAACCATAATATTCTTTAACTAGAAAAGAACTAGTTTAACTGAGATTTCTTACTGGGTTTAAAAAGGTATGAAATTAAGGTCAAAGGAAATAAGCATTGCAATCTATGCCTACAGAATGTCTGAATATGTGATTGATTTAATTCATTTCAGTACAAATTTTCAAGTTGATTACCTCACCTAGTGTTACAGAAAACAATTATTTTATGGGAAGGTTTCTAGTGATCATCTGAATGTGTGTACACAAATGTGCTTTTTCTGACTAAAGACTTAACCCAGGATCAGGTATAGAAACTGCTGCCAGATGTTAACCTAATTCTAATTTAAGGGCTTCTTTACAGTTCTGCTCTTGTAAATTTTCTATTTTAGTCTGAAATTCTGGCCCTTTCTAGATAAATTTATATATATATATATATATATATATATATTTAAAATATTTATTTTTTTAAAAGAAGTGGGATATAGGCCAGAAGTGCAGGAGGTGAAAGGATTCACCAGAGACAGAGTGGAGAGAAGAACAGGCAGATTCACTGAAATATATTTCTAAAGGGAGCAGTTGGGGAGAAACAGGAGAAGTCTGCTGTGCCATGTGGGTTAGCTCCCTGGCCAGGGATCAAACTCAGGCCATAGTGGTGATGATGCTGAGACTTAACCCCCAGGCCACCAGGGAGGCCCCAGATAAAATCACTTAAAAGAGCCCTTGAGTTGCATTTTTAACACTTTGATATGTGGAATCCGTGAATAATTGTGTTTGTGTACTTCAATATGTTAAGTAAATATTTCTTAAAAATCAACCTAACCTGCTTCAAAGAATACAAAATTTATTTTTTTTTAATTTAAAAAGTATACTATTTATTACAGATAAATATTTCCTAGATGCTTTTCTCTAAGCCTTTGCAACAATCTGGAGATATTAACACTATCTCTGAAATTAAGTCACAATAACCAGAAGGTTTAGGCAAGGTTTCTACAGGAGGCAGCCTTGCGTATTAAAAGCACATCACTAGGAACTAGACCACTACCTTTCACCGTGCACAAACTCAAAATGGATAAAAGAACTGGACATGAGAACTGAAACCATAAAATATATAGAAGAAAATATAGGTAAAACACTACAGGACATATATCACAGTAACATCTTAGAAGACTCATCACCCAAAGCAAAGAAAGTCAAGGAGAACATAAACACCTGGGATTATATCAAACTGAAAAGCTTCTGCACAGCGAAAGAGACATTAGCCAAAACAGAGAGACACCCCATTGATTGGGAAAAAATCTTTGCACCCCAGACAACTGATAAGGGACTGATCACAAAGATATACAAAGAACACACAGGTCTCCACAAAAACAAAATAATCAATCCAGTCTAAATATGAGAAGAAGAACTCAAAAGACATTTCTCCAAAGAGGAAATGCAAATGGCCAACAGGCATATGAAAAAATGTTCAACATCCCTTATAATCAGGGAAATGCAAATTAAAACTACATTACACCAGTGAGAATGGCACATATCAAAAAAACAAGCAACAACAAATGTTGGCTAGGATGTGATGACAGAGGCACTCTCCTACATTGCTGGTGGGAGTGCAAACTGGTCCAACCACTATGGAAAGCTGTCTGGAGGTTCCTCTGTCTACTAAAAATGGAGCTACCATATGACCCGGCAACTCCACTAGTAGGGATCTACCCAAATGACACAAAAACATTGATTCGAAAGAACACCTGTACCCCTATGTTTATTGCAGCCCTATTTACAATAGGTAAAACCTAGAAACAACACAAATGCCCCAAAATAGATGACTGGATCAAGAAACTGTGGTATATATACACAATGGAGTATTATTCGGCAATCAAAAAATATTAACTCACGCCACTCATAGCAATGTGGATGGAGCTAGAAGGAATTATGCTCAGTGAAATAAGAAAGAAAAAGAAAAATATTGGATGGTTCACTTATAGCAGAAATATAGGGGAACCAAATAAGACATCAGTGTAAAAAAATAATAACAGTACAAAACACAACAAAGCAAAAACAGACAATTATAAACCAGAGACAGCCTGCAGGGGAGGAGGAGGGAGAGAGATCAGTGGGAGGGAGGGGGGAGCACAGGGGACTGAGGTGATGGTGCATGGGTGCCTCGGTGAAGGAAACTATGGGGACTACACCTGAGGGGGTGGGGGGAAGCAAATATTGTTTACAAATGAACAATGATGTAAAAAAATATATATGTATATAAAGTAAAAAAATAAAAGCACACCAATAGTTAACTAAGTGGGGCAAAAGAGCTTGAAGGCAGTAGACATGATTCCCAGCAAAGCCATCAAAAAGAGAAACTGCTCAGCACACACAGGGAACTAATAAGGTGGTTTTGAGTTGCTAAACAATAGAATACAAGGCAAGAGAAAGATAAAACAAGAGTGGTTGGAAAGAACCAGGTAATCAGATGCAAGGAGGGATTGCCTGTGAGTGATGCAGGAACATTGAAAGATTTCAACCAGGGAAGTTACATCATTGGACATAAAGAATTAATTTTGTTAGGTGAGACAAAGCAATTAACAACCAAAGCTTCCAAAAATAACCATTAGGAAATATTAGGAGCATATTTTATGCTCTAATTATTTTTCCCTTTTGTGTATCTGTTGCCTGATCATGTGAATAAAATATGAAATCAGTAAAATCTCTATGGATGGATAAATCTCAACTCTTTCTTGAATCTCCATGTGATAAATGGGTTAAAACGAAGACTGTTATTCAGTTTAACTAACTAAGTATTTAATCAACTATTCACCAATCCAAACTTCCTCCAGACCATCCATAATCCATCCATCCACCCATACATGCATCTATCTATTTAAATATTGATGAATTCGTTAACATGTTAAACTCCTCATCTCACATAATTTTCCTCCCAATTATGTTTGGTAGTATCCTCATTTTCAAGTTGCAGGGGTCATCCCAGGTTTATCTAATATGTGTTTTCATCCAGACCTAGAATTGGCCATTTATCTAAGAAGTTTTACCTCCTTTAGGTAGAATATTATATGGGTGCAAGAGATTGTTGTTATTGATTTGATCATTATGTCAGGCTTTGTCTGAGGACACATAGCTATGCACACATACACATTATATTATATATTATATACACAATTATATTATATGTATTTTATATACAATATATTAGATATTGACATAATATATATTATATATTGACTGTTATATACCTAATCAATACTATATATATAAGAGAAAATATATCATGAGTTTATGGTGATATAAAATATTAATATTGATTAAAATATATAAGAATACATATAGCATGACTCCATTTATATAAAGCTCAAAAGCACACAAAACCAAATAGTTCCATGCATGGATACAGCATAAAATGGTAAGCCAATAAAACAAAGCAGACGCAGGATTTCTACTCCAGGCTGACTAAGATCACTTGCAGGGGAGGAGAGGCTGTAGTCCAGAGTGGTGTCAGGGGTGCTGGGAGTGCTGACAGTGCTCTTTGTCATGATGGAGGTAGTTATTTAAAGTGTCTACTGACTTCAGAGTACTTTGCTAGGTCTTAAAGATGTTCATACAATTTCTGTATGTGTTAAAGTTCACAGTATAAAGTTAATTTGAAAAAGTTGCTGTGGCCTGCTTTTCCCAACTTTTCTTAACCATCACTGAGTCTACTCTTTCCAACTTTCATACCTCACTATGTAAGTGCTATTTTTTAATATTTCGTGTTTTTTTTTTTTTTAAATTAGGTACAGAGTTTGTTGAAGGAGTGGCATCAAGGATTTCTAAGAAATAAATGTTTTGCCTTGTTAGATTAGTTTTACAGGGAATTTTTCCCCCCTATCTGGCACTATTGGCTAATAAGCACCTTCATTTTCTCTCATTAACTGGACTATCAGAGCCTACCATGCCGCCTCTCTATCTTTCATTTGTGTACAATTTATTTGAAATCCAAAATACCTGCTAAGCATTTCATAGTCATCCAAAATTGTGCCAGGCCTCCAGTAAGCTGGTACCCACAAACCTCTGAGGTCACTTTGATTCAAGCCATTTTGCACTCAAAGTCTGTAGCTCCCTAAAGAGAAAATGCTATTTTTACTTATTTGGGTATAAAAATTTAAGAAATGAATCTGTCTCCTGACATATGCCTTAATTATAATAAGCCACATGGTCCCATAAAATAAGAGTAAATATTATTTCTATTCACATTAAATAAACTCAAAAAGAGCTGGTCACATTTTTGTTTTCTATTTGCATGTTGTTGAGAACTAACTGGCAATTGGTAGAGTTGAAATTTGAACACTGGACATAGTTCTCTTACTACGAATTTCATTCATTACAATATTTCATTCCAACTTCTCTGTCAGTTATGTCTGATGCTGTAACCCTACTAATTACCACAAATATGGCCCAGTCCTGTTTACAAAACGAGCTTTTGCCCATATCTATTTTGAGTTTCAGAAATTTCTGAATTCATGAACAGTGGACAAACTGGATTCTCACATGAATGCACAAAGCCACAAATACTGACTGAAGCTAAAAATGATAACCACCAAGCAAGAAGAGAGTGGCGTGAAACAAAGTGTTGAGAGAAAACTCCCCCATTCTAGATTCTATACTCTGTGAAATTATGCTTCAGACATGAAGGGGAAATAATAAAACATTGTCAGGCAAAGAAACAGTGAGGAAATTTGTTTAAGATAGACCTACCCAGCACAAAATGTTAAAAGAATTTCATCAGGGAGAAATTGATATGGTTCAGAAACTTGCATCTACATTAAAGAAGGGAAGAACATTAGAGAATGAACATATGAAAGTAAATTAATAACTTTTTTTCCGAATTTATCTGGTAGCAATTTGTTTGAAGTAATAACAGAAACACTGTACTGATACAGATTTAGATATAGGCATATATCAATACAGATAGAGATGAATGATAAAAATGTTACTAGGCACAGGACAGAGAAGTTAGGAATATACTGTTATTAGAAGGCACACTACATATGAAGTAGTATGGCATATCTGAAACTGTATGAATGGGCAGACTTTTTAGGGCAGTGAATTCTTCTATAAAATGTTATCAAGTGTAAATATATTATTATACACTTGTTGAAACCTATTGTAAACTATGGAATTTTAATGATAATAGTGTGTCAGTGAAGATTTATCAATTGTAACAAATGTAACCCTTTGGTTGGAGATGGTTTTAACAGGAAAGGCTGGATATGTGTGGGGGCATAGTACACATGGGAACACTGCATTTAACGTTCAATTTTGCTGTGAAACTAAGAGCACTTTAAAAAAATAAAGACTATTAGAAAAAATGAAGGAAGAACAACTAATAGACTTTGCACTTTGTACTAGAGGCCCTGTCATGCGTACTAGTGCTGCCAGGGACTCACTTGTGACCCAATATGATGTGGTCTGATCTATCAAAGGAGTTGCAATCAATGCTGATATTTAAAATTAAGATAATTAGCTCTTTTTAGTTTATCTTTATTAGATTAGTAAGTCTTTTTAGTAGGAAGTATAATGAATAAAAATTAGTGTCTTGGGTGGACCTCCTGCTGATGGGCAGATCTGTCAGCACAAATGTCTATTCATTCATTCATTCATTCATTCATGCAAATTTATGTGGTACCTATGTTCCAGACACTTCTTTGGAAAAGGAGAAAGACAGGCTATTATTGTTCATTAGGGTTAAGTTGTTGACTTAAGACAAATCAATTTTCTATGTGCTGACATTGGACTTACACAACTTAAATTGAAATTCTCACCTGACTTCTTTCTGTTATGTGAGTACAAGCAAGTTGATTTCATCTCTCTGAACTTCAGTTCTCTCATCTGTAATGTTAGCATAAGGCAACTCGTTTTCCTGGGTTGTGCTGAGACTGAAATTATTATAGTCAACCAGTGGTACATGCACTCAAACTAGGGTGGTTGCTATTTATTGATGGATCCTCTTGACTGGCTGAATATCAGGTTGGGGAGTGCACAGGCCAGTGCTGGGACTACCGACAGGTATTAAATGTAGCTCCCAGCTCCTTGACAGGGGTGGAGGGAGTGCACTGCTAGGACTTACATGGTCAGAGTCAGGCTTGGGTCTTACTTCTCTGTTGGTCAGCACACTGGAGAGTCATTCCAGGCTTGGGTCTACAAATAGAGGAGTGGAGTAGGGCTGCCCAATGACCAGCTAGGAGCTGATATGACAAAAAAAAAATGGTCTTTAGCTCCTGGCCCTGCACAAAGGGCCCACTTGCTCTGCCTGGATGGGACCAGACTCACCTCATTGTCCACCAAAGATGCACAGAGTGCAGCACTGCAGCCCTGTGATACCATGCAAACCCAGTCCTGGGCAGAAGTCCCTGTCAATGTCAGTTCTGGCAGCGGAGTTGGCTCCCAATTGTGGACATATTGTAAACCAACCTGACGGTGAACATGGATCCTTGAAAGTTCTGGAAATAACTGAAGACACTCTTCATATTACCTACTACATTAGCTATTCTTTATAAGACCAAAATCTTGATGACAGTCAAAAGTTGCTGGTAATAGGAATACATCAGAATCTTTGCCAGAGACTTAGTGGTCATTGGAGAAATTTGGTTCTTGTTGAACAAAACTAACCTGACTAAAATGACTTGGAAGAGAGCATTCCCAAAAGTGCCCCAGGGATGCTTTTTGGAAAGAGAAGGTAATGGGGGGCACAACTATGAAAACTGAAAATTCTCCAGTAGCAGATCCCATGCCTGACCACAGGCAGAAACACACACACACACACACACACACACACACACACACACACACACAACTCAGAGTTAAAGAGATCTCACAAAATGGCTCAATCTTATGAAAGGGAGATGAGAAAAAGAGAATGTCACAGTGCCTCACCCCATTTTTCTTATTCTTCAGCCCAGGAGTCTTCTGATTACAGTCACGTTTAGACACGTCCTCCATCTACCAGTCCTTGTCAGATGTCCACAGGCCATTGCATTCCCAGTGGGAGCCTGCTGCAGAAGTGTGGCCACAACTACAAACTTTCACAACAGACTAGGGCTTGGTCGAGATAAATACCTGGGGGAACTGCAGAAGAAAGCGGTTGTGAGTCAAAGCAAGGAGAAGAGTTTTCTCACTAGGAAAAAACCCACAGTGAATGCCAAGGGTGATGAGAATTCTTTGGCTTTGATTAGTAAGAGGCCATACAAGACTGCCCTTCTCTCCCCACCCCAAAACAAAACAAAACAAAACAAAACAAAACAAAACAAAAAAGACTACTTTCAGGAATGAGGCAAAAGAGAAATCAACCTCTCCGGTATCAAGAAAGAAAAGGGAGAAGGTAACAGCATCAAGACGTTTTTACTCCCCTTGCAGGCTGCTTCCCAAAAACCACCCTAACTCTAGTTCTTTTCTGTAACATGACGTTTAGTAAACCAAGTGACTATTCTGAACTGCCTTATCTGAAAGCTGACGTGGAATATATAACACATGTGAAAATGCTGTATAAACTATGGCTACTATAAATAAATATGTTAATTAAAACCAAAACACAAATATGCAGAAGTCTAACCACACCAAATAAGTAAAGCTCACAGCATGTAGACACAAGAAAGGAGGGAGGAAGCATGTCTATATAGGAAAATGAAGTTTCCAGCACTTAAGAACTCAGGGAGATTAACTGAAAGTTTCTAATTTGGTTAAGAAGTCAGTAGATTCCCTCTCTGAAATTCAGGAGGCACACATGAGTGTTGAATTCAAGCAACCTTATTTGGTGAATCATCCCTTAGCTTCAGACCAGGAAGAAAAACACAAAGGAAAAAAAAAAATAGACTCATTTGGAAATTACCTGAAGTGAAGGAAAACAAGTCAGAGAAGCTAGAGCTAACTTCTTCTACCAGCCATAAAAGGTCCCCACCAATCCACTACCAGTATTGTCAGACGCCCCCACCCCACCTTCACCCAGGTTTCTGGCCAACTGCCAACACTTCCTGCCCTTGAATGGATGTCCTTCTTTCTCCAAAATGAAAAGCACTGTCTTCACCCCAAGAAGAAGCAGCTGGACTTACTAGACTCAGAATGAATTTTAAGATACAGTCTACATTTTGGTCTCAAGTGTTTCTATCTCCCCAAATAAGTAAGAACTAAAAATAAAAGTCATATTGAATTAAACAGATGAATAAAGAAAGCTATGCTCTTTGCATATCTGAGTTAGTACAATGAGATTCATACCAGTTACCAAGAGCTGCAGGAAACTTTCTTATGTCCTCCTTTGACAGCCAGGTAATCAATAACGATGGAATCCCTGTTTTTAATCAGCATGGTGTTAGCAACTACAAAATGAAATGCCATGTTTCTTTCAAACTTGGAAATCTATCCAGGAATTGTCAACCCTTCCTGCCCTTGAATGGATGTCCTTCTTTCTCCAAAATGAAAAGCACTGTCTTCACCCCAAGAAGCAGCAGCTGGACTTAGTAGACTCAGAATGAATTTTAAGATACAGTCTACATTACAGTTTACAGTCTACATTAAGTTTACAAATTAATGAAAAAAACTTAAAGAATGATTCTTCAGTCATGATTTTTCAAGGATAACTTGGAAGTATTTATTGATTCAGTAATTACTGACTAATAATTAAACATTATTTAATAATGTTTGCTAACACCATAGCTTTAAATGGCATTTTCCACACAATGATTGTAGGTTCAGTAGTACATACATAAAGTAATCAGTAAATTATTTTATTGTCATGTTCCATATATATCTATATATTTTTTCCATTAACAAATCAGAGGTATACCTTGGTTTGGTTGTAAAGAGCAGAGGTATTAAAAACTTCTGAAATTTCAAAACTTTTAATTTTTAAAAAAGTCAAATTCTTTAAGTCAGGCTAAAATGAAAGTGCTGAGGATGTCAATGTTTGTTAAGAATATCCATGTTTATAGCTGGTAACCACCTGTGTTTGGAAACAATCTGAAAATATGTATTTTAATAATTCTTGAAAATATAGTAGGCATGAAAAATTACTGTTGGATAAAAACAATGAATACATATTAATAAAGTTGAATTGGAAAACATGCTTGAGAACTGAAGTTGCAGAGGTTTAAAAAATGGACTTTCCTCAGAATCAGAGGAAAATGCAAATTCTTTTTTCATTTGCAAGTGGTAATACATATTGTCTACTTCTAACCTGATACTTGTATATATCTAACAACAACAAAACCTGAAGAAAACTTAGAATGAAAGAATTGAAATCAAAAAGTAATATATTGGAAATGTTTAGAATAGTGTCTGTCACAAAATAAATGTTATATGTCCTGCTACGATACTATGAATAATACTGTATCTTCAGATAAAATGAAAATGTGAAAATAAGGATAGGTGAAGTGATGTGAAAATATGAATTAAAGTTTCAACATCTACTTGGCATTTTTTTGCATATGACATGACCATGTATGTAGAATATCCCCCGAAGTGACAAAAACTAACCTAACAAATATGAGTATAGCAAGGTCATAGGATATATACTAAGTGTACCAAATTAAATTGCTTTCCTATAAATCAACTATCAGTATTTTTAAAAATATTTATTTATTTATACATATAGGAACTGGGTACAGGCCAGAGGTGCGGGGGGATGAGAGGATTCATCAGAGACAGGGTGGGGAGCAGAACAGGCAGACTGACTGAAATACACTGCTGAGGGGAGCAGCAGGCACGAGAAGAGAGGTCTGCTGCGACATGTGCATTAGCTCCCTGGCCGGGGATCCAACTCATGCTGCAACAGTTGCAGATAACTTCATAGTGCTGAAGCTTAATCCTTTGTGCCACCAGGGAGGTCCCACTATCAGTATTTTGAATCAGAATTAAAAACCACTAGTAACAATAGTAACAAAAATTGAGTTGTAAGGTGATAAATCTCGCTAAATATGTAAAGAATCTGCTGCAAAGTAAAGATTATAACATACTGAGCGAATACCACATATCAAAGGAGTGGAAATGTTTTGTTTTTATAGATGGGAAGACTCACTAAAATATCAATTATCGGG
Organism: Talpa occidentalis; assembly: GCF_014898055.3. Taxonomy (NCBI): domain Eukaryota; kingdom Metazoa; phylum Chordata; class Mammalia; order Eulipotyphla; family Talpidae; genus Talpa; species Talpa occidentalis. The sequence goes on along the minus strand of NW_023603184.1, from coordinate 60,880,891 downwards.
CCTCCCTGGGTTTGAGCGCTGGATTGTGAAGCTGCCCCCGGCCTCTGCAGTGCCGGTTGGATCCCCGGTTGCTCCCCGGCCACCAGAGTCGGGTCCCGCATGGCGCAGACCTCTCCAGCCACCCGCTGCTCCCCTCAACAGTGTACTTCAGTCCTTCTGCCTGCTCTGCTCCCTGCTCTGGCTCTGGTGAATTCTCTCACTCTCCTGCGCTTCTGACTCTACCCAGTGCTTGTATAAATAAATAAACAAATCTTTAAAAAAAATCAATTATCAGCTATATAGATTCAATGCAATTTTAATCATTATAATTTCTGTTAAGGATGAAGGAGTAAAATATCACTCATTGCTTGTGATTATGAAAAAAAAAAGCCACTTGGAGAAGACTTTGGCAGTTTTTTATTTTTTTTTAAGATTTATTTTATTTATACAAGAATCGGGGTACAGGTCAGATGCGTGGGAGGGTGAGAGGATTCACCAGAGACAGAGGGTGGAACAGAACAGGCAAACTGACGAAATAAACTGCTGAGGGGAGCAGCGGGCGAGACAGGAGAGGTCTGCTGCGCCATGTGGGACTCTCTCCAGCCGACCGGGATCGAACTGGCGCTGCAGAGGCTGTGGACAGATTCACAGCATTGCGCTCAACCACCTGCGCCACCAGGGAGGCCCAACTTTGGCAGTTTCTTACAAAGCTAAACATACTCTTACTGCATCACTGTCCTTCGAAACATACTCAATGATTTGCAAATTCTCTCTATACAAAACCTTTGTGCAAATTTTTATAACATTATTTTTAATAGCCCCAAACACGGAGCAATGAATATGTCATTCAGTTGTTGGATAACTAAACTGATGTGTCTATTCAGCAATAAAAGGATTATGTTATTAGGTCTTAAGACACTTAAGAAATTATAAAGAATCAAGTCTAAAAATTCTACATTATGCATAACTTCCCTTACATGGAATTCAGTAAATGCAGAAATTGTTAAGATATTACACAAATGATTATTTGACACACTTGGCAAGGGAGAATTTTTAAGTAGGTGAAGCACAGAATTTTTTATAAAAGTGAAATGATCATTCTTTGTGATGCTTTAATGATGTATGAATTATACTAGGCAGTTTTGAAAGCTCAAAGAACTTTTTAGAACAAAGAGTAAAACCTACTATATCCAAGTGATGAACAACGATTTAAAATTCTGAGTTCAGGGGCTTCCCTGGTGGCACAAGGGGTTAAGACATAACCTATGAAGCTCATCACAGCCACTACAGCACAAATTTGATCCCAAACCAGGGAGGTGACACACATGGCGCAGCAGAACTCTCCTGACTCCCGTGCTGCTCCCCTCAGCAGTGTATTTCAGTCCATCTGCCTGTTCTGCTCCCCACTCTGTCTCTGGTGAATCCTCTCACCCCCATACCTCTGGCCTGTACCCCAGTTATTGTGTGCATAAGTAAATCTTTAAAAAAATAAATAAAATTCTGAGTTCAAGGATGGAATAAAGATGTGACAAATGAATCTAATTGCATTATAAATGTATGATGCAATCTCAGTAGACATGTAAGGGAGTAAAAGCATTAACCTACATGTCTTAAGAAATGAATGGAATCTGTAATGTTAAACACAAAAATAACTGTATGTAAGCACTGCTATAGTTGATAAAGTTTTTTTTTCCCATAGAGGTATGGGTTAATAATTTTATTTTTTTTTTAAGATTTATTTATTTATACAAGAACTGGGGTACAGGCCAGATGCATGGGAGGGTAAGAAGATTCACCAGAGACAGAGCTGGGAACAGAACAGGTAGACTGACGAAATACACTGCTGAGGGGAGCAGTGGGCAAGACAGGAGAGATCTGCCTCACCTTGTGGGATTCTTGCCGGCTGCCCGGGATCGAACCTGTGCTGCAGAGGCTGCAGACAGCTTCACAGTGCGGTGCTCAACCGCCTGCACCACCAGGGAGGTCCCCAAGTTAATAATTTTAAATGAAAAGTTATATAATGGACAGCAGATGGTGAGAGTCTGCTTTAATGCTATTGGCATAGAAGATTACAGCTAAGCAAGGGGAGGAGACCAGAATGATCCCTGTACTAATGTATTAGGTTTGGTGACATTATTATAAATTTTAATTTAACATTGGTACAGATTGATATATATATATATATATATAAATATATAATGAATATGTTTACATATAAGGGTTATTTAAAATACATATATGTAATATAATATGTGCAAACTCTATCAGCTGAATTCCTAGAAGAAATGACATAGCTATAGCATTGGATATGCCTAGTGTCTAGATCTTGATTTCTAATACCATTCTCACAAAAAGGAATTAGAGAACATTCGAGAACTAGTAAGCTATTTCTTACTGGGACAGGTGTGTCCAAGATAAGCTTGGAATACCTAGTAATCCAGAAACTAAAAAAAGTTTCAAAAATCACATTTATGGAATTATGCTGAGGGATATAGGAGCCAATTGAACGCACTCTTAGTTGCAGAAGAATGATGTAAAATATATATAAAATTAACTTATATAACAAAAAAAAAAATCAAGCAATCAGAAAACAGAGCTTCCATATGATCCAGCAATTCCACTCTTAGGGATCTACCCAAAGGAAAACAAAAACATTAATTCAAAAAGGACACCTGTACCCCTATGTTTATAGCAGCACTGTTTACAGTAGCCAAGCTATGGAAACAACCCAAATGCCCCAAAACAGATAACTGGATCAAGAAGATGTGGTACATATACACAATGGAATTACTCAGCATTCAAAAAAGATAAACACGTGCAAATATGCAGCATCATGGATGGAACTGGAAGGGATCATGCTCAGCAAAATAAGCCAGAAAGAGAAAGAAAAATACCAGATAGTGTCACTCATAGAAGGAATTTAGAGGACCCAAATAAGGAAAAAGACTAATGATAATAAAGTAAAAATCAACAGGTAACTATAAACCAGACACACACTACAACAGGGGAGAAGGGGGTAGGGTCAAAACAAGAGTGGTGGGAATTTTACAAGGACGATAACCAAGATGAAAATGCATACATTGTACAAAAATGAAAAATGATGTAAAAATATATATAATAAAAAAAAATCAGCAATCAAAATCAAGGTAGCCTTAGATTATCACCCATAGTATAGAATAATTATCCATGAGTCCATACTGATATGAAATAATGAATAAATGACAAAAATAGGCAAATGTTCCACACAGAAGTATTACATTTAATTAGGTTAGGTGGATAGTTAAGGCTCCAGGAGTTGAAGCATAACTTCCAATCCAGTAAATGCACGCTATAATTAACGATTTCCTTCTGAACAGCTCAGTAAGCAAAGGGTAGGGAAGTAACTTGAAAGTTGGTAAATCTGATAAATGCTACATAGACAAGTGATCGAGGTTGACATCAACAGTAATGTCACATTAATAGTGTGCATCGTTGATATAATGTGATGAAATGGCACTTGACCTTTGTGGTTTACCTCCCCAAACCCAAAACTCTAGAGTTGTCATGAAAAGAACATCAGACAAATTCCATCAGAGGAGCATCCTACAAATACCTAATCATCATTCCTCAAAACTATTGATGTCCTCAAGAGCAAGGGGTATCTGAGAAACTATTACAGCCAAGAGTAATAAAAAAAGACATGATGATTGAATGATAGAATATGGTGTACTGAACAGAACCTGGAATAGAAAAGGGACACCTAAGTAAATCTAAATGAAGTACAGACTTCAGTTAATTACAACGAATCTATAATAATGTATCAGTGTGTAACACACGTATTTAACTGACATTAAGATGTAAAAAATAAGATAAATTGGATATGGATTGTAGGAGAACTCTGTTCACCATTTTTTAAAAAATAAAAAATGATTCTAAGAAAACAAAAATGTAATTTAAAAAATACTGGATGTTTGAGTCATTTTGTAAAACCAAACTAACAAACTGAGGCAAAAATAAAAGTGGGAAGGGCCTCTCCTGGTGGCGCAGCGTTTGAGCGCTGGGCTGCGAGGATGCCCGCAGCCTCTGCAGTGCCGGTTCGTTCCCTGGCCGCTGGGCAAGGGTCCCACAAAATAAATAAATAAATAAATAAATAAATAAATAAATAAATAAATAAATAAATAAAAAAAAATAAAAGTGGGAAAAGAAGGAAAGTGGATATATATGGAAGATCCAATATACCCCAGGTGCTGTGCTAGATATCTACTTGTGATGTATAATATTCTTATGAATAGCATAGAAGGAGAGTGTCATATTTCTAAATTTTATTACTTTTTAAAGATTTATTTACTTATGCATACAAGAACTGGGGTACAGGCCAGATGTGTAGGGGGATGAGAGGATCCACCAGAGACAGGGTGGGAAACAGAACAGGCAGACTGACTGAAATACACTGCTGGGGAGAGCAGCGGGCAAGTCAGGAGAGGTCTGCTGCACCATGTGGGTTTCTCCCTGGAGGGCCGGGGATTGAACTCGCACTGCAGAGTCTGCGGACAGCTTCACAGCATGGCGCTCAACCCACTGCGCCACCGGAGAGGCCCTCAAATTTTAAAGAGTTAAAAAAAATGAAGAAAATGTCAAAGACTGGTAGCTGTGTAAATCTACTTGTAAGATTTGCATTTGAGGCTATTTCCTTTTGCACATGTGCATATCCATACATACTTAACGAGAGTCCAGTGGTTAGGGTTCTAGGATGGGCACAAGAGGTGTAAACACAAATGGAATCAGGCAGTCTACCAGTATTAAGGAAATAGGACCCAGAATCTGGACAAACTAAGGAAACTAACATTTAAAAGACAGATTGCAGAGGGAAAGAAGCTGCATACAGAGAAAATGCCAAAGACCTCTAGAGTTTCCTCCTTGAGTATTCAGCAGAGTCCTGAAAATAACAGTTATGCAATAAAATCTATTACTGAGAAAAGTAGCAACTAAAGTGATAGAGGGAAGAGTACCTAATAGTCACACAAGGCTGAGAATTGTGTCTGTACCTAATAGCAAAATGGGAAACTTCATACAACTTGGGGAATCAGGTAGAATACTAAATACCATTCAAATCATTCCTAGCCTATAAATCTTAAAATCAAAACCTGGAAAATAATAAAACTATTTCCCAGTAACCTAACTGCATGCCAGAGAAAATCTCTAAAATGTTAACAGAAAAATAAAACATCCAATGCACAACTGGTTATAATTAAGTATCTGGATCACAAATCAAAATGATCAGACATCCAAAATATTGGAAAATATCATTCCTGATGAAATGGAAAAATTAATCATAATAGACTCAGACCTGACTGACGAAATCAGCATAGGAAGACATTAAAATAGTTATTATAACCACATTCCATATGTTCAAACATTAAGGAGAAACAGGAAGATAACAAAAACACCTAACATGTCTTTAGCAATGAAGAAGAAATATTAATAATGTTCAAGAAGAAAATATACTGAATAAGATCAACAAAATATCAGATATCACATAATAAAATTTTAGGGAATTTGAAGACATAGTAAAAGAAACTACACAAAATGAAACACAGGAAAAAAAATTGACAGAGCTTTACTGAGCTATAGGATTTCAACAAGCCTGATATACATGTCCATGGAGGCCTCAAAAAAGTTGGGAGAAAAATTATTTAAACACATCATTGGTGAACTTTTTATGAATTTTGATAAAATCTATTAGCATACATATCCAGGAATCTCAATGAATCCCTAGCATGACATACATAAGGAAACATACAGCAGAGCACAATGTAATCAAATTGCTTAAAACCAATTAAAATGAGGAAATGTTCAAAGCAATCAGAAAAAAAGACATGATGCATTTATAAATAAAGGGATGAGAATGAAGACAATTTTACATCATAAGGAATACAAATGAGGCATTAATAGAATTATTGTACTAAAGTGGGAATAAAGGACATCTTTTTAGCCTCAAATTATATATCTAGTCAAACCACCAATAGTAATATAGACACACAAGTAAGGTCATCAAATAACCTGACATAATTCACTTTAATAGAACACTAACACCAAGAATAGCAGAATATACATCCATCTCAAGTGTACATTATATATATATATATATATATATATATGGAAAACTTTTATAGAACAAAAGTGCTAGTTCTCAATAAATTTAAAAGTAATCAAGTGATACAAACCATGTTCTCTTACCACAATGGAATTAAATAATATCATAAAAAATTCTGTAGAATCTCAAAATACTGGCAATTAGTAACACATTTGCAAATTACTAAAAGGACAAAAAATTATAAATAACTATAAAAGGAAATTACCAAATACCCAAAATAGGGTATCTCTGGTGGTGCAGGGGTTAAAGTCTCAGCACTATCAAGCAATTTCCAGCCATTGCAGCAGGAGTTCAATCTCCAGCCAGCAAGGAAGCAACCCACATGGTACAGCAGACCTCTCCTGTCTCTGGCACTGCTCCCCTCTGCAGTGTATTTTAGTAGATTCACATGTTCTACTCCCCACTGTCTCTGGTGAATCTTCTCACCCCCCATACACACCTCTGGTCTGCACCCATTTCTTATATACATAAATTTTTAAAAATCTTTCAAAACACACAAAATCATAGTTTGCTGCAGAAGCAATTCATAGAATTTTAAATCACTAATGGCATGATCAGAAAAGGAAGTTTTCAAATCAATGTTCTCAGGTTCTACCTTAAAAAACTCAAACAAGAAGCATACTTAAACCAAAATAAAAGAGAAGAAAGAGAACAATATGGATGACAGAAAATGAAACAAAAATAGAAAATTATAAAGTTAATTAAACAAGATAGATTTTTGAGAAGATCAAAAAATCGATACATATCTTGAAAGACCGATCTGGGAATAAAGAGATGATGAATAATCAATATCAGCAATGAGAGAGATGGCTATCACTGCAGAGTCTAAAGATATTTAAAGACAGTAAATCATTGCTATTAACAACTTTATACCAATAATATGAAAGGTAGATCAAATGGACAAGTTCCTTTAAAGAGGAAATACTAATCTCATTCAAGTAGAAATATGTGATTGAATAATAGCCTTGTGTCTATGAAGACATAAACTGTACAATTTAAAATCTTCTCATAAAAATGATGCTGTGTACCAAACAAGTAGGAAATATCAGTCCTAAAAATTTCTTCCTCAAAAAATGAAGTGAGAGAAATATATGTCATTTCATTCTCTAAGATCAGAATCACCCTAAATAAAACCAAATAAGGAAAATGGACACCGATATTTGAACATCACCCAACATTCCTAAATAAAGTTTTAGAAAGTCAAATCCAACAATATATCCAAAGAATAAGATATAATGGCCAAGTTCAGTTGATTCCAGGAATACAAGATTGATTTACCTTTTGAAAATCCATCAACAGATTATGATATTAACAAATACAAAATATAAACCAAAGAGCAGAAACACTGGCTTGTATGTTCCCTATATTGTAAAATAATTATTTCGTCCAGTGTATAGCAAAAATACTCTGTAAGTTTATGTTGTATGAATGAATTTACCTATTTAAAAAAAATGCAATATATGACCATCCAAATAGATGCAGAATAATCCTTTCTCACAGCCCAACACACTTCCCCGATAAATACCTTCAGCATAGTACAAATGAGAGAAAATGTCTTCAGACGTTCATCATGTGTTCCTATGGGACTTTGCCGATTAAGAAAATTTTGACTGCTGATTTGATGACTGTAGTGGCAGAGAGGCACGGGGCTGGTTTTCTGTGATCCAAGCAGATGGGTAAAGCAGAGTCCTGGAACCCCCGGTGGCTTTCTCAGCTTCCATTGGGATTTACCAGGTGCACGGCAGGCAGGGGTGCCGGGCCCCAGGGAGTCTTCATTCTCTCTGGGCTCTCCCGCATCTCTCTGCTTCTCTGCTGGTTCTCTTCCTGCCTCTTGCTTGTTCTCCTTCTGGTGGTTCCTTTCCTTGATGGCGTCCTTACAAGCCCTATGTAGGGCAAGGAAAAAGTATCAGGCTTTTCTGCCCTCCTGCCATCAGGATAGATGATGGATCCTTGCGGTCCTGAATGCATGCCTGATGGCGGGCACCTGGAGTGGGGTGTGGGCGTAGGTAGATGGGATTCACCTGGGCTAAAACTGGGCTTTTAAGGGCGGCGTCACGGGGACGCCAGCAAAAGCCGAGAAGCAGAAGCAGAACCACGAGGAGAGAACTAATGGAGAGTGGAAGAGAAGCAGAGCAGCAGAGACCACCAGAGAAGGCCGGACAGCCCAGAAAGAGTGAAGACTTGCTGGGGGCTGGGAGGCCTGCCAGCACCCCTGCTTGCCGTGTACCACCCCTGCCTGTAAATCCCAATAAAAGCCTGAAAAGCCACCGAGGGCTCCAGGACTCTCCTTTACCCATCTGCATAGAATCATAGAAATCCTGCTCCGTAACCTCCTGCCATTACACTCGCTCTCTTCATTTCTCTCCTTATCTCTCTTTTATCCAGTTCCCTCACGTTACAACTTCTCCAGTCCCTCTTTGTCTCTTTTTTTTTAAAGTCCCAAATCATCATCTCTTTACTCCCTAGTCTCACTTCTCTCCATCTTGGTAGCTAATGGAATTTACTCTCCATTTCTGACCACCTTAAACTAATTGAGACCAGGTGGCTCCATTCAAACACTTAACTCTCTAATAGTATTATGTGCATATGACTTAGTTGTTAACAGACTTTCAAACATTTTTATTGTGATAATAAATTTATAACAAAATTTAACCATTTCAATAATTTCTAATGTCCAACTTAATGGTCTTAAGTATTTTCACATTGTTGGGCAGCTAATTTTCAGAACTCTTTCTACCTTATAAAACTGAACAGTTATACTCATTAACAACTCCCCAATTATTGACAATTACCATTTGCCTTTCTGTTTCTGAGTTGGCTATTCTAAATTCATCATATGAATGGAATTATATAGTATTTGTCTCTGTGATTGGCCACTTTCACTTACTGCAATAGCCTCAAATTTCATCCATGCTTTACTATTGCAGGGTAAACAGAAGTGATGAGGTTTTTTTCCTGCCCTTTCACCATTAGCATCAATACCTGTGGTCTTTTTTCTTTTTTTAAAGAAAACTGGGTGTAGGGTAAGGTAAAAGTTATCAAGCATTTCTGCCCTCCCTCCATCAGGATAGATGAGGGAACCCTGTGATCCTGAATGCATGCCTGATGGCGGGCACCTGGAGTGGGTACACCTGCGCTAAGACTGTGCTTTTAAGGGCGGCGTCATGGGGACACCAGGAGAAGCCAAAAGAGAAGAAGCCCGAAGCGGAAGCAGAGAACGCCAGAGAGCCCAGATAGAGTGAAGATTTGCTGGGGGCTGGGAGGACTGCCAGCCTCCCAGCCCCCCAGCACTCCTGCCTGCCACGTACCCGCTGAACCCCAATAAAAACCTGCAAAACCACTGAGGACTCTGACTCCTCCTTTACCCGGTCTGCATGGGATCAGAAAACCTGCCTTGTGTCCTGTTCCTGCCTTTACAATTGGGGTAAGTTGGCAAGATCCATGCAGACGGGTATTGGAGCCCTCCGAAGACCTGGAGGGACTAAGGAGTAACAGTGTTTGACTGTGATGACACTGGAGGAGCCATGGCAGCACAGAAGGTGGACACCTTCCGGGAGCTGCGGGATGAGACCTCAGCTGGAGGAGGAGACACCCTGGAGGACCAGCCAATGACCCATGAGGCAGCAGAATCATCGGCGAAAAGTGGACCACGATTCAGAGCTTGCCAGTGCTGATGCAGGGAGAGGCCAACGGACTTCGACTGCTGGACATGGACTGATGAACTTGGACTGACAATCCCGCCAGAAGGCGGAGGCCCTTGCAGGTTGATATGTTTTGGGACCCTGGGGGTGGAACAGTTTTATTTGTAAACCCCAGGAGATGGGAATCTGGGGTGGCCAGTGGGCCTAGATGGCCAAAAGCAGCCTGTGCATGCCCAGCAGCCAGGCGGAGGAGAAAAGCCAACTTAAAAGGCAAAAGCTGGTGCTGATGCTAAGTTGAGAAGCCCTGAGTGGCTGTCAAGCAGCCTGAGTATGCTGAAGACCTGTGAGTCTCGTAAAATCACCTGTGGGTGATGCCCTGCTCATTCTTGAGTGAGGGTGAGGAGCTGAGGAACCCGTCCTTGGGGTATGGGTGGGGAACATGGCTTGGGGTGGAGCCCAAGCTGCATATAGAGTTTGGATCCCCGACCCATGTGCTTGTGCAGTGGGTTGGCCTGAGTGCAGGGGTCTGCGAGTTGCATTGGTGGCTATGAAGGCTAGTGTTGGAGCGACTGCAGACAGAAACCCTGAGGGTTGGCGATTACCCCCAACAGAATAGAATCGCCAGTCCCAGAGCTAGTGCATCCTGGGGGTGGATGCTGTGTGTGGCTTGTAGCCGAGACTAAAGCCAGAGAAGGCCAGGAAGCGTGATGGCTCCTGGTGTGTTGTAGTAGATGCCATGAGTGATTCCCCTCCCTCGTATGAGCAGTGCCTTCGGCAGCAGATTTGGTGGCTCATCTGCTGGTACCAATAATTGTCTTTTGCACTAGGTTGGGGCCCTGCCTGGACTTATTTGTGTTCTGTTGTATTTTGTTATATTGTGATGTATTTGCTTTTGTGGGCCATGGCTGCATTGTTTGTTTGCTTAGAAAATTATATATATATATGTAGACTATATGGCAGAAAACTCTGAGGGGGTGGACTGTAGGGTAAGGTAAAAGGTATCAGGCTTTTCTGCCCTCCCCCCATCAGGATAGATGAGGGAACCCTGTGATCCTGAATGCATGCCTGATGGCGGGCACCTGGAGTGGGTACACCTGTGCTAAGACTGTGCTTTTAAGGGTGGTGTCACGGGGACGCCAGTAGAAGCCGAAAGAGAAGAAGCCCGAAGAGGAAGCAGAGAATGCCAGAGAGCCCAGATAGAGTGAAGATTTGCTGGGGGCTGGGAGGACTGCCAGCCTCTCAGCCTCCCCAGCACCCCTGCCTGCCACGTACCTGCTGAACCCCAATAAAAGCCTGCAAAACCACTGAGGACTCTGACTCCTCCTTTACCTGGTCTGCATGGGATCAGAAAACCTGCCTTTTGTCCTGTTCCTGCCTTTACACTGGGGTACAGGCCAGAGGCACAGGAGGGTGAGAGAAATCACCAGATACAGAGCAGGGAGCAGAACAGTCAGGTGGACCGAAGATACTGCTGAGGGGAGCTACAAGGGAGGCAGGAGAGGTCTGCCGCACCATGTGGGTATCTCTGTGGCCGGCCTGGAATCAAATCTGTGCTACGAAGGCTGCAGGCAGCTTCATAGTGTGGTGCTTAACTTGCTGTGCCACCACCAGGGAGGGCCCAGACACCTGTGCTCTTAAATGCGTGCCTGATGGTGTCATGTGGAGCATGGTGTGGGTGTGCATGGGTGGGCACACCTGAGCCAGAGACTGAGCATATAAGGGCAGCAGCAGAGAGCAGAGGACAGGGGTGGCAGAAGACCATATAGTGGAGTGCAGTAGAGACCACCAGCGAGTCCAGGACAGAACACCAAAGAACCCAGAAAGAGTGAAAATTCTCAGGGGTCTGGAAGGCCTGCTAGCCTCCTGGCCCCCGATCCCCTTCATGCCCTGCACCTGGTTGCCTCACTACAAATGGTGTAAAAGCCGGAAAAAGCCACTGAGGAATCCAGGTCTCTCCTTTACCCATCTGCCCAGATCTGTAGAGAACCTAATCAGTGCCTTGCTGGCAATACAAATATGTACCAGAATTTTTTTCCTTTCTAGTACTCAAAAATGTTCCTTTGTATGTACACACCACCCTTCCTTACCTGTTCAGCTCTTACTGGGCAATTGTTTGTTCTACCTCTTGACTATTATGAATACTGTTGTTATAAGCATGGGGATGAGGATATTGCTGAATACTGACTCAATACTTTTGAACATATACACAGAAGTTGAATTGCTATATCATATTGTAGTTCTATTTTTAAGTTTTTGAATAATCTCCATCCATTTCCATTTCATCTACACCATTTAATGTTCCTACCCAAAAGCGCAAGAATTCCATTTTTTCTATATCTTTATCAACACTTGTTATTTTCTGAGTTTATTTTATAATAGATATCGTAATTCTTTTTGGAGTGTCATACAAGCTTTTAGCTTAGTTTCATAAGGATTGAGGGATGTTTTTTATACTTGTGTATGTGTGCATGTGTGTGCTTAACACAGACTAAAGCACATAGTAAACATTCAATCTATAATAGCGACAATAAGTTATTGATAGAAAATTATACTGGTGGAAAAAATATCCTTTTGCTTCTAAATAATTTGTATAAAATATTAAAATATATAATGTAGATTATTAACAGACGTTCTCTTGCTCTTACAGACATTCTGGAACTTTCCATGCAGGACCCCCAGTTCAGATTATCTACACATGATCAAGGAAATACAGAACAACTTGCTGATGCATTATTCATCCCTATGGGTGCATTCCTGCTTTTCTATGCTGATCCATAAATGCATGAGTGCTTAATTTAATCTGATGTCACTCCCCAAAGCTGGTGCAGAGCTCCACCATTCCTGCTGTCACAGTTAAGGGGGTCAAGCGATATTGACAAAGGAGATCTCAGCACGAGGAAATATTTGTGATGCAGACATAATTACCATGGTATCATCTAATTAATATTAAATTTATAAAATCTATGCTCTCTCAATAATCTATTTATTATTTAAAGGCATCCCTGGGTTCTATCAGCCTTGACTGCTGCTCTGGCAGAGCTGTGGCATGCCAGGGACAGAGAGCAGACAAATTGCTCAGTGAGGCTTAATTTTTTATGCATGTTTTATACATAAGTAAATTGGAACATGGAGATTAGTTCACACTCCAGCTGTTTCCTTTTAAACTGTATTGTCCCTTTTATGCTGCACCAGGGTAAAAATAAATAATTTCTTTTCCCTGGGGTTACAGAAGAACACAGCATAAATAAAGTGGTGTTAACATTTGCCGTACCTATATCATTGCATGCCCCATCTTCATGTGATGGTCACCAGGAACGTTTCCTGCCACCGGTGCCATCAAATTCTTCTTTAGGCTTTTACTGAATTTGTAAAACAACGTCAGAGTCACTAAAATTCAACTAGGATGTTAGTATGTGAGGTGTTACTCAACAAAGTAGTTTATTTACATAGTAATTACTCTGCTCTGAATTAGGCTGTATCAAACGTGGCAAATATACTCTTCTGGATAAACTTTAAGTCACTTCCTTATAGTCTGCACCTTTCATGAACTTTCTCTAGATGAAATACACACTGAAAGAGATAGATGTAGAAACATATCAGTCTCATTACAGTTACTTTCTAAAATTATATAAGAAGAAGAATTGACATAAGGCTATACAAACTAAATCATATAGCAGGTGTTCATTAATTGTTTACTGTACCTAAGGTACTATTTAGGTGATCTCAGAGATTAAAAAAAAAATCTGTGATCATTATGAGGAAGGAACATATTACCTGGTTATGAAGAGAAGGTGTGAAATAGCCCAAATTTCTCACAAAACACAAAAGTTCTGCATGTGAATTTAAAGTTACTGTCTGTTCATGAGCACCCTAACCAGAGACTGGTTTATTCCTGCACCTGCAAGCTTCCCCTTCCTGAATGTCACCACTGATCTTAATTCCTTCTCAAAATATCCCTTTATCAAAACGAGGAACAACCCATGGAATAAAGGTTGATGATTGACTATGGAAAGGCTAAAATATGATGTAAAATCTTTGGACTTTCTCTTTCAGCTTCAGAATGCCAGTGAACTGCGGAGAAACTGAAAAAGAGTAGTGATTGGATAGATGGGATTTAAGATGGTTTGACATGTTATCAAAATCTGATAAAGTGACTGTTACATCAATAATGTAGAGCATTTGCATAATTTAAAACTGCTCATTAGGATGATAATGATCTTACTTCTTCAGTGAGTGAGGCAGTCACTAAAATATGTTTCTTCGATTTCCTTGGAAGTAACAATTGTAATCTGACTTTCATATGACGTTTTTCCTCTTGAAATGCTGCTAGATTTCTGTGTCTCCTCCTTAACACTAGTAAGGTGCTTACAACACTTTTAATTTAGGTGCTCTATAAATAAAAAGGTAATTTGTTTAAAAGATTTATTTATTTATACAATAGCTGGGGTACAGGCCAGAGGCATGGGAGGGTGAGAGGATTCACCAGAGACAGAGTGGGGAACAGAACAGGAAGACCAATTGAAATACAATGCTGAGGTGAGCAGCGGGCAAGACAGGAGAGGTCTGCCACGCCATGTGGGAATCGCCCTGGCCGGCCAGGAATCAAACCCGCTCTGCAGAGGCTGCAGGCAGCTTCAAAGTGCTGCACTCAACCCGCTGCACCACTGGGAGGCCCACAAAGGTGATATTTTTCTCTACTTTCCATTTTTTCCCTCACAGTAATTACTCATGTTTTCATTTCACAATCTTCCTAATTTGTTACGCAGGTCCTTCTTTGAGTATCACATACTATTTTAAACATCTGTCCTTAAGGAATTGCAATTATTGGACACTTATCAAATACCTTGGATCAAAAGTATAAGAAATCCTCTGAAAAATGCCATTATTCTTGACCTTTAATTTGTATTTAAAAAATAAATAAGACTTTTAAATATTCAACAAAGATGAAAAAATAAATCTGTAAGCATTACGTTGGGCGAGTTTAAAAGAAGTGAGACATATGTCATTATCTTCAAAATGTTTCTTTAGAAATTCAAAATATTTGGACGAGTTAGGAAAAAATTGCAAACAATTCTTATACTAAGCGACACAAGCTACCACTAAAATAGGACGTTTTAAGATAAATTATTTGCTATATGGGCATGAATAAAATATTTATAAATGATAAATATGAATAGATTATTTCATACAGAAGGTCTGACTTATGTCACAAATAATGAGGTTGTTAATTTTACCAAACTTAGTTACCATGTTCAAGGTACCAGGTTATGTGATAACATAATGGTGATGAACAGCATCATTGACTCCAGCTGTCACATCGAAGGGTTCAACAGAGGTGACTGACATATGAACAAATATTGCCAAGCTTGGGGAAAAAAGAATAACAAAGACATGGCCCAATTATGAGAGACTAATCAAAAGGAGGGATCAATTAACATTTAACAGTAGTCACTGGGGAATAGAAATGTATACCAATGAATGTATTTGCCAGGGTCATGTTTGCATAAACTTCCAAGATGAGGGGTAAGGACATATTAGTTTCTTATTGGAACTGTAACAAATAGCCACAAATTTTGGCTTAAAGCAATACTTCTTTAGTACTTTGCCATCCTAAGAAAGTAGAGAAAGCATGGGTCTCACTGAACTAAAATCAAGGTGTAGGCAGGCCTATATTCCTTTCTGGATGTTCTAGAGAGGAATTAACAACCACATTAGTTTCAGCTTCAAAAGGTTACCTGGATTCCTTGTCTCATACCCCCCCCCTTTATTCCATCTTTAAAACCACCAAATATTTTATTTCACCCTGTTCTCATAGTTTTCTCTGAAAACAATGAGAAAAGATAATCACAAAAATATTTTAACCTCTAGGTCATAGTCTTAATTACATTTCACAATTTTTTTGCCTTTAAATTAACATATTCAGGTCCTCCCCTGGTGCACAGGCAGTTGAGTCCCACGCTGTGAAGCTGTCTGCAGCCTCTGCATTGCTGGTTTGATCCCGGCTGGCCAGCGAGGGTCCCACATGGGGCACAGACCTCTCCTGCCACCCGCTGCTCCCCTCAGCAGTGTATTTCATTAGTCTGCCTGTTCTGTTCCCTGCTCTGTCTCTGGTGAATCCTCTCACCCTCCCGCGCATCTGGCCTGTACCCCAGTTCTTGTATAAATAAATAAATAAATCTTTTAAAAAAATTAACTTTCACAGTTCTGGAGTATGAATATGGACTTCTTTGGGGGACCACTCTTCTACATATACTGTAGAGAATACTTCATGTGTGCAGCACTTTTGTTTTCTCTCATGCTTATGTTTTAACAACCAATGTCTTCCAATTTACCAATGTGTTAAAAGTATTCTGATAGCTACCAATAAGAGAAAGATAGATACTTGGAGACAGACATATAGAAGTAAATGTAGTTGCATATACAGATGCATATGTATAATGAATATGTGCATGTATTTATATGTATCATATATATTAATATACACATATATACACACACTTTTCAGGTTTCCTACAGTGTCTGAAACAGAGCTATGTGCAGAAGAGATGTTCAGCAAATACCTATCAGTGAATCAAATGAGAGTGCCTTCTTTTTTGGTAAATGTTTTTGAACAACCATGTGGCCATAAGGGGTTCTCAAACCTGTAATGCAACACTGAGATGGCTCTACCTAATATATAATGTCATAGTAAAGCATAAAGAAAACAGCTTCTTGCATTATATTTATCACTATCTCTTATGTTGAGCAGAGATAGAAAATACTGGCTTCGGTCAGATGACCCTAATTCCTCATAGAATTGAACTCCATTAAGATAATTCTGTCCACTGCACCCTCCCCTGAAGTGCCAAGGAATGTGTAATTAGAATTATGTCCAATGGTATGTGTACATGTATGCAAGTCATGTGAGCGATGCTTATAGCAGCGTAGACAACTGGATGAGCTTTGCAATGGAGTCTCAAAGGCAATAACTGATAGAAAGCAAGATGGTTATTTGGGTTACAGAGTTATGCCAGAGAGATACAAAAATCAAGAGACCCTGCAGCTACTGTCATTTCAAATAAATACTTGTTGAACAGATGATTTGGGTATGCAATTTCTCTCTTTAAGAGTAGTACAAAAGGAAGTTAACTATTGATAATATGAGTCTTTCCCCACTATGAACTTAATCTCTGAGATTATGTCCATAGGACATTAAATAATCAAAATAAGTCTGAAAAAATAGTGACTAGGGCCTCCCCGGTGGCACAGCAGGTTGAGCACAGCACTGTGAAGCTATCCGCAGCCTCTGCAGTGCAGGTTCGATTTTAGGCCACATGGCGCAGCAGACCTCTTCTGCCTAGCTCGCTGCTCCCCTCAGCATTGTTTTTGGTCCATCTGCCTGTTCTTCTCCCCACTCTGTCTCTGGTGAATCTTCTCACCCTCCTGCGCCTCTGGTCTGTACCCCAGCTCTTGTATAAATAAAAAATAAATCTTTATTAAAAAAAGAAAAAAAAGTGACGAAATTAAACTGAGTTGGACAGATCTTCAATACACAAATCCCTCAGGCCACGCACACTGTGTCAGATGCTGTTAAACTCTGTAGAATGAGTATCTAGGTATGGGCTAGAATGGGCTCCATTCTCAAAGAGCTAACAATTTAGTTGACATAGTGACATAAAATCACATTCAATATGTTGGTATATGTATGAAATGTAGATCATAAAGTAAAATATAACTACACCCAGGCTTTCATAAGTGGTTTCATAAAGAAGTCCATTTCTAGATGACTATTACTATATCTTTTATTTCATAGTCATTAGGAAGAGTATTTCTCTAATTTTTTTTTGTCTCAAAACTTATACTCTTTATTTTTTTAAACAAAATTATTTATTTATATATATTTTACATCATTGTTCATTTTTGTACAATGTTTGCTTTCTCATCTCAGGAAAATTTACACTCTTTACTTCTTTTTTTTTTAATTTTTATTTATTTATACAAGAACTGGGGTACAGGCCAAAGGTGTGGGAGGGTGAGAGGATTCACCAAAGACAGAGCAGGGAATAGAACAAGCAGACTGATGAAACACTGCTGAGGAGAGCAGCAGGTGAGACAGGAGAGGTCTGCCGCACCATGTGGGATTCTCGCTGGCCGGCCAGTATCGAACCGGTGCTTCAGAGGCTATGGACAGCTTCACAGCACTGTGCTCAATCACCTGCGCCACCAGGGGAGCCCCCTACACTCTTTAATTCTATTGAGGATCCTGAAGAGTGTTTATGGGAGTTATAGTTATCAATGAAAGTGTTTAATGCTTTATGTAATCCATTTAAAGGTAATAACAAATATTATTCAGTATAGTTTCATGAAAAAAAAAACTGTTAAAAAAGGACTATTTATTTTTTAAAAATATTTATTTATGCATATAAGAACTGGGGTGTAGGCCAGAGGTGAAAGAGGTGAGAGGATTCACCAGAGTGGGGAGCAGAACAAGCAGATCTACTGAAATACATTGCTGAGGGGTGCAGCGAGCAAGTCAGGAGAGGTCTGCTGCACCATGTGGTAGCTCCCTGGCCGGGGATGAAGCTCATGCTGCAGTGGCTGCAGATAGCTTCATAGTGCTGCATCTTAACCCTTTGTGCCATAAGTGAGGCCCTCCATAAAGGACAATTTATTGATGATAGTGACATTGGCTTATATTTTTATATCTCATCTCATTAATGTCTGGTCTGAAAGAATGCAGCAATATTATCATATCTGCATTGAGTCAAGGGCAATGTATACTTTTTTTTTAGAATATGAAAAAAATCAGTCCACAAAGATATATAGGTGGAAAAGGGAGAATTTATTTTTCTAGACATAGAATTTATTTTTTATAGACATTTCATAGAAGAAAATTAGCAGCCATAGGGCACAGAGAGAGCGCTGACAGAGGCATTAAAGTCAGCCATAAAACAAAACAAGAATGCTGTCCATGAAGAAGCCTTCCATTCTCCTAAGCCCCCCCATGCTGCCACCACCAGGAGAAGTAACATAATATTTTGAGCCAGACCCACAGGTCCACAAAATCATATCCTTTAAAACAGAGATGTTATCACTTAGTGTTTGCGTTTCTCTCACATAGAATGTATCTGACCTCAGAGACAAGGAACAGCAAGATCACAGAAACATAAGAAAAGTAAATTATCTATTCCCTTATCTCTTATCTCTATATGTGGATGTTAGAAGATTACCCTCTTCTAAAACAAATACTTTGTTATACTAATGTGATTTTTTTTTCTGTTGTCCTCAGCCCATCTTTAACAACAGATAGAAGCCTTAACCTACCTCAGAATAGGAGGATCAAATGACAGGACATTCAACCTGGCACTACTTCTTTGGACTCTGAAAATAAAACCTGCTTTTATTACCTTTTCTTATCACACTGTGACTATTTTTTTTTCCCAACCAAAGCAAATCATTGTTGGTAACTTTTATAATACACTAGAAATCAACTCTTGATTAAGATGAGTTGAATGTGGATCTGAAAATATTTAAAGAACATTTTAACTCTTATATTCAAATTAATTGGTCTATGCTGCATCTAGAACAAATCTAAAAACTCAAACTATTTTGTAATATTGTGCTGGTCATGTAGAATATCTATTTAATGATATATGCAGATCTACTAAATTTTGGCACATTTTATTATATATAGTATAAACAAATCCCAATCAATAACATCACCAATTTCAACTGACAAATTTTGATTAGTTTGAAACTTTCCTAGTCATAGTGACCATCACAAATTTTCCAAAATTAATTTTTATTGAGATCTTGGAATTTCTCATTGGCAATAAATCGTAAACCTTAATGTTTGTGTTTCTGTACCTCTGAATCATATACAGTGTTGCCTCAATAAAATGTTATCTCAATTAAAAAAATCAGTAATTGTCCTTGAGATAATATCTTCTTTTTTTTTTTCATTTTCATCAAAATGTTCGCCACATACCCAAGTCTGGATAACTATTATTTGTTTAGCCCCGTCATGTTTCTCAGTTAGAAAATGGGTTCCATGGGGAAAAAAAAGCAAATTTAGCTTGCAAGTGAATCACCCTGAGCTTTTCCTTGAAGTGACCATTTTCTTTTCATATACAGCAGAAATGCTTCTTGCATTTTGATTTTTTTCATATAAAATAGTAAGAACTGTTTTGTTATTGAGTCATAATTAATTAAAATTATTAAATTTTACTTCTTCATCAGAAAATTCATTTATTTATATTATAGAAGCACATCCTTATCAGGGTTCTGGACGTATAGGATATTCCCCTTCTGTAGTCACCATAGCACACCCACCAGCAAAGAAACCCTATTCCTCCACCACAGTCCATGCTTCTTTCTTTTGTTCAGAAGAATCACTTATCACCTTAAGAATTCCTCTTTGTTTATTTGTTTTTCCCTCCAAAGTCTGGTCATTCTCAAACTTTTTGTTATGCTTAAAATATTTCTAAAGTATATATCACAAAAAGCCTAATAAACTGTGCTTTACCTTTAAAAAAATGGCAAAGAATTCCAGCTCCAACTTCTACTCCTTGTGAAGATGAGTATGACAGCATCAGTGAAGGCGATCCTAGCCATTCCATCACTGGTGGGAAGAATTCTAAGACAGTGCTTAAGATTCTGGTCCTGTGGGGAAAACACCTTGTGTAATCTGGGATTTGTAAATATGTTATGTTGATGACACTGTTGACATCATGAAAGGGAGAGTATCCTGGTTGACAAGATCAAAAAGGACTGAGCTCTTTTTTGAGGGAAAAAATCCTCTCTTGCTGGTTTTGGGGAGGCTCCATGTCTAAAGTCTTTGCAGACAGTTCACTGAATCCTCATAATTTTTCTTGCACCTCATCCTCCTCTGACCTTTGATTTCAGTGATTCAAAATAGTTACTAAGTATTGAGAGGTCCTACTGTGGCCACCCGCTTGTCTTTAAATAGTCAGATTAATGGACTGAGCTCCTAGAAAAATATTTCTGATATGGCTAAAAATGTTCTCAAACTCCTTGATTTACTTCAGTCAGGTAAATCCATGTGTATGTCCTCTTTATTTTAGTCAAAACCTCATTTTTGAACCTCAAGAATATGACTCAGCTAATAATTTCCTATAGCTCTCAAATTTGTCCCTCTGAGGGAAAGTTTGGAAGGAAAATTTGCCAGAGCAAGGAATTTGTCTGACCCTGTGAAAGATAAGTTATCCAGAATAGCTTTGAGGGTCTGGATATTTTAAAAACCAGCCACACTCTTTAATTCAGTGGCTTTTAAATATATGCTTCCTTGGATTAGTGGAAAATATTGATTTCACGTCTGGAGTTTGGTTAAAAAGCATGTTGTTTATCCACCATAGACCCACCTCAAAAAGCTAAAAAAGCAAAACACCACATCTGGAAAATATAAGTTTAAAGACTAGGTAACATCTTACTGTTTTAATGCATAATATTAGCTGTTCTCTGATTGCAAAAAGAAAGTGTAGCTGTCTGTGTTTTGGGGGTGGGTTATGTTTTCATAACGTAGAATCAGAGGGTGTGATCCTAGAAGTTATATCTAGTTTTGTAAACCAACATTACCTCAATAAAACAATAAAACATAAAGGAAGTGTATAAAAGTTTACTCCTTTGTGCTTAATTATTATTCTAGCAATTTTCACCCAGTTTAAATAGATGGCTGTGCCCTCCTCCCACATCCCAACCATTTTCTTGGCATGAAGTTCAGTATTTCTTAGGTCATAGTAGAAGAGATTTAAGCTAAAATACTTTACACATCTATTACCAACTAAGCACTTTGCTTTTTTCATGGAAAACCGAATGTCAAAACTTACCCAAAACATTTTAAGGTAAACATGAATGTTAACATTGTGCGTGTAATCAAGACATTATCAATTATCCATCACTAAAGGAAAATTATAAGTAGCTATGGGAAGGTAACTTATGTTGCTCAAACTTAGGTAAATGCAAACAAATATCTTGGTTTTCCAGATAGAGGGAAGAAATTACCTTGATAATCCCAGGTGTTTCCACACATTTTGTGCATCTAAATTGGGGTCACATAACAAAACCCAACAAGAAAAAGACCATAGCACATCACTCCCTTTCCAAAAGAATGAATACCTAAGAAGCACTGAAATGGCAGAAGATGAAGCCATGGGATAATGTCAAGCACTATTGAGAATATGAAAAAGGAGAAGCTGCCGTTTTTGGTCTCTAATTGAGGCAACATGACTGAGAATCAAAGACATGCTGACAGAACAAGGTGTGAAACTTGAATTTTAGCCTGTCAAGCTGTTCAGGAAGGCAGGCAAGGTTAGTACGCTTCCCTTGGTTTGGTTGAAATAGAGCTAGATTTGAGCAATATCTATATAATTTAAATAATTTTTATTTGTGAAATGAGTAATGACCTGATATAACACTTCAAAATAATAGAAGAGAGGAATAAAATGTGGTTATTCTTTCTCCTCCAAACTTTTTGGAAGTCACTAAGTCTCATTTTAGAATTCATTAGGTCTATTTTCTATTAATCTCCAATTTGGGATTTAAAAAACTTGCAATTATTAGAAAAATGGATTTGTGCATTTGTGAAAAGGTATCTTCTGACCTTTGGAAACCTTTGTACTTTAGTTAACTAATTGTATGCAAATGAAAAATCAGTGAGCACATTTAAATGTAAATTTTACATCTTTTTTTCTCATTTTTAAGTGGGCCTACTTCATTCATTGGTTTTGTGCCAAGAGCTCAAGAATGTGATTTATTCGTGTTTCCAATTCTGCTGTGTACCTAAGATGTGAAAACAGTTTGTGCCATCATTAAAAAGTCATTTTAACAAATGACCACAGAAAGCCTCACTACTTCCACCCACCCTCCTTTCTCTTTCAAAATGAGCCAGAAGCATTTGGGTTCACAATCCGTGGAAGCCAAGGTGCTCTGCGTCCAAATCTAGGATGCTATTAGCACAATCTTCATCATTCCATCATCTCTAAACAAAATTTATGAGGCCTCCACCTACTGACACCACTGAGCGTGTCCTGTTTCTGTGTTGGTTGAACAGTTCTCAGTTTGTTACCAGAACTGACACTAATGCGGTGGACTTGGGGGGGACCCTGGGTGGAGGGAATGGGGGTGAATCCTACTGAACATGTGGTCTGAGACCCACACGGAGCATTTTACATACTCAATGTCATTAAATACTCATAAACCCACACAGTGTTGTCATTGTACTCATTTCCAAGTGACAAATATTTGAATCAAAGTGGGGAGAAAATAGCCCTTAGTCAAAGAGAAAGAAAACAAGAGAATTAAAATTTAAATCTAGGTTTTAAAGCCTCAAGTTACTTGAGGTTGTTTGATTGGTTTTGTTTGTTTCAATTCTCTCCACTACCTTCCTTTCCCCCAAATATATGCATATAAATAAAACCTAGAAGTTGTGATTCACCTTGCCTTATACATAAATTCAAGAAATATTGCCCATGGACATTGTGAGGAAGGCTTTTGCCAAGAGCTTCTATCCTATCGTTTATCCTCAGTTTGTTTGCCAGTTTCTGAAATTCCTACCTTTTGACATTCTTAAAGTATTAGTGGTTTTCATACCCTACCTGCCCATATATCCACACATCCCTCAGAAGCATTTGCTGTGCCTTGTTCCAATGTTGATCCTCAATTTGATAAATGATACTACATATGACCCACCTAAACTGAATGCATAATCTAGTTTTCTAATGCCAAGCCCAGGTTGGTGAGTGGCCCTGTTTCATCTCATGTTCAAACACTTTTAGTTTACTGCCTTCGAGGACACTCAGAAAGTTTGCCTGAATGCCCAATGATGTCATCAGAAACATGGAAAATACAGACCAAGAAGACAAGTCAGATTGCTACTGCCTGCCCTCATTTAAGATAAAAAGGCTGACTGGTGAATATTATTCCTACTTCAACCTTTTACTATAAACTCCTTTCTTTGGTTTTGTTTTTACTATTAATAACCCTTTCTTTTCCTAATCAGGCACAGACCAAACACTCCCTCTGTTTTAAAAAAATCTGGCCACATTAACTAATCAAATTTAACTCTCAGTTTTGTCAATATACAAACAGTGCAAGAGAACCTGAACCAGTTGTTTTTTTTTCTTTCTTTTTTTCTTCTGCTAGTGTAACTTAATGGTGGGCTAACAATGAAGACAGATGGATGACAAGATAAGCACTCCATCACCAATAAAACAACCCTTTGTCTTTCCTCCAGTGAGTTACTTGGAACCCTGAAAATCTCTATAGAAGCTTAAGAATGGGGTCTCTCTGTTGGTGCAAGGCATTAAAACACAGCACTATGAAGCTATCCATAGCCACTGCAGCAGGAGTTCGATCCTGACAGTGAGGTGACCCACACGGTGCAGCAGACCTCTCCTGTCTCACCCGCTTCTCCTGTCAGCAGTGTATTTCAGTACATCTTCCTGTTCTGGTCCCCATTCTGTCTCTGGTGAATCCTCTCACCCCGCCCCCACCCCATACACACACCTCTGGCCTATACCCCAGTTCTTGTATGTATAAATAAATAAATCTTTCAAAAAAAGAAGCTCAGGAACTACCTCTTTTGGGGATAAAAGCATTAACTGAAAAAAATTTCCTTTTCATTGAAGACAGACAGATTTCTCCTGAGTAATATACCAAATCTACCTTATGGTTTAATGCTGAAAATATCATCTTCATATATAACAAACCCACATCCAATATCACACTCAGTGGTGAGAAACTGAAAAGTTTACTTCAAAGATCAAGAAAAAAATGAGGATGTCTTGTTTCATCACTACCATAAAATATAGTTTTAAAGTTAAAGGAAAAACAATTAGATAAGGATTTAAAAGTTATCAAAATGGTAAAGGAAGAACTAAATCTATTACTATTTGTAGATGACATGATAATAAACATAGAAAGTCCTAAAGACTCAAACAAAATGCTATTTAAAATAATAAATGAATGCAGTAAGGTGGCAGGCCACAAAATTAATATGTAAAAATCTGTTTTGTATCTACATGCCAGCAACAGACTATCAGAAAGAGAAATCAGGGAAATAATCCCATATATCCTGTATACAATAAAATTTAGAGGAATTATATTAGAAAAAAATTTAACCAAGAAATGAAAAATCTGTACAAAGAAACCCATATTGTTGAAAGAAATAGATGACACAAAAAGATATTTTATGATCATGGATTAGAAGTATTTACATTGTTAAAATTGCCATAATACTTAAAGCAATATACAGACTTAATGCAATCCTATCAAAATCCCTACCATGTTCACAAAAATGGAACAAAATCTTATGAAATTTGTTTTGAATTACAAAAGACCTTGAATAGCAAAGACAATCCTTAAAAGAAACAAAAATGAAGGTATCATGCTCTCAACTGCACACTATACACCAAAGTAATAGAATGGTATTGAAATAAAAACAGACACACTAATTAATGGAACATAATTGCGAGAACAAAAATTTTGTTTAATTAAACAAAAATTAAACATGGATAGAAGCCAAGATCATACAAAGGAGCAAGGAAATTCTCTTCAACAAATGGTATTGAAAAAAAAACAGTCAGCCACAAGCAAAAGAGTGAAACTAACACTATTTTACACCACACAAAAATTACTTCAAAATAAAGACTGGTGGTATAGGGGTTAGTCTCAGCACTATCACCGCCATGGCCTGGGTTCAATCCCCAGCCAGTTTGCTCACCCACATATGGTGCAGCAGACCTCTCCTTTCTCACCCGCTGCTCCCCTCAGCAGTGTATTTTGGTAGATCCACATCTTCTGCTCCTTTCTCTGTCTCTGGTGAATCCTCTCATCCCTTGCACCTCTGGCCTGCACCCCAGTTCTATGCATAAAATAAATCTTAAAAATAAAAATATAAAGAATTATATGTGTGGTTGGAAGCTACAAAATACATAGAAGAAACATAGGTGATACACATTTTGACAGTGGTTTTAGAGATATGTTTGGGAACTCCACACCAACAGCAAGAGACACAAAATGTTAAAAATAACTTTAATACAAAAGTTTACCAGATTACTGAATGTTGCACAGGCCACCCTTCAACAACTTAATAGTTCAACTGTTTCCCTGACAAGGCTTATTAATGCCACATACTGCATTTGCATGGATCAAAACTGGACTTAGTTAGCCAAGTCACAAAACCAAGCTTTAGAAGATGGCCTCTTATATCAGCTATTTTGCAGTATTATTCTCTTCCTCTGCTTGATAGGACCATATATGAATTGGATATATATATATATATATATATATATATATATATATATATATGCTAGCATTACCAAAGGTGTTGGATTACACTAGATCTTGAGAATTACAAATATCCAACCTAACCTTGTCTTCATGTGGCAACAAAGCATATACAAGATTTCCACCTAAGTGATCAGGACCATATAAAATTAAAAATTTGTCCCCTGCGGTCACCAGACATTCCACCTTAGACATCAGCCACATTGCAGATTTGGACTCTTGCTTATAAACATGCCAGTAAAGGAATGACAGGAAAGCTGCTCATGTATCCATTATGTTAAGAGTCTCATTCCCAAACTTTGGAGATTTTGAAATGGAAAAGGTAATCTTGAATCTCTCTGTTGCATTAAAACAAGAAATCAGGATCACTGCACAGTCTTTGAAATTGCTCCAATCCAAAGTTAACAGCCTAGCTTGCGTGGTACTCCAGAAGTGAAGGAGCTTATGTGATCATTGGTAAAAAATGATTGTTTCTATTTACATCAAAGGGGACAAGTCATCTCTAATAACAGGATTATTATTTTTCATGAGATAAATTAAGTGCTTACACTTTTTTGGACTGCTGTATTTCTAGGAGTAGGAGACTGGCTTAATGGATTATGAGGAAATGTGTTTCAATTTGTTCTTTTCCATCTACTCACCTTCATTCTAATTTATATGCTTTTATTTCCCTTTTCAGATTTCATACCACTCAGCTACTAACCTGATTCTTCTCTCCACAGACACCAGCTCAATTTTTAATGTATGATACTTAGAGGAATATTTCACAGGTGAGATCTACTGGGGCCAAGTATAGTTTGCCTTAGGTTATGCACAAGAGGCATGCTGATTATTTTGAATTTAAAAAAATTAACAGAAGATCAAAAAACGTTTTTGCCTAATGATCTGTCTCCCTATAAAGAGGAAATAAATCTCTGTGATGATTTGGGAGGTGAGAGACAGTCTTATGGAAGATGAACCTCCTCTTCAGGTGTGTGTTTGTGTGTGTGTGTGTGTGTGTGTACACATGTACATGTGTATTTTTGGTGAGGAGTCTGAAAATGAATTTTCTCTTTCTCCAGGAATATAGTCCAGTGTTATTTCTTCTGCAAAATGTTTCCTGTCTTCTGTAGGATGACAACTTATCCCGAAGTTAGTTTCAATGCTACCCTCTTTGCTATTTAGTGCTTATTTTGTTCTAGTACACTGGTTGTGATCTATAATGACCTACTACTTTGTCTCTTCCCATTCACCTAATTGATGGACTTAATGAAAATAAGAACCATGTGTTTTACTCATCTTTGTGTCCTCAATACGCAATAGCAGCCTGGTCAAGAAAATCCTTTCAATGAATTAATAAAAAATTAAAATATCTCAAATTATTAGGTTTTGAAAGACTAAAACATTCTAGTGCTTCTATTTGAAACAAAGATTACTGTGGTTAACAGCTTTTGATGGGACTCCTGATGGTCCCTTTCTCCTAGTCTTCATACTCTTGTTCATCTTCTGCCTTTGAGTTTGGGTCACAGCAAGTGCCCTGTTTCTAATGAATAGAATAATATAGTGTTATTTTCAAGGTGGATTTATGAAAGACTATGGAGTCTGTCTCTCTCACTCCTAGCTGTATAGCTCTATGGAGGGGTCCATGGTGGGAAGGATTCAAGGCTAGTCTTTGGTTAACAGACAAATAAATGAGGCCCTCAGCCCAATAACTCATAGGAATCATATCTTTCCAATAGTGATGTGAGTAAACTTCAAAGCAGATCCTTTCTCATTCAAGCCTTGAGATAAGACTACAGCACTCACTGATCACAATCTGTGATAGACACTGAGACAGAGGGTCACAGCTCAGCCCCACTTGAATTCTGATGTACAGAAACTATGAAATAATAAATTCTATTTTCTCAAACCATGACATTCTGAGCAACATTCTGAGCAATCATATACATAGCAATTGATACCTAATTCATCATGCTATGGGTGTTTAAACTTCATTGAGTTTGTTTTACACATGTACACACACACTTATATATACACACATCATCACACACCTAAGCAATTTCATTACTTGTCATGATTTGGACAGACCTAGTTTCATATATATATATATATATATATATATATATGAAACTATCTATCTATCTATCTATCTATATATAGCTGAATTAAGATTGATACTGTTATTAAAATGAGTAGAGCACTCTTAGGAATTAAAATGGTGCCTGGATATAAAATAACCCTCATTTCTCACAAGCATTAGAAGACAGATGCTTATGAAATTATAATTCTCACTATAAAAGTCCTGAAAGTCAAATAACATTTTTTAAGGACAACAATTTCTGTTTAATCAGGTTCTATAACTCCATTTAATACACAGTCTCAAATCTAAATTGGGATCATTTTCAGGTTTGCATGGTCTTGGGAACTGAAATTAGTTATGTTCTGCAATGCACTATCACAATATCTTTTAATAACAGCATTTTGCAGGGTTAATTCAATTTATTCTTGAACAACCTAATGGCATTTATTCTTACTATCATCACCTGTGAGTAGTGGTAATATTTTGCTTTTTCCCTCTGAATACCCAGATATAACATT
Source organism: Talpa occidentalis (assembly GCF_014898055.3). Taxonomy (NCBI): domain Eukaryota; kingdom Metazoa; phylum Chordata; class Mammalia; order Eulipotyphla; family Talpidae; genus Talpa; species Talpa occidentalis. The sequence continues at coordinate 60,852,277 of NW_023603184.1, read as the reverse complement.
CAGTATATTCAACGAAGGGGGCTCAAGACCTACCAACTTGACTTCTCTGGAAATACATAAATATGACACAAGAAATTATAGAAAATATTTCAAAAAGACAAGATAAAGTCAGTGAAACACCTAGTACAAGATGCCCCCCAAAATGTCTATTGAACAATCCTATTTGATTTTTATCTCGAACATAAAATTCTAAGTTGAAGTAAAAAAGAAAAACACAACTTGAAACAATATAAATTGCAGTTTTCCAGTGAAATACTTCAAGGTCAAAACAACTGATTTCTCCTCAGAGGAAGAAGCAGATGTCACAAAGGGTATGAAGTGAGACATTTCCTACTTCACAGTAGTAAAAGTACAACAAAAGGATATTCTTGCCAAAGGGAAAAGGAAATAAAATTCCAAAGCCAAGAAAATAAGTACATTGAAGAAATGAATAAAGTTCATCTTAAGTAAGATTATTGCATAGTTTATCTCTACAGACTAATATTCATACCACATGTAACTCATAGAAAACTTGAGACAATGTAATAATTTTACATATGCAATAGATAAATACCATAAAAATAAATGTAGTGGTAATACAAAAATATGATACTGTTGAGGCTTGAGAGTACTTCTTTTAATGTGGGAGTACAACTTGAAAAGAGTATTGTTGCTCTTTTTTTTGGTCTTAAAAACACTTTTTAAATTAATTAATCTCTATATATTTTAGATCATTGTTCATTTTTAAACAATGTTTGCTTTTTTCTCCCCCTCAGGTGTAGGGCCCATAGAATTTGGTGTAGCCCCTCCACCAATTCACAGTCCCCTGTGCTCCTCCCTCACTTCCTTTGATCCCTCTCCCTCCTCCTCCCCTGTGTGATGTCTCTGGTTTATAATTGTCTGGGTTTTGTTTGTTTGTTTGTTTGTATTTTAAAGATTATTTATGCATACAAGAACTGGGGTGCAGGCCAGGGTTGTGGGGGGTGAGAGGATCCACCAGAGACAGAGTGGGGAACAGAACAGGCAAATTGACTGAGGTCTGCTGCACCATGTGGGTATTTCCCTGGCTGGGGATGGAATTCATGCTTCAGTGGCTGTGGTAGCTTTGTAGGTTGCATCTTAACCCCTGCGCCAACAAGGAGGCCCCATCTGTTTGTTTTTGCTTTGTTTTATAGTTGTTCTTTCTTTTGAAGGAACCATCAGTGTTTAAATGAGCCAAAAGTGCTTCAGCAATTCTGAGAATTCCACTTAGAGATCCTTCAGAGATAGCACACAACACTAATGATGGGGGATTACAAAAATCTGCAAAGAGCTGATGAGACTCGAGGACAACAGAGAAAATAATCCAGTCAAAAAATGGGCAGAAGAGCTAAAAAGAAACTTCTCTGAAGAGGAAATGCAAATGGCCAACAGTCATATGAAAACATGTTCAACATCACTTGTAATCAGGGAAATGCAAATCAAAACTACCATGAGATACCATCTTACACCAGTGAGAATGGCACATATTAAAAAAACTAGCAACAACAAATGTTGGCGAGGGTGTGGAGAAAAAGGAACTCTTCTGCACTGTTGGTGGGAGTGCAAACTGGTCCAAACACTATGGAGAGCTGTGTGGAGATTTCTGGACCTACTAAACATAGAGCTTCCATATGATCCAGCAATTCCACTCCTAGGTATTTACCCAAAGGACACAGAAACATCAATTCCAAAGAGCACCTGCACCCCTATGTTTATAGCAGCACTGTTTACAATAGCTAAGCTTTGGAAACAACCCAAATGCCCAAAAATAGATGACTGGATCAAGAAGATGTGGTACATATATACCATGGAATATTACTCAGCATTCAAAAAAGATAAACACGTGCAATTTGCAGCAACATGGATGGCACTGGAAGGGATCGTGCTCAGCGAAATAAGCCAGAAAGAAAAAGAAAAATACCGGATGGTCTCACTCATAGCAGGAATCTAGAAAATTAAATAAGGGACCAGGAAAATGAATAACTATAAGAAAGTGAAAATCAAAATCAACAAAAATCTATGAACCAGAGACACTTTTGGGGGGGTGGGTGGCGGGAGGGGAGGGATTGGGGTCAAAATGGGGGGGTTGAAATTGTATGGGGAATATAAAAACAAAATTTATTATTTAAAAAAAAAAAGAATATACCAAAATCAAATGCAAGCAGAAAGGCAGGTAATCCTACCGATTTTAGCAAATGATTGAAATCAGGTAAATGTAATGGAGTCAGATAATCTGGAGAGTCCGTGTTCATTGTTTAAGGGGCAAATTATACTCTGTTCTGACCAGTTGTCACCATAAGAACCCTCTATTATCAAATTTTCTAATTTTCAAGAGGAGCTGGAATTTTTTATTGAACATGAATTGCCCTGATTTTTAATGTTGGTAATTATTTCAAATGCAAGATTCTTTAGCAAACTGCTATTTTCAAGCAAGACAAAACATGTCTTTGAGTCAGACTCAGTCTGGGATAACTGCTTTGTGACCAATATTTATTTTGATGGCAACCAAATAGGCAGGGTTGTAAAGAGTGGCTAGTTGTTGGACAACGATGGAGCAGGAGGAGAATGCAATCTTGAAACCTTCATTGAGTAACATGTAGAAAATAAATGGAGGGTGATTAGAAAAGATACTTAATTTAAATAGTTCCCAGTTTCTTAATACTGTTTTGTGACTTAGCATATGGTTGAACCTGATGAATGTTCAGTATGAAATTAAGTAAAAAGTTAGATGTTGTGTGATATATATATTGTAATATATATGCAATACATAGATGCATATATACACATATAAGTATGTATATATGTGTATATAATGTATATTTGATATATATACACACATATATATCATGTTTGATCTGACAGGCCCATTAATTTATAATGTTATTATAATCTATTTCTAAATTGATGTTCAGTCTAGAGGTCCATCCATTATTGAAATGGGTGTGTTGAAGTCTTCAATTTTTATTATAGCAATATCTATTTTTCTCTTTAATTTTTCCAGCATTTGTTTCATATATCTGAGGTCTTTGAAGTTTGTTTCATGCATGTTTATAATTGTTATATACTCTTGGTTACCTGAACTTGTTATTAATATATAATCTGCTTCCTTATCTCTTTCAACAGTTTTATACTTAAAGTTTATTTTGATTACTAAGGGCCTCCCCAGTGGCACAGCGGTTGAGCCCTGGGTTGCGAGGCTGCCCGCGGCCTCTGCAGCACCAGTTTGATGCCCGCCTGCTCCCCGGCCACCAGAGGAGGGTCCCACATGGCACGCAGACCTCTCTTGCAGCCCGCTGCTCCCCTCAGCAGTGTACTTTGGTCCTTCTGCCTGCTCTGCTCCCCGCTCTGGCTCTGGTGAGTTCTCTCACCCTCCTGCGCTTCTGACTGTACCCAGTGCTTGTATGAATGAATTGATAAATCTTTAAATAAATAAATAAATAAATAAATAAATAATAAAGTTTATTTTGATTACTAAGTAGTATAGCTAGCTCAGCTTTCTTTGATTACTATTTGCATGTAATATGTTTTTCTACTCTTTCACTTTCAACCTATTTGTGTCTATAAAGTTATTGACTTTTAGGCAACACGTTGTTGGAGCCTGTTTTTTTTTTAATTAATTTTGCCATATGATTGGAGATTTGAATTCATTATAATTTAATACAATTACTGATGATGAAGGATTTATTTCCACCATCTTGCTACATTTTATATGTTGTGTGACATTGTTTTGTCCTTCAGGTGTTCCATGACTGCCTTCACATGCATTGTTTAATTCAGTTTTGTTAGTGATATATTTTGTTTTCCTTCTCATTTACTTTTATTGTGTAATCTATAGGTATGTTTTTCTGTGTAATATCAACTTTGAATAAAGCACATTAAAGTTAAAAAATGTAATTTGAATAGATACAAACTTAACTTCAAATAAAAAGTGTGCTCCTTTTCAGCTCTGCCTCTCTTTATATTACCTATGTCACAAATTACACCTTTATACATTTATGAAAAATAGCACAACATTTATATTTGCCCTTTTGTTTGTTTACCTTTAGCATAGAAGTTTATATTTGCCTATTAAGTCAGATATCTGGGCGTCTTCAGAAATGCTTTCTGTCAACTTATTTGGTTCCTTTGTATTTGCCATTTTTTCTTGTTTCTTTAAATTTTGTTGAAAACTGGGTATTTGTTACAATGTGCTTACTCTGAAAATGAGACTTCCCTTCTTCCATTACAATTTTGCTGTTGTTTTTATTATTGAAGCTGTTGAAGTCATTTTATATTTAGACTTTTCCAATTCTATTTTTTCAGACTGTTATTCATCAAGTATTACTATGGAAGTCTAAGTTACTTTAACAAAACATTTTTTGAAATAAATATAAAATAATAAAAAAGGAGGACAGCAACTTTTCCATTCTTTGCAGACTGAGTCTGTACAGCACTCTGTACAGAAGAATACAGGTCCTCCTTTACATTGTAGCTAGAGTGGACCTGAATCTAGGAATTAATCCACATTGAAACCTGAAGATCTTCTCTATATAATTTTGAACCCATGTGCCTGGGCCTTCTTGTCTGTTCCTTTACTCTCCCTGTACACAGCTGCTTTGAAATGTCCTAATTTCTCAAAAATTCTCACCTTAGCATTCCCTCTGTGTCTTAGGTGGTCTAGCATATCTTCATCTCCAGTTTCTTGTCCTTAGCTTCATAGTCACCTTAGCATCTTTAGGAGCCAGACCTGCTACTTTTCCTTTTGCTTTCTAAGTTAGAGAAAAAAAGATACGTTCACTTTGTTTCTGAGTCCTTTAGGCATTTTCCTATCGAGTTAGAATAAATTTACACAATAATTTTCAAATCATATCTATTCTGCTTCCTGCAGAATAAAGCGGTGGTGATGGTGGGGGGTCAATGAGAGCCAGCTGTTGCTGCTGCTGCTGCTACTTCAGAAAAACATTGTCACCACACCAGGGAGGGGTTGTGTCAGGGTGAATAAAAATGCTACAAAACTTACTACTTGGCAAACAATTTCTCCATCAGATATTTGCTTAGATACTGCAAACCTTTCACTAATTTCTGGGCCTCCAACAAATTGGATTCAGATAGCCCTTGGTTGGTCTTTTGACATTTCTGTGAGGGAGCAAGAACTTTTTATTTTCTTGTCTGCCATATTGCTCACATCACTACCTGCTGCATCCATATTTAAATACGATATTTTTTTTAAAAACCCTTGTTTTTGTTTAGTGGATAATTACATATCAGAAATATTTTTAGTTACAGTGACACTGCAAATATTCCTTGACTTTTCAAGCAGATGTATTTTCCATTTTATGAGCATTTTCTTTATTGTCTTTGCCACATTACATATTAAAGATTTCCTATCAAATCTGAATAATTTTTTCAAGGTAAAATATTAGTAATTTTTATTATATTTTCTTTTGTGACGTCATCCTGAATAAGGGTACTTGTATTGTCTAAAATTTACAATATGGAACAAGTGATTGATAACTGGTTATGCCGTAAAGTAAATGTATTATCCTGAGAGTCTATATTAGGCAATATTTTTAGGTTGTAACATATAGATTTTCAAGTTTTCTTTTTTCATTCTAGAAATATTAAACTTTGCTTTTGTCTCTGTTGCTATCTTCATTCTGCTACTGAAAAAATATAAAAATGAATTTGTAAAGAGTGGGGATACATTTGCATATTTATTGTTTTCTCCTCTCCATTTATTACAAATGAGTGGAATGCTTTTGTGCAAGAGAATAAGCTTTTGCCAAAGCTGATAACACACATTGCTTAGTTATACTATTCTGGGCAATGTTTTCTGCCTACTATACTAACCTTCTGATTAGATTACTCTTCCTGACCCAGTGAAATAAGGGATTATGAAAATACATATCAAACATTTCATTCATTCAGAAAATTCTCCTGTGATTACATAGTATATTTTCAAAGAATATATTTATACTTCTATTTGGACAAAAAGATGATTTTAAAGACCCTAAGGAACTTTTATTATGTGCAATTTCAAAACTGCTGAATCAGATGATTTTGCAAGAAAGGAGAAACAAAGAATCAGAATGCTTTCATTGAGTTAATTAGATAAGATCTACTTATCCAAATATATAAAGGGTGTTTAGAAACTAGAGATGAAGATGGATCAGAAGATTTTGAGAATACTCAATTTGTACATAATAAGAAATGCATGTTCTCCAAGTATTAATCATATAAACATTTGCTGAGATAATTTCCTTTCATATGTTGATGAAAAGGTCTTCCTCACCACCAACTTACCCTTCTTCAATGCCACCATTATAACCCCCAAGAACTAGATTTCAATCTTATTTAATAAAATGATCTCTTATATCACCTATTGAAAGGACAATGAAATGTTACAAATCTATTATGTGTCCAAAAAATATTATTTTTTGAATTGAAGTACAGATGGGTATGAACAGATGGACAATCAAGGTTTGTGACAGATTTCTGCAATAATATTATGCTAATAATTACATCCATATTTTGAAATAATTTGCAATTTTCAACACATTTTTGGCATATATTATATCTTTTTTATCCTTACACTATCTCTGTTGAATACATGATATTATTGTTTTTGAGAATGTTCTCATATTTGATTAAGATTAGTGAATTTGGGGACTCCCGGGTGGTGCAGTGGGTTGAGTGCAGCTCTGTGAAGCTGTCTGCAGCCTCTGCAGTGCATGTTCGATTCCTGGCCAGCCAGGGAGATAACCACATGGCACGGTAAACCTCTCCTGTCACGCCTGCTGCTCCCCTCAGCGGTGTATTTTCATCCGTCTGCCTGTTCTGCTCCCCACTTTGTCTCTGGTGAATCCTCTCACCCTCCCTTGTCCCTGGGCTATACCCCAGTTCTTGTATAAAAATAAATAAATCTTTAAAAATAAATAAAAATATTTATTAAAAAAATTAGTGAATTTGATATAGAATACACCTCCATAAAAGGACAAGGAGTATATCAGTCCAGTGACTGGGGCCATTTTCCCTCCCCCACTTAAATGCAGCCACTCTGGATTATTAGTCCCAGTATGCCATGAATATGACTTTCTGATTGGAGGAACCACTGGGATTCAGGAGTGGAGATGAGCAGATAAGATAATTAAAGACATGTAATACAAAAGGCAGGTGGACTCTGGGTCTCTTGCTTCTCTGATTTGACTTGCACCCAGTTATTTACAGGAGACATGGAGGAGACACATGAGGAAAGACATGTAGAAACACTTGAAAGAGACATGTGAGTGATACATGTGGGGATGCTGTCCTTGGTAGAGACAACAACAGCCATTATCTTGATCTTTACTTTGATTTTGCTTCTTTTGTCCCAGACCAGCCTTATGCCTTTCTTGTTATTCCCTGCCACAATTTGCCTTAGACTTGTGGCAGGTTTTGTGGCCTCAGTGGCCCTTATTCCAACCGACAACACTGGCTGGGCATTTGCACATGAAGGGATGGTTCAATTTGGTGTTTTAATGTAGATATCCTTTGTTCTCCTCTCTCTATATGTGCCCCAATTCTATTAAAGATCTAATGCACTAAGAGTATGCTTCCTTTGCCTTTGTGTGAATGAATGGCTGGATCCCTTTACAGCAAGCACTTTTAAATATTTTAGGGTCCTGGGTACCCCTCAGTCACATTTTAAAAACTCATGCATCTTATCAAGGTTTAGGAGCTAATAAATTATATAGACAGTTTTCAAAACATACCTACAAAATATAAATTCAGATTGTTTTTTTCAGAAGAGTCTACATGCCTTATAGAAGACTTCACAAATAATCTGAGAGGGGTAGTTTGCCCAATAAATATTAGAAGTAAGCTGTGGCTACAATAATCAAAGATTTGTAAACAAATTCCTATTCTATGTTGCTGACATTATTTGATGGGTTTTGAGTAATAGAGGTTTTTTTTTTGCCATAAACAAAAAAAGCAGAGGACAATGGATTGGATAAAATAAAGTTGAACTCTAATATTTTGATCAATATTTAAACTTTATAATTAGATACATGTCATTTCTGACAAAATATGAAAGTGAAATATATAATGAGATAAATGTCATGTTGGGTAAAATTGCAGTGAGTCAAATGGCAGTAGAATATGTAGTCCAGTTTAGAACATGACACATTTCTTTCAACAATATTGTCTGTGGAAATGACATAACTACAAAGGCATAAAGGAAGATCAGTGTTTAAAAAACCACAATAAAGTATATAGCACAATTAGTTTTCTGTCAATTAAAAATATATTTATATGCAGAATTTGTTTAATTATTTGACTCTTAAAGGCATATTTGTAGGCATACTATTTTTAATTCTCTTATTTCCTTTATTATAATCTTTAATTTACTTTCAGGTCAAAATGTCAAAGTTGTATTCTTAAGTTTTACTCTTCATCACTACCTCCAAATAAAATAATATATGGAATTTCTGATATTAAATTTCTTAAATTTACATTTAGATATTTTCCCTAAAGTGAGAAAAAGAAAGTTAAAGTTATACAAAAGTGTGTACACTTTTGAAGCTGAATAAAACAATACTGACAATATGCACATATCAGAAAATTCAGGTATTTGGAGATGAATGTATTCATACATGTATTTACCACTTAAATAGGTAGTTGTTATTATGATATCTAATCCCCAAAACTTTCAGATTTCTCATGGTTACCTCTAACATCTTCCAAGATTAGATTCATGTTACAAATATTTATTAAATAAAACCTGATAAATAACATCAAACCTCCCATTATCCTTTTCTATATGATAATAAAACCTTATTAGATATATTTAAATGTGATCACTGATATTTTCTCTACCTTTAAATAGGAATTGACAGTTATAATAAAAATTATCTTCATTAAGAGTATATTTCATATGTACATTTTTTCAATTTCAATTTTTTTGTATTTATTTAATTAATTTCCACAAAACAACCAATAGGAACTAGAAAAAGTCTCAATTCCCATTCAATTCATATAGAAACAGGGTATGAATCAGGACAGGTTTAAAGCAAAGCTGATGAAACATATCCTGTCATGAAGTTAAATGTATAACAATTAGCTTATGAATAACTTGTTAGGATGGTAAAAAGAGAAAGGATGGGAAAATATTGACAGTACCAAATGCTGGAATGGATGAAATGATGATAAAATTTAATTAGAATTTTCATAAATTATTGGGGAGGAAGCAAAATGTTACATCCACTCTGTAAACAGATGGTACTTTCTCAAAACGTTTGACGTACAGATACACTATTACCCAGGAAGCCCACTCCTGTGTATTTACACAAGGGAAGCCACAGCTACATTCACACAAAAATTTGTAGATGAATATTTGCAGCAACTCTATCAGTCATTCTGGGGACCTCCCTGGTGGCACAGGGGTTAAAGTCAGCACTATCAAGCTATCAGCATCAACTGAGCATGAATTGGATCCCCGGCCAGGGAGCTGACCCACATGGCGCAGCAGACCTCTTCTGTCTCACATGCTGCTCCCCTCAGCAGTGTATTTCAGGAGACCTGCCTGTTCTGCACCCCATTCTATCTCTGGTGAATCCTCTCCGCCCCCATGCCTCTGGCCTATACCTCAGTTCTTGAATACATAAATAAAAAAATAAATCTTTAAAAAAAAGAGTCATTCTGAATTGTAATTAATGTAAATGACTCTCAATGGACACATGCCTAAATTGTGGTGCATCTAATCAATGGAGTACAACCAAGGAATGACATTGGAACAAAGTACTATATATTCAACACAGTTGAATCTCAAAGTCAAAGCAGTCAGTTTCAAAATATTGTATCTGTATGTATCATGTGACCACAAATCTCAAAAAAACAATAGTAGTGTGATAGAAAACAGATGAGCAGTTTTCAGAAATCATGAATAGGAAGGTTAGATAAAATAATAAGTGATAGTATAAGAAAATTCAGGATTGATGAAAATATTTCATTTGTTGATTGTGTGGTAGTTTTAAAAATCTATAGATTTATTGAAATATATAAAATATATAAAATTCAGTTTTACTGTATGATTTTTAAACTAAAATATACTTATTTTCTTAAAATTTTAAGTATAGTTGAGTAGGTCCAAACAAATGTATTTGATTTTCTTATACACTTTGCCAGAGTAAATAGTGTTTCAGTATATATATGAGAAAGTTAAAACTTTTTTTCTCAAATTTAAATTTTTTTCTTAAAAACTGGTACGATTACCTGAATGTGGTATTCATATAAGAATTGAATTCAATCACAAACAATATTTTCCTGGAAACTTAGTGACCACATAAGTCATTTGTAGTCACAGAATTTTCCAAGAAAATATGAGATGTATATGATAAAGTAGATATTACACATTAAAATAACACATTCTAAAAAAATAATAACACATTCTAGAGGGATTATATATTTTAATTTTGAAAATTCATTCTGATCATTTATAAGAGAATTTTATATTTTCTTTGGTGCTTACAGACAAAACAGATAAAATATTCTCAAAGAATCTGGCTCAAAGTAATGGTAGAAATGCTTTGAAATACTGTGGACTGATTAAAGAGGAATTATCCTCTGTTCTCCATTTTAGGATTCCAAAATTCACAGCAGGTGCCCATAAATATTGAAGGCAGATTTATGAATTCCTTGGGGGCTTCCATTCACAGTTCTATATTAATTCTGATTAACATGGTAATGAAGACTGATCTAATTCAATAGTAATATGTTAACATTCAGAAAGCAAGTTGATAAAATTTGTGGCTAAATTCAGACTTCATTCAAACTGTTCCACAACATTATTTGGGGTCAACAAAGTCAGATAGAAGTTGTATCATTTGTGTTTATAAATTATAGTTTTTAAATGCACAAAGAATTTTAGTAAAGAAAATCTATGTGATAACATTACAGATTTAATAGGATAGATGTTTAACGGATACATATGTTAATAAATAATAGAAAAGAGTATGCACACCAAACAAAACCCTATGTGAATATTACAGTTTTATTAAGATATAATTTATATATCATACAGTTTACCTATTTTAAGTGGAATTATTTTTAGCTTTTTACATACTTGTACTACCATCACTATGATCTAACTTTAGAACATTTGTATACTCCAAAAAATAATGTCATGCCTGTTTGCAGTTAATTTCCATTCTCCACTCCAAACTCCTTCACCCAATCAATTTACTTTCTATAGATCTGCCAATTCTGAATATTTACTTATTTATTTATTTTTAGAGATTTACTTATGCATACAAGAACTGGGGGGGGGTACAGGCCAGAGGTGTGGGGGCGTGAGAAGATTCACCAGAGACAGTATGGGGAACAGAACAGGCGGATTGACCGAAATACACTGCTAAGGGGAGCAGCGGGTGAGTCAAGAGAGGTCTGCTGTGCCATATGGGTAGCTCCCTGGCTGGGGATCAAACTCATTCTGCAGTGGCTACAGACAGCTTCATAGGTTGTGTCTTAACCCCTTGCACCACTAGGGAGACCCCAATTCTGAATATTTAATAGAAATGGATTTATATTATGAAATCTTTTAGATTAACTTCTTTCATTTCTTATTTATTTTAACATATTCTTAAGAAATTTATCAGTACTTCATTGTTGCATACAGCTTAACAATATACCATGTATAGTTATGTGACATTGTATTTATTAAATTACCAGTGTATAGGTACTTGGGTTGTTTCCAGTTTTTGGTTATTTGTGTAATGTTGCTATGAACATGCATGCACATGTATTTTATATGAAAATATATATGTCCACTCTCTTGAGTAGTTAACTAAGTGTAGAAATGTTGAGTTTTATTGTGACTCCAAGTTAAATAATTTGGGAAAATCTCAAAAAAAAATTCTGATGTTCCATTAAAAAAATGGTACTATGTACTATATTGCCCACCAGAAAATTCTTTGGACTACAATTAATGAAAAGATATGTTAATAAATAATAGAAAATAGTACTCACACCACACCTCTCACCAATACTTTATTTTTTATTTGTTTAACTTAATGGCCATCTGATCATGGGTTGGATTTGCAGATCTCTAATACCAAATGATGCTGAACACCATTTCATGTGCTTATTGGTATTTCATATATTTAGACCTTTTGCCCATGTTGTTATTGGATTACTTTTTACATATTATTCAGTTTTAAATATTATTTTTTGTATTCTTGATATATGTTCCTTATGAGATAAATGATTTCCAAATAATCTCTCCCAGTTTATGGATTTAATTTTCACTTTTTCATGGTGTACTTTGGAGCATGGAAGCCTTTAATTTTGATAATCAAGAAACTCAAAATATGTAGGAAATGTACATTATTGTGGCCATGCTCAGATTAGACTGAATTGCAGAATTCAATAGATTGAATCTCTTCTTTGACATCAATTATGTGCTGAGCAAAAATGTGGTGCATAAACTTAGCAGTTACTGGCTATTTACATATATGTCAGGATGGCAGGGTTTTTAGCCCAGCTTTCTGGCAGTTGTAGTTGTTCATATATAACTGTGAGTCCATCCTCCTGTGACTCTTAAAATCAGGGGATGATGGAAATGGTATGTAAAGTCATTTAAGCTCTCCCAATTTTCATCAGTTCTCTTGCTTCCAGACACATGGAAATATGGCACTCCCTCATTCTTCTTCAGCTTTGTCTATGTCACCTAAGTGACAACAGCATTTCACCTGCTTGTAGACAGTGATTGCCATATAGTTTTCTCTTTGTCATGGAGACTGGAAATATTCTAGAAAGAGTCTGTCCCAACAAACTGGATTCTAGAATAAAGACAATGTGGAACAGAGTCCCCAGCCCAGATCACTTTCAGTGGCCATGGAATGTAAGAAATAACCCTTTGAAAATTGTTCAGCCATAACAAGATGAAATCTTGCTATTTGTGACAACATGGATGGAACTAAAAGGGAGTATATGAAGGGAAATAAGTTAGAAGGAGAAAGACACATACAGGATAATTTTGCTCATATGTGGAATATAAGGAAACAAAACAAAGCAAGAGACAGAACTAAACCAAAATAAATCCTAGAAATCTGACTGTAGATGTGGCCACTGGAGGACAAGAGTGGCTGGGGAGCAAAAGGGGCTTTGGTGCAGTGAACTTTGGTGCTAGGTGGGGGAGGTGTGGGAGCATACATATGAAGAGGTGTGAACTTATACCCCTAAATCACATACAGTGTTGTAAATTAATTTTATCTAAAAAAAAGTTACAGTAAAAGATAATATTAAAAAGGTAATATTCACAAACTCTGCAGTTTAAAACATGGACAAAGGGCCTCCCCTGGGGGCGCAGCGGTTGAGCGCTGGGTTGCAAAGCTGCCCGCAGCCTCTGCAGTGCCGGTTCGATCCCTGGCTGCTCCCCGGCCACCGGAGGAGGGTCCCACATATGGCGCGCAGACCTCTCCTGCTGCCCGCTGCTCCCCTCAGCAGTGTACTTCAGTCCTTCTGCCTGCTCTGCTCCCCACTCTGGCTCTGGTGAATTCTCTCACCCTCCCGCGCTTCTGACTGTACCCAGTGCTTGTATACATAAATATATAAATAAACAAACAAACAAATAAATAAATCTTTAAAAAATAAAAATAAAAAAAATAAAACATGGACAAATCTTTTTGAAATCATCATTCAGTTCACTAGAGGCATCATAAATTACCCTTAGTACATCTTTGGTTCTAATTCCTTAGTGTTATTACTAAACATCCACCATCTTGTTCTATTATATCTTATCTTCAATTCTAAATTGATGTGAAAGATTCATTATTTAATCTTAATTCTTTAATTAATCTTAAGTGACATAAAAAAGAAAGGGGGAAGAGGTCAGCTGAAACCTTACCCCACAAAAAAAAAAAAAAATCCTTTATTTTTTCTAGAAACCAAAGTCTGGCATTGCTTGTTTCTGCAGTATATGATCTAGCTTCCCTGACTTGGCAATTGCAAATATATGAAACATACATCTTCTGTAACCATGGATCATATATCTTCTTACTATTAAATAAACATTTTATCTCTTATTTTGCAAATAAGAAAACTGAATTTGTATAGATGAAAGTGTCTTGGGTATTTTAGTACATTTCCAAAAGACTCAGATTTTGGCTCTAAATCCATTTCTGTCTGAATTTAATGTTCAACTCATCCCACAAAATTTTGCTTTCTAGAAAAAATACCTATGGAATTGGAAAATCAAATGATATTATTAGGTTTTCTTTCAATCTCTCCATCTCCTAAAAGAAAGCCTCTGTCACAATTTATACAGTAAATTTGGATCTAGGTATTTACAAAATTGGACTTCATAAGCTACAAAATAGTTATAACCCCCTATACAGAAAACAAACAAAATCAACCAAATGAAATGAAAGTTATGTTTTGCTCTCTCTTCCTTTTTTTTCTTTTTTTATTTATTTTTGCATAGAAGAAATGGGGTGTAGACCAAATGTGTGTGTGTCAGGGGCTGAGGGCAGTGAGAGGATTCACCAGACATAGAGTGGGATGTAGAACAAGTGGATCTACTGAAACTACAATGCTAAGGAGAGGTCTTCTGAGACAGGAGAGGTCGAGACAGGAGAGGTCTTCTGAGCCATACGGGTTATAAACCTGGCCTGGGATCGAACTTAGACAGTGGCAGTATTAGGACTAAGACTTAACTCTTATGCCACCAGGGAAGACCCTGCTCTCTCTTTCTTGATAAAAAGTTTGATTTGAATTTATTAGCAAGAAAAAGTGTAGCTTTGTTATTTATAATATATATATGTGCTATTTAATAAGATCAATGTCCAGATGCATTGGATAGGAAATGTAATAATCATAAGCCTACTGTAATCCCCATTGAAAGAGAAGTTTCCAGGTTCCCTGCTCCACCTAAGGAAGGGTGGTTGTGTTGAACATCAACGTGAATTTGAACAGCACTTGGGAAAGAAGGCTGGAGAAAGAGGGAGAAAACCTGAAGAAGGCACACGGAGCTGTGCTTGCTTCTAGGTCTTGGACCTGTACCAGGGACTTAGGGGACATGGAAGGAGACACAAGAAAGAGACAGAGACATGGATGAGAGACCCGTGGGGAGACTGACAATGGCAGCCTCTATACTGATTTGTATTTTGATTTTGCTCATTTCCTTCCAGATTTGCATCAATCCTTTTGCCTCTTTCTTATGGTTCCCCATCATAAAGTGCCTTAGACTTGCTGCAAGTTTTCTGGACTCAGTAGCCATGTTTTGGGCTAACCCTATTTGGCTGGGCATTTACCAATGAGGGGATAGGTAAATTTGGGTCTTAATAGGAAATGAATATATTTTCATATCTTATTTCTACTGCACATTAATTCTATTAAAGTTCTTTTCTAGTGAAGGTCTTATACAATAAATATGTTTTGTCTTTATGTCAGATGGCAGAACCATTTAGAGTGTGCTAGGGAGTGTTCCTCGTTCTTCTCCCTAACGCTTTGATTTCAGATATTTGAGATTAAGGAATTTTGCTCAGTCCAGACCCCTTCCTTCAAAAGAAAGTAATGGAAGTCAGAAAAAAAATAGATTAAACCTAATTTTATGCAGACACAATTTCACAGAATTTACCCAAGTAAATTTTGCAAAACAAAATAAATCAAGTCACAAAAAATTGGCTGAATATTTCACTTTACAAACAAGTATACAGTCTCTAACACATCTTAGAAAATAAAAATGTTCAGAAATCAGAGGCAAACTCAAGCAATTAGAGATATTAAATGTCATAGAGAGAGAAAAACAGAGAGAGCAGGTAATCACAAACACTTGAATAATTGAGGGGAAAGAAATCTTTAGCCAGTAGTGACCAATTGCCATATCTATGACAGCCATATAGTTAAGCATGGTGATTTGATGGAATGCAATTTATTGTTAGAGTAAATTCTGTAGTCTGTATCTGAGATCTTAGTGTACCTGATAAACGAATTAGAGGATTTTTGTTGTTTTCATTTGATTTTGTATGAATTGAAAGAAGGAGCTTTGAGGTTGGCTAAATACAAATACAATGATCATGTAAAACATGGGAAAAACATTGTGTGTGCTTAGCGTTGTATGTGTTTTCTGCCATATACATTTGCCTACAGAGAGAGAACACATCTAAAATAACTATTTAAGGTTCACATTTAGGTGTGGAGGATGGGAGAATTAGGTGGCAACTGTTGACTTAATCCTATTTTTCCACAGTAAAAAAAAAAAAAAAGTGTAGACCAGGGGAAGAAGAGGGAATCAGACTTAGTCATTTTGAACCTTTTTTTTCTTAATTGATACGGCAAAATATTCAACATCCTTTTTTAAGCTTGTGCATATTAAACTAATTTAACTTGTGGGCCTCCCTTGCAATACAGCGGTTAATGTTAAAGCTATCAAGCTGTCTCCAGCCAATGGGGCATGAGTTCGATCCCTGGCCAGGGAGCTGACCTACATGACACAGCAGACATTCCCAGTCTTGCCTGCTGCTCCCCTCAGCAGTATATTTCAGTAGATCTTCCTGTTCTGCTCCCCACTTTGTCTCTGGTGAATCTTCTCACCCCACGCACCTCTGGCCTACACTCCAGTTCTTATATGCATAAATGAAAAATAAATCTTTAAAAGTAAATGAATAAACAAACAAATTCACCTTATAACACACCTGTCCTGATGTCTGGCACACAAGCACTCACACAAGCAAGTGGGCAACAACAAATGTTGTTATAGATGAGAGAACAGTCATTCTAAAACTTTCACTTCCACCATGATAAAATACTGAGAAATATTCTAGTGATTATGTTGAATACATTGAGTAATGTGAGCAATACTGCAGACATTTGTTACTTTCCCTTTTGGAACATATAAACACAATGTTTCACTTCTTTCCACAGAGCTTGGTCGTTAAATTTATACTGTATCTCACAGATTTCGATATAGATTCATCTTCCAATAAATGTAAACCAAACTGTAACTTGCATAAAACAATAAGAAAAAAAATATTTCCAATGGTCATATTAAACTTTAAAGGAAAGTAAAATTAGGTCTTATTTCAGTTCATTGTTAAATTCAAAATTTCTTACAAGACTAGCCAAAAACTGGTGTGCCTTCTTAGAAAAATCCTGGCATAATTTTGCTTTGGCATCTTGATTTTGTGCTAAACTCTGGTCTGATTCTTTAATCCTACCAGCTGTATTTATTTAACTTTCTTTGATGTTTGAAATCAAGACTTTGACTCCACCTCTGTGGAGAGCTTATAAAGCTCTCCTGAGTTTAATAGCACTTACATAGTCACCATTCCATCCTCAAAAGAATGTAGCACATTAATAACATAATAAGGATGATAAAGATATGTTTTAGTATAACTTAATTTCACTTTTGGATGGGAACTTAAATATAGAAGAATAATGACTTTGTAATAAGAAAGAAATGAATTTGGATCCCAAATCTGCAACATATTAGGTGTTTGACTGTGAGGACAATTGCAACATGCCTCAGTTTACCAATGTGTAAAATGTGGTAACTAACATTCAGCTCAATAGGTTATGAGGAATAAATCATGATATTTCCAAAAGTAAAGTTTCACTCATTTATTGGGATTTTACATTTGACAGATGAAAGCAGGAAGCTCAGACAAAGTGACTTGACCGAGGTCACACAGCTTGTTTATTACAAAGTCAAGAGCCTCCATAATATCTAATTTCCATTATAAGATTATAGCATGCTGTTCAACCCATAAAAACCTTTAGCTTTACCTCATGCAAATGCCAATGTATTTTGTCTGCAAATTGAAGTTTCTTTATAGTCTGCCCTAAAAACCCTTTATTTAAGATTTTTAGTTATTTAACACATTATGTTTAAAAATGTAATAAATATTGTGGGTGCCAGGATTGGTAAATTGAATTATTGCATAATGAACCATATCTTATGGTTCAAAATATAAAACTTTTAATAACAAAAGATGGTAGAAACAAATACTAAACCAGACAGAATGCCAAGAATAAGAACAAGTGGGTGATAGTCTTAGAATAAATCAAGTTAATGCCTAATAAGTCAGTAATGTCTAATTTGAATGGAAGATGTGAGATTAATAGATACTGTGAATAGGGTCATTAACTAGTATCTAGGATTGTTCATCCGCATTTTGGGAAATGTTTTAGCTAACTATTATGAACAATTATCATAGAACAATATTTATGTAAATTTCTCAGTAATGAATGGACAGTTATTTCTTGAAAATATACAATCTCACAAACTTCTGGAAGTGAATTATTTGATATCAACCTCTGGAAAGCATGTTTGTGGTATGGGGAAATCCACTTGTGTTTAGTAGATTAGCAGATATTCCACCTTAATCCTTAATTCCCCTCAATATTCTAAACCTTACAATGTAATGGCCAAATCTCCCAGATACATATCTATTAATTTTTGTTTTCTTATAAGGAATATTCACTCAATATCATGTTAGTTTTCTGACCCGATCCTAGGAACATATGCAATTACCGATTTTATAAAGGCCAAGAAATGTTAAAAGTCAAATAGTTTAAATCTTTTAGATTTAGGTTTTCATGGCCTATAAATAATGAATTTCAGGTTCACCAAGGATGACCCAAAAAAGCATTTTCTCAAAATTATATGAACAATTTTAATTAAAACATTCAAATCCACCACTATGGCTATATATCTTTTTATAGATATCAAACAGTTATACATTTCTACTATTTTTCCTCCAACAAGAACTGATACAAATTCTGTCTTTTTGCCTGCCATCAATAGCTTGAATTTTGAGAGGTATGCATTCATATATTTGTTGAATGAGTGAAGGAGGAATAAGCAAAGTGAGTAAATTATGTGGAGACACAGTTGGAATGGTTTTGGCTGCAAACCTATTACACTTCATGTGTATTGAAATTGGATGGGGAGCTGCTTTGTGAGTTTGTCTGATAGTTCTCTCAAGTTCTGCTCATCCACCAAATATAGGTTTTCATTCTCTTCCTTAACAAGTTATCCTGTGCTTGGGGGGCTTCCCTGGTGGCGCAGCAGTTGAGCGCTGGGTTGCAAAGCTGCCCGCAGCCTCTGCAGTGCCGGTTTGATGCCCGGCTGCTTCCCGGGCACCAGAGGATAGTCCCACATGGTGCGCAGACCTGCTGCTCCCCTCAGCAGTGTACTTCGGTCCTTCTGCCTGCTCTGCCCCTCACCCCACCCCTGGCTCTGGCTCTGGTGAATTCTCTCACCCTCCCGCTCTTCTGACTGTACCCGATGCTTATATGAATAAATAAATAAATCTTTAAAAAAAAAAAAGAACCTAGTGCTTGGGTTCTTGGAAATGATCTACTAATCTGCTATGGTTAACACTTGTCAAATAAGAAAAAATATATACACATATGTGTGAATGTGTGTGTGTGTGTGTGTGTGTG
Source organism: Talpa occidentalis (assembly GCF_014898055.3). Taxonomy (NCBI): domain Eukaryota; kingdom Metazoa; phylum Chordata; class Mammalia; order Eulipotyphla; family Talpidae; genus Talpa; species Talpa occidentalis. The sequence continues at coordinate 60,832,876 of NW_023603184.1, read as the reverse complement.
TGTGTGTGTATATATATATATATATATATATATATATATATATGGCCTGTAGTCAAAATAGAATATATTTTCAAGACAGGAAAAAAGGAAATGAAAGAAAAGAAAGAGTAGAGAAAAGACAAAGAATATTTGCAGGTTGATATTCCTCATTTTCTCTCAAGTTTGAAAATATTTCATTTCAATGATCTTATGATCTCGTGTTTTCTGCAAAGATTTATATTCTTTATTTGTTAAATGACTAAGAACATTTGCTTATAGAAAGGGAGGCTTAAACTATTACATATTAAATGGATCTTTGGTATAAGTAGATATGTCACCAGCAAAAAACATAGTAAATAATAAAATGTTGACTGCCTAGTATTTTTTGTAACTCTAAATTAATTTATAGCTTTTGATTTTCTAATAGTAGTCAGTGCATCTCTGTCTTTTGGTATGCAAGGGTACCAGAGAGAAAATTCAAATCATATTTAGCATCTCAAAAATAACCACACAGACAATCAAACCACCAACCCTCTGTAAACATAGGATAGACAGATGATTATCAAGCTATTACCTTGAAACTAATTCTTAGGAGCTGAAATGTTGATTTATGTCTTACAAACTGCATTTCTTTCACATAGAATAAATTTTAAGTATCTATTAATTTGACTACAATATTTGAATACCTTTTTAGATTTTTTTTTCCACATTACTGACTGACCTATACACCTTTTCAAAAAATGACTGGCCATTTACAAAAATAAAAATTCAAATAAGGTAAAAAATTAATGCAAATAAAAATGGAGTAAAATAAAAACAAAAAACTAAGAAAGAAATTTATGTATATATATTCACATGCACACACTCTTACTGATTAGTTGTATCAAAAAAGAAACCCAATGATTGGTTATATGATTTTGTAGTAAGAAGTAGATAATTGATCAGGAGTATCTAAGGACAAGGACAAAGACAAACACCAGAGGTGTGGATAAGGATGATTACAAATTAAATAAACTTAAACTAAATGGAGCTGTGGAAATTTCCAGGAATCTGAGGTAGGGTCAGAAAAGATAATCAGTTCAGAGATGGGGGACAAATGGATTATTAATCATAGAAGACAAATTCAACCTGACCCCAAGACAATAGAGCAGAAAACACCTTTCTGGCACCTGTATCCACACAGGTTCTCTCTTTCCTTTTTCTTGTTCCATTAATAGTCCTGCCATGTGATGAACCCCACACACAGAATCCCACCATCTGAACCCCATCACTTTCTTTTATAATTAAGATTTTAACTCCTACGTTCAGAAAATGAAAAAAATACTAAAAATACTAAAAATAGGAGACATATTTGTATATTTTATATTTGATAAGGAAATTGCTGTGGACTAAATGTCAATTCCACAAAATTTGTGATATGATTCCAAATTCCCAATGTGATGGTGTTCGAGGGGAGTCCTTTCGTTAGAAATTAGCATTTGATGAAGTCATGAGGGCAGAGACCTGAAGATTGATTAGTGCCCTTATTAGAACAGTAAAGTTCGGAGGCCTTTTCCTGTCTTCATGGAAGATACAGCAAGAAGGTAGTCATCTGCAAACCAGAATAATAGCCCTTCCTAGACATCGGATCTGTTGATTCCTTGAGTTTAGATAACACACCCTCCACATCTGTGAGAAAAATATGTTTGCAGTTTAAGTTACCCAGTCTATGATATTTTGTTATAGCAGTCTGAACTAAGACATGTTTGGTATTCAAATTGTATATATATATATATATATATATATACACACACATACACACATTTATACAAATTATATATATACACACATATATATAATTCATACAAACCAAGAATAAGAAAATTTAAACAATTACAAAGTAGTTAAAAGACTTTAATAGACATTTCACAAAGGCAGATATGCAAATAATTAGCAGACATGTTTCACATGTTTCATGTGATTAATATGAAAATACAAGTCAAAATTACAATATGGTACTACTTCACACCAACTACATTGCACAAATATCAAAAATAAATAAATAAATAAACAGCAAATTTTGGTGAATAAACCAAATAAATTGGAATCTTTGTTCTAATTAAGAATGCAAGTTGATTCAACTACTACAGAAAAATACACAGTTCCTCAGAAAGTTAAACATAGAATTATCATATAACCTAAAAATCTCTGTCTAGTTGCATACTCAAAGAATTAAAAACATGTATTCAAATAAATATATGTGCAAACATGTTCATAGCACCATGGCTCATAAATGCTAAAAAGTGACAACAGTTCTAATATCCATAGAATTTATGAACAGATAAGTTGTGATATATAAATGCAATGAAATACTGCAAAAGGAATATATCACATAGGTACCATGTGATATAATCCTATTTCTAGTAAATGTCCAGAATAGGAAAAACCATAGAGCTATAGCACATATTTGTGATTGTCAGATCCTAGGGATAAGGCAGAAGAGCAAGGGATCACATGTAGGTTGTAGGGTTTGCCTAGGTCTGATGAAAAGTTTGAGGGACTAAATAAAGTTGGGGGTTGTACAACACTGTGAATATTGTAAAGCAATTAAATTATTTACTTTAAAATGGTTAATTTTAAGTTAAATTGTATTTCGGCTCAATATAAAAAAATAAATAATTATATTGGACCTATTTGAAAAAAGATATTCCCATAAATGTAACTTTTTTTTAGATTTATTTATTTATGCATACAAGAATGGGGGTGTAGACCAGAAGTGCGGGGGGTTGAGAGGATTCACCAGTAAGAGTAGGGAGCAGAACAGGCAGGTCTACTGAACTATACTGCTAAGAGGAGCAGAAGGCGAGACAGGAGAGGTCTGCTGTGCCATGTGTGGGTTAATCCAACTCGTGCTGCATTGGCTGGTGATAGCTTGATAGTGCTATGTCTTTCATCTCTGGGCCACCAGGGAGACCCTCACATATGTAATGTTTTGAGGATACCGAGAGGAGAAAGACTTTGAAGGGACTTAAAAAATAGCATAGTAGGAGAACTGCAAACCAACTAGTTTATGAATATTAATACAATACTAAATCCAAACTTAGCCTACAAAGTTCAGCTGTATATTAAAAACATATAAGCACATGAGCAAATGAGATTACTTTGAGAAAAACCCAATCTCTGAAAATATAAGAAAATGTAAAAATAACTAATCAGAGAACACACATAAAAAGGCAATCTACTTAATCACAGAAAGTCAGAAATAATTTCATTACCAAATCAAAATAAGAACATACTACCTCCATCCATATAAGAAACTAAAATGAAAATTAACATATATGAAAAGAGAAGTAATATTCTATTTGGTTTCCTGTAACATGATGATATATTAGAAAGGTCCAAGTAAAACAATTCAAAAATTATAAGAAATAAGGCCAGATGCTTAAGAATGGCCTGATTTTATGTTTATTTTTCTTCACACTAAATATTGAAAGAAGAAAACGCTTCAAAGATTAGCAAAACATATCTGTGGTCAAGATTTAAACTTCAATCTGATAATTGTTAAGTTTTGTTCACATGGTAGGTAATATTTTCTCTAAAGGGTTTATTTACAGGAGAAATATGAAGAGAGAAAACACAGAGAAAGAGATCATTTGGTCAATATGTCAACAAGTAATACTTTCTAGGCTGAGGACCTTTGGGTAAACACTGAAAGCAGGACAAACCAGGAGGGTGCAGGCCCACATGTTTGGTTTTATAGCAAACATGGTACTTAACTCCATACTTAGTTCCCAGAAACCCCCTCCCAGAAGTTAAGAGTCATGGTAGATCCTTGGCATGATGGCAGTTGTGATCGTCAGCATGTGAGATCTCGTGGGCATGGGGTGTGGGGGTAGAGTTCATTCAAGACATACTCTTCTTCCACAAAAACAAATTATGGCATACAATTACTAATCTATACTGTAGTGAAAAATAATTAAAGAAGACTGATTAATGGGTATTTACTCAGGAATAAATGTGTAATTTTGGGAGAAAATGAATCTTGAAACTGTATAGGCTAATTTTTTTTTTTTAATAGAGATTATGTCCCTGATGGCTTCGTCACAGAATTTCCTCATTTCCTGCCTCCCTCCCTGTCCTTTCTTCCAGATCCATCTCCCTATTTATCATCTCTATTCTCTTGTCTTTGATGCCCTGGTCCATGTTGATGAAAGGGAGATCTTCAGGACTACAAAGTCACCCTGAACTCAGACTTGTGCAAAAAAATCTAGAGGTTACCAAGAATGTAAGACAGTAATTGGGGAAAATCCAGGAAAAGATGAGAGTAAATTGTTGATGAAAGTCAGAAAAGAAAACCTGAAAGTTCAAAACGGAAGCACTTCTGAGACTCGACAAAATGACAAAGATGGGATGTTAGGGTGGGTTGCAGTGGCTTTAAAGTTTAAGAGCTGGGCCTCCCTGGTGACACAAGGGGTTAAGACACAACCTATGAAGCTATCCGCAGCCTCTGCAGCACAAGTTCCATCTCTGGCCAGGCAACTACTCACATGGCACAGCAGACTTCTCCTGAGTCTCCCGCTGCTCCCCTTAGCAGTGTATTTCAGCAAATCTGCCTGTTCTGCTCCCCACTCTGTCTCTTGGTAAATCCTCTCACCCCCCACACCTCTGGCATGTACCCCATTTCTTGTATGCATACATAAATAAATCTTAAAAAAAAAGTTCAAGAGCTAAGCTCAAAGATACGGGCAAGTCATGAATCTAATCTGCATCATTTTGTTTAACATATTTTCCATATCTATGCATGATATGAGATCGCACATCAGTGAGGGTGGGCGCAAAAACATGCAATATTAATGTAATTGTCGCGAGCGTGATAGATAAGCTTCAGTCAGAAGCTGACTCTCAAAGAGAATTTTATTCCTATATTGGTGACACACACTTAAGTTCATCCAGGCAAGCCAACCCCACGTTCCCAAATACCTTTGACTAAAGATAGTAGCTGAGACACGTCTTAGCCAGACGGTCCACCTAGTCCTCCAGCCGTGGAAGTCTCTAGGCTCGAGGGCCCACAGTGCAGATGGTCATGCAGGGTGTTGAGCTGATAGGCAGCTTGTGCAGATGTCAGGGAGCAGTCTACGGGATTGTGGGGAGCAGAGCCAGGAAGGGCAGGTCGGGTCGCTGAAAACCAGGGAGGGGCAGGAGCAAGGAGAGGTTTCAGGAGGAGAGTGAGTCTGAGTCCACAGGGAGGCATTGAGCTCCGGAAGAGCAGCCTCCTCTGGCAAGTCCTTTCCTCTGAGCCAGTTGTCAGGACTGCTCTGAGTCCGCTGCAGGTAGCTGCTCCTTTTATACCTGCTTATCAGGCTTATGCTCAGGCACCATCTGCTTTATCAGTCTTGAACACTCAGTATGTGGCCTCAGCTGCTTTCACTCACAGAGCTCGCAGGCACCTTCATATTTTTAGTTTTACTTGTAAGCTTTATATGTCCGTTACAGTAATCCACCAAGAAATGGAAAAGAGCCACTATAAACTCTAATTGCCTAACAGTTGTCTGTAAAATCACCTTAACTCCTGCAGGATTGTTCTGGAAGATGAAAAGTGACTGAAGAGAGTTTCACAAAATTCTTTGAAGGGGGAAAATTTCAGTTATAATGCATTTTTTTTTTTTTTTTTAGTAATCAACTGTCCTCATCCAAATGGAATAACTAAAATAAATAAGAATTTCTGTTGTTATTTGGCAAAACAAATCTATTCTAGTGTTTGTGGTATGTTCTTGTCTCATCATTTTTAGTTTTTATGTGTGAAAATAAATGGCTTCCTTTTCCTTATTTTGATGACTTGGTGTAGGGTAAGGAAAATGTCAGGCTTTTCTGCCCTTCCGCCATCAGGATGGATGATGGATCCTTGTCCTGGGTGCATGCCTGATGGCGGGCACCTGGAATAGGGTGTGGGCATAGGTAGATGGGATTCAGCTGAGCTGAGACTGTGCTTTTAAGGGTGGCGTCATGGGGATGCCAGGAGCAGCAGTAGCCGAAAGAGAAGCCGAGAAGCAGCAGAACGAACGCTAGAGAGCCCAGATAGAGTGAAGACTTGCTGGGGGCTGAGAGGCTGGGAGGCCTGCCAGCCTCCCAGCCCCCCAGCCAGCACCCCTGCCTGCCATATGCCTGGTGAACCCCAATAAAAGACCTGCAAAAAAGCCACTGAGGACTCTGACTCCTCCTTTACCCGGTCTGCATGGGATCAGAGAACCTGCACTGTGGCCAGTCCTGGCCCATACACTTGGCCTGATGTCATGTTGGGTATATTCTAGATATTTTTAACCCATGACCTCTAGGTGCGTACTGTTTCATGGACCATAGTCTTTGTATCTGCTCCAGGCACTAGTGCAGGTAAGGGATAGAGGTAGGAACTGTGGCACCAAGGGATTAAAACTGTGGCACCAAGGGATTAAAAGTTCACCTCCAGGGAGCACCAACAATTCAAGCTTCTTGAAAGGTTGTGGATACTTGAGTAGGGTGGTGGGGATCCTCAGTGATCCCCTTTTCTAAACCAACTCCTCTACTAAACCATCTGAGTAATCATGCCACTCTCACCAGTAAACTCTGGAAAAGCAATAGAGGTGGCTCCAGGAGGGAATTACGGTTGACATTGAGACATGGGCCACTCTCTTTGCTTTGAAACCTGGCCCTGGGGTGCTTGCACATTTCATTAGGACCCAGGTTCTGTGGATTCTGGCTAATGGAAGTATTCCATTTAGCTGTTACCTTGAATTTGGCCCCTGGTGGGAGTAAGGCAGGTGTTCTGCATATGATAGCCTCAGGCTACAGATAATAGCCTCAGCTGAAAGAAGACACAATTGATCTGAACTAGCCTTCCCAACATTTCCAGCTCCAGCTATTCTTATCCAGGAGTCACAGAATAAAGTCAACAATCACAACTCTGCCTCTTTACTCCAGGAGTTCCGTGCTGGTGCATGCCATCCGCTCATCATTCGGAGGTCTAGTCTTTATTCGGGTGTAATTAGGCTGTGCATTTGTGGATCAGAGGAGCCCAGCATCTTCACTCTTCTATTTTGCCAGACTTCCCAGAAACTCAATTCTAAAAGAAGATCATTCAATGTGTCTCCCAAATCTGCCAACGATGTTCCCAAAGTATTCATTTTTTTAATTAAAATAGATATGCTTTTTTATGAAGAGTTTTAAAATATGTTTCTACATTTATCATTTTCAAAAATGGAGCTGGAGTGGTTGACTCCCCCTCAAGGAAGATGAGGAAATTAGCATATTTACAGTTCCTTCCACCCTCTCTACCCCCACACAAGCTGCTTTTATGGCATCAAGTGGATTTCCCCCCAAAGCAATAGTTTGAAAAATACTTTGTTATATGGTTATTAGTATAAGAATTATAATATTTACATTATGTATTGTACTATATCAGAGTGTTAGACATTTAAGACAAGGAGGGCAATGCCTAAGGAAAATTAATGGCCTATTCCCAGAACCCTAGGAAACACTTGCCTGAATTGATAAAAATCTGAGAGGGGACAAATACAGTCCTCCACACCAACCTACAGACTGGCCAATAAGGCCCAAGGAGAGGAAGGAGAAGCATCTGGGAGAGGGGTTGGGGTGAAGTGAGGTGCAGGGATTCCTTGAAATTGGCCAGTTCCGGATAAGGTAAGTTCCCTAAACGGTATTAGCAATATCCTAAAAAATCTAAGAGATTTCCCCCTCCCAAGGGAAGGGCTGAGCTAGTTGACAATATGGCAACTCAGGCCAAATGCTCTCCCTTGTCCCAACCTGCTGCCTGGGCTGATAAAAATATTCACCAGGAGCACAATAGAAGGGGGAGTGACTTAGAAACTGCTTCCTGGACCAATAAACTACACCCTGCCAGCTCCTGCACAGTGCATTCTAGGAAGGCGGAGTAAACGGTTCCTGCACCCCATTTAAGGCCGGAGCCCTCACAATTCCCTCAAAGTTGTTCTTCCTCAGGACTCTGTCTGCCCAGGTTTTTCTCCCTATGTGTCCTTTTATTCTGTTTCTAAATAAAATTTGCTTTTTCTTCTCTTAAATATACCCTCGCTGGGAATTCTTGTCATATTATTGTCAAGAGAGGAACTCCTAAACAAGGAACCCCCCAGAACCTGATGAAAGCTATGTTTATTTGATTCTGTTTTTAAACAAGATGTTCTCTTCAAGCTATATTTACACACACATTCCTTAAGTTTTCTCTGAATAGAATTTTGATAATAATAGCTTGCAGTGCTTTTTTGGTTGTTTTCTGTTTTGTTTTGTTTTTTTACAGATTTATTTGTTTATACAAGCACTGGGTACAGTCAGAAGTGCGGGAGGGTGAGAGGATTCACCAGAGCCAGAGCGGGGAACTGAACAGACAGACCGAAGAAATACACTGCTGAGGGGGGCAGCGGGCGAGACAGGAGAAGTCTGTCACGCCATGTGGGACCCTCGCCGGTGGCTGGGGATCGAACCGGCGCTGCAGAGGCAGCGGGCCCCTTCAAAGCCCAGCACTCAACTGCTGCGCCACCAGGGAAGGCCCTGTTTAGGCTATTTTTTCTCCCATGAAAAGTCAGTGGAAATAAATGTGTTGAATATGTTCATGTCTGAGATTATCTTTGGCTTTGGAGTCACATATATACAGCAGCTGAAAGACATGTAGAAATTTAAGGTCAACAGAGATCTCTCCAAAGCTGTAGATTATCTCTGGGTGTAACAGTGTGATATCCATAGAAAGGGATGTGCCAGGCTCCCTGCCCCACCCAAGAAAGGGTGGAGCTGAGCAGGGAGGAGAAGCCAGAAAAGGACTTGAAAGGAAAGGGGTAGAAACAGGTCTGGCAGAGGCGCGTGGCCAGAGAGTCTTGTGAACAAAATCCTCACTTGCTTCTTGGCCTTGAGTTTGTACAAGGACTTGGTGGGACATGGAACTGTAACAGGGTGGTCCCCAGGGAAAGGGGAAGTTCCAGGACCCCTCCTCCACCCCAAGTAAGGGTGGAGCCGAGCAGGGAGGAGAAGAAGCTGGGGAGGAGAGTGGATGAAGGCACGAGAAAGAAGGGAGAGCACGAAGGAAGCAGCACATGGAGCAGAGAAATTTGTGAACAAGCCTCACTTGCTTCTTTTTTTTTTATTTGTTTTTTTTATTAAATAATAAATTTTATTTTTATATTCCCCCATACAACTGCACATGCCCATTCTGACCCAATCCCTCCCCTCCCGGCCCCCACCCCCCAAAAAAGTGTCTCTGGTTCATAGTTTTTTGTTGATTTTGATTTTCACTTTCTTATAGTTATTCGTTTTCCTGATCCCTTATTTAAGTTTTCTAGATTCCTGCTATGAGTGAGACCATCCGGTATTTTTCTTTTTCTTTTTGGCTTTTTTCGCTGAGCATGATCCCTTCCAGCGCCATCCATGTTGCTGCAAATTGCATGTGTTTATCTTTTTTGAATGCTGAGTAATATTCCATGGTATATATGTACCACATCTTCTTGATCCAGTCATCTATTTTTGGGCATTTGGGCTGTTTCCAAAGCTTAGCTATTGTAAATAGTGCTGCTATAAACATAGGGGTGCAGGTGTTCTTTGGAATTGATGTTTCTGTGTCCTTTGGGTAAATACCTAGGAGTGGAATTGCTGGATCATATGGAAGCTCTATGTTTAGTAGGTCCAGAAATCTCCACTTGCTTCTTGGCCCTTGACTTTTACCAGGTACTTGAAGGACATGGAAGGCAACACTTGAAACAGATGTGGGCGAGAGACCCGAGGGGAGGTTAACAATGGCAGTCTTTATCTTGATTTTGATTTTGCTCTTTTTGTTCCAGACTCACCTGGCCCTTTCTGCCTCTTTCCTATGGGTCCCAGCAGAAGGTGTCTTAGACTTGTGGCAAAATTTTGGGCTTCAGTTGCCCTGCTTTGGGCCAACCCTCTTTGACTGGGCATTTACCCAAGAGGAGATGGATAGCTTTGGGTGTTTAATTACAAGCTATTTTAACTATATTCTTTTTCTCCTCATCTCTCTATTGCACACTAATTCTATTAAAGTTCTTTTCTACTAAGAACTTATGCATTAAGAACATGTTTTGTCTTGGCAGAGCCCATTTAGAGCAGGCAGGTTTGAGGGTCCTGAGGTGCTGCTCAGCCTGCCCACTAACAGAATTTTCGCTTAAAGAGGTTAAAAACTAAGCCCCACTTCTTGGCCGGAAGGAAGGTTTGGGAGGCTTGTAAAGATAAAGGGCAATGATAAAGTTGCTATTGGAATGGAGCCATATGAGTAATCAACCACTGGGCCTCCCTGGTGGCACAAGGGTTTAGCACTGCACTATGAAGCAATCCACAGCCTCTGCAGCACGAGTTTTATCCCTGGCTGGACAGGGAGAAACCACATGATGCAGCAGACCTCTCCTGACTCTCCCACTGCTCCCCTCAGCAGTGTATTTCAGTCAGTCTGCCTGTTCTGTTCCCCACTCTATCTCTGGTGAATCCTCTCACCCCCGCATCTCTGCCCTGTGCCCAGCTCTTATATGCATAAATAAATAAATCTTTGGGAAAAAAAAAAAAGAATAATCAACCACTAATACGGAAACCAACTCCCTAGTCATGGAAAGTCTGAGAAAACAGGTTATAAAAGGGAGACCTAAATCCTTCCTGGGCAGACTTCTCCAAACTTGCCCACTGCTTCTTTTAGCAATATATTTAATAAATCTCCCTTTCTCTGTTTCCACTCTGTCTCTGGTGAATTGTTTAACCCCCATGCCTCTGGTCTTACCCCAATATTTCTCTCCACTTCAATTATGTTATTCTGGAATATTAATATGATATTGTTGAGTAAAAGTCTGAAAAGTCTGATTTTTTTTTTCCTCTGACACTTTAGCCCAGTCTACATGCTTGTAGGATTTTTTTCTTTTTTCTTAAAATCAAACAAATACTGAACAATAAAACCTCTGATTTGTTACTCTCAACTACCCTGGTGAATTAGAACATGTTTGTCAGCAAATTCCTTTAACACAATTATTTTTTGTCCTGTTTTGATCTTGAAAAATTACTCTTTCCATTATTATGTTGTCTGCTTGAGAAAATACAAATTTATAAATTTAACCAACAATTAATTTCTGTTTCCTTGAGATACCTCACCAGTGCAATGCCATATTAAATTCAACGATCATAGTGATGGAGGATGAGAGTAGAAAAGTTGGAAAAGAGGCACCACACACACCAGAAACCTGGCTTGTGCAATGCCAGGAGTTGGAGGTAAGGGTAAAAGTAATTAACATAGTCATTAAACCAGCTATAGAAAGTAAAAATCATCAGGTGCTATGGTACAGACCCAAGCAAGTGTCAAGCTGCTATTATAAGGTGTCTTGGGATGCTGATGAGGGTGAGGATATGGAGATTGAGCCCTATTATAGAATCTCTGGGCCTTATCAAATTCTACATAGCTATTCAAAAGCAACAAAACAATACCCACTCCACAAAAATGAGCACCTTCCAAAAAGAAGATTAAATCAGTATCTGCACTGGCACTGGGCAGCAGGCCTGCCACCTGTGCTTATGCAGGTATTTCCAGATTTATTTATTTTTATACAAAAAACAGGGTACAGGCCAGATGTGCGGGAGGGTGAGAGGATTCACCAGAGACCGAGTGGGGAACAGAACAGGCAGACTGACAATATACACTGCTGAGGGAGCAGCAGGCAAGACAGGAGAGTCTGCTTCGCCATGTAGAATTCTTGCTGGCCGGCCGGGATTGAACCTGCTCTGCAGAGGCAGCGGACAGCTTCACAGTGCAGCGCTCAACCACCGTACCACCAGGGAGGTCCATATGCAGGTGCTTCTTTTCACTAACTTTTTCTTTTGCAGAGTAGGAGTAGCGGCCCTTCTTCCCGCCTGTGCCTGTGCAGGAGCTCCTGCCACCAACTCTCTCCCTCTGCGGGGCAGCAGCCCTCCGGCCTGCCTGTGACCTGTGACCATGCTGGGGATTCATTTCACTGACCCCCCTCAGCGGAGACTGCTCTCCTCATGGCCACCAACCTGTGATCATGTCGGCCTCGCTAAGCAAACCTGTCCCTTTCAGGGCAACCCTTTCTGCCCACTTGTGTCTGTGCACGTGCCCTTTATTCTTCTCTCCCTTTTATAATAAACCTGTCCTTTTGGATACAACTAACATCTCTGTCTTGTGGAAAAACTCACCTGGAAATTTGCTGGTGCACAGAAAAGGGAGCTCTAATGAAACTTTTCTGAGATTTAACCCAAGGACCCAACTCTCTGAGCCTAACCTCTCCAAAAATGACTTCAACATTGAATGAGAAGTTAGGAAATGGATGCAGGTAGTTAAAAACAGGGTGCCCCACGCCCAGGTGCCCTAAGTCCATTTATCAGCCTGATAGAGGAACAATTGTGGGACCAAGAAGGTCCCCCACACTCAATTAAAAATGGAATGTTCAGGGGCCTCTCTGGTGGTACTAGGGGTTAAGTTTCAGCACTGTGAAGCTATCTGCAGCCACTGCAGCATGAGTACGAGCCCCGCCAAGGAGCTACACTCATGGCACAGCAGACCTCTCCTGTCTTTCCTTCTGCTCCCCTCAGCAATGTATTTCAGTCAGTCTGCCTTTTCTGCTCCCCACTCTGTCTCTGGTGAATCCTCTCACCCTTGCACCTCTGGCCTGTACCCCAGTTGTATGCATAAATAAATCTTTAAAAAAAATGGAATGTTCAGAAACCCAGCACAAAAACACAATGCTAAAACAATGGGCCAAAACTTGTGCTGGAAGGCAGACCAAGTACATGGGAAAAACTCAGTGGCCTTAGTAACTGGGAGACTCCCACAGGCCCGGGCAATCAGCAAGAGACAAAATACCAACATGGAGACACCCGATGGCCAAACTCCCACTCCTTGCTCAATATGCGCATAGGAGCACTGACTTCTTACCCCCTAGTGGCTGCATACTCTCCATTCAGAGACCTTTCAATCTGTCAATAAATCTCTTGCTGTTCTGTCTAACTCTGGTTGATGCTGATTCTTTCTTCGTGGACATAAGGACCAAAAGAGTCCCTGGGGTCCCTGGATCCTCAAAGATCCATTCAATATTATCTTTATTTGTGACTTACTGTATGTCCTCATGCAGATACACTTTCAGTCTACATTTTAACAGCCTTTCATTTGTTGCTCAATAGTGCTAACACTTTTGTTATTTTTCTAGAGAATAAATAGTTTCTGTCTAAAATTACATTCTTCCAAAAGCTGACCTGTCCCAAATTATGTGTCATTCTCTGAAAATGCACATGACTTTTCTTTTTAAAAATATATTGCATAGGTCTTATGATTTATATTTCCTGCTAATTTTGAGGAGGAATATTTCCTTTATTTTATTATGTTTTTCACATTTTTTTTAAATTATGCAAATATCCTTTGTCTGCTTTGGGATAAATGCCTGCTAGACAGGTGTTAGTGCCTCTGTTCTGGTAATGGGGTAAATTGCTTGGATGCTGGTTCTCTTACAGGGCAGAGAGGTGTGCACATTTTTATGTGAAAATCTATATAAAAGAACTAGCTGTATCCTAAAAATAGGGTAGGATGCATAGAATGGCATTGAGTTTTGGTTAGTACTCCTTTATCAAGTACTTAGCAGAAATTATCACATTTTACATGTAAAATAACTGAATTAGTCTTAGTGTGGGCACTACTGTTTTGACACAGACACCAAAATCCAACGCATATAGTCTCATAGTCATAGTCATCTTTTTTCTTTGCCTCCACAGTTGATGATCATGCATTTCATTCTCACCAGCATCATCTCTCTGTAACCTTCAGTGATTCGTGACTAGGAAATGATGTCACCTTTTCCATGCAGTAGTCTTTTCTGAATGATACACTCACCTTAATAAAAAGCAAACCAAATATAAAGTCTTAAAATTCTGTTGGTTGGCTAGGTGGATGTTAAGCAAAATAAGTCAGGAGAAAGACAAATATTGGTGGTTTCATTCATATGTGGAATATAAAGAAAGCAAAGGATCAAAGAACCCAAACCAATAACAAACTCTAGAAATATGACTATATAATTGGGAAGGGAGAGAAACACAGTGAGGTTGGAGCTCCATGGATTATAGTGAAAACTTATGAGTGCCTTCATTGTTGGTGTGTTATTATTGGACATTTATCCTGTGCATCTGAATCACATACAAGAATGCAAACCAATGTTATTTCAATTAAAAAAAAAGAAATTTAGTCAAGTAATCACTCAGAATATTTTGGAGAAATATAGCAGAGTGACTAAAGTGACAGACTTAGAGAAATCTACAGACTCACATTCTGGTTTGACTACTTGTTTGCTGCATGATTATGGGTATTGCTCTTTGAGTCTCAATTTTTTCATATGCACAATGGGATGCAAGCATTAATAATAGTAAGCTACCCCATAAGTTAAATGAAAAAGCTTATAGAATTGGGCCTCCCTGAAGGCACAAGGGGTTAAAACACAACCTATGAAGCTCACCACAGCCACGGCAGCACAAGTTCAATTCCCGGCCAGTGAGCTACCCATGGTGCAGCAGACCTCTCCTGTCTTACCCGGTGCTCCCCTCAGCAGTGTATTTCAGTCAGTCTGCCTGTCTGTTCCCCACTCTGACTCTGGTGACTCCTCTCACCCCCACACCTGTTGCCTGTACCCCATTTCTTGTATGAATAAATAAATAAATCTTAAAAAAAGCTTATAGAATTGTTTCTACCATATAGTAACCTTTACTGAAACATGTATAATAATAGGAGTATAATTATAGAGGTAGTCTAAAAAGAACATAAACAAAATACAGTTTAGTGTTTTGATGTTTAATAAATGTAATTTCAAGACCCTAGGGAAGGTCAGAGTGGAACACACACACACAAGGTTGAGTCAGTGACTCTAAAAAATATGAGTAGGAAATAGAAGTTGTGATGTGGAATACAGGAAGAAAGCCAAGCTTGACTAGAGAGGAACTGGGGAGGGGGACTGTGAAGGATTATGGTCCAGCAGCAAAAAGGAAGATGAAGACAAGAAAGCAATAGTTAAAAGGTGTCGTGTTCTGGGAGTTATGGCCATTCTTTATAGTAGAATAATTCCACACATGGATTTGCATTTTGAAGAACATTCTGTCATCAAAGTGATACAGGTTTTAAAAGCCACTCAGAGAAATATTCTTTGTAGTCTGGTACCTGATTGGATAGTGCTGAGTCTAAGAGTTGATGTTTTAATGTATATAAAAAGATTTTATATACATATTATGTCTCAGTATCACAGCTGTTGCATAAAATGAGGAGTATGTGCACACTCATGAATATGAAAGAGTTTTCTAAAAGTAATACAGGTCTGAAACCATTTATACAATATTTTGAAATCCATGAAACTCAGAAAAGTAAACTTTTTTTAATTTTTGACAACAGAAGAACCTTACCACGTTGGCTTCATTTGTGGAAAATTGACTGGAACTCATCTGAAGTATTTACCATCTTATGTTTCCCACTTAGGTAATATTTATACTCTTTGAGATTTATTTTTTTATTAAAGTTTGAATATATTGTAAAACATCATACACAACACTATATTATCATTATAAAGCATTATATGTATATAATTATCTCTATAGATATATATACAGATATTATATTTAACATATATATTCATATATGTGTGATTGAAATATTAAGTACTTCTCCCAGGAGTTTGGGATAAAAGATTGTATCTTTGCACTATCATTATAAGAATTTAATAGTATTATTATCCAAGTCGGAGCAGGGAAAGCAGTCACAATATCTAATTAAATACATTTCAGATGGAGAAAAGGAATTATTTATATGTACCTATCACTAGCACCAGATATCATTAACTTCCAATCTGGTTGACAACTTCAACTCTTGCCTAACCTCGTTATAGTCAATCATGACTCCTATGAAGCTGGTTGAATAAATAAGTCTGTTAGTACTGTCGTATCTTGTTAAAAGCAGATAAAAACAGAGCTGGGGAGACCACAGCATATGGTCAATAGATTGTAAAAACTGAAGCACCTAGAAACAAGAACAGCCCACAAACATTGTGCCAGCACCATCTGCTGCTTGCAAACCAGTACTCTAATGCTCACAAGCTCATTATTTTGTTATATTAGAAAGACCCCTATTATTTTCCTCTCATTTAAAATAAAGTGTCACTAACCTAAGATACCATTGCAATGACTTGTTCATCTTCTCATGTCTCCAAAATTTAAAAGGTCTAAGGGGAATGAGCCTGAATTGATTTGACCGACTTTTATTTTTCCATAGCACACTCACAGTATTACTTGCAAGCTTGGCA